>NC_084715.1:19098591-19718398 GCF_033807575.1 Cydia pomonella | reverse complement strand
ACAAGAAATTAATTTGAATAAACAATGTTTTGAACTCTAACTTTATGGAATATACAAAAGGATTAAGTTCTCTTAAGATTTAATATGAATAGAAATTTTAAAGACAGAAACACGTATTTTAAAGAATGGAGGAGTGCTACAAGGACCGAATGGTGGTAATGAGGGAGAGCCTTTGAGATTCAGGTTTAAATAATGACAAATCATAATAATCAAAGATTGTTATATTATTGTCACTGTGACACAGAAACCAAATTCCTTGACCTAGCACATGTCTTTATCAGTAAGTAGCTGTAGCAGCAAATGTATAAATCAATTAGTAGTAAATCAGAGCACGCAGAAACCGAACCAAGAACCAAGTCCAACCTACTTACGCTACTACACAGCGAACGGACCATTAGGAAATCCAATTTATAAACTGTCACAATTCAAGGTGACAAGCAAATTTAACTTAAGAGCTAAACTGGATCCAGCTGTCTCAAATATTGATCTAAGCCTGGAAACTTGGTCGGGTTTCCCCAAATACTTGTTACATTTTTCATGCATTTATTCTTTATGACTCATCGTAGGAAAATAAATAGAATCAGACCAAGCTAAGTTGGCAGCGATTTTGATAGCCCAGACGTTGTAAGTGTTAAGTAAGCGTCATAATTTCATAGAAGTTTGACGTTTAAAATAACACTTGCACCAGCTGGGATATAAATTTCGAACTACCCTATTTTTATGCCAAGTGCATTAAGTATAGAGCTTATAGGGATATTGTATGCATTCTTACTGCCAAGTTATGCAAAGTTAGCGTGGTCAAGAGTTTGGGAATTGTTTTCGAGGGCATCGTCATGATCAGCGATTGATCCAAGTCTTACACTGAAGTTGAATATGCATTGAGAGGTCTATTTTTTCTCTTTTCATACTCACCTATTCGCCTCGCGACAAGTCAAGTATGTCCATGCGGCATTACAGAATAGAAAGAGATGAAGGCCCATTTAAATTTCTTATACTAATTTCTCGCACATTTCATATCATACAATAAAATAAAATTGCTCCAGCTTCAAGCATTAGCGAAGGCCTAAAGTGATGATTACGAGTATTAGACCTTATCTCAATGCAATACGGTGCAATACCACATTGTGTATAGGAATCGTTTAGTGCCCGTAATTGGTAGCTCGGTTGATAAATGAACGTGCAAAGGAAAGGGGTCACCGCGACAGTAATGCAAGGGACACGGCAGGGATTTACTAAAGATGACCTATTTCAACGCTTAACCATTTTGAGTGATGATGACGCACTCCCGAACCTAGTTTCCTGAAGGGGTACCTAGGCAGCATGAATGTTCGGTGAATGTTTTTTCATCACACTTGCTCGAAAAAAAATCTGAAGGACAAAGGCCTATTTTGTTCCCACGGGAGTTATGGATTGTGAAAAAAAAGCTATAACTCCCTAGGGAGTTTTTTATTGTCACTTATTCATACAAACCAAGTAGCATAAATGAGTTTTACTTTTAAAATACTGACGTTTATAATTTAATATGATTAATTTAACAGCCGTTTAAGATATTTTCACATAATTTTCAATCGTGGCTGAATGCCGAATAGGAACCTGCCAAGAAATTACGAAATGGCGGACGAATGTTTGATGTCACCGTATTTAAGAATGATTTCGCTTAAAATTTGATGAAAAACATTGTGTGTACCTCCGGGGGTAAGAATTTTGCATATTCGGGTCTTTAATTCCCTCCAGCCTCCAGCTGAGCTGTCGGGAATTACCGCCCTCGTATCCAAGTTTTCACTTACCCCCCTCGTTGCACAATGTACTACAAACGTTCGCTTTATTGCATAAGTACAATCAAGGGACAAATAAGTTAGCATAAAGGATGAATAATAATGTCCTTTCACTGCTATAATGATTCGGATTCGTGAAAATAAATAATAATAATAAATAAATAATAAATATTATAGGACATTATTACACAAATTGACCAAGTCCCACAGTAAGCTCAATAAGGCTTAAAATTATCTGTAAAATAACAATAGAAATAAAGGATAAACGGAGTTAGTTGAAACGCACAGCTTTATTTTTAATCGTAGAACTTAAACGCGATATGAAGATAAGTTTTTTTTATGTAGATTAAATTTTTGAACCAAACTTGTTGCTGACTGTACTTTTTTTCTTTCAACAGCAACTAATACTTGACGAGACAATTCTAACAAACTAAAACATAATTATGTAACGTTATATTATCGTACGGTCACGTCTGAAAATATAGAAATAGACGACAAAGTGCCAGAAATATCTATACACCTTTTATGGGCAATAAAATAAAATAAAATAAGGTCGTGTACACATATATTTGGCACTTCTTCTGTATCGATATTTTCAGATGTGACTGTACCATAAAATTGCATTGTCTCCGAACTTACATATGTATGTGAAGTTTCAACTCCATTGAATAATGAGAAGTGGGTGTAAGGACCATGGGCAAATTTGTATGGGCACTGTCCCCACCCACCAACAGAAACGAAACATGCCTCATTCAATAGATCTTGGCAACCTGATGATTTTGTTCCCACGGGAGTTATGGATTGTGAAAAAAAAGCTATAACTCCCTAGGGAGTTTTTTATTGTCACTTATTCATACAAACCAAGTAGCATAATGATTATTACTATAACGAGGATCGCCCTATGTATGGGGTTTTCTTGGAAAACTGTATTTTCTTTTTATATATTTTTCGCTCATTTCATTGAAAGTTGCATCGACCTGGTGGTGTGCCACGTAACTATCTAACTATAGACGCTGACATATGAAAAAGCCGGTTTTTATTGTTCTAAACCGGTTAATTTGACAAGAACTGTGTTCATAAAAACCGGTTTAAAAATAATGGTTTTTCGAGCGAAACCGAAATAAAAAGGTTTTGCGCCAAGTACATGATAACGGTTTGAAAATTTAACCGGTTTCCGAGCCTTGCTCGTAGATAACAGAGAAAAAGCCGAACACCAGCATTTAGATTGGCTGAGGCATGTACATATTTATTTATGAACCAGAAACTATCAGTAAGAATGACATTAATAACATTGTCAATCCGCCAAGCCATTCCGACCTTTCATTCTAACGAAAGCTTGTACCAAAAATGTTTTTTTTAACTTATTACTTCTAGTGTCTTATTTGTATTCCACAATTATTACACTCCATTCGAGAAAGCAATAATAATGAAATGGAAAATATGCAAGAGCCAGCGAGTTTCGGTTCTTCAGAAGTTTAATATACCACTTTATCACTTGAAGCTCTGAATAAAATGTCAAATCTTTGCAATATGAACGGGTGAAAAGTGCCACTTGGGATGGAGAGGCAAATTGGCTATTCAAATTTGAATGTAAGAGGCCTTTATACTAAAACCTGTTAACTGCAGGCTTTTGATTAATATTTAATGTGTTCGTAAATAGAGAGGCTCTCTCTATTGGCATACACATTAACGCTTGTTCAAAATCCTCTGCCATGTTAGAGAAAAATGTAACAATTACTTTAATTTTCGCAAATGTCATTTAAATTTAACCGACTTGGTGGAGATACATTTAATTAATTCAATATTCATTATTAAAATTTTGACCTGTTAGTTAGACGGTCTCGAGCTTAATGAGCTGCATGGTCATTTACATCATAATAATTTAAAAATCGGGGCATTTATCATGTATGTATGTTCATTTTTGTTACTGTATGTAATTGCATGATTTCTATAGTAATCTAAATTGTATTTTCTTTTTCTTATTTAAAGCATGTTAATTATAAGATGTAATGTTTTGAAAAGATGTGTCCCGCCGAGTTTCTTGCCGGTCCATATTGGGATACCCTCCTCCACTTGAGGGGGGATTTAAATCTTCTCAGGTGGGTTCAGAGGTGTAGGGTTAGAGAAGTGTAGCTTTATTTGACGTTCATAAGCGCATTGTAATATGCCTACTTGAAAGATAGTTTTATCTTTATCTTTTCTGACTTCCTGATATATCGGCTCAGTGGCAAATTGCATTTTCAAGGATTGACTATCGGGCTACTGGTTTTAATCTTGAATGATTGTCTACCTAAAGAAGGACGCTTATCAGGAGTTAGTTCATACATTGAACCGCGTGTTCCTTTCTCTATCGCGCATCTATATTGCTGTCCGACCTACAACTAAGAGCTGGTCAAAACATAATCACGGATTAAGTATTAGTAGTGGCAATAATTAGTCTACGGTAATAATATGTACGTTCACGGTATAGATGTTATATCAGACACACGATATGTGATGCACATTGTGATGCCAACGAACAGGTTTAGCGACAATATGCCAGTCAAGCTCCGTTTGGAACTGCCGACCCGGAAAGTATACTCATGGCCGCATACCTAATTGAGCCTGTGTTGTGGAGGATTACGAGCGACTGCTCATTCAAATTAGGCCAAAAAGATTTTTTGTACTATTTCAATCTGAAAACTGGACCGAGATTCGTGAAGTTATTTTATTTTCATCATTTGGTTCGATTTTTATTTTGTTATTATTATTTCTTATGTTTGGTTGGGATAAAATTTGACTGGTTTGGAGAGCATTTTGGGTGGAATAAAATACGAAATCCCGAATTGGAATAAAAAAATGTGTAATTTTCTTTTGAGTTATGAAAATACCACACATTTTTGTAACTGAGTGGAAGTTTTTTTAGGACATAAGATGAAATTGCGCTTATTATATTTATAATAATATACACTATACATAATCTATCTATATACGAAATTTTAAAGAAGGCATTTTAAGAAAGGCCCATTTTTAGAGTTCCGTAGCCAAATGGCAAAAAACGGAACCGTTATAGATTCGTCATGTCCGTCTGTCTATCCGATTATGTCACTGCCACTTTTTTTCCGAAACTATAAGAGCTATACTGTTCAAACTTGGTAAATAGATGTATTCTATGAACCGCATTAGGATTTTTACACAAAAATAGAAAAAAAAAAACAATAAATTTTGGGGGTTCTCCATACTTAGAACTGAAACTCAAAAAATCTTTTTTCATCATTTTTTTCTAAACTGCATAGTTTGCGCGAGAGACACTTCCAAAGAGGTAAAATGTGTCCCCCCCCCCCCCCCGTAACTTCTAAAATAACAGAATGAAAAATCTAAAAAAATATATATGATATGCATTGCCATGCAAACTTCCACCGAAAACTGGTTTGAACAAGATCTAGTAAGTAGTTGTTTTTAATACGTCATAAAATTAAAGAAAAAAAATTTTTTTTCATCATACCCTTACGTGTGGGGTATCTATGGATAGGTCTTCAAAAATGATATTTAGGTTTCTAATATCATTTTTTTCTAAACTGAATAGTTTGCGCGAGAGACACTTCCAAAGTGAAAAAAATTGTGCCCCCCCCCCCCCTGTAACTTCTAAAATAACAGAATGAAAAATCTAAAAAAAATATATGATATACATTACCATGCAAACTTCCACCGAAAATTGGTTTGAACGAGATCTAGTAAGTAGTTTTTTTTTAAACGTCATAAGACCGAGTCCGACTCGCACTTGGCCGCTTTTTATCAAGGCGGGTGAGGAAATACCTACACAGCCTGGGAACTGTTGTACTTTTCAACTGCTTTCCTCTTACTCGGACGGAATTATTAAAACGATCTTTGTCTGAAGAGCGAATTCTGGTACATATCGTATTTCCATATTAGGAATTTGCTACTTTAGTCAATAATCATTAATACCTAAAGTTGCAAATACCTTGCGACTTTAGCTGACAATATATCAATATGTAAACAAAACTAAATAGATATTTCTGAACGATGACTAGGAGGATACTTAGTTTTCAAAAACTCGAACGCTAACTCGTTAAACTATTCGCATATTAAGCTCGTAAATAAAGCACATACGTGAGTGCACTAAAAGCAGCAACAGGAAGACAGAGAACAAATTTGTGACCAAACTTTATAGTTTGTTCGTGAACTAAATTGCTTCGTGAGAATCATTGATGAGTTTTCTTTGAACTTCGGGTTCTGGGAAAGGACTTGAGGCAAAGAACTTTTTTGTTTGTCATTATTTATTACTGCAAATTGAAGATCATTATTACGAAGCCCCTATATCTTTAAAAGAGTAGTACTTATCGCCCCTGTTGTGTCTTTAGATTACTTGAGACCCGAATAGTCATTACTTACTTGTAAGGTAACCGTAGGTCATCTTTGTTTTCTGACTGACTCATTCGATTTTGTATGCCTACAGTATATCAGATGTATCATCATCAAAGGCCTTCTAGTCTATCAGAGACTATACAAGCAATGTCATACAGGGCAAAAACGTTTTCCAGGGCTGTGTAAGCCAATATGGGAGCGGCAAACACGACCACAAGCCTGGCACGTGTAATGTGTCCTTGGCGAACAAAAGCCGCGCTGATGCCGCTTGGCTCGCTTACCTGCGAGTGTCCTAAACCAAGGATCCGCACTCAGATGAATATGTAGGTATTTAATTTAAGATCTTTCTGCTATTATTGTGAGCTATGGATAATAAAAGAGAACGGATCCCGTTTAGTGAGGGGCAGCGAGTAGAAAAGCAGAACCTGGAAAAAGGCGGTAAGTATAACGCTCGGCAGAATTACTCACTTTTGACTGTGACATTAATCCTATCAAGGAACGTGGTGTCATTCTCGACGCCGCACTCGTACACGCCCGCGTACTCCACGCCCACGTTCAGCAGCACCAAGCTTCCGTCCGTCTGCAACAAATGAAACAAAATATGAGCTAATAAGTGACTAAATAACGGCCTCTTATCTCAAAACTTTAGAAGACGTAATTAGGTAATATTATGTTTTATCGCTTTCTTACAAAAACATAAGTCAAATCGATAGACTAAGACAAACGATTAATATCTATCTAATTGATGAATAACGAAGATGAATAACGCCAGAAGTCTTTTCCAAGTTCTTTTTTATAGTCGGGATTGACCCTGCCTGTGAAGCAGAGGGTCCCGGGTTAGAATCCCGGTATCACGAACATTTATTCCTGAGTTATGAATGTTATTTATGTTTATATGTATGAATTTTTCTATATAAGTACATAATTATGTAAAGCTTTGCTTAGTTTGGGGCTAGTTCGATCTGTGTAAGATTGCCTCCAAAACTATTTAGTTATATTTATTCTAATACTAGGAAACTCCCTTTTTCGTAAAACATAGCAAACATCTGTTAAATTTTGCCTCTTTCTGACAAATGTCTAAATAATACACAAACGATTTCAAGGGCATCTTAGATGTTGTAGAAGTTTATAAATAACGCCATAAATAGGTGCAGCCAGAAAGTAAACTGGTCTGTCAATTTTTTCAAATATACATAGGTACTTGGTGCCATCTCCTGAAAATCTAAACGAGCCCGAAGATTTAATTTAATGATCTGAATCCACGAGCAGATTCGAGATATCCATTTGGATTACCCTTATCGAATCCATCTAGATCGAGTTCGGAGTGTCTGTGCGAAGATTTAGAAATTGTATTTATCACAGAGAATAATTAAAAGGTTCTCACACCGGTACAGTTGGGAGTAACTATTAAAGAAGAATAACTATTGCTAAAAGGAATCAGTTCCGACCCTGATTTTGATGATTGGGATTGCTCTCAGACAACCCATAAAGAAGTCCAGCGGCGGTAGCACGGTCGCATATTTCACCATACCTGTCACGTTGTAACAAGTATGTAAGTGCGAAAGTGACAGGTATAGTGACAGGCGATAAAAATGCAACCATGCTGCTACCGCAGTACGGATATGATGGTTGGGTTTGTCTATGTGACAGTGTACCCTCTCTTTTAATCGCGTAGTATAAAAAAAATATCAGTGGATAATAGCCATCCATAATACGCTTACAGGTCGAAACTATCTAAACCAATTTTACTGACTACTTTCTATAGGGAATTTTGGGGTTGTAAGCAATACTTACATGCTTAAGCAAAATTAACTCAAAGGGTTCCGTAGCCAAATGGCAAAAAACGGAACCCTTATAGATTCGTCATGTCCGTCTGTCTGTCCGATTCTGTCACAGCCACTTTTTTCCGAAACTATAAGAGCTATACTGTTCAAACTTAGTAAGTGGATGTATTCTATGAACCGCATTAAGATGTTCATACAAAAATAGAAAAAAAAAAACAATAAATTTTGGGGGTTCCCCATACTTAGAACTGAAACTCAAAAAATCTTTTTTCATCAAACCCAAACCATACGTGTGGGGTATCTATGGATAGGTCTTTAAAAATGATATTGAGGTTTCTAATATCATTTTTTTCTTAACTATAGTTGCGCGAGTAGAATAGTTTGCGCGAGAGACACTTCCAAAGTGGTAAAAAGTGTGTCCAAATTCAAAGTGTAAAATGTTGAACAAGATCTAGAAAGTAGATTTTTTTTAATACGTCTCAAATGGTACGGAACCCTTCATGCGCGAGTCCGACTAGCACTTGGCCGCTTTTTTAGTTTTGGAGTAGTTTTATAAGATGTAGTGAATTGACGTTTTCCCCTAGACTTGCGGACACTAGGTTGCGTGACAGTCGTGCACGCTCCCAATAAAATTTGCGATACTTGTTTTCATACATATCCGTCAAATGACAGCAGTTGTTTATTAGTCCGTGAGTCTAGAAAGCCTCTTATGATTGCCTACATAAGCACTTTTTGAGCATTAGGTTCATGGGAAAGATTTTTTGGTTGCTCAACAATAAACCATTACAGACCTACTCTCGACATTTCCGAGCGACATTTCACCATGTCTCGCATTGTGCCAAGCTGAAAGGGAAGGATTATTGTCGCGTGACGAACTAGAAAACGCGCAGCTATTGTGCCCTTTTTCAAATGCGGAAACCTCAGGCGACGGGACGTCGGATTGTGACGGAAACGGTCATTATTTTAAACATATCGACAGTTTTTTATCGATGTCGTTTATTTTTGGAAATGCTCGCTTCTTTGAAGGGTAATAAATTGAATTTACACAAAGATTAAAATACGGTTCAGATAGGTAGGAATAAAAGAAAAATGGTAGAAATCGCGATATTTACTTAGATGATAACTTGAATCACCTAGGTCTCTACCTATACCTATATTGAAACAATTTAATCAAAACTTAGGAAACCTTACAGCCACAGGTAAAACATGTGCCGCACCTCCGATCTCCGACGGCGCACGGACCTCTTCTTCCTAATGAACTGTCGCTGCAATTATCTGTCAAGATCCTGTGGCCAGTGATGACGGGCTTGTAATATAGGAATTAGGACAAATGAACAATTCTTATTTAGTGAAGAAGTGGCATTATTGATGTGGACCCTACTATTTGGATCTACGGCCGAATTACGTTAATTTTAGAGACTCGGTAATACCGAGTCGGCATTATTAAGAGTAGGCCTAATAAATGTCAGCTTAAAATGTGCTTAGATTTAAAGTGGGACATGAGTTACTAGTATCGGTTTCATTAACAAAAAATTCGACATCCAAATTCAGCCTGCAGTACGATCTACGTTCGATGTAGAATGAGTAAAGTTAGCGCTCAGTCAATGGAGATAAAGGAAAAAAAAAAATGATTAAGAGATGTAATAACTTCTATGCGGCGAATATGGTAAAAAGGGTACAATGAGCAACCAATCTTGAACACTTTAAAGCAAAGACGCTTTCCAGATAGATTTTCGTACAATGACACCGCCTATCGCCTATGTATGAAGTCACGTAGCTTGCAGACTATCTCTTGTGTTCTATGTGATCTCGGTCGAATTTTCTAGCGCAGCCGGCGTTCTAAGTAATGGCGACCGTAAATACAGTATATGAGCATGACCGTGCTAAGATTACGTGGGAGTATATAAATCTTTCTCTTCCTAGATTAAGTTAGGATTTATAGTGAACTATAAAGGGCAAATATTGCTTACTTGTTTAGGTAAGGTGATGCACGACAAAACAGAAAGAATTTTGTAATCATAAATAAGCTTACAAAAATAACATTAGGGCATTTTTATTTTATTTTATTTTATTTTATTTATTAAGTACAACCACATCGTATATATTACATATGTTATATCACAATAATCTTAAAGTACTTCACCTGATATAATACGACAATTATGGAGTACATAGCATTGTCCAAGCATGATATTGGGAACGACATAAGAACTATGGGACATTACATTTTATAACATTAAATTTGTAAGATTTGTAGGCATTTCGGTTGTTTACATCACGTATCGGTTGTCATCATCTTCCTCGCGTTGTCCCGGCATTTTCCCACGGCTCATGGGAGCTTGGGGTCCGCTTGGCAACTAATCACAAGAATTGGCGTAGACACTAGTTTATACGAAAGCGACTGCCATCTGACCTTCCAACCCAAAACTAAACTAGACCTTATTGGAATTAGTCCGGTTTCCTCACAATGTTTTCCTTCACCGAAAAGCGACTGGTATCATCAAATGATATTTCGTACAAAAGTTCCATAAAACTCACTAGCACGAGCCGGGGTTTAAACGCGCGACCTCCGGATTGCAAGTCGTATGCAACACATATCGGTTGTAAGAAATATAAATACAAAGTATTTGTTTGTCCCTCTGGTTGTAGAGACGTTTTTGATATTTTAATTGTATGTCGGAATTTGTATATTAACTATTATATCTTCCAATGAAGTAACTCATATAATATCGATTGAACTTCAGTTCAAGAAGTTCGTTTGATCATCAAATATAATTTAGTATAGTACTTACATTAAATCATCATTCTAAATCCAAAATAAATTTACGCACGAAATTTATTAAACATTATCTTCTTTTATTGCTCCGCGGTGGCATTTCCTTTCCCTGTGCTGAGTAAGGTTAGCCATTTTTTCGGCATCTATGAATTTCGTTTTTGCTTCTCGCCCGGTTCTACTTGGTACCGATATAAATTAGAAAAAGTGTGTCGACAAAAAACCTAAGGCACATTGGGGTAACTTCTAATGCGGGGAAATTTCGAATATGGCAAATATTTACTAATATTATGGATTCATGTCCGAAATAAAGGCTTTTTATTTTAATTTAATGATAGCAAGGGGCTCCTTTTAAATGTGCCCGAGTTTATAATTTTTCTTCAGCTGTTTATATGCCACATGCATAAAATGATAATTTGAAGGGCAAATTTACTGCGCAATCATTCTTACTTGGTACCAATTTTGGTACTAAACGGGACAGATAAGTAATCAAACTATTTTTTTAGTAGCTTGGATATAACAAGGATAATTAGATTATGGGACTTGCAAATGTATTTTTTATTAACAAAAAACTTTCTTAAAGTCTTAAACTAGAAGTACTTGATACTGTAGCAATAATAAGCAAGATGTTTTGGTAAGCGTTGCAGCAGTGGGGCGAAACTGAATCTTTCGGGCATTCCGCGCTCCGTTCGGCTCAGCATTGCTACGAGCAATTATTAGGGTTGACACAACATGACGTCCCTTTGTGACAGATAAGATAATGACTTGAATTTTGACAACCCTATATAGCCGAAAGGGATAGTGCATTGGAAAGGGACAGCATGATTCGTTCCTGAATCGCTGTCAAACTTCGGTTTTGTAGGAAGTTTATTTTCTGTAGGGCAGTACTATTATTTGTACTGTGGTTGCAGTAGCGTTTTGCTAAGCGGAATTATAAAGTGATGTGCTTCTGGTTTTATAGATACTTATTTGCAATTTTCAAAATTAACCTGCTTTTAATGTTACGCAATACACGCTATAACATTGTTAATTAAAAGTAGTTTCATATAAAGCATGTTCAAAGTTGCATTCTCTCACTCTCACCGCACGTAGTTCGTGTTGGTTACGTTCGTTAAGCTTCGCTTCGAGTTGATCAACTGAAACGTGACTCATTTGTACTCCACAATAAACAAAAGCAAAATATTGCCTGCCTGATATTCAACTGATATAGAACTACTAGGTAAATCAAGTTCTGTATATATCAAAGAGAATTTGAAATAGAGGTGTATTGTCAAAGTGAATTTTTGTAGCTACAGTAAATTTACTGCAATCTTTCTATATATATATAGTTATGTGTATAAACCGGTCTGGCCTAGTGGGTAGTGACCCTGCCTATGAAGCCGATGGTTCGGGTTCAAATCCCGGTAAGGGCATTTATTTGTGTGGTGAGCGCAGATATTTTGGTCCTGAGTCATGGATGTTTTCTATGTATTTAAGTATTTGTATATTATATATATCGTTGTCTCAGTACCCAACACAAGCCTTGTTGAACTTACCGTGGGACTTGAGTCAATTTGTGTAGGAAGTCCCTATAATATTTATTTATAAACGATTTAATATTTGAAGTGTTTGCTACAGAAAAATAATTAAACTAAAATGAGAACTTTTAAGTTCTGAAGCATTAGGTATAGATAGTTAATTAATTTGATAAAAGCCGACTCTCCAACAAAAAAAACAAAAACTAGTCAAATTTTGTTGATTACAAAATAAGGTTTTAAATCAGGGTGACCTAATGGCTAACACAACCCATAACATCACACAAAAACACAGTCAATCCGAAAGCTTTCAAGGTTTTGATCTGTTACAAAATGCTTACAACCACAGTGCAATGACCGAGTTGCATGTGATCGCTAACTAGACTACCAATTACTCTAGAAGCCTATCAAAACAACTGTGCAGCATAATGAACATCGCTTATATTTGTAACATGTTTCTTTTACTATAAGTAGGTTTAAGGAAAGTAAGTGGCACAATTAATTATAACGAAAAAATGTTGTTTTTTGTAAAAAGTAGCGTTGTTGTATGTGACATATCGATGTCATTTTGAACAAAGATTGTCCGAGATAGTACTTCGTTTAGTAGCAAATGTATAAACTCGTACGAAACACTTAGATATCAATATGTAAACAGGCCCTAAGGAAAGTGTACATGCTCGTAGGGGCTTTATAAGGGAAAAAATAAAACATTAATTATATCCAAAATGGTAATTAATTAATAACAATACTCTTGAAATTAACGCAAATCAAAAAATACGAGTTATAGATAAGTATGAACGCTTAATGCGTCAGTAGAAAAAAACCTCTCGATCGCACAAATTGTTATTTTATAAAATAAATACAATACATCTTTCTTGGCCCTTTTCTTCCTTTCCTCAACGGATCCAAGTTAAAAATAATAATTGAACGACGGAAAACGCTTGAAAGAGTTCGGATTTCGTCTTTGTAGGGTCCCTTTTCCAAGTGGCGAAGGGATCCTACAAAGACGTAAATGTATCCCCAGGGGAAGCTTGGCTGACAGGCGCCCTTATGAGGTAATCACGTTCGGAGATACGAGCTTGACAAATGGCGAAATAATTACTTTTTAGGACTTGTTCTTGGGCAATGAATGGGAAATGGGAATGTACATATGTTTTATGGTTAGCTATTGAAATTCTGCTTGAATGGATAATGTTTGAGTCGGTTTCGAGTTTTAAGCAAGTCGGATTAATAAGGGAAGGAAAAAAAGCTATTTTAGAATTTAATTAAATAACGGTAATTTGACTATGAAATTCTAAAGCATATAGAATTGGTACGCACAAGAAGATTGTAATTTTTTTAAGTAAATAAAATAAGAAAGTTATGAATGGTAAATTTTAAATAGTAATGTATTTAGCTTTCAAATATGTATACATTTAAAAATCGCCGTTATCTAAATAATTACGAACTGTTTTCATAATGGACCCCCCTTCATCTTCTGCACAACACTTTTGTCGACATTTTTGGCGTGTTGATTTCTTGTAGATCGCAATGAATTGATACCCTGGACAATTTGACTAGTCTTGTTTAAATTATTTTCATGATTGCAATTGAAATTGGGAACAATTCGCAGGATTCATCTTGCGGGGTATGTACCATGGTTAGCATATACCATGCCATAACTTGTTTTGAGTAGTGGCAGTTGGCTAAATCTGGCCAACATTTCACAGGACCGTTATGGGTTCTAATAAATTGCAATACTCATTTCTCTAAACACTCTTTAATATAAAGGTCCGACTTCATTGTCGACTATGTTATAAAACTTTTTGTCATACAGCCGCAATTGTAAATTCCTTGTCCAATCATATGTTTTTTTGCGAACTTGTCAAGTTTCACGAACTTATATTTTTCGGGTATATTACCTCTATTATTGGCCGTATAAAACTTCGAACCGAGTAGTTGATTAAAATCGAATTTTACATACGTCTTGTCGTCCAAGAACAAGTAACCTTCGAATTTTAAATTTTAAATTTTTCAATTACTGGGTCGTACAATAGTCGAGCTAGTGTTTTAGCTTGTCGGATCTGTTTAACAGTCCAATTTGGCTGTTTTATTGCTCGATAGCTCTAATAGCCACCTCTGAGGTGAATCATCTTTATCTTTCTGGAACTTTCTTTGAATTTTTGGGATAAATCGTAATTAGACCGTTCTGAATTTTATTTGAGTGACCTTGGGACTTTTTTCCCAAAATCTTGTTATTTGTCCCAGTAGTTTGTATTTTCCTGTCGGCTGATAGAGTATTCTTGTAACGTTTTATGACCCTACAAATACTAGCTTTTAGCATCTTAAGCGACTTAGCTGTCTTCGTCCGGGATCGATAAGAATTTTCGAAGTATTTATGCACGATCAATCTCATTTTCTCAAGTTTCATGGTCGAAAACTTTAAAATGCGTAAAGCTAGAAAAATAATATTTTCAACATTAATACTTTGAAGGTTGTTGATTGAACTGTAACTATAAATTTTTTTGGAATTATTATTTTTTAACCATTGTTAATTATGTGCCAATTCTATATGAACTAAGCTTTATTTCAGGAGAAAACGTTTTCCACTAACTAAATCTTAACAAATTATTTTGAAATTATTTTGATTGTATGGTATAATATAGTGTTAGTATGTACTTTTAATGTCTGTATACTTGCTATAATGGCCTGACGGACATTAGTCCGGTACAAGGTGCTAAAGGTTAGTAAAAATAATACTAACTTTTCTTAATATTCTCATGGGTGATTTTTATGTATCTTTTAGAAAATATTGTTAAAAATTGATACTCAACATTGCCAGACCATTTCCGCCAGCAGTAACTTTTACCAGACGGTTTAAATCAAAAAGATGTTGTAAGTTTACTTATATTCTCATTCTTGATTCTTATATACTCGTATGATACTTAGGGAACTATTACAAACCATTTTGTAAGTAGGCAGAACAATTGGAAGGGCCCAACCATCCCCCAGACCCATAGTTTCACACAGACACATATATACATGTGGGTCTGGGGATGGTTGGGTCCCTCCAATTGGTGTGGCTACTTACAAAATGTAATAGTAATAGCTCCCTGATATCACATATAAAAATCAAGAATGAGAATAAAAGTAAAGTTACAATATCTTTTAAACACCTTTAAAGCGTCTGGTAAAAGTTGCCGCCGGCGGAAATGGTCTGGTAATGTTGATTATCAATTTTTAACAATATTTTCTGAAACATACATAAAAATCAGCCATGAGAATTAAAGAAAAGTTAGTGATATCTTTACCTACCTTTAGCACCTTGTACCGGACAAATAGCCGTCGGGCCGATATAGCAAGTATGCAGACATTAAAAGTACATACTAACACTATATTATCCCATACATTTTAGTCATGAGAAAATAGGTAAGGTCTGGCGGCCTTGGGATCTTGCTCTATATAATTCGTGTCATCCGCGATGACGAGCGGATTTGTCAAATCTAACCTTTAATACCATGGCAATACGAGTGAAGGCACGCGTTTTCGTGAATCACACGATCTACATTTATGAGAATCACGAGTAACAATGGACCGCACGGCGCGGTGTGGCAAATATGACAAAGTGTATTAATAGCACAAAACCGATACGTGCATGATACGCCTAAGCCTACGTCATACCGTGACCGTACGTGATGCAAACGAGGTATGGATTTCCACGAGGTACGGGATTTCTATTAAGATAACGATAAAAGGTATTTATTCGTCACAATCACAAAACATGTACGCACATGTACAGACAAGAGCAGAGAATTAAGACATTAGTTGCGCATCACGAAATGGACCCGACTCAGCATAAGCCAGCGCTGGTCTTCCGTAGGGCCCCTTCGGTGATGCCACGACAGATAACGCATAAAAGTACATTAATATACATTATTATAACCAAAATAAGTATACAAAACAAAATAAATAAATAAATAAAAGATTTTTCAAGCTTTCGCTCATATCACAGTATAAAATTGGACATACATAAATAATAAACAGTGACTAAAACATGTAATGTGAGTTAATCCGTAAAATTAAATTACTTATATATATATTCATGATAATAACAACAGAAAGTCTCTCTTCCAGACAACCTTCAGGTGTAAGTCAGTTATAATGAGGCTTTTTGGTATTTTCGCCGTAATTTTCTGTCGAGTCCAGTAAGGTGCGGTCCGGTCTCTCCTGTGTGGAGCCTACATCCAGCCGCAAAATAGCATGGCCATTATATGAATGAATTAATGCTGCAATTTTTTCAGCTCGCGGTAAAGTACTTGGTTGTCCATTATTTGTCCCCTATATAAAACGAGCGTAGGTGTCTTTATGTGATATTTTTTTCTACCTTGATGGTCTCATCGGAAGATCAGCGCTGGAATCCACCAGCAACACACTGAGATGAGGCCATTTCGTGGCACTTTATACTTTATTTGTTTTTGTTATATTATGTAATGTAATGTGTCTTGTTTGTGTTTACGAATAAAAATTATGCTATTCTATTCTATTGATACATAACACTGTTTATAGAGTCAACAGGAGGGGAGAGGGGATAGTCGACAAATTGCTTTGGCTAGCCCATGACTATTGACATGCTGTACACGTTGTGATATATGAAAATTCAGTGAAAATATTTCGTAAAAACACATTTTAAAGTCATAGTAAACCCAACTCCTTTCCCCTACCGAATTTCAAGAAAAAAAAAATCCACAACAATTTGAAACACAAAACGGAATATTTCGTTTGGATACAAGTTTGCATTCAAAATCTTTTGATAGCAATGACGGCTCCAATATTTCCGGCATTTGCATAAAGTGGAGCCTTAAATGAACGCTAAGGCAACATCGGGAGTCGGGACGATTATTCAGAGTAGGTACACAGGAGGCAAATAGAAAGCCGAATTCATAAATAAAGATACAATCCTATGCCTTATTCCGGGGAAATAAAGTAACATGTATAAATATTTATTTGTCTTCATAAATATTATAAATGACATTTGTAGAAATTGGTTATAAGATATCGCGCAATGGATTGTGGCAGATGAAGCGGTATAGATTACACTAAATATGAAAAAAAAAGATAACGACTTGCCTTTTTAAAATTAAATGTTTTTGGTAAACTTTCAATAAACAATTAATATAGCTCAAAAGTCTAAAACATTTATGGATTTCATAGTCGTATTGTTCGGTTTGTGATCTCAAAATTATTGATAAACAAAATACATAATACATTACTATACAGGCCGGGAAACGAAGGGTTGCAAGCCGAGTAGGTATAGACACGCGCGCGGCCGGCAGCCCCGTTTCTAGCCGAGATTTGTATCGTGCTTTTCTCAAAATTGCAATAAAACAAAAGTTGACAATTTGTTTTATTCGTAGGTTAACACAGCTAAAAAATATTACGAATCTACTACTCTTGGGTGGTTAAATGCCAAGACGTTGTGTCACAATTTGTCGTTTAAAAACAAAAGAAGGCCTAGGTCTGTAAGGCTGTATGAAATTCCTTTACATATCATCTTCATTCATCGCAACAGACACGTAGTATTTCCGGACCTAATTTGAAGTCATGACAACATTTCATTGCATGTTTGAGAAACAACTACTTTATTTTCCTCATTAAAGAGCTGCGTCGCTACGAAGTGCTACGCCGTAGGGCCGTAGCCCGTAGCAAGTAAATTTGTTGTATACAGGAGAAAATCGTGCTATTCGTGCGCCTATATCAAAAGTTCATAGGTAATTAGAGAGTACATTATTTACAATCTATGTATGTCATGCGCCTCTCTCACAAACTGCGTCGTATATCGTTCTCCGACACATGAAATGATCACACGTAACATACGAGTCTGAAACGTTTATCTCCTCCAGCGACGCCTTCCCGTCATAAATCCACCCACACATCCTGATCCTGTAAGGTGATACCTATAACTTTAATCCAGCTACGTGAAGAGCTATTTAATTCTAGGTATGCACGTACGATACGTTCTCTCGGCTATTATAGAACCAGCCCGCGTAGCCAACATGCCAATCGTTAACGCTCCGTAGGGTAGCGTAGTTATCTCTCGTCTCAAGTGCGACAGCACAGTGATAGATGCGTTTCGTTCGCTACAGAGCGATAACGATTGGCATGTTGGCGCGGGCTGAAATTGTTACTTGGGACGTAACCCTAAAAACCGACTTTTTTTAAATGTAATAGGCAGCAAACGAGCAGACGAGCCACCTGATGGGACGCAGTCATCGCCGTCCATGGACATAGGCAACATCGGAGGAGCCACTTATGCGTTGTCAACCTCTGAGAACCCTAAATACCTGCTTCTTGATGAACCCCATGTCATGGCGCAAGGGAAACACCTCAGACGGTTAAAACCAAAAGTAGTGATATATTGATTGCTGAATTATTTTATATGGCAAAAGAGGTCAATTTTATAATAAATCCAATGAAAATGTGTTAATTAACGCCTCAACGAACTACCCTTTGATTATGGGGTCGGATTAAAAACACAAGCTGTTACTTTAATAAAAGTGTGTGTGATGGTATTGAAACCTCATTGCACAAGTTGGACTCGCAACTGAGCGGTTTTTTAAACGTCCATTTTGGACAGGCTCTGTCGCTACATAAGCTTTCAGGTGGATATTGGGTTGGAGGTAGCGACCTTGTCGCTATTGCGTGGATTCCCACGGGCTGCGAATCGAGATCTTGGGTGAACTGGTCGAACATTATGACCCGTAACCACTATAGGGACCGGGCGCGTTGGAGGGTCTGCGATCTTGTGGCCTGAATCGGAAACATAAACACACAATGATACTTCACGCCAAAGCAAGTACTGCTATGCACCGTTCCTTTCTCGTACATTTTGTTGTGCAGTAGGTTCTGCCATCTTGTGGGCAACAATGGAAGCATAAACTTCACATTTACACCTCGCGCATTACAATCTGACGTCTCCTGAGCTCCCCCAACAGTTTATGCACGGGGTAATCAATCCGAATTGGATTTAAATTGGCAGAAAAAATCAAAAAGAGTTAGGGTCGGACCACGCTGAATCTGCATGACATTTTTAATGACAAGGTGTAGCATTGGCAATGTCATCATCAATGTCAAATTTTTATAAAAATATGACGTTTATAATGACAATCCTCACTATTATGAGCTCTATTAGACAGGCATGGTGAGAGGCGATTAAAATGCAAGAGTCTTTAAAAGTTTCTAAATATATTTTTATGAAATGATTATGAATATGATCTGTCAACTGTCAGTGACATTTCTGGTTGAAGACATGTCATTATTGAGTGCTGCCAAATCATTTAATACCCTTACGCCTTAAGGGTGTCATCGGGCAGTTTTGGAACCAATGGAATCCAAATTTTGTTAGAAAACGGTGCCTCAAAGGAATGAATATACTTGGTTCATTAAACTTGAAACATTTTTTTTGGATTGCCCTTCTCCTTTTACCCTAGATACATGGTGGCCAAGAAAGAAGTGCATTCCCGTTGCCAGAGCGGTTTTGGAACCCAGAATCACCCCCTAGAGGATTTGTTTGCCAATCAGTTCAAGTTATAATCGAAGAGCGCACTTATACTAGTCCTTGCGAGCCTTCCGACTAGTCTGTACGCGGTGCGGTGAGAACGGCAAACCAGCAGAGCCTTGGGCAACGATCAATATAAAACGGCTCTTTGCGGCGAAAACTTAGTCGAACTTGTGTACAGCCGACGGATTTTGATACTTTTATGTTAGATGGTTATTCATTGGAGATGATGGATCTATTCAGTGAAGAATACAAAAGTTATGGCAACTTTGCTTTTTATCAATTGGTAATGTTTTTCATGTTTAAGTGATTATTGATTCGGTTATTTCCAATAATAATAAGTGATTGAAACAAATAAGGATTAATTAAGTCTTTACGGGCACGAATTAACGAAGGAAGATGCATCAACTCTACCCAGAACAATGCTTATTAGACCAGACAAGTTCTTTGTAGGTAATTTTAAAAAAGCAACACTTTCATGGTACTAAGGTTCTTACACTCTGTAAGTATTTTAAACTGAAACGATAACACTTTAAAAGCAGCATTTCCCAAGCTACTAACCACTCAATCCAGGCAAAAAACTCAAGACAACACCAAAAAGAAGATTGAGGTATTGACTCTTAATTACGTGTTGAACTTGTGGACCATACTTGTAGTACTGGACAATACGAGTTTTACGGTAGCTGTTTTCTGTTCCCCCAGACGTAAGGGGGACCCCAGAGGTAATCCTTAAAAAGCAAAAGAGGTGTCCCCCTTACACCTTTCTTTTCTAACTTATGCAAAAGAATGGCATGAGAGACTGTGTCAAAAGCCTTTTTCAGGTCTAATAACACAGCTAAACTCTTCTTGTTGTTGTCAAGATGTTCTACAACTTGCTGTATATTGTATAAACATGTAGGTACTTTGGTTTTCTGCCGCCAACCGGCAGATACAAAATAAATGACAGTCTCGAATTACGTGTGTTTCATTCGCCGTCCTTCTAAAGTATTTCCCCGTATAAACCATTTGGCGACGAGGATGGGATACCGCTCAAACGTACGATTACGTTCAAACGCGCCACGGAATTGGCGTTGTCGCTGGAGGCGGCCGTTCGAGACTCCAAGCCAGCGGGGCTGGGTCAGCAGCCGGCAACCGCGTCGGGCAACCGCGGCGAAGCGGAGCCCGTGTTCGCGGTCAGCGGCGGCGCGCCGCGCCAGCGAGGCGGCGGCAGCAGCGGTGCGCGGGCTCGAGGCTCGCGCCACAGGCCTCAGCGTCGAGGCTACGGCGACTACGGCCGAGGAGGGTCGACATCGTCCGGAGGACAGTGCTATCGTTGTGACGGACGGCATCCGGAGCAGCAGTGTTCGTTTAAAAATAGTGAGTGTTATGTGTGCGGTGATGTAGGCCATATCGCCAAAATGTGTCGCTTTAGAAGAGATCCCAAAAGAGTACATCGCGTCATCACTGAGGGGATCGATGGATTGCAATCAGACGGGTCTGAATCCGAGGACGGGCCCCTGCAAGTCTATCAGCTGAGCGACGACGATGCTGAACCAGATACTAAGTGGATGGTTAAGGTAAACGTCAATAACGTTCCGTTAATGATGGAAGGTGACACTGGCTCCGCTATTAGCGTTATATCTTTTAGTACGTACAAGAAACATTTTGGCAATTGTAAGCTATACCCATACGAGTCGAATTTAACAATGTACAGTGGTCAAAAGGTGAAACCAAAAGGTAAAATTATTTGTACGGTACAACTCGGTAACCAAACGGTAAATGGTTTAAAATTGATTGTCTATGATAACCATTCCAGTCCACCGTTGCTAGGCCGTAATTGGTTGAGGGCTTTCGGTATACAATTTCCGCGCATAAATTATAACGATAATGTGAACTCCGTGAACGTAAAACTTAGTAGTGAAGATATCTGTAAAAAACTAATAAAGCTATTTCCTAACGTTTTTGCGGACGGTATTGGCACTTTCAACAAAACGAAATTAAGATTAGATATAAATAGTGACGCAACGCCCGTGTGGCGGCGGCCCCGGCCTGTGCCGTTCGCGCTGCGCCCCGCCGTTGAGGCCGAGCTGGCGCGGCTGCAGCGCGAGGGCATCATCTCGCCTGTGGAGTGGAGTGACTGGGGGACACCCGTGGTGCCGGTCATCAAGAAAAATGGGGACGTTCGGCTCTGTGGAGACTTTAAAACAACGGTTAACCCGGTTTTAATCGATGACAAGTACCCTATTCCGCGCATTGATGACATATTTTCATCACTCCAGGGCGGGAAATATTTCAGTAAAATAGATCTTAGTCAAGCGTATCTGCAAATTGAATTAGATGATGATTCGAGAAAGTTATGTACTATAGTCACGTTACATGGCATGTTTTGTTATAATAGGTTACCGTTCGGTATTAAATGTGCCCCAAACAAGTTTCAAAGAATAATGGATAAATTATTTAGAATGCGGTATGTTACTTGTTATTTAGATGATTTGAACGTGTCGGGTGTAGATTTCGAGGACCACTGGCAACGATTGTTAAAAGTTTTCAGTATTTTGTCAGATTGCGGTTTACGTGTTGCTCCAAATAAGTGTAGTTTTTTTCAAATGTCGGTGTCATATCTCGGGTATATTATTGACGCCGACGGGTTACATACAGAAATAAATAAGGTAGACGCTGTTAATAATACACCTTTGCCTACCAACGTAAAAGAGTTAAAAGCTTTTCTAGGCTTAGTAAATTATTATGGTAAATTTTTAAGTAACCTAAGTGACATATTGAGTCCGCTATACGAACTTCTAAAAACTGAGAACGAGTTTGTGTGGAGCTCGGCGTGCGACGCGGCATTCAAAAAAGTAAAACGGTTACTAGCGAAGGCTCCCGTGCTCGCGCACTTTGACGACGCACGGCCGACGTCGGTGACATGTGACGCGGCGCCGGGCGGCGTCGCCGCTGTGCTAGCGCAGCGCGGCCCCGACGGCCGCGAGCACGCCGTGCTGCACGCATCGCGCACGCTCAGCGCCGCCGAAAAGAATTACGCGCAGATTTGTCGAGAGGGATTAGCGGTTATTTTTGGGGTAACCAAATTTCACGACTATATTTTTGGCAGGAAATTTACTCTTGTCACGGATTGTAAACCGTTGGCATCAATATTTAGCGAAAAAAAAGGGATACCGCTCATGGCTGCGAGCCGACTTCAAAGATGGGCAATAATATTAGGCGCATATAATTATGAAGTGAAATGTATTGGTACACAACATAATTGCTTGGCAGATAGTTTGTCCAGAATACCGGTTCCAGATGATAATGTTCGATCCCGTGTCGATACGTACCTACATTTTGTAGAAGACTCGGCCCCGATAAACTACAAAAACATCGCGAAGAGCACGACGTTGGATCAAACTTTACAACAACTTACTAACGCGATAAAAACAAATTGGTTGTACTGTAACAGCGAAGATCTCAAGCCGTATTTTAATATAAGACAATATTTGAGCGTCGAGCAAGGTTGTGTTTTATACGGACATCGTGTAATTATCCCGACTAGTTTACGTGAACAGATATTAAATCAGTTGCACGAAACTCACCAAGGCATGGTGAAATGTAAGAGTTTGGCGCGCAACTATGTGTATTGGCCTAGCATCGACGCCGATATCGAGCGCGTGTGTCGCGCGTGCGACACGTGCGCGCGGGAGCGCGCGGCGCCCGCGCCGGCGCCCCTGCATCCATGGGTATGGCCGCAAGAAACGTGGTACCGTTTGCATTGCGATTTTTTTTCATTGACTAATAATACATTATATTATTTCGTTATTGTTGATGCTCATTCGAAATGGATCGAAGCGTTTCGCGTCCCGGGCACCTCCGCCAAATCCACAATCGCTAAATTGCGTCATGTTTTTAGTCAATTCGGGTTTCCACTCGAACTCGTGTCTGACAACGGGCCACCATTCAATAGCAATGAATTCGTGTGTTATTTACAAAACAAAGGTGTTCATCATATAACAGTGACACCTTACAAACCTAGTAGCAATGGATGCGCCGAGAATTGCGTAAAAATCATTAAAACGGCATTAAAAAAAGCTATGCGGGATAAGGTTGATCTGGATGCTGCCTTGGAAGATTTCTTATCTATTTACAGAGCGACCCCACACACGATAACTGGTAAAACACCGGCGAGCCTAATGTTAAAGAGGGAGGTGCGTACGACCTTTGACCTTCTGCGGCCTAGCGTCAACGAGACGGTGCGACGTAAGCAAATCGCACAAATGAATAATAAAAAAGGTTCTTTGAGAGAATTCGCCGTAGGAGATCGGGTATATTTTAAAGTATATAAAAATAATAACTTTGCGTGGGAAACCGGTACCGTATGCGAACGTGTCGGACCATTAACGTATTACATTCGGAGCGGCGGTAAAGTATATAAAAAACATGTAGACCAGATGCACCGCGATTATTCGATCGTGCGAGATGAAGCTAACGATATCGCTATCGATAGCTATGCAACTGGATCCGCCCCTTCCCCTGAGTCAACTCCTGCGCAGGAGGAGCAAAGTAGGTCGTCCGCGCCCGCGCCTACGTCCGCGGCCGCGCCTGCGCCCGCGAGCCCCGCGGCGGCCGGGGGCGCGCGCACCCCGACCCCGACCCGGTCACCGCTTGTATCGCCACCAGACGACACCCGCGTGCCGAGACCAAAAAGGATACACGTTCCACCTAAAAGATATGGTTTTGAAATAGATTAAACCATTCGGTTTCACTTTTAGACACGTAGAATACATATTTGTATTTGTTACTTTAATGTATCGGTTTGCCTTAAATATTAAGTTGCTGTACCTTTAACATCCTACCGTATACAATTGAAGTGTTCATATGTAACTCATAAGATTCAATTTTGTATACTTGTTGACGGGTGTGTAAGTGTCGAGGTTTAAACAATTTGTTTAGTATAGTTGTAAGTATATAAATTTGCATGTGTACATAAATATACCTCCTTACGTCAGTAGGTACATTAAATGTACAAAATCTGTTAAGAGGAATTCCTAGTTGCGATTTTTCCATACAAACGCTCTCGACTGATTCCTCCCTGGATTTTTAACCTAGAGCAGTGATTTTTTCAAATAAGATCAATATCATCAATATCTGTGCCTCTATGTTTTGCTTTTTTGGATTATTTTATTTTGAAGAAAGATACAGCGCCTCGCAAATCGCAAAAACGGCTAAAATAAATTGGCTGTAAAAAAAGGCACAGTATACAAATATGACAAAAAATATCCAAAAAATCAAAACATAGCGGCATAGATTATTTCTTCCTCTTGCAATTTCCAAAATTTCATAATGATTAGTTGCGTTTTGAAGGAGGAAACAGTCGAGAGCGAAACCTCGATTTTTGAGTTTTTTGCGAGTGAATTTCGGTCCGAGCTGCAGTTGTCCTTATCGCACGAATTGGAGGCGGAGACAGTTTCTAAATATACGTACACAGAAGGAATAGTGATGGGCATAACATCCTTATTAGGGATTGCAGAACCGGTACTGTTTTAAAGAACCGGGATTTCCCGGTACTTTTGGAACTGGTCTAATTATTTCATTATTTTAAATAAAACGACAGCATTTTGCGATTTGACCACCTTTCGTATTATAATTTAATAATCACATTTTCTTTTATTACGTAGTAGGCAATTTTTTTTTAGAAATATAGTATTTTACATTGCTCACACTTGTGCGTCACAAGTAAAAGATAACTACTTTGATGTTTGCCACTAGATAGCAAATTTAATGAAATTACATTGACGAGGGGATTTATATAATAAGTATCGCAGTCGTATTGTATAATCCGCCGTATTACATTACGGCTAGCCGATATCAAAATAAGGGCCATTTTGAAATGCGGCGGTTCAACGATTAAGGTATGATGGGTAAATACCGGATGCGGGTGAAGAACGTAGGACATTCATTTCCCCTCCTAATTTGGCTTTATTTTTTAATGTAGGCAACATTGTGTAAGACGCCATTTCATTGCGCCTCGACTGTCAGTGTCCCCGCGTCGCTCAGGGAGTCGGGCTTGTGATATGTGCAATCACAGAGAGCAAGGTAAATTTCGCGAATTCTTCCTTCTATCCGATCTTCGCTCTGTAATTTATTTTGCGTATTGTGATGAAACTGTGTTTGTTTTTGTAATTGTGTTAACAGACCTAGCACTGCTGTAGACCGATATCCGATCTTGACCCTTCCAGGAAATATCGGACCAGAAACAATCAGATCTTTACCTATTTAAAAAACAGCAGTGATTATCAAACTTTAAATTTTCTTCAATTTACCTACTGACCTTAATTATCACATTTATTGTTTTCTTGATCACACTTTCGTACCATTATTTTTATCCAGTACCACTACCAGCGCGACGGTTACTGACAATGTATTTTTTTTAATTTCCGCAACCCAAAGGTTGCCTTTTAGCGATAAGACCGCATGTTGTTTACCTGTGCTTATGTGTTTTAAATTTTCTTTTGTATTGTTTTCTTTTATTGAAGTGTGCAATAAAGAGTATTAACAAAATCGAGTAAAATAAATAACCAATGTTTCGCAATAAAGTACCTACACATACGGATGCATATGTAGATGTGCACGCATACATACATTGCTAGTTTCGGATACAAAATAGAGATAGGGCTTCGAAATTAGTTTCCTTAAAATGCTTCAAGAGGGCTCTCTTTTCCTATATACTTTACTCTTTACATACGATCCTTACATTTTATCAAAAAAAAAAAGATTGTATATCAACTATATATATATATATATATATATATATATATATATATATATATATATATATATATATATACATAATTGCAAAATTAAACCAACAAAATCGCAATTTTAATTATTTTCCATACTTCAAGATGGGCTCTCAGTGACCTTGACCTTTTTAAAGAACTACTTAGTCTTTTTGATTTCTAAGTTTGATTCTTATTTTTTTGGCGACCTTCATTAAAAATGACTGGGCACGATTATTTTTTATTTTGATTTTTGTCCCTCCTACTTAAGTACTTAATATCTTCCAGTACATTCCATTCAATAAACAATACGAGTACATTTACACTTTCCCTAAACCTGTACAGTTCACGAAATCTTAAATTGTCAAAACTTCGCAACGTATCTATTATTTTAGTGGTTTTTTTTTATTACTTCGGGTAAACCTTACAATAAGAGGTTTCTTAGCACATTGTTTACTTATCAAATTGCCTTATGACATAGGTATCAAAGTTTGAGAGCCACAATTTTATCAATTTTTGTATCAGGGTTAAGATCGGATACAAAAGGGTAGACACCGGACCTATTTCTTTGTGATACCTTATTCTCTTTCCATTAGAAGCAACTTTTTTTCACCATCCAATGTTCTCCCTTGATGGCAAAACACTCGTTACCCTAAAAAAGTATGTCTCATCTTTACACAGGTACAAAACTAAAACCGTTCTATATTGAAGATTACCAAAATTCAGGCCGAATCTACGGTTATTATTTAACGATTCGCTACGTACTTCAAGAATCTGTCACGTGTTGAGATCTCGAAAAAACATTTTTTCACGAGTTCTCTCAATTAGTCCCAAAATTGTCCGGCATTATCCCAACATACTTTACCCAGATTGTCATTGCGATACGTTCTTCAATAAGGCGGCCCAAGTTTAGCCCCATCGTACTACAAGTTAAATAGATTGTAGTTTAACCATAGGTATATTTATACCTACTTACAAAATTTCACAACACACCATGATCACTCCCAACTTACTGATACGGATAGGTACAGTCAAGTGTAAAAATATGGGTGTACACATCTTACTCAAAAATATGTCCCATAGCATCTTATTCCAGTGTAATAAGAGCGTAGTACCATATTTATGAGACGATTCTTTCGATACATATTTTTGCACTTGACTGTACGACGACAACCGAAGCTGAGACATCATTCTTTTTTGCAGTTTTTACTTATATGGTAATTAATATCAATCAATCATTTATTATTTTGTCATCATAGGTGTAAAATACATTTAGTACAGGTGATAGGGTGTTTGGTATTAGGGTGTAATAGATACAGTATAATATAAAAATGAAAAACAATATTACGTGGTAACAACAAAAACAACTTGCGTCGGGGCAGCGCAGAATAAATTCCGTCTGGCTCGCGGGCGATGTCGACGGAACGGCGCGCAATGAGCGAGCGCACGAGTCTCGCGTCTGTGTGCGCGCACTCACACTTAGATAGCTCCGGCTCCCGCCCACTGCAGCGCGACAGAAACATAGCTTCAAAAATTCGAGATTTGAAAAGTTGCTCAGCTAGGAATTGCTCTTAAGTAGATTTAGTAATAGGTATATAGTTTTTATTGTGTCCTGTCACTTACAGCTGTTATAAAATTATAAAAAACTGTAAGGGGAGAATGCTGTATATTGTATAAACATGTAGGTACTTTGGTTTTCTGCCGCCAACCGGCAGATACAAAATAAATGACAGTCTCGAATTACGTGTGTTTCATTCGCCGTCCTTCTAAAGTATTTCCCCGTATAAACCCTCTCCTGCGCTATTAGCGTTATATCTTTTAGTACGTACAAGAAACATTTTGGCAATTGTAAGCTATACCCATACGAGTCGAATTTAACAATGTACAGTGGTCAAAAGGTGAAACCAAAAGGTAAAATTATTTGTACGGTACAACTCGGTAACCAAACGGTAAATGGTTTAAAATTGATTGTCTATGATAACCATTCCAGTCCACCGTTGCTAGGCCGTAATTGGTTGAGGGCTTTCGGTATACAATTTCCGCGCATAAATTGTAACGATAATGTGAACTCCGTGAACGTAAAACTTAGTAGTGAAGATATCTGTAAAAAACTAATAAAGCTATTTCCTAACGTTTTTGCGGACGGTATTGGCACTTTCAACAAAACGAAATTAAGATTAGATATAAATAGTGACGCAACGCCCGTGTGGCGGCGGCCCCGGCCTGTGCCGTTCGCGCTGCGCCCCGCCGTTGAGGCCGAGCTGGCGCGGCTGCAGCGCGAGGGCATCATCTCGCCTGTGGAGTGGAGTGACTGGGGGACACCCGTGGTGCCGGTCATCAAGAAAAATGGGGACGTTCGGCTCTGTGGAGACTTTAAAACAACGGTTAACCCGGTTTTAATCGATGACAAGTACCCTATTCCGCGCATTGATGACATATTTTCATCACTCCAGGGCGGGAAATATTTCAGTAAAATAGATCTTAGTCAAGCGTATCTGCAAATTGAATTAGATGATGATTCGAGAAAGTTATGTACTATAGTCACGTTACATGGCATGTTTTGTTATAATAGGTTACCGTTCGGTATTAAATGTGCCCCAAACAAGTTTCAAAGAATAATGGATAAATTATTTAGAATGCGGTATGTTACTTGTTATTTAGATGATTTGAACGTGTCGGGTGTAGATTTCGAGGACCACTGGCAACGATTGTTAAAAGTTTTCAGTATTTTGTCAGATTGCGGTTTACGTGTTGCTCCAAATAAGTGTAGTTTTTTTCAAATGTCGGTGTCATATCTCGGGTATATTATTGACGCCGACGGGTTACATACAGAAATAAATAAGGTAGACGCTGTTAATAATACACCTTTGCCTACCAACGTAAAAGAGTTAAAAGCTTTTCTAGGCTTAGTAAATTATTATGGTAAATTTTTAAGTAACCTAAGTGACATATTGAGTCCGCTATACGAACTTCTAAAAACTGAGAACGAGTTTGTGTGGAGCTCGGCGTGCGACGCGGCATTCAAAAAAGTAAAACGGTTACTAGCGAAGGCTCCCGTGCTCGCGCACTTTGACGACGCACGGCCGACGTCGGTGACATGTGACGCGGCGCCGGGCGGCGTCGCCGCTGTGCTAGCGCAGCGCGGCCCCGACGGCCGCGAGCACGCCGTGCTGCACGCATCGCGCACGCTCAGCGCCGCCGAAAAGAATTACGCGCAGATTTGTCGAGAGGGATTAGCGGTTATTTTTGGGGTAACCAAATTTCACGACTATATTTTTGGCAGGAAATTTACTCTTGTCACGGATTGTAAACCGTTGGCATCAATATTTAGCGAAAAAAAAGGGATACCGCTCATGGCTGCGAGCCGACTTCAAAGATGGGCAATAATATTAGGCGCATATAATTATGAAGTGAAATGCATTGGTACACAACATAATTGCTTGGCAGATAGTTTGTCCAGAATACCGGTTCCAGATGATAATGTTCGATCCCGTGTCGATACGTACCTACATTTTGTAGAAGACTCGGCCCCGATAAACTACAAAAGCATCGCGAAGAGCACGACGTTGGATCAAACTTTACAACAACTTACTAACGCGATAAAAACAAATTGGTTGTACTGTAACAGCGAAGATCTCAAGCCGTATTTTAATATAAGACAATATTTGAGCGTCGAGCAAGGTTGTGTTTTATACGGACATCGTGTAATTATCCCGACTAGTTTACGTGAACAGATATTAAATCAGTTGCACGAAACTCACCAAGGCATGGTGAAATGTAAGAGTTTGGCGCGCAACTATGTGTATTGGCCTAGCATCGACGCCGATATCGAGCGCGTGTGTCGCGCGTGCGACACGTGCGCGCGGGAGCGCGCGGCGCCCGCGCCGGCGCCCCTGCATCCATGGGTATGGCCGCAAGAAACGTGGTACCGTTTGCATTGCGATTTTTTTTCATTGACTAATAATACATTATATTATTTCGTTATTGTTGATGCTCATTCGAAATGGATCGAAGCGTTTCGCGTCCCGGGCACCTCCGCCAAATCCACAATCGCTAAATTGCGTCATGTTTTTAGTCAATTCGGGTTTCCACTCGAACTCGTGTCTGACAACGGGCCACCATTCAATAGCAATGAATTCGTGTGTTATTTACAAAACAAAGGTGTTCATCATATAACAGTGACACCTTACAAACCTAGTAGCAATGGATGCGCCGAGAATTGCGTAAAAATCATTAAAACGGCATTAAAAAAAGCTATGCGGGATAAGGTTGATCTGGATGCTGCCTTGGAAGATTTCTTATCTATTTACAGAGCGACCCCACACACGATAACTGGTAAAACACCGGCGAGCCTAATGTTAAAGAGGGAGGTGCGTACGACCTTTGACCTTCTGCGGCCTAGCGTCAACGAGACGGTGCGACGTAAGCAAATCGCACAAATGAATAATAAAAAAGGTTCTTTGAGAGAATTCGCCGTAGGAGATCGGGTATATTTTAAAGTATATAAAAATAATAACTTTGCGTGGGAAACCGGTACCGTATGCGAACGTGTCGGACCATTAACGTATTACATTCGGAGCGGCGGTAAAGTATATAAAAAACATGTAGACCAGATGCACCGCGATTATTCGATCGTGCGAGATGAAGCTAACGATATCGCTATCGATAGCTATGCAACTGGATCCGCCCCTTCCCCTGAGTCAACTCCTGCGCAGGAGGAGAATGTTCTAAGAGAAGTTATTGCGTTTTCTGTTGACCTTCCGCGTCTAAGTCCAAACTGCGATGCTGATAGGTTGAATGATAGGTAGTTTAGCAGTCTGGTGTTTAATATATTTTCAAGAATTATTGATATTACCGGAAAGACTAAAAGAGAGAGCATGTTTGTATTTTTAGCACTTGGCACTATGCCTGTCACTTTCGTACTTTCATATTTATTAGGACAAGACAGGCATGGTGATAGACGATAAAAATGCGACCGTGCTACAGCCTTAGAGCTCATATTTATACCAGCCCGAGGTAACCCCGCTTCTCGCTTTCTCAAAATATAAGTGCCGGAAAAGACATGTCTTGCGCCTAAACAGCCGAGAAGTAGGCGTCACATGTGACATATAGCCTGGAAACTGCGCCACATACATCACTGATGAGCTGACTAAAATATGGGCACACAAAACTGATGTGCAAACAAACATTTTCTGGAAATACGACTGTGCTGATTTATATTCACGAAATATTAAGGAAAAACGGGAATGGCGGAGCGGCTTAAGCTCTTGAAGGAAATGAGTTGGAACGAAAACTCTGAAAATGCTTGGTGCAGAATTACAGACGTAATTTTGTCATCTTTGTCTTTCTTTTGTCATTAGGTTTGTTTGATAAAATATACGAGTGTACCGAGGGCCTACCGCGAACCACGAAAATCGAAATAATCTTGCATATTCCAGCGATAAAGAGACAAATAACGAAATTTTGATATTCGTGTTTCGCGGTAAGCCTCCAAATTCTAAGCATTGACTTTAATATGAAAGTGGGTTAAGGCAAGTATCCACTTCAAAATACAATTTGAATATAAATTCGTGAAAATATTTGGCAATTCTTAAAACTAATCTAATCAACAGTTTTATAGTCATTAAAAAGCTCCAATGAAACTAAAAGTCTGGGCGCGATGTCGTAAACAATTTACAGCCCGTAGTTAAACCAGACGACAAATATAAATAAAAGTTTACGATTCTACGTAAGTCACAGAAGGCAGCGATACCATATTGTAACCCTTCTGCTTTAGTCTAAGCTTTATGGAGTGTAACTTAGGTTTCAGCTGCGACAAAAATGCTTTCGTTTGTACGGATGTGGGGCTGTAATCTTTTACAAGTGGCATTTCTGAAGCGTCTCGTGAAATTTTGCGCGCAAGCTCGATCATTATATAGCTTGTTGACCGATTGACTGATTGATGACAGTTTAGATTTTTTTTCAAAATGGCGGAGCCGTTCGCGCTGTCTAACAACAGTTCACAAAGCCACTACTTGATTAAACCTAATTAACTAAGAATATAAACTAACGCAAACTAATGACTAGAAATGTACAGTCATCTCACAGTTAACTCATAAAATTGTAACCAGTTCATTCCATGTTCAATATACTGTGCCTCGTTTTGACACTGCAATTTTGTTTGACAAAAGTCACGCAACTGGCTGTCTGAATTAGACCAATGAAAACTGCATTGTACCGGTGTCACCTCCATCAAGCGAAAAATAAGTGTGATGATTACGCCTCTAGTTGTTACGAATCTTGTGGTCACATGACCCTATATAATATAGTCGTAGGTCGGCCAAGCCATTGTTCTTAAACCAAGGTGTAGGGTTAGTAAAGTCAGGGCTTAGGGGTTTGGCTTTTATTAAGATCTGATATCTTTTTTACAATAAAAACTAGTGAGTCTTGGCCGCCAATTTTCATGAAATGTTTTTGGTGGGATTCTTTTCACCCAAATTCAAACTTGTTAATTTAATCAAAAATCACAATCAATTGCAATATTTCACGCTGAGTAGGGAAGGGCAGGTAAATATGAAGTACCTATAACAACTACCTAGTTGTTGATGGATGATTAAAAAAGCGGCCAAGTCGAGTCGAACTCGCCCATGAAGGGTTCCGTACCATTTATGACGTATTAAAAAAAACTACTTACTAGATCTCGTTCAAACCAATTTTCGGAAGTTTGCACGTATTGTCCAGTACATCATATATATTTTTTAGTTTTATCATTCTGTTATTTTAGAAGTTACAGGGGGGGGGGGGGGGACACATTTTACCACTTTGGAAGTGTCTCTCGCGCAAACTATTCAGTTTAGAAAAAAATGATATTAGAAACCTCAATATCACAATTGAAGACCTATCCATAGATACCCCACACTTTTGGGTTTGATAAAAAAAAATTGAGTTTCAGATTTTACTATGGGGAGTTCTTGGTATGGGGAACCCCTAAAATTTATTGTTTTTTTTTTACTATTTTTATGTGAAAACCTTAATGTGGTTCACAGAATACATCTACTTACCAAGTTTCAACAGTATAGTTCTTATAATTTCGGAAAAAAGTGTCTGTGACATACGGACGGCCAGACAGACAGACATGACGAATCCATAAGGGTTCCGATTTTTGCCATTTGGCTACGGAACCCTAAAAATGCTTTATATCGATGAAAACTATGTATTTTCACTAAAAACTTAAATTGATTACAGAGCGAATATAATCCGTGAGAGTTGATGAGAAAGATGAAGTAAGTTGGGGAATAGATACAGGAATAAAACCATTCGGTCGTTGCGTTCAGGAACAAGTAGGTAGTAAATATTGAAGTCTAAAGTATAATGTAGTTAATTATAGATACTCAAAGAAGTTATTATGCCATAACGGAGTTAGTAGAAAGCAGTTGATTGTACACTAAACATGTTTTTATACATTACAGGAATGGAGATGGAGGTAGAAAGGCGAACTTATCGATATAAGCGAGTCACTGCGCTGTCGCTCATAACTTGTACAGAGGAAAATATACTAAGCGAATATGAGTCAGGCCCAAGTCTGGGGCGTTCGCTCCCCCGATCGGGAAATTCTATGCACCCTTCGCATGTTCGTGACTCATTGGTGACCGGGCATTTTATGTGCAAGGAAAAATGAAACTTAAAGCAATCGTCCTTTATGTCACACAGTGCTTTTTTGTATGAAAGTTAATAATGTCGCTGCGATGGTAAGTCTCATTTTGGGTTGAACAGTCATATTTCAAGTCGGGTTTAAGGATTGGAGTTAAGATTGTGGCAGACGATTTATTCCACATTAATAACGAGAATATATATATTATATATAATATATGTAATAATTATTATTCAATTTAATTTTAATGTAATGTTTTATTTGCGGCTATGTAATTTGTATTGATTATACATTCCGTGTTATTTATTGTTATTTTATTTTAATCTTTTATTGATGATAATTATTTTAATGAATTGTGATTTAACTGACATACTTACTTATTAATATTACACCTATGAAATATAATTTTTTATGAATAAATGAATATGAAATATAGTGTAGTGAAATATATTTTTACTAATAATAAAGGTTTCTACTTCATAATCCCTGTACCTTAATAATAATATAAAGACTATACGATGTATAGTATATGTATAAGAAACAAGATAATAATACAGTACCTACCGGCTAATAATATATCACCTTTGTATATTTTTTAATGAGCATGTATACATATAGTAAACAATATAGGTTAGTTTGTAGATTGCATATTTTACTAAGCATTTTATACAAATATAATTATGACCAGCATATTACAAATAAAAGTTCTCATAAAAAAAACGGTCAAGTGCGAGTTAGTTTACCTCGCGCACCGAGGGTTCCGTACAAACTTTCAATTTTCTCATGAAAGACTTGAGCAGAAGTATACTATTAGTATAATTGGGCCATCTATGGGCGAATTGGTTAACTAATTTGTGCGATCTGTGTGTATGTTGGTTTTTCAGGGATAATTCTTTATCATGTGAAACGATTTCAATAATTTTTATTTTATTTGAAATAAAGGCACCATTTTAGTGTAATCTCATAGGAAATTCAACTATAATAAACACCCGCAAACGGGATTAAATTGCAAATTAAATTACAAAATGTTTTTTGTTAATTAAAAAAAAAGTTATCAAGATAAGAGGTCTGATTTTATTTTTCCTGTAATCTTTATGACAATTTTATTATTATGTAAAAATTTCATAATTTTTCATTCGTAAACTTCGGAGATAAAGGGTGGGGGATGGTATTTTTTTCATATTTTCCTTCATAAGTCAATTTTTTTTTCACTATAAAAAAAAAAAAAAATTGTTTTGTAATGTCCAATTTGAGCTCTTTCAAATGATACCCCACTTGACCTAGTAACTAGACTTTGAAATTTTGACCCTCTTCATATTGGGAATTTTCCATAATTAATACAAATAAAATAACAAAATTACAAATCCAATATGTTTGGGTTAGCGTTATTCATTACTATTCCAAATTTCAAATCAATAGCTTAAGTACTTCTCAAGATATTTAGCAATGTAACAGACGGACGGGCGGACGGACGGACAGAGTCGCACCTTAAAGGGTTCCTTTTGTACCTTTTTGGTACGGAACCCTAAAAATGAATTTAATTATATATATATATAAAAACTAGTTTATTCACAACATACCACTACATGACACCAATTTTTCTCATCGCCCGCACAAAGGATTACTAACTAGACTACCTAAAGTAGTTTAGTAGGAAATTATTTACAATGATTAAAAAAAAAGTTCTACCGTAAAACATGGAGGTGATATACTATTTGCCGGTACTGAATGTCTTATTTCAAGTACTTCCTAGTTCCTAGTAGTCATGCCTATCCCAATTCGTGCTTCCGTGTTTTCATGGTAAAGCTAAATTGACCCAGTTTATCCAAGCAATCTAAGGTCATGTTGGGGTAAGAAAAACAGAGTTTATTTTGCTCGGGGCAAGACAAACCGTATGAGAAAAGTTTTCTACGTTACTATTTTTAACTTACTTTTATTTTTGTGATCGTTTAATTTTAGTATTATAATTGAATTTAGTGTTTAATATTTTTAAGTATCTGTAACTCTGTTTACTTATTTATGTACCCTACAAGTGTTTCTTTTATCTTATCTAATCTTATGATTTTCGGAACCCTTATGGATACACTTCGACCCATAGGGATCTTTTGTTCCGTTGCCTACTTAAGGAAAGATCCGTCCATTACTCAAGAGCTTTTTCGACCATCTCCTTATGATGGAGCTCATGGGTAGCATTTTGAAATCCTTTGGTGCCAGATAGCCTGCTCCAAAGGCCTTCATTCTTTATCTGGCGAGGGCGAGATTCACACATTAGGTGTATTACTATTATCTCTACCTGAAATAATACACATTAGGTGTATTAGTGTCTCTCTTACCTAACCTTACCAGTTTTTACAAAATTGGTACATAGTAAGACGATTGAACAGTATATTGGCCAATGAAACTGTTATTTTACGAGTAGTATCTTCTATATAAAACGCAGCTTAGCCTAAACATACATATCTACCATTTTATAACCGAAAGTCAGTGCAGAGCGCCACTCTTTATTTAAGCCATGATGATGCTATATTCCGCGTAATGCCTTGCATGTCACGTCAAGCAATCAACTTTAATGAATACTCAAAGCTAGACACACATTCACAAAGCATAACGAACACATCACTGTTGACTAACCAATCTATGTAATCTTGAATAATCTTATACCTTTAAACGAGCAATTCTTGTATATATATATATATATATATATATATATATATTTCGGGGATATCGGAAACGGCTCTAACGATTTCGATGAAATGTTCTATATGGAGGTTCGGGGACGAAAAATCGATCTATTCTCAGGTCAGGTCGAGTCTTATCTCAGGGAAAATGCGCATTTCTGAGTTTTTATATGTTAGGTACTTATACGTCAACATTGTTTTCATATCATAGATACCAAAATAACGGCTGAATCGCCCCAATTGTAACATACTGTCGTTTTGGTATAAAAGCAGGATGATTAGGTAGTAAAAAGAACTATCATTTTAGTATCTGGCAGTAGCGGTGGTCTAGCAGTAGCGGTATTGTTCGTGTCATCCACGATGACGCGCAGATTTGTCTAATCTAACCTTTAATAACATGACAATACAAGTCAACGCACGCGTCATCGTGGATGACACGATCTCGCGTCATCGTGGATGACACGATCTATAAGGCTTCCAAACATGAGGTCAATGGGTTCGAAAGTTTCGAAACCCGGTACTTGTTAAAGAAAATCGTCCTGAAGAAGCCAGACAGCCTAATATTCAAGCAAAGTTAAGGCAGTCTCAAGGAATTCAAGAGCCTAATTAAACCTCTTGCCGCCCAGAGTCCTATAAAACGTACAGTCAACCAATTTGAATCCTAGGCCACTATAGAACCTTGTCGCTTTAACTACTAGATACTTGACACGCATCACTCAATAAGCACTGTCGTAGAAGTCATTATGGCATGGTTCTATAGTGGCCTAGGAATCAAATTGGTTGACTGTACGTTCGGTTCGTCCGTGCAATATTAAGTGTTATATATGTCGTCGTGTTGTATCTCTTATTTTGTATAAGTTTGTCTACTGTGTGTAATTTATTTCGGTTTATTTTATGTTTCTTTCCTTTAGTCTTTTACCTTCTGTTATTATTTCTCACTTGATCTCATCGGAAGATCAGCGCTGGAAGTTGCCAGCAACATGCTGAGATGCGGCCATTTCGTGACACTTTATTCACACTATGTTCTCTTGACTGTTTGTGTGTTTATGAATAAATGATATTCTATTCTAAAAAGGTCTTCCATTCCATTCTAATTTGAATCTTTATTTTGACTAATCAAAATAGCATTTGTCTTGTCAATTTTTGATATCTGGGCAGCTAGAGGATAAAAGGCGGTTTAGCAATACAGGGGCCAAATTAAAAAAAATTAAGACAGTCAATACAGCATGTTTTGCGAATAGATCACAGCCTCAGCGGACGGAGTTTTCAATCAGAATAATAAGAGGCTGGAAAGGGCGTTGTAATCTCGTTGTGAGCCGGGAAACACTTCCCGACCTCCCCGGAACCCGGGATTAACACTCATTAGCAGCTGCTTTCAAACGGCCGTTTAATAGGCATTTTCCAGTCTGTTGTGTGATTACGTTTGTTTAATTGTTATTTTAATTAATAATACGGGACTATGGGCTCTTTTTAGGGTTCCGTACCTCGAAAGGAAAAAACGGAAAGGATCACTTTGTGGTCCGTCCGTCCGACTGTCTGTCTGTCAAGAACGCGTGGAGGTAACAAGCTGGAATTTATATCAAATACTCATGTGAAAAAAATGAAAGTTCTAATAATAAGATACAGCCAACGCAATAATAAGATACAGCCGTTTATGCCGCAAATTTCCAACACTCTCAAGGGAATCAACACCTTCAGGGTACTTTCCGTGAACTCAGAATCGTGAAATTTGGTACGAAGTAACGTCTTATAGCACAGATAAAGGAAAAATTGCGAAAACCGTAAATGTTTAGTTACATCATTTAATAATATATACCTACAGGTTTGTACGGAACCCTCGGTGCGCGAGTCCGACTCGGACTTGGCCGGTTTTTTTATGATATGGGAGGATTCGCCTGATAGTAATACGCAATTACCGACACACCTGAAGTACCAGACCATGTTGCAAGTGCGTTGCCTGTACTTAAAACAGGACTACGCTCTAACCCTTGCTCGCTCTCCCTCTGCTTGGACTTTCGCTCTTGTTACGATGTGTGAATATTGAGGTAATGTAAAGGAAAAACCAGATAGAGTCAAACCAAGCTAAGTTGGCAACGATTTTGATAGACCAGCCTGTGCAAGTGTTAAGTAAACGTCATAATTTCTTAGATGTTTGACGTTTAAAATAACACTTCCACTGCGTGGGCAGTCAAAATAGCTGTCAACTTACCTTATTGGTATGGTTATGTGGTTTTGGACTGTAACTTTCCTTTTACCAATGTTCTCAACTTTTGGATAACTACAGGAAAACTGACTAGAATATAACTCAAGAGTGTACGACCCATTTCTAAAGCTCAAAATCATTTATATACTCCCAGGGGTCGAAACAGGCCAGTCAAAAACGACTTTCAAGGTTTAAATGTATAATTGAATTTTGATTCTCGTTACCGGACCGATATCGCGTTAGTGAGAAGCGAGAAGTTAACATGTTAAATCAATTCATACAGGAATCTGTTTGTTATTCTCATTTGTTTCCAGCCAAACAATACACTCAGCTGATGCTGATTCGCTGATTGCATACAAACGCGTCACGGGACTAATCGGGAACAATGGCCGCTAAAAGCGCGGCCGCTCTAATGGACCGCTTTGTGTCATTGTAACATACACCGCGGATTATATACACTCGTTCCAATATTTACAGTCGCTTGCACAGTTATGGTCGCTTATATACGTAACTGTGGACGTCCTCAGGTCTCAGTTTGACCGTTGTAAATCGAACATTGTCGGATGGAGACTGCTTCGTGATCATTCTACCCAATTTGCTTGCGACACAGCACCGTAAACCATGGCGCACCTGTTGGGAATCCCTGTGTTCCCGTACTATTGCTCGGAATCTGACCGGAGCGACGCGACACGGTAGAGCTGTCAGCACCGCTGCTTTCTGGTCATCCACTGTTTAACCTCGACAAGAAAGAAAAACGACAAGTTTTACGACATCAACGTCCACTGCAACCTTCCCAGCTGTCATGACGGTAAACCTATAATGACGGTGCGAAACCTCACCCACAGCCGATGCTATTGCAGCAGCTAAAAGCTTTCGAGTATAGCCCTTGGTCCATAATTGAAACTTTAAGCAGAAAAAAAAGACTTTCAAGCAAAGTTAGTCTTGTTTGGCCAAGAACTTAACGCCCCCTCGCGCTAGCAATCATACATCAAAAGTGTGAGAATCAAACCACCGACACGCAATGACAATGTAGCGGTTGTATAAAGTAGCTTATCAACAGGAGGAGCAATTACTGTTTTAAACTTACACTAGCAGTATATGTTAATTATTTAATTGAAATATACACCATTATCTTTAACTTTGTTTTATTTAATCTTCTTACACATCAATAGTTTTACATTTTTAATCTCCGAAGAAACAAAAACTATGTTCTTACATGAACCATCGCAACGGCCATAGATCAACAACTAGAGTTAACCATAGACTATTAAAAAAGCATATTAATTAAGGGATGTACAGACATTGTTCTTCGACACTCTCCCTCAATGTTTGTACATCATTTTAACATTTGAACAAATTAAGTAAGTTACACATTGTTACAAATTTTTCACCTGATAAAGGCTTAGTTAGTATATCAGCTATCTGGTCTGTTGTAGTTACATATTCAACTGTAATTAAGCCTTCCTCAACCTTTTCTCTTATAAAATTACATTTTACATCTACATGTTTCAAGCGTTTTTGATCAGGATTTTGAACAACTTTTATAGTACTCTGATTATCTTCAAAAATAACAACATTATTAATTTTAATGTTAAAATCTGACATTAACTTAATTAGCCAACAAGCTTCTACAGATGCTTCACATAAGGCAACAAGTTCAGCCTCCGTAGTACTCAAAGCGACTGTACTCTGCTTCTTTGACTTCCATGTCACAGTATTACCAAACAATTGAAACAAATATCCACTTGTGGATTTTCTGTCACTATCACGTGCAAAATCTGCATCTGCAAAACCTATTAGGCTTTCATTTTTACATTTACAATATATTAGACTATAATCAACAGTTTGTTTTACATATCTCAATACACGCTTTAAGGCTTGCCATAACTTTAAAGTTGGCTGTGTTTGAAATCTACTCAAATATGACACAGCTGTTGCTAAGTCTGGTCTTGTGCTTACCATAGCATACATTAAAGAGCCAATAAGTGATCTACACTTGTGTTCCAATGTCAAGTCAATTTCACTCAAGTCAAAGTCCAGTTTAAAATTTGGATCCATAGGTGAATTGGCACCTCTACAATTTCCCATATTATAAGATTGAACTACCTTCTGCAAATACTTTGTCTGGTTAAGATAAATACCGTCATGTTTTCTTTGAATATCAATGCCTAAATACATTAGTTTTTCATCTCCTAAGTCTTTCATATGAAATTTTGAATTTAGAAATTTCTTAACACTCTCTATTTCAGTCACACTAGGCCCTACAATCAACATATCATCAACATACAAAATCAAGTATAATTCCCCTTTACTATAAAGACAGTAGTCATTTTGCGAACGGGTAAATCCATATTCAGTGATAACTTCTGTGAATTTCTCATACCAATACTTAGGACTCTTTTTTAAACCATATAAAGATTTTTGTAGTTTTAAAACATGACCTTCGGGAACCGTTAGACCTTGTGGGGATTTTAAGTATACTGCTTCATCAATTCTTCCATATAAGAAAGCACCTTTGACATCCATTTGGTGTATTTCATAATCTTTCTGAGCTGCAACTGATAAAAGAACTCTTAATGTTTGTAACTTCAAAACTGGTGAGTATGTATTTTCTAAGTTTTCTTTTTGTTGGTAACCCTTCACAACTAATCTTGCTTTACATATTGCTTCTTCTCCTACATTCTTCTTTGTAAAGACCCATCTGCTATCCAGTAATTTTTCATTCTTTGGTACAGGTACAAGTTTCCATGTTTCATTATCTTTTAAAGTCTTTAGTTCTTCATTGATTGCCTTCTTCCACCCGTTTTCATCTCTTCTTCCTTTAATGTCATCATAATTTGTAGGAACATCCTGATAACCTGTTAGTAAGGCATATAATGCTGAATCATCCTTGTCAAGGTCCATTTCATAGTCCCGTTGCCATACTGGTTTTCTTACTTCTCTCTTTGCTCTCCCTCTTTCCGAGCTTTCCGTCTTCTCTGTTACAGTTTTTATCTGGTGTTTGCCATCTTTATTTTTACCTTCTTCGTTTTCCTTGTTCTGTATCTTCTCTATTTTTTCTTCCTCATACATTGATACACTTTCTTCTTCAATTTCCTTTTCAATTTCTTGTTCATCTTTACTCATTTCCTTTTCTGTCTCTTCTGTCTTGTCCAGTACATATTTTGTATATTTGTCACAATCTGGTTTTTCTGGTTTTGTCTCATCAAAAATCACATTCCGTGCCACTATAATTTTCTTTGTGTCGGGATCATAAAGTTTATATCCTGTTGTATAATATCCAATGAAAATCAGTTTTTTACCAGAGTTGTCCAGTTTTTGTCTTAACTCTTTGGGTACATGGTTATATGCTGTGCATCCAAACACTCGCATATTTGAGACGTTAGGTTTCCTACCTTCCCATAGCTCTGATGGTGTCTGACTTTTTCCTTCAGTTGGGCTTCTATTAGTCACATACGCTGAAAATAACACTGCATGTCCCCAAAACTCTTTCTTGAGCTGTGAATCAATTAAAACTGTTTTAGCCTTTTCTATTAAGGTGCGATTCATGCGTTCTGAAACCCCATTCATTTCCGGATTATATGGCACTGTATACTGCATCTGTATCCCTTTACTATAACAAAAGTTTTGAAATTCTTTAGAAATATACTCTCCCCCGTTATCTGATCTTAACTTCAATATATTTGCATTAAAATGGTTTGTCGCATAGAAATAGTACTGTTTAAATTTGTCAAAAACTTCACTCTTATTAGAAAGTAGGTATACCCATACAAAATGAGTATAGTCGTCAATAAATGTCACAAAATACTTATATCCTTCTTCAGTCAGTGGGGTAATTGGTCCGCAGACGTCAGTGTGTACTAATTCAAGTGGTCTAGTTGCTCTACGTCCAAGTCTGTTAAAAGGTTGTCTTGTCATCTTACCTAACAAGCATGGCTCACAAACAGAAAAAATATTTTTAAATTTAGTTAAGTCATCCATACCATTAACCATTGGTTGTGATGACAATAAGGTTAAATTTTTTATACCTAGATGAGCATACCGACGGTGCCACAGCTGTCTCACATTTTTGTCACTGTTATTACTGTAATTACATTCATTTTCCATTATTGTTTCCATTCTAATTGTATACAAAGAACCTACTCGATTGCCTATCATGCTCAAACAATTGTGTTTGTAAATTCTGACTTTTCCTGAATTAAATTCAATTTTGTAACCATTATCTTCAATCTTTGAAACTGACAATAAATTTTTCTTTAAATCAGGCACATAGAATACATTTTTAATAGTTAAGATAACTGGCCTCTTACCTATGAATGCCTTTGCCCGAATGTTGCCAACACCAATGGCCATTAAATTCACTTCCTTCTTCGCTACTGAGATAGACTTTGGTTGGCTGAGTTCAATATATTCTGAATAATAACTTTTATCATTAACATAATGGTCCGAACACCCTGAGTCTATATACCACATTAAGTCGCACTTATCTTCTTTGTCATATCCATGGGTTTCATTCTCTGCAAGAAAAGCATGATCAAGTTCATTAACATTTGATGCTACATATGAATGTCCACGTCCATATTCAAAGGTCCTATGAGATCCTCGTCCTCGGTTTGAAAAGCCCCGTCCTCGAGATGGGATACCTCGTCCATTTGATGATCTGTGCTGCATCTGGTGTGCAGGTCGGGCACTATGGTAATTTTGTCTTATTGTGCATTCGTATTTTTTGTGTCCTTCTTTGCCACAGTTATAACATAAAAAAACCGATTTATTGTACTCAGGCGCGCGTGGCACACACTTGTTTCTTTTCTCTTCTTCACCCAGCAATCTATCTTTAACAATCTCAACTGTAAGGTTAGGTAGTGACTCAATTGCTGTTACTATCATTTCATAGGTTTCTGGCATAGATAACAAAATAAAGTTTATCTTCTCCTCATCTGATAGCGCACTCCCGGCATCCTTTAATTGTCCAAATATTTTCGACAATGTCACAAAATGTTCTGACAATGGTGTACCTTCTTTGTATTTTATGTCGTTAAGTTGCCGCCTTAAAAACAGTTTACTACGTGTACTTTTCTTCATAAATTGTTGCTCTAGTTTCTGCATCATATTGTACGCCGTCTCTTCCTCCTGTATATAATCAATGTGACTGTCAGCCACGCCATTTATAATGATACTTTGTGCTTTCGCCTCTGCACTCTTGTTTTCCGTCACGCTCGCGAAACCCGCTGTCTCAATTGCTTTTATGCAGTCATATGCTCGTAAAATGCTGCATATTCTAAACTTCCATATTGCAAAATCTTCTCCGGCAAATTGTTTTATTTTAATCGAATTAAAACTTGCTTCTGACGACGCCATTTTCTCGACAACCCAAATCGTTTTCGGACTACGTCGAACCCACGTTAAAACCACGCTCTGCTACCACTGTTAATTATTTAATTGAAATATACACCATTATCTTTAACTTTGTTTTATTTAATCTTCTTACACATCAATAGTTTTACATTTTTAATCTCCGAAGAAACAAAAACTATGTTCTTACATGAACCATCGCAACGGCCATAGATCAACAACTAGAGTTAACCATAGACTATTAAAAAAGCATATTAATTAAGGGATGTACAGACATTGTTCTTCGACAGTATACAGTTTACGATAAAAACAAGGGAAGTGGTCTACCTTTGAAATGTGCATTTTTAAGAAGTCAAGACATGAACACAGACAATGAAGACCATGAAAATTACTAAAAGTCAATTAATCTAGAACATTTATTTTTCGTTTTGTCAAACAAATATTGACATAAGATAGTTTTACTAATTTTACCAAAGAGTGTAATCACTGGGTGGACAACAAATAAAAATATGAACAAGCTGGCCTTTTGGGAATACAAGGGACAGAGCTAGATTGGCTTTCTTAAATGGGAAAAGTAAAAGATTACAAATAATAGTTTTTACCTTTTTTATCGAGTTTTGTTGTGTGAAACAGGATGTAATATTAAAACTATTTCAGAGTTCAGAGAATTTTGCCAGCCTGCGATCAAAAACGTAATATCACGTTCGAAACGTCTTGCAGAAACCAACGAATGTACTTATTATCTGTTTGGTTAAAATAAATGTGCATTGTGAAAGTTTAAATGAGATTTCAAACAGATAATCCAAACCACTTGCCCAGACAGAATCTTCTTGAAAGAGGCACGTTTCTCCATTTCAAAAGCGTCAGTTCCTAAATGAAAGCTCCCACAGATGAATAGTTGAGATAAGTCGGTCGCAATCCGCCTTTTACGACTGACTTACACATTTTTAAACGGTGCAGCTTATAACCGAGTCAGCATTGTGGATTTTAGTCAGAAGTGTACTTACTCGTAGCACAAGGAAATAACGGATGATTATTTTCAAGACCAGAGACCTAGAAAGACGCTTAAGCTTAAACATAATTGAATTGTGCAAAACGGAAGCCATTACCATTTTGATCCGTATAAAATACGAAAAGCTGCATTCAGGAGATACGGTGGGTGGGTAGTTAATGTATCTTGAAATAATGCAAATAATTTACGTAATGACATATTCTTCTGTTATGTTGTTGTTTTTTAAATGTATGGTGCACAATAAAGAATATTTACTTACTTACTTACTTCTGAATTCATACTTAAAATGACTCGTGACATCATTACAAATTGCGACGCACGTTTGCTATTTGACAAGCAATCTTGTACATTCTACTTGTAGACCTGTGTTCAGGACTGACCACTCCTACGTCACCCGATGTAATCAGTTCATTGTCCTAGCTGCAAATTGCACTCATTCGTCGTTCAATTTCGACACAGAAGCAAAACATCGCACGTTAGTAGTATTAAGTGCGTAGAAACGACCATCTGGTTTTGGAGTCGTTGTTTATCTAGATCGCGTCGCTACTGAGCGAAAACAAACAGACGAATTCCAGTTACAGCTGTTGCATTTAGGGGACTATGTTGCCGTGATACTTAGAATTGACTGTCCATTAAGACCTATCCGGCGTCATACAATGGAAGTTACAATACTATATACTGTTACTAGTAACTGGAATACAAATAAATTAGACTGCGGCGGCGAGGTCGTGTTATTCTTAAAACAGAAAAAAAAAAACAAATTTTGTTAAAGATGTCCTCTCTAGAATATTATATTGCCCATATGATGTTGGGAAAACACTTACGAAAAATAATTGCTTGTCGACGATAGTAGCATTAGAACCACTATAAGTTGTACTTATTAAAAAGCATTTTATTCAGTGTGTTGTATAATTGTAATTTGGTATAAAAGGTCGTCTTAAGAACATGTAATATATGTATATGTAGAACCTATATAAATATCTGATATTAAAAAGTCCCCCCTGCTTTTCCTGCAGCATTCAACGCTAAACCATTTGATCCAAGAATAACAAATTGATAAAACCTGCTTTTATCTACTTAAGCTCTGGCTTTAACCGAACAATTTGCTTTTATTCGACGCAATTACCAAAAAACGAGCATACCTTCGCCGGCGCTTACACCCTTCTCAGTATTAAAATGGGTAAAAGAGTATAAAGTGATAATAAAAAGATCATAAGCGCCAACACCTGCAAGAGATATTAAGCGTGATTGCCCCTCACAAAACATAATGGCAGGCATTTGACCTGATTCAGGTGTTTGCATAGAATGTAACACTAATGGGGTTTCATGGTAAACAAAATAAACTGTTGTGGAATAGGGATTCCGGTATGACAATATAAAAAAATAAAACCACACGACGCAAAAAAAAACATCCTGTTTTTCTTTATTATAACAAACAAGATAGGTTATTGTAGTTAGTATTTTTAAGTAGGAAAATAAATAACAAAAATAACTCGAAAAGGTGTTTTAATACAGATCTATAGGGAATATAGCGCAGAACTCTGGCTATATTCCCTCGCATAGGCATTTGCGTCCGCACGGCCCGATTTGATCGGACAATTTGATCAGATTGGCGAAAAATTGTCCCGTCTGGACTGGGCTTTATTCATAACAAATAATCTGTAAACTTGTAAAAAAACTGTATACGGCATAGTATGTAACAGTTACTCTATAGTCTATGATTTACGGTTTGTCCTAGTGCTGCACTCTGGCGGCAGACCATTGCTTTTTTCTTCCTTTCCATAGCTATTTATTTGAAGGTAATTATTTGATCTTGCAATTCTACCTTATCTATGCCATTTATCTAATATTCCACTCGAATGAAACCTAAGTTTCCCCGATCGAGGAAAACCAATTAGCGCGCCTCTATACTTAGATATACGAACGACGGAACGAATGAAAGCACTGGTGGATTAGGTGCTAAATTATTACGTGGTGACAAAGACCCAATCGCTTAATTCCTTTAGAAATTGGTTCAGTTGAGATGAACTAAGCGAATGAACGCTTTTCTCGTTCAATGTTATTTTAACTGGATACGAAAACGATCTTATTCATGTCGCCGTCGCCATGATATATAAGATTATATAGTTTATAATTATGTATGATTTTATGGCCTTTTAGTTCATTTCAGTAATTTAATAAAGACATGTATTTTTAGGAGTTACTTATGATGTAATGTAAAACGTTTTTCGTTTGGGGTATCTTTATTGAATATTTACTTGACTGGTGATTTTTAGGGTTCCGTACCCAAAGGGTCAAACGGGACCCTATTACTGAGACTCCACTGTCCGTCCGTCTGACACCAGGCTGTATCTCATGAACCGTGATAGTAAGCCAGTTGCAATTTCTTCAGATTATGTATTTCTGTTGCCGCTATAACAAATACTAGAAACAGGATAAAATAAATATTTAAGGGGGCTCCCATACAAAAAAGTGATTTTTAGATAATGGTACGGAATCCATCGTGCGCGAGTCCGACTCGCACTTGGCCTTTTTCGTTATTAACGACACGACCTCTAATTTGCCTAAAACTATAAGACACTAAGAGGAATTATGGTCGTTTTCATTATCATAGAGTCTATGACATAGACTGTCATAGCAACTTATTTTTAATTACTTTAAGTTCTAAGACAGGTATGTTAAAACTATGAGATTGACTAGTAGTGTGACATCAATTAATATTCTATACAATATAATAGAAAGCATATCAGTGGGGTACCGTGTTTAGGGCGAGAAATTTGCTGAGTGGCTTAAGTAAGGTATGAGATTGTAAAACTTGATTATATCACTATTGTATACTGTCAACTAAAAAAATTCTTTTTCTACGACACAACCTAAATAATTTAACAAAATTAGGTAAGTACCTATCTCAGTAGATAAAAGTATAGAGCAAAAGACATCAACGAGCTTCTTTTTCAGTAAAAAGAAGCGCGTTCATGTCTTTTGTTCTATCCTTTGGTTTTGTCTTCTAAACCGTCGTCAAATTACAATAATTATAGTTCACAAAAGAGTTTCATAATGAAATCATTATAGTTGAGTCGGGTAACACATAGCGATTATAGTTCTACAAAATCTTAATTATTTTAACTTTTAATTTCAACCATTAAAGTCAACGAGTTGAAAAAATATCAAAGAATTCACAATCGATGATTAATTGTACTTTTACTTAGCCTAGAAGTTAAACACAAGTGTATAATAATGCAAACTCACAGTTTATATTTGCTCATTAATATAAATTAGGCAAGCGAAGTTTGAGTCGGCGTGAATCGTAATAAATATTAATGAACCGCGGTTTGCGGCTTTTGTAACAACGTATATTAATATTAAGTATAAATACTTCTCTTGTTCCTAAGTCATTCATACATAAGAACATTCCACGAATTTGTCTACATTTGTTTCCTACAAACGAGAATTTACTGAACAAATGTGGGTGTAGGAGTTCCTTTCTCTGTGACTAAGCGACACTTGCACCATCCCACTAACCCGGGCTTAACCGGTTAAACCTGGAGTAACCATGGTTACCTCTACAATTTGACACTGGGTTTACGGTTTAACCGGTCAACTCCGGGTAAGTGGGATGGTGCAAGTGGAACTAAAAGTCAAAATTATAAATGTACGAGACAGCGTTTGGAATAACCCCATAATGCATGAATTTAATTTAATTTATTTATTTCAACATAAACTTACAGTGCAAAATGTTTACATGAGAGTTTTACATATACGTTATTTATATCTAAGACATTAAAATATAAAAAAAAAAAACAAAAAAAAGAAATAAACAATGTCAGCAATGGATAAATAAATAATAAAATAATTAAATCACAATAAATAAATGTTAGTTCATTACAATTAAATAATCAAAATTGACACAATGAAATTAAATGAGAGCATTCAAATTACAATAAAACAATGAAATAATAACAAATAAATAAATTAATCATATAAAATAATATTTAAACTTTGGAGACATTTTCTGCAAGATTCACCAACATCTGCAAATTCATCAACGTCATGACCCTCAATAGCCATCACATTAAAAAGGGCCAGTGCCCGGGGCGTAGGCGCGTTGTCGGCCTGGCGGGTGCGCGCACACAGCCACGCGAACAGGCGGAATTATTTTGAACTGCACAATTCCTGTGTCGGACGATTCTGTTTTAACAATTTGATATGGTTTTCATATTATTTTGAGTCGTGTCATCAGGCATCTCATGCGCACTGATAATAGGATCCCAGTACTAACGTAACTTCAAAATAAAAGTATTCCGAGTTACGAGATTAAAACAAAGCTCTATATACCTGTCTGCTACGTCCGTGGTTTAATTTTTGAATCTTTCGCTTGCTCGGATATCAATATTAACACGAAGCTTGAACAACTTTGCTACCTTGTAAAACAAATAAGAATAACTAAGTATGCCTTTTTATTGTGTGTAGTGGCTAGTGCACTCTGTTCTTAGAAGTTGAGTCTCCGATAGTAATAAGACTAATAAGTGCTCGCAGCCATGATCTAACCGCGCCTGTTAGACCAGCGGTTGAACAAAAATGGGTTTCGATAATATTAAAGTTTTTTCTTTTTTGATATGTCATTGGGAGTATGTTAAATAATACTTTGGTAAAAAGTTAGAAATTTTAAGGTTGAGCTTTCGGTTATATTTAAATATTTTAATTTTTGCTAATAACTAAGTAAATATAGAATTAAAGTTACAGAAAACTTTAGCATATCGAATAACACTTCAATTTATGTACAATTTTCAGTTTTTAGAAATCTGGAACAGCTGCTTTCTGGTAAACGTAAAAACACGAATTATTTTGTAAATATAGAATTAGAGTTGCTGATATTGCAAAATTACGATATTATCGATCAACTTAGTATTCTAGTAAAAAGTTAGACATGTAGACAATGTGCTTGTCTAGATATTGATTTCAGGTTAAGCAGTATAGCTAATATTGAATTAAAGTTTGTAGAGTTAATAATAATCGATCATCAACAATGATCTCAGTTACTAAACAAAAATTTAGAAATATAAAATCACGGCGACACTCATTACTGATATGTATGCATTCCTTGCTTATATAAATACGTTACGTTTCAAACGCACGGCAAGTTTGCGCGCGCCGCGCGCTGTGGCAGGAGGCAGCGAACAACGGTAGTGGGGAGCGGGGTGCCCTTGACTGCGTCTGCGGTCCATCAAAAAAAATCCTAAAGCGTGTTTTAAATTAATAGCAATAGAAAATTGTTATTTTGTTGTTACTATAATAGGTATTGCCCGCGGTTTCGTTCACGTAGAATTCGTTATCGCGTTACATGAATATTATTTATTTATTTAAACTTTATTGCACAAACAAAAAAAAACACAAATGGCGGACTTAATGCCAAAAGGCATTCTCTACCAGTCAACCATTGGGTCAAATAGAGACAAAAAAAACACATTCTCATACAGATGACCACCCTTCCTTGTACCATTTTAAAAGCCAGTTGCAGCTTTTCTTTCCCGATTTTTTTCAGATGTTTGGACTTGGTATTTTCCTCGCGATAGTTATTTGTTTTAAGGGGAATGTTGTTGTTAACCGCTAATGCTAATATTGATAACCGATAGTTATATAGAGATACGTTATAAGGTATGTGCACCCTCATGTTATTTATTTCTGATAAGAAATAAATGTAAGACAAAATTCACAGTGATACATTTCAAGTAGGTTGCCTTGTAAGATTGCGTACGGATAGTTTTTTTGTTTGTTATTTCATCGTATGATATATCAAATGAAAGCTTATTTGAAAGTTGCCGTATTAAAAAAGTTGGTCCAGTTAATGGTCGCCTAGATTAACCGATTTTTATATAAAATGTAGGCAACCATGGACTGGACCAACTTGTTAAAAAGGCAACCTAGTACAGTTAGTAATATAGTACCTGGGCGGTTATAACTATTTATTGTAATATGGTGGTGATAATCTACATAAACTTAAAAAGTAAAATGTGAACTGACAATTATTATTATTTACAATCGATTTTAACCTTACAGCACTTGTCACAGAGTAACGCCATCTATCGTCGATTTCTCTTATTACATAGGTCATTTTTTTTACTAAATTAAACTTGTGTAAAACAATAAAAATTAAAAAATTATATATAAACTTGAACATATAAAAAAAACAAAAGTTAGTCACCGGGCGAGATTCGAACCCGTAACACTCGTTTAGCAGTCCGCGTCTTAACCCGCTGGACCAGACGGACAGTGGCCGGCAACACGAAATTAGTGACCATATTCTGCGTCGAAAGAAAAACGCACGAAAACTCGAAAACACGCGTTTTCCCAAACATAAGACTAATCTAGATAGATTGTATACCCCCCAAAACCCCTATATACCAAATTTCAGCGAAATCGTTAGAGCCGTTTCCGAGATCACAGAAATATAATTATACAATGTGCCCGGTCAACGATGTCGGAGCCGTTAAGGGCGTGTAGTACAATCGATTTCATCGATAAATCACCACGTGTTTTTTTTTTTAAGTCAAGGGTAATGAAATGGCGGCATTTTTAATTTTTCGAACACCTGAGCACTGGTGCACGTGGTATTTTTGGCATTATCTGTCAATTTTTCGTCCTACGAATACAAAAAATATCTTATTGGATGGCTAAACATGTAAGCAATCGATTAAAGCTAATAATTGTATGCAAACATTTCAATAGCAAGGCAAAAAAAAAATTAAAAGTAAATAATCAGAACAGAAACGCATTACTTTTTCAGTTTTTATTTTTTTATGTAAAAACTAGGTCGTTTACCTACATTTTTTTTTGTTCTATGTTTGTAGTACAGGATATTGGCTAGACATCAATACCAAAATTACGGATCTGACATAATAACTTTAGAAGTTACAGAGGTTCCAACATGTGCCTAAAAATGTGTTGTTTTTTTAGAGAAGGAGAAAAAATAAAACAAAGCGCTAATAATATTTAAATTTTAATAAAAATCATAACAAAAGTATCTTAACGCTAAAGATGACTAACTAGTTGAGTAACTGCTCAAAATAGCCCCCTCGATTTTGTAGACAAGCAGTTGCTCTTATCGCAATATGCTGCGTAGACCGCCGAATCATCTCCTTATCTTCTCTTAACATGTTTCCATGTTCAATTATTCTTTGCACTAAATCTTCCCTTGTGCCCGGTATGTCAACGTACACTCTTTGTTTCAAGGTGCCCCATAGAAAATAATCGAGTGGAGTTAAGTCCGGTGATCGAGGTGGCCAAGCGACATGTCCGTCACGTCCAACCCACGGGACATAATGCTCATTCAAATAATTTCGCACATCTCTTGCAAAATGTGGAGGAGCACCATCCAGCTGCAAAATCATCCTCCTCCTGTATGCTACTGGCAGCTCCATTAATGCGTCATGGAACTGTGTTTGGAGAAATTCTAAAAATCGTGGGCCATTCATTGTCCCAGGTAGAATAATTGGCCCAACTAAAATATCGTCAATGATTCCCGCCCAAACATTTACTGAGAATTGGTGCTGGAACGAACTTGGTCTCACAGCATGAGGATTCTCCAACTGCCACAGATGCTCATTGCGGTGGTTTACGTATCCCAATCGCGTGAAAGTGGCCTCGTCGGTCCACATAATACGTTTCAAAAACGTTTGATCTATTCGTGCTCTTCTTGTTATCCAGGAACAAAAAACTGATCTTGCAGCGTAATCGGGTCCAATAATGTCTTGTACTCGTCTGAAATGGTAAGGGTGTAATCCTTCTCTTTTTAATACTCTCCAGACTGTACACTTGCATAAATTCATCCTGTTCGCTATTCTTCTAATTCTCAGTCTCGGGTCCTGTGTGACTAATCTTAAGATCTCTTCTTCGTCCTGGGGTGCCACAAGTCGAACATGTTCATCGGCGGGTCTTCTTATGCCGTTCTCAGCGAGCCGTGCATGAATTCTTATGAATGTGCGAGAATTCGGAATGGGTATGTTAGGAAACCTCCTTGCGTACTCTCGAACAGCAGCATTAGCGTTCCCGTTGCAAAACCCATAAACGAAATGTATGTCAGCAGTGTGCTGACTAGAATAGTAGCCGTCTTCCATTTTAACAAAAACGGAAAATAAACAGCAGGTCCAACAACTAACAAAAGTTTCAACAATAACACAATCGAACTGAAGTAAGCCAAAGATAGCAGAAGTTTGTTATCACAACGCAGAGCGAGGGATGACTGATTGATATGGCAGCACCCCTTGACTTATCTACCTGCTTGTAAAAGAAAAACTGGGAGTGGGGATGATAATTATTGGGATTATCTCAAGTTATTAATAAAGGTAATTAACAGGGTCATATTTGAACACGTGTTATTTTTGAACTATCGAAGATAGAGCTATGATTTTGGTATGCATTTCTAGCTGATATCCTGTACTACAAATGCAGAACAAAAAAAATGTAGGTAAACGACCTAGTTTTTACATAAAAAAATAAAAACTGAAAAAGTAATGCGTTTCTGTCCTAATTATTTACTTTTAATATTTTTTTTTGCCTTACTATTGAAATGTTTGAATACAATTATTAGCTTTAATCGATTGCTTACATGTTTAGCCATCCAATAAGATATTTTTTGTATTCGTAGGACGAAAAATTTACAGATAATGCCAAAAATACCACGTGCACCAGTGCTCAGGTGTTTGAAAAATTAAAAATGCCGCCATTTCATTACCCTTGACTTAAAAAAAAAACACGTGGTGATTTATCGATGAAATCGATTGTACTACACGCCCTTAATGGCTCCGACATCATTGACCGGACACATTGTATATATATACAAGAATTGCTCGTTTAAAGGTATAAGATAAAATAACTTTTCTTTTGATATATCATGTGACGTTTTCGTTTACACACTAAAAGCACAGTGTAAAAAGTAACAGTGGGCCGACGCCTTTGATGTTTGCGTAAATGCCGACACCGCTCAAGGTCTCCGTACCTACCTAGGGTTATCACAGACTTACACAACTGCCCAAAAGAGGATGGAAATGTTTTTAGTTTTCATGTTGTATGATGTATGTGTACTAATTTTACAAATGACGTCCATTTTGGAAATAAAGATGGCGGACGTCACTTTTTTGAAAAAGTCGTCATGGGTGTTGTTTTCTGGGTTTTTAGGGGTGTGGATTTCAAAAATGGCATCTATTTTGAAAATAAATATGGCGGACGCTACTTTTTGAAATGGGTGTCGATGTGTGTAGCCGTGATATCAACCACCTTTAATTCTAAAATGGTCTCTATTTTTGAAATCTGCACCAACAAGAACCGCCAAAATTGACGTCATTTTTGTAATTGGAACCCCGAGGAACCTCGGAGATGACACCCATATCGATTTTTAAGAAAAAATAATGTCCGCCATCTTGGATTTCAAAATAGACGTCATTTTCGTAATCGGAATCCTGAGGAACCTCGGATATGACACCCATATCGACTTTTAAGAAAAAATAATTTCCGCCATCTTGGATTTCAAAATGAACGTCATTTTCGTAATCGGATCCCCGAGGAACCTCTGAGATGACACCCATATCGATTTTTAAGAAAAATTAATGTCCGCCATCTTGGATTTCAAAATAGACGTCATTTTCGTAATCGGAATCCTGAGGAACCTCGGATATGACACCCATATCGACTTAAGAAAAAACAATTTCCGCCATCTTGGATTTCAAAATGAACGTCATTTTCGTAATCGGATCCCCGAGGAACCTCGGAGATGACACCCATATCGATTTTTAAGAAAAAATAATGTTCGCCATCTTGGATTGCAAAATGGACGTCATTTTCGTAATCGGAACCTCGAAGAACCTCGGAGATGACACCCATACCGATTTTTAAGAAAAATGAATGTCCGCCATCTTGGGTTCCATAATGGATGTCATTTTCGTAATCGGCACCCTGAGGACTTTCAAAAATAATGAAAACATCAAATACTACATGATACATATAAATTAATAAATAAATATTATAGGACATTATTACACAAATTGACTAAGTCCCACAGTAAGCTCAATAAGGCTACATATACATACAGAAGCAAGAAACAATTTCTTGCTTTTTAAAGTCTTAAACTACTCATAATTTCTTAAAATAAGTTATAAAACATGTCCGCCATTTTGAATTTGAAAATTGATATCATAATTATGATATATTTTTGTTTACACTGAGACAAATAATTAGCACATGTCGTATGAAATATTTTAATTGTGTGTGTTTTTTTTATTTATTTTTATACTACGTCGGTGGCAAACAAGCATACGGCCTGCCTGATGGTAAGCAGTATCCGTAGCCTATGTACGCCTGCAACTCCAGAGGAGTTACATGCGCGTTGCAAACCCTAACACCCTCCCACCCCTCGTTGAGCTCTGGCAACCTTACTCACCGGCAGGAACACAACACTATGAGTAGGGTCTAGTGTTATTTGGCTGCGATTTTCTGTAAGGTGGAGGTACTTCCCCAGTTGGGTTCTGCTCTAGATCTGGAATGACATCCGCTGTGCTGTGCCCTACCACACAGAGCCAGATGACATTTACAATGCCCATACCTCTCTTATAATGCCTGTGCTAAAAATGTGATTGCGAACTACCTGCAATAACTATACAGTACCTGGGCGACCGAGCTTTGCTCGGTTATAATATAACTAACTATTTATTGTAATATGGTGGTGTATAGGTGATAATCTTAACTACATTCTTTTACTAAATTAAACTTGGCTAAAACAATAAAAATTAAAAAATTATATATAAAATTGAACATATAAAAAAAAACAAAAGTTAGTCACCAGGCGAGATTCGAACCCGTAACACTCGTTTAGCAGTCCGCGTCTTAACCCGCTGGACCAGACGGACAGTGGCCGGCAACACGAAATTAGCGACCATATTCTGCGTCGAAAGAAAAACGCATGAAAACTCGAAAACACGCGTTTTCCCAAACATAAGACTAATCTAGATCGATTGTTTACCCCCAAAAACCCCCATATACCAAATTTCAGCAAAATCGTTAGAGCCGTTTCCGAGATCCCGGAAATATATATATACAAGAATTGCTCGTTTAAAGGTATAAGATAATTAGGCATTAAAACACTCGTGTGATCTTTTTAAGAAACTCACTTCGTTCGTTTCCTAAGCCCACACTCGTGTATTTTAATGCATTTTATTATGTAGCAGTAACATAAACTACTAATATATGTTGAAAGTAAGTACAGGCGGCTAACACAATGGTAACAAAAGACAAAAGTTTTGAAAATGTAATCATCATCGTCACTTGGCTGTACATTTGAGGGCCTATCGCGAACCACGTTCGACGTGTTACCTCTCTGTCGCACTTGTAAATTCGTATGTAAGTATGACAGGGAGGCAACACGTCGAACGTGGTTCGCGGTAAGCCCTCTGATGCCACCTCCATTAGTCTTTTGTACGCCGGTATAGCCTTCGACTCAATGTATAATCTACACTTTTTATGGAAACCTAGTTCCTCCTTCCCGTAGAAATATTTAACTTTCCCATCACCAAGAAAGATTATTTGCTCGCAGTTATTAACTGCTCAATTCCTCGTTTTTTCTCTGTTACTAAGTCAGTACAGTACAGTACACATATCAAACATTTTTCACTCATTTTGAAGTCATAATAACTTTTATTCTATAATTAAATTCATGTAATGTCCGCATCTAATTTATGTGCACGATAAACAAACAAATGAATGATTTGAAAGAAAAGACAAACAGCGCTTGCGAAGCTGAGCGGGGGGCGCGGGCGGGGCGAGGTATCTATCGCTCACTAGGTCGGCTACGATAGGCTCCCGCGCGCCGAGCCGACATGTTGACGGACCAGCGCGGCGTGGTTATGAATTTCGCGCCTTTTTAAGTTGATTTTACTATTACAATGCAAGCTACACACAGATATTTCTACTTTTCCATAAAATGGCTGCATATATTATTTTATAGTAATAGACTTATCTCTACGGACTTTAATTCAATATTAGATCTTACAGGACAAAAAACGCATATTAATTGTAAAGCACATATCCTATTCTTCTAATTTTTTGCCTTGCCTATTAACTTAAGAATTAAGATATGATATTGTGGATTTTTCAAACTTTAATTCAATATTGACAAAATAATAAGCTGATTTGAGTTTGACAAAGTAGCACGTTGATTTTTTTTCTAAAAATTTGATAGCATAAAGCCTCATACATATTATAAAAGACGATGCTTAAATTTTGTACTTTAATTCAATATTCAAAATTCATCAATAAAAATACATAAATACCTTATTTATATCTAACGCTCGTTCTAAATTTTCTTCATATATTACAAATATGCTTAAAAATATGTCCCATACCAGATAAACATCACTTTTCACTCTTTAGAATTATCGAAACTTATAGGGCAAAAATCCGGTCCCACTATTGGTCTATGTATTTAGATCTAGAATCTGATTGATGGCGATGAGCCGATGACAATACGCAGACGTGGGCAGTGACGCGTGTCCGCGACCGCCTTGCAATAATTATGTGTCGTAGTCCAGAACCCCTAGTGTAAATTTATTCGATAGCGTGACGTAACGTACATACGCGTTTGCGTTAAGTCTAATTTTGTATGGGATGAAACAGCACGCCAAGCGGGACGTTTTGGAAACTCAAAATCCCATACAAAATGAAACTTAACGCACACGCGTACGTCACGTCTCGCTATCGAATATATTTACACTAGGGGTCAGTACTAGGGGTAGGGCTTCGATGTAGATATATATGCGGCAATTTTAGACATAGGTCAAAAATAAAAAAAACAAAAAAGTTAAAAATCTTTAAAAAATTGTTATAGTTATTATTTTACAAATTGCTTTATTTTACGTTTGATATGAGGATATGACAAGACGTTTGGAGTGTGTTTTGGAAAAAATCACTGAGCCACATCTCACCTGGAGGAGCCCAAAGTTGGCATGTTTCGAAAATGTTTTTGAGATTTTTGAAAAACGAGTGGCTAAAAGGTAAGAGTGTTGTATATTTCTAGAATCGTCTCATAATGCTCTTTCATTTGATACCCCACACGATAGGTTTTGAAAAAAAAATTATCAAATCCCATACAAAAATTTGATGACGTCATTACTCCCCCCTGAGGGGGGACTGGAAAAATTTAATGTTTTGGTCTAAAGTACCTGTGTACCGAAAATCGTCGATGTAGATATGTATGCGGCAAAGTAGCTTTTTTCCGTTGTAGCACATGCACATAGATGTGCTATACCTCGTACGGACGTGAGGGACAGAACACACTCAATGCTACAAAATTAAAAACACGTTTTAACATTCCATACAACATAGCAAAAAACAACCTACTTAATTTGGCCGGGTTATTTGTTGCGGCGGGGAATAAAAAAATGAGACTGACAATGACAAACAATAATAGCGCTTTCTCTGGTACTCCTATTGAAAGATACATAACACTATCCCGTTCGGTCAATTCCCCCCACCGATCATGCCTGAACCAGTTATACTAGATTCATGCTAAAAGCTAAATAAAAATAAAAACATTTCATAAAAATGTGCATATCCAATGACTGGCCAGAACTACCAGTCTCACCGGGCTGATTATCCAAGATGAATACTAGTTCCTACCGGATTCAGCAAGGCCACGACCGAGTCGTTCTCCTGTCTTCGACGACACAGCTAGCTGACCATAGACAAATCTTATTCCAAGGTAATAAAGTCGAGAAACGTTTATGTAATACGGTACCATCAAAATTGATGCGACAATTGCCCTGTTATAAGTTTGGTTGGGAATTGGGATTGGAGGCTGCGAACAACGTATGATTTATTTTGTTTGTTTGCTGGTCTGAGCCCAAAGGTGTCTTCCTACTAGACATGGCGAAGCTAATTTGGCTTTAGCTTTAATTCACGAGCTGTAGAAACATCTTCAACTTTTAGAAAATTAGACAAACCAGAAATCACTTTCTATATAATTTACGCCCCGCCACATGTTTAATGTTTTTGAAAATTTCTCGGAATTCTAACAAGAATAGCAGTGGATAGTGCCTCATGAAACATTTTATAACATTCCTGAGGATTAGGGAATGCTGCCGGTACTGAGTTTGAATGGCGAGAACCGGGAATTGCCGGTTCCGGTACTATTTGCATAGAAAACCAGTACCGGGAGCACTCCCTATAAAATAAAGTCCCCCGCCGCGTCTGTCTGTCTGTATATTCGCGATAAACGCAAAAACTCCTGAACGGATTTTCGTGCGGTTTTCACCGATCAATAGAGTGATTCTTAAGGAAGGTTTAGGTGTATAATTTGTTAAGGTTTACCTGAGCAAAGCCGGGACGAGTCGATAGTTAGTAATAAGTAGTAATAAACATTGACGACCAGTTTGGCCTAGTGGGTAGTGACCCCGCCTACGAAGCCGATGGTTCCGGGTTCAAATCCTGGTAAGGGCATTTATTCGTGTGATGAGCATGGATATTTGTTCCTGAGTCATGGGTGTTTTCTATGTATTTAAGTATTTGTAAATATTTATATATTATATATATCGTTGTCTAAGTACCCTCAACACAAGCCTTATTGAGCTTACTGTGGGACTTAGTTAATTTGTGTAATAATGTCCTATAATATTTATATTTATTTATATTTATAAACAGAGGTAGTTTTAATACATGTGTTTGGCGCACATACAACGGTCTGCTGTTTAACTGAAATGTTCCATTGCCAATAAAGTTGGACCAAACAGCCCGATCTATTAGGTCCATTGCAGGAGCGTGCCAAAACAAACAATACATTATTGTAACAAAGATTTAGGTAAAGTACCTATGTCTAATTTGTTGGGCTAGACAGAGCAAACAAGGAAATTTATTGCGCAAACAGTGTTACTTGTAATTTCCGAAATAATCGGATATAGCAAGCAAATTAAGGACACTCCACCTGCATAGTTCCAAATTACATCAAATATAATATATAAGTATAATACTTATTTGTATGTATTAACGGCTCCTTAATAGTCGGTAGTGATCCTGCCTAACGAAGCGGGAGGACCTGAGTTCGAATCCCGGTAAGGGCATTTATACAGGATGTTTATTTAGTCACCTGCAATAATTTACGGGTCGAATATATATAGGTCATACTGAGCAACTTTTACTATGGGACCAACCCCGAAATAAACTCCGAGCATAAACTCGCAGCAACAATTGACACTGAACAAAATTTATGTTGATTGATAGAAATGAATTAAATGCCCGTTCGATTGTTTCCATTACTACTAAAAAAAGATCAAACGAACAAGAACTAGATTTTATGGTTGTTTTTATAGATCATTGTTTACACACAGAGGATTTAGATGGACGTGTTTTCGCAGCGCAAGTACGATAATTATAATTAGGGCAACCATTAACGGTTTAATTATCTAGAAAATCTTAACTAGGACAAGTGCAAAGTGAAGTAGGACCAAGAGAGATATACTTACGTATAATCAGAATAGCTACTATAAGATCTAAATGCGGTTTAAGTTCTCGTATCGAAACGCAGATCCGCCTACGCGGAAAGTACCTATTTGGAAAAAAAATACTCGCGTCACACGAGAGGTTATTTGTAAATAGATTAAAAATAATCTAGGGATAGTATTGTATAAATGGAGTAAGTACAATTGTAATTGCCATATTCATGACAGGACATGATATACGTGTATATCAGAGTATATCATCGTATGCAATACCCAGTGCGAGCGATGACCATATGGCACTCTGCGTACATCGCGATGTATCTGCTACGCAGAGAACCGCATATTACGCATCTGGTGTGGCCTGAGGGCCTATCGTGAAAATGTATAGGGGAAATTTCGTTACCTGCCAACATTCTTGCATATTCGACCGATAGAGAACTCTATGAGTGAACACTATGAGTAGGGTCTAGTGTTATTTGGCTGCGGTTTTCTGTAAGGTGGAGGTACTTCCGCAATTCGGCTCTGCTCTAGATCTGGAATGACATCCGCTGTGCTGTGCCCTACTACACAAAGCGAGATGACATTCACAATGCCCATGCCTCTCTTTTGGACGTAATTTAAGGACTAAGGACGTACCCGGGTATATAAACCTCAGAGAACTGAATATTCCGGTGATGACTTGATGAGCTTACCTAGACATGGCCTATTTTATTGCAATTACTAACACCCATTAATGGCACGGCATAGTTTAAACTGGAGACGCAGTACAACGAAGACATAAAAACAATAGCCCCCATCAAACACCCACGCGGTCGAAATTACCCAATCGAGGGCAGCTTACAGCGTCGTAAAGCGAATTGGCTATGTCTTCATTTGGTCGCCCATTACTGGGGTGACATTATGATTGTTTGGCCGATGTCGCACGGACGAACTAGTAAACAAATTAAATGAAACAATTTGTGTCGAAGTCTGGTCAAAAGTCCCACTTAGTCGCTTATCATAAAGACGAGATTTGCTTGTATCTTTATACGAATAACCTGTCAAAGTGTCCTTATGGCAAGCGACAAAGTGGGACTTTTTACTTGGAAACGACACATTTAAGCATTGATCGTTAGCTTAGCTCTTAACAAGACGAGCTACAAACGGGAGGTCGCAAGTTCGATCCATCACTTTTCGGCGAAGGAAAACATCTGGACATCATGTTCTCTCTGGGTTAGAAGGTCAAATAGTCCAATGGCAAAATTAGGTTACCACAGCAGACCTCAAGCTCCTTTGGGATGGAACCAGGAAAGTGCTAAGATCAGGACAAACTTTAATTAACTACTATGTCCGTCCGAAGTTTCGGTTTCGGCATAAAAAACATGTTTCGGTTGGAGGTTCGGTTTCGGTGCAAGAACTGCCGAAACTGAAACTGAAACCCAAACTTCGGTCGGTTTAGTGTATTGAAACTTGATTGATTATGATCTCTTAATTAAACTCAGAATATATTTTATATAACGTTTTTTACTAAACATATACTTTCTATCTTTTTCGCGGATTATAGATATGTCATTCTTCACACGCCTAAAAAGAACGGCACATTATCATTTTATTTAACAATGTTAATATGTCTGTAAAAGTTTCGGTTTTGGCAAAAAAACATGTGTTTCGGTCGGAGACTATTGACAAACTATATTGTATTTAAGCATTTAAAAAATATTCAGATTGGTTTGGAGTCCTTTGCCAGTGGTCTACTTAAAATCCACAAAATTCTAATTACACAATTTGTTATTAATTTAGGCCAGTTGTATATGCCAGATGGACTGATATTGACTAAGATTTACTAATTATTGTATAAAAGCTAAAATTTTACAATTAATTGCAAGTGCATTGCCTCTTTTTAAGATAGGAGTACACTCTTTCCTTGAAGTGTTGCTGGTCCTACAATTTTTTATTTTACTTTTTATCAGGTGAGGTGAGAAAATAGTACATGTTATTTTTTTGTCTTGTTTAATTGAACATGAGTGGATTTTACATCTTTGAAATAAGGTTTATTGTCAATTAACAGTTATGTGAAATGGCATTACTATGAATGAAAATGTTTATTTTCTGTGATAGGGTTCAGCCGATTGTTCTTTTTGCAAACTGAATCAACATTGCAATGTGGACTTAGACTTAGTGTAAATATGTAAAATGAATGACATTTTGTTAGTTTGTAGTAGTAAAACACTTTATTGCACAAAACAAGTATATAACACAGAGCAAATACAGTAAATTTGTAGGCAAACTTATCCCCATAAGGGATCTCTATCAGCTAACCTTTCAGCAACTGAGAGAGATAAATATGAAATGGCTTTTTAATTTTTCAATGGTAGTCAAACTAGACATTTAATAAGATTTTTTTATGTTTAAAATTAGTTAATTTAATATTTTTAATAAGATTGTTTATTATTTAATAGAAGTCAAACTAGACATTTTATACATGCTTTTTTATTAATTAGAAACTGGTTTGGCTTTTAGTGCTCCATGTTTAGTTGTTAATCAGGTTTTGCTGCCTTTGTTTAAATGTTTTTAAGTCAATAAAGTTAAGAAAAATAATAAATAATAGTATGTAAAATGTGTTGGTGGTAAAATTTGTCTATAGGACCACAGTTTGTCTGAAAACTACTCGCTGTTGATAAAGTTCATAGGTCTTAGGTGTTTCATAAATAAAAAAACAAGCTATTCCAATACATCCAATTGGATTCTTATATAACAAGTTGTACTCACCAGGACTTCATGGTGCGTGCGGTTTCCCTTGTGCACCCACTGCACGTTCTGCGGCGCCAGAGTCAGCAGCCCGCCGCACGGGATCGTCACGTTCGTACCCTTGTCCACCGCCACCTCGCGCAGCGCCAGCTCCTCGCTCGCCGCTCCACGAGACACTTCACAAAACACACTCGTAAAATTAACAACAAGAATTATAATACCTTACTGTTCATGCCTAACATAATTTGAATATTTACCTTCTATTCCGAGACAGAACAGAGGAAACAGTATGCGTTCGAGAAACATTCTACTGTGCCTACATCTATGTACCTAGTAAAAACAAAATTTCAGGCTCTACCTATGGGAACGTAAAAAATATTTTTTGTACTATCTAATTATTTACATCACACAGAATTTAATTAAACGACGGAAGGCGAAAAAATAGGAAACTAATCTCACAACAAACGTCCTCACTTCATTGATGAAAGTCATAGACTAAAAAATAAATAATCTCAAGGCATAGACAATTTTTGTTTGACAGTTTGTATTTTTTAATTCAGTGCCATCTAGTGTGTATTTCAGGCATGTGCATTTTATCACTGCTTTTGTGTCACAGAAATTTTATTTATTGTATGAAATCTTATTTCACAAAAGATAAATCAAGTAATACATAAATTTGAAGATTATTTTGAATTATCATCGAAGTAAAATAATTTTTGATACCTGGTGACAACTGTCAAAATTGTAGTCCGTGGTTTGACAGCGCATAGACAAAAATATAGATTTTCTACGGATATGGCCGCATATCGGCAATACAACTGCAATGTTTTGTATAATCATTTTTTAAAATGTATAAAGTGTTTTTTTATTATAGTGACTGACTAGCAGATTGTGTATAGTGCTGTGATATTTGTAATGGATATAGAAGAGAGCGAAATAAGAGATGCAATCGAGATGGTAGAGACTCTCCAGTCCATGATCGACGTTGCAGCTGAAAGACTCGAGGGTCTGAGGACGCAATGCTCCACGAGTGCGGGGCTGACGCAGCAGGAGATCCGGACGTTGGAGGTAAGGCTCGGCGGCCCGAGACCGCAGGGACCGGGCGTCTGCCCTTGAAAGTATTAAGGGGACCCGGGATTCAAGGACGTCGTTGCTCTCAAGGCCTCAAGCGTATAGTTCAATGCCGACGTAGAAAGCGGCCTTGTTGCGTATTCCCGGCCACCTTGAGCGTATCCCTGACCTGTTTATGTAGCACAATACACCATAGCTTATGCAAACATTGAATTTCTGATAAACAATCACATAAAATACTTTTCATATATTTTATTGAATGCAGATTGCAGATTAGTGTCTCCAAATTGTGAGATATGTTTGATTAACTGGGAAATGTGTGACCTACCTCTGTTGCTGATAAGATTATGAACATTACATCTCACAGGTGTGATAACTGATATCATTGGTGGTGTTACATGACTTCACATTTTGGAAATACCTGTATACTGTTTGGTCTAATTGTGAACACAAAAAGGATGACTTAGGAGTATATTAAGTTACTTCAGATACAATTTTAGTCTCTATTATGTAGGATTTTATTTTGATAATAAGTAAGTCAGTAATAATAAGTTGGTAAGATATTAAAATATTCTTAGAAATAAAAATATTTTCTTTACCACTCAATGTGTTATATTTTCAGATAACTAAATCTAAAAGAGTTTCATGTAAGAACTATGATAAGTTTTAGAATGCCTGTAATTCAAACTGATAGTACAGTTTAAAACAATATTGTTGTGTATCTACCATCTTATGTATACCATGTTTATAACAATAAACTATTTCATTCATTCATGGAATTGTAGTTAATAGTTAAGTTATTTGAAAGAGATAATAAAATATATTTTATACAAATATGTGAGATAGAAATGACAAATGATGTATGTGGCTTTCCATTAGAGAAAGGTCCTTATGCACATGGATCATAAGGACCCTTTAGACAAGGAACTCCACATAATGTATAGTATAAACATAAAAAATAAGCAGGTTTTCATCATTTAAAATACAATATTGTTCTACTTTTCTGCATTACACAATAAAAAAAAAATCTCATTTGGTAATCCTCAGGGTAAATGTATTTATAGCTTATAGTATATTAGGAAATTTCTAATTCGAATCAGTTTCTGCCCGTGACTTCATCTGTATGAAATTATGGTAATGAGTAATAAAAACTACCCTATCTGCTTCCCCCGGCCTCAAACTATCTCCAACCCAAATTTATTTTTGTTTCAGTGATTTAACCATTAGGAACAGACAGACAGAGTTACTTTGCCATTTATAATATTAGTAGCAATTTTCCATATTACAGACTTCCAATTATAATATTAGTAGAAATATTCCATATTACAAACTTCCATTTATAATATTAGTACAGATTTTCCATATTACAGACTTCCATTTATAATATTATAGTATAATAGTGTAGGAAGTTATCATACTACAAACTTTCGTTGAAAATTTCCTATTAGGCCCATGACTGTAACAAATTTCTAGTCTGTATTATATACTAAGCCCAAATAAAAGTAACCCCAGTTATTTTTGAAGTAACCACACTAATATAAACTGGTTGCATTCAATGCTAATGCAGCTCCATTTGAAATTCACTCCAGTTATGTCACCAAACAATGGATAACAGAGTTATTCCATTTCCTGTCCATATTGTGTGGAATAATTTTGCACAATAATAATTTATAATATTTCAAGGGCTAGCCAGCCAGTGAACTGGGGGGGGGGGGGGGGGGCAAGTTGATATCGCCGGAGGCCTGGGGGGGGGAGCAGACCTCGCAGGGGGCAATATGTTATCCCTAATATCCTGGACTCGAATGGCCTCCTAGCCTAGTTGGTAATGACCCTGCTTATGAAGCAGGAGATCCTGTGTTTGAATTCTGTTAAGGGTATTCACTTGTGCTTATCACAAATTTCTGTTCCTGACTTTTGTATGAGTTCTAAGTTTAAGTATTTATTTACATATATCAACAAGATGGGAGGACAAACTTAAACTAACAGTGGGTCCGTAATAGAGGAGAGTGGTCCATGATAGACTACAGTGGAAAGAGCTACAAGAGTCCTTTGCCAAACTGCACACTGAATTGAGAATATACTCTAGTATTTTACTCAAGATAAAAGTGCTTATAGATAAATGGATTTGTACCAAGACCAACGCCCACACTGCTAACTGTCCATCGGTTGACCTTATTAGAAAAGGCACCGGTCCACCGATGGAGTGTTGCTGTTTGTACATATCATTGTCTAGGACCCATAACACAAGCCTTATTGATCAAACAGATTCAATGATGTATGTAGTCATCAAGTTTTTGGAATCAGCTTGATGAATACTAAGTAGATGAATGATGAAATAAAAGTACAGGCAGAAATTAAAAAACATATTTACACATTTAGCAAAACTCAAAAGCAGAAAGCAAAGAGAATGTGCAAATAAAATTTAGTATGATGTAAATAGCTTTCTCTGAGATGCATTGAAGCAGGGAGGAATGGAAGTTATGTTCTGCTTGAGAGAGTTGAGAGCATTATGTGTTGCTGCTTTCTAATGTTTTTAATTCATGAGATGTAATTACCAACATTTCAACTGTGCCTAATGGCCAATGCCGGATTTAGAGGTCTGGAGGCCTTGGGCAATAAAGGAGTGGAGGCCCCCTGGCCCCAAATTTTTTCCAAATAAAATGGTAAATTTACCGAATTCTCTATTGTGGGGGGCCCCTCTTTGTGGAGGCCAGGGGCAGTAGCCCCGGTTGCCCTCCCCTAAATCCGGCCCTGCTAATGGCTACATGAAAATATTTATGACAATAACAAATAGTACTCAAATGAGCATTAGCTACAATGGAAACAATAATTAGAAAGAGTAAAGTGATGTATGCAGTTGTGTTGTAATATTTAATATTATACCAGAATTAGTTAAGCATTCTCGAGCGACTACAGCACGGGTCACCAAATGACGAACCGCGGTCCAGATCCGCACCGTAGACTTATTTAATACGGACCTTAAGTAAACAGTAACTTATATTACTGAGTACGTAATTTAATAAAATGTATCCCGTGCTTTGTCTTTGCTACCGTCAATTCGACAACAGACGAGCGTAGTAACGTGCGAGAGAGAAATGCAGTTCGCGCAGTACGAATTCGCTTATTAAAATCAAGTAGAAACGGACTGCAATGGTCATTTCATTTTAAAAATCGGTCCCCTGAAGAAACTAATTGGTGATCCCGGGCTATGAGGTTCTTCAAAAAAGGAGTGTATTAAAGGTTGGTCCAGATTTTTAAAGGGTACCCTTGTAGTTGCAGACATCCACAGACTACGGTAACTGCTTACTATCAGGCCGGTTGTATGCTTGTTAGCCACCGACGTGGTATAAATAAAACCTAAAAAAAAATCTCGGAAAAGTTCATACTCACTGGCCGCATGCCCAGGAAGCGTAGGGATGGACGTATATGGCGATGCGTTGGGCAGACAGAATAACGTCAGAGTCAGAGACAAACACCACATTAGAGGCTAGCATACACTTGGCCCAAGATAGAGCGGCTTGGAGAGAACTGGTGAAGAGTGTAATTAATTATACGATTTTATTTCATTAAAAGAAATTATACAAATTATGTAGGTATAAAGTTATTCAGACCCCATAGTTACACGTCCCTACTAATATTATAAATACGGAAGTAACTCTGTCTGCTACTCTTCACTCTGAAACCCCTGAACCAATTTAGATGGTATGGAATGGAGATTTTTTCAGTCATATATTCTAATTTTTAATCACTGAAGATAATTCCAAACCTCATTTTACCTCCGGGGTCTCCAGGGACTCTTGTTTTTCCATAATTACATCTCATTTTATATGTTTGTTGTCTTCAGGGCAAGCTGCTGAAGCACTTCGCGAAACAGTTGAAGATCAAGGAGCGCTTTGAAGAAATCCTGCCGCAGTTGAACGATATACCTTGCTTGCGGCAATGGCTACGAGTGGTCGGGCTCAGCGAACAAGCCATACAGGTTAACATCGATATTGTAGACCGAGAACCAGATTTAGTACTGGCAAACACTTCAGTCTTTGCAATCTTTATGACTCAAAAACTTAATTTCTTTTAACTGATGAAGTTTTGCGTCAGCTGAAGAAACTTGAGTCCTTTCTAGAGAAGATTCTCAAAAATTGCAAAACAAGACAAATTGCATTATCTTTAAAAAATATTCATCTGTAGATAGTAACAGTTTTCATTACTCTTATTTAAATAGTAGTACCTACAATTTATGACTTGATATATAATATTAGGACTTCAACAAGACTCCAATAGGATTCAGCTTACAAGTCAAAAAACTCCTAAAGTTAAAGGCAGATTCTTGTAAAACAGAGTCAAGTTCTTATAAATGTTAACTGTATATTATAATGGTTAATAGTGAATATATGTCTTTTATAAAATTTATTTATATATTATAAACACATTCGCAAACTGTATAACATTTTTCAGTCTGGAATTGAGGGAAGTGTTGATTGTTAACTTTAAAGAAGTGTCTATCTTTTTCTTCTTCATATCATTTTAGTGTATTAATTGAATCACTAAGTTTTTAGATGATAACGACTCCATTTTCCTCTCTGTTCAGATTACCACCGCATGTCCATACACTAGTGATAACTAATATTAAACAATAATTGTTCACAGCAAATATGTCTCCGAGTGTCAACCCTGGATTCGCTCCGAGACCGATCCGATTCCGAACTACGCGCCTGGCTCGTTTCCGTGCGAGAGGAGGAATGGAAACGTCTGTGTCGAGCTATGAACCGACTGAGGGCTTATTCCGGTATGTTCCTGCCTTATCATCTATTTGTATTTTGTATATTAACAGTGAGATGGGGGTTCCGAACTACGCGACTGTTTGGAGTTTAAGTGCGGGAGTAAGTCGTTTCCTTAAGTTATTACAAATTTGCGGAGCGTTAATTTTGGATTCGCTTCAAGACCGGTCGTATTCCGATTTAGGAGTAAGTCGGTGCGAAAGAAGGAATGGAAACGATTTATTATAACAAGAATTTTTATTTTTTTCCCCAGACGCATTAAATCGCGGCGAAGCGGAAGTGGAAATCCAACTTTACTGGGATTCTTGGGACCGGAACCGGCAAGAATGGGAACGAACGCGATTAGAGTGGGAGCGGAGCCAACAGTGGCGGGGGTCGCCGCGAGCCCGCATGAGGCAGCGCGGCTCCGTGCCCAGCGACCCCGACAACACGCCGCGCAAGGGTGAGTGTGGGAGCGAGACGAGACTAGAGTGGGAGCGGAGCCAACAGTGGCGGGGGTCGCCGCGAGCCCGCATGAGGCAGCGCGGCTCCGTGCCCAGCGACCCCGACAACACGCCGCGCAAGGGTTAGTGTGGGAGCGAGACGAGACTAGAGTGGGAGCGGAGCCAACAGTGGCGGGGGTCGCCGCGAGCCCGCATGAGGCAGCGCGGCTCCGTGCCCAGCGACCCCGACAACACGCCGCGCAAGGGTGAGTGTGGGAGCGAGACGAGACTAGAGTGGGAGCGGAGCCAACAGTGGCGGGGGTCGCCGCGAGCCCGCATGAGGCAGCGCGGCTCCGTGCCCAGCGACCCCGACAACACGCCGCGCAAGGGTGAGTGTGGGAGCGAGACGAGACTAGAGTGGGAGCGGAGCCAACAGTGGCGGGGGTCGCCGCGAGCCCGCATGAGGCAGCGCGGCTCCGTGCCCAGCGACCCCGACAACACGCCGCGCAAGGGTGAGTGTGGGAGCGAGACGAGACTAGAGTGGGAGCGGAGCCAACAGTGGCGGGGGTCGCCGCGAGCCCGCATGAGGCAGCGCGGCTCCGTGCCCAGCGACCCCGACAACACGCCGCGCAAGGGTGAGTGTGGGAGCGAGACGAGACTAGAGTGGGAGCGGAGCCAACAGTGGCGGGGGTCGCCGCGAGCCCGCATGAGGCAGCGCGGCTCCGTGCCCAGCGACCCCGACAACACGCCGCGCAAGGGTGAGTGTGGGAGCGAGACGAGACTAGAGTGGGAGCGGAGCCAACAGTGGCGGGGGTCGCCGCGAGCCCGCATGAGGCAGCGCGGCTCCGTGCCCAGCGACCCCGACAACACGCCGCGCAAGGGTAAGTGTGGGAGCGAGACGAGACTAGAGTGGGAGCGGAGCCAACAGTGGCGGGGGTCGCCGCGAGCCCGCATGAGGCAGCGCGGCTCCGTGCCCAGCGACCCCGACAACACGCCGCGCAAGGGTGAGTGTGGGAGCGAGACGAGACTAGAGTGGGAGCGGAGCCAACAGTGGCGGGGGTCGCCGCGAGCCCGCATGAGGCAGCGCGGCTCCGTGCCCAGCGACCCCGACAACACGCCGCGCAAGGGTGAGTGTGGGAGCGAGACGAGACTAGAGTGGGAGCGGAGCCAACAGTGGCGGGGGTCGCCGCGAGCCCGCATGAGGCAGCGCGGCTCCGTGCCCAGCGACCCCGACAACACGCCGCGCAAGGGTGAGTGTGGGAGCGAGACGAGACTAGAGTGGGAGCGGAGCCAACAGTGGCGGGGGTCGCCGCGAGCCCGCATGAGGCAGCGCGGCTCCGTGCCCAGCGACCCCGACAACACGCCGCGCAAGGGTGAGTGTTGGAGCGAGACGAGACTAGAGTGGGAGCGGAGCCAACAGTGGCGGGGGTCGCCGCGAGCCCGCATGAGGCAGCGCGGCTCCGTGCCCAGCGACCCCGACAACACGCCGCGCAAGGGTGAGTGTGGGAGCGAGACGAGACTAGAGTGGGAGCGGAGCCAACAGTGGCGGGGGTCGCCGCGAGCCCGCATGAGGCAGCGCGGCTCCGTGCCCAGCGACCCCGACAACACGCCGCGCAAGGGTGAGTGACCGTAGGACGCGACGAGAGGGTCAGTGACCCAACCACGTGCCACGAGCGTGTTTGCTACTATTACTATAGCGACTCCGACAACACGTGAGTGACCATAGCACGCATTACGAGAGTGCGTCACCACAGCACGCGGCGGGAAGGTGAGCGAGGATTTATTGCCGCAGTGACCCTCTGAGTATGCTTCACATTGACCCTGACAACGGCCCACTAATCACTTTAGTTTATTATTTTGTATAAAACGCTATTCGTTTTAGAGTATATTCGATCCAAATCATGTCAATTAGCAGAAAAAATAAATAGAAAAATCTTTGTTTCAGTCGGAAAATCGCCTAGGACACCTTTAAACAAACGAAAGGAAAATTCGCACCTACCAGCACCGACGAACCTCACCAAGTCGCGGTCGCACGAGAGTCAACTCGCCGTACGACCGGACGAAGTTGGACCGGACGTCAGGTACGATCATAGACTAAATTGAATTGAAAGTAAAAGTATTATTTGAGTTCAAGTTTGTCATTTGAGAACACTGCACCCTACATTTTGTGGTAATTGGGTTATCAAGGGTTGCTTGTTGACGGCCCGCCTGATGGTAAGCAGTCTCCGTAGCCTATACACGCTTGCAACTCCATAGGAATTACATGCGCGTTGCCGTTCGTTAAGTAAAAGTAAAAAAGCGTTATTCACTGTAGTCGTTATTTAAAATTGTCTGTTATAATAAGCCGTTGATAATTTGTTTCTGTCTGTTTTTTTGATATCTTTGTTCATTAAAAATAATACACTCCTTTTTTGGGCAGTCGTGTAAAAAAGGACAAAATTTAATAAAGGCTTGCAAAGTTTTATGAATAGGGTAAATCTGTAGTTAAGATTTGTTGCAACCTATTCATATGGCTTATTTTATATATGTTATTATTCCCTTCCGAGATTTTCCCGAGAGTCTACAGCAGTGGTGGGCAAAGTACGGCCCGCGGGCCAACACCGGCCCGCCGCCGGTCCTTCGAAATAATTAGTATATGGCTCGCGACATAACGGTTTCAAATCAAAATACATTTATTCTGCAGTTCCGGCCCTTCTCGGATTTATTTAAATTTTCTGAACCCCCATGAAGAAAGTTTACCCACCACTGGTCTACAGTATGGGGTTCTTAAAAAAGGAGTGTCTAGGTTTTTAAAGAGTCTGCAACGCGCAGGTAACACCTCTGGAGTTGCAGGCGTCTATAGGCTGCGGTGACTGCGTACCATCAGGGGATCGTATGCTTGATGGCCACCGTCGTGGTATAAAAAATGGAATATTTTGATGAACATAGTGATCGTTTTTAGCGACCCCTCCCTCGCGGAGGCCGCCCCCTCCCACCTGGAAGCTGTGGGCTCGCCGCCCGCCTCCCCCGCCGTGCCGCCCTCGCCGCGCGCGCGCCCGCCGCCGCCCGCGCCCGACCCGCCCCCGCACGAGCCCCCCGCCGCCGCCCGAGACGGCAGCCTCACCGTGAGTACTTGCCTCGAGCCCTCCTACAAGAACACACACAGAACACGCCTCCCCCAGCGTGCCGCCCGCGCCCGACCCGCCCCCGCACGAGCCCCCCGCCGCCGCCCGAGACGGCAGCCTCACCGTGAGTACTTGCCTCGAGCCCTCCTACAAGAACACACACAGAACACGCCTCCCCCCGCGTGCCGCCCGCGCCCGACCCGCCCCCGCACGAGCCCCCCGCCGCCGCCCGAGACGGCAGCCTCACCGTGAGTACTTGCCTCGAGCCCTCCTACAAGAACACACACAGAACACGCCTCCCCCAGCGTGCCGCCCGCGCCCGACCCGCCCCCGCACGACCCCCAACCGCCGCCCGAGACGGCAGCCTCACCGTGAGTACTTGCCTCGAGCCCTCCTACAAGAACACACACAGAACACGCCTCCCCCAGCGTGCCGCCCGCGCCCGACCCGCCCCCGCACGAGCCCCCAACCGCCGCCCGAGACGGCAGCCTCACCGTGAGTACTTGCCTCGAGCCCTCCTACAAGAACACACACAGAACACGCCTCCCCCAGCGTGCCGCCCGCGCCCGACCCCCGACTGATCGTCGTGGTTTTACAACCAAAACTTTACTCGAGGTGGGCGGAACGCCCGCTAGACGCTAACGCCGACCACCGTATGTTTGTTTTGACCTCTACTTTAGGTATTTAAATAAAAGTAAACGAACAATTTGTACATTTTCGGGTAGTTATAACATTTATTGGTTGCCAAATACAAAACCGCCTGGATCTGTGACTGAACGACCTGACTTAAACCTACATTATTTGATCATGTAATGTTTTCATTTACCCTCAATTGGCTTAGGGAGCCATTGAAGGATAGAATTTATTTACTTTTATTTAAATACCTATAGATACAGGGTATATGTATGGCAATCGGTGTCAGCGTCGATTAAGGGTCTCCCCAAACTAGTCGACGCCGTTTCGGCAAATCGCGTAAGGAAAAAGCTTTATGTCAACGCAATAAGAGCGAATAAGTCGTAAATCGGCTCGGCCCACGCGAAACGACTTCTTTCGACGGGAAAACGGCGTTTTGCCGTAAAGCTGTTCGCATTCGTACGACGCTGTTTGCAGCCTACCGCACACGTTCGCATTCATAAATCTCCTTATACCGCCGTACGGTGCCGGAAAGAGTTGAACGGCTCCGATCACGGCCGAGTACCTACGATAAGGACCGGTCAGAGCTGGCGGAAGCCGTTCAGCGTCTTCGACGGCCGAACATAGCTGACGACGGCCGAACAGAGCCGATGACGGCCGAAGTAGCTACTGATGCGTTTGTATTTGTTCATTTGAATTATTACCCACATTAATTTTGTGTTCTGTTTTTGAAGTGTTCGTCTTAGCAAATCCAATAAGAAGTCAAATTTTGTTGCGGTCATTCCATAATAATCGTAAAACATTTTTGGATCGAGTCTCAAACAAGGATATCATAAATTAAATTCACCTTCACTTAATCTATATCAATGCCGGATTGAGAGGTCTGGAGGCCTCGGACAATAAAGGTGTGGAGGCCCCCTGGCCCCAAATTTTTTCCAAATAAAATGGTAAATTTACCGAATTACAGTAGCCCCGGTTGCCCTCCCCTAAATCCGGGTGATCTATATTGCCACAAAGAATCAACCCACGGTCGCCTCCGCTTTTGCTGCTGTTCTAGCTCTTCCAACAAGTAGGCTACGATAAAAATGCTGGTAAGCCTTTTTTTCCATGCCCGTCTACATAAAATATCCATCATCACAGGTTATTATATAATATGTAACAATTACCAAGGAAAATAATCTTACAGGTCTGTTCAATTTCAAACTCAGGTTGTTACTAACAACCAGTCTCCAAAAATGAGATTTACGATTGTTCGTCGGACTCAACGGCTGTACGTGTGCTGTCTGACGTCTCGACGGCAGGACGGAGCACGGGAGAGCCGACCGTCGCTTTACAACTGTTGCGATAGCAAGTCGCAGGCGATCGGGCGTCTCTACGGCCGCAAGGAGGATGAGACTGCTAAACGCAGGTGTCCAACCGCGGAGACGGTCGATCGGCTAAATGCGAATAGTGTGGTGTAAATCACTCGGCGAAAGCCGACTCCGCGTCGACTGGTTTGGGGAGACCCTAAGGAGCCGAAAGTTACGACCTTTCGTGTTTTGTATCAATTCTGTCTTTCACATAACAACTGTTGATAGTTACATTAAGAACTTTTACTCCATGAACAAAAAACTTGCTTGCATCCAGATTTAATTTTATACATTTTAGGGCTCACAGACTTGCACATCACCGTAACAAAATCAACAAACAATAATATAAAATATACGTTATCTTCTTTCCCACAGGGTTCACTACCGTACAGCGTGATCGGCGCCACGCCTCGCTCCCCGCGCACCCCCGTAGGCCGCTGCATGGCGCACGACATCGCGCATCGATTCGCTAAGACTTTCAATATGATCGCGACGTGCGATTATTGTGACAAGCAGATGCTGTTCGGTTCGGGGCTGAAGTGTAAAGAGTGCAAGTTTAAATGTCACAGGTGAGTTTAGATCTTATTCCATCCATTTAAGGTTCACTATCACATGAAGAACATCATGCATCGATTCGCCATGACTTTTAACATGATCGCGATGTGCGATTATTGAGACAAACAGATGCTGTTCGGTTCGGGGATGAAGTGTAAAGAGTGCAAGTTTAAATGTCACAGGTAAGTGTAGACCTTATTCCATCCAACTAAGATTCACTATCGCGTGGCGCACGACATCGCGCACCGATTCGCCAAGTTTTTCAATATGATCGCCACATGCGACTATTGTGACAAACAGATGCTGTTCGGATCGGGGCTGAAGTGTAAAGAGTTTTTTAAATCTTATTTCATCAATTTAAGGTTCACTATCACTTTAAGAACGACTTTATGTACCGATTCGCCATGACTTTCGATTCGCGACGTGCGATTATTGAGACAAACAGATGCGGTTCGGTTCGGGGTTGAAGTGTGAGTGCAAGGGCAAATGTCACAGGTGAGTTTAGATCTTATTCCATCTATTTAAGGTTCACTATCACATAAAGAACGACATCACGGACCGATTCACCATGACTATTAATATGATCACGACGTGCGATTATTGAGACAAACAGATGCGGTTCGGTTCGGGGATGAAGTGTAAAAAGTGCAAGTTTAAATGTCACAGGTGAGTTTAGATCTTATTCCATCCATTTAAGGTTCACTATCACATGAAGAACATCATGCATCGATTCGGTATGACTTTTAATATGATCGCGACGTGCGATTTTTGTGACACGCAGATGCTGTTCGGTTCGGGGATGAAGTGTAGAGTGCAAGTTTAAATGTCACACGTGAGTTTAGATCTTATTCCATCCATTTAAGGTTCACTATCACATGAAGAACATCGTGCATCGATTCGCTATGACTTTTAATATTATCGACGTGCGATTATTGTGACAAGAAGGTGCTGTTCGGTTCCGGGCTGAAATCTAAGTAAAGTTCACTATTGTATTCAAATAAGGTTTAAAATCGTATGACATCTTTTATTTGTTGCGTCTCATCTAATGTCACTTGTTTGTTGCAGAGATTGCGAGCCTAAAGTACCTCCATCGTGCGGCCTACCCGTCGAGCTAGTCCACGCCTTTAGAGACAAAGTTAGCTTCAAAGAGAGTAAGTTCATCTTATTATATATTTGTACGGCAGTCTGTGGTGGACATAACTTAAATTCGCCTTAAACTCGGCCATCCTGACAACGTTGGCATGCCCATATACAATGTGTTTGTCCACGTATAGTGGAGCCGTTAACCATGTATAATATAATAATAATAAAGCCATTTATTCCATATTTCGCATATATACATCTAAATTTTGTTAGTTGGTTGTAGTAGAAAAAAAAAAGTACATAAATTAATTTGTTAGTCTTAATGCTAATGAAATATGGACCCCTTCTGGGTAAAGGCCTCCTCCATCCTCTTCCATGCCTCCCTGTCCTTGCCCAGCTTAATCCAGTCGGCTCCTGTCACTTGTGTGATATCATCAGCCCACCGCCTTATTGGTCGGCCAACATTTCTTTTTCCCATTGGTCCCTTCCAACGCGTGGTTTCTATGGTCCATCTTCTGTCCTTGAATCGTGAGATATGTCCAGCCCATCTCCACTTAAGTGAGAGCGCGTGCCTGAGAGCATCGGTGATTTTTGTTTTTTGTCTAATGCTTTCGCTCCTTACTTTTTGAATTCTTCTAATTTTTAATATACTTCTTTCCATTGCTGTTTGGCTGCATTTGATTTTCTGTTTTATTTCGTCTGTAAATGTCCAAGTTTGGCAGGCATACAATAGGCAAGGTAGTAGACATGTGTCAAATACAGTCTTTTTTAGGTGCAAACTGTAGTTTCCTTTTAGGATTTCTTTCAATGTCCTAAATTTCCTCCAAGTTGCGTTTATTCTTCTTGTTAATTCCTCTTCATTGCTAGACTTTTTAAATGACAGCTGTTTTCCCAAATATATGTAGTCATTGACATATTCTATGTTGTTTCCTTTTATCACAATGTGTCTTTTGCGATGGTTGGTCATAATCTTAGTTTTATTCATGTTCATTTCTAAACCAATTTTTGAGCTTTCGTAGTCGAGTGAGCTCATCATTTCCTCAAGGTCTTTACCAGTTTCAGCAATTATAGCTATGTCGTCAGCGAACCTGAGATGGTTCAGAAACCGTCCATTTATCCGCACTCCCTTATTTTTCCATTCTAATTTCTGAAAGATATTTTCGAGTACTGCGATAAAAAGCTTCGGAGATAGAGGGTCCCCCTGTCTGACTCCTCGTTCTATATTTATTTCATCTCCTAGTGTTTCCAGTCTAACTCTACTTTTACTGTGCGTGTAAATATATTTCAAAATGTTGATATATTTTTGGTTAATATTTGAATGTTGTAGTGCGTTCCACCCAAATATATTTGTGTGAAAATCCGGCCCTGTTTTTTACCTGCTCCTCGAGAAACATAACATTGCTTCCTTGGCGCTAGCTAGCCGTGCGCTCGCATTACCAGTGCAAGCGAGGTCTTCGAATACGTATCTTTGTTTCGGATCGCAGTGTCACAAGTTAAGCTGGTTTGAGAGCGTTTAGTCGCCTACCTTAGACGCACCAATAGAGATCAGACAGCTATTCTGTTAGAATTCTGTATTAGTTCATAATGAATCTTATTCCGTGCTCAATAGAGTAGTAATTCAATAAACGCTACCTATGCGGCTTGACCATTTTTTCATAGTGGCACGCGCCGTTGCCGTTTTTAAACAATAGATAAGACGATAATCCGTAGAAGCTCACGGCGAAAAATAGAAACTATACAATGTCATTTAGTCAGTAGACCGCCGGCGCGACTTGAATATTAACGTGACGACCACTTTGGCCTAGTGGGTAGTGACCCTGCCTACGAAGCCGATGGCCCCGGGTTCAAATCCTGGTAAGGGCATTTATTCGTGTGATGAGCATGGATATTTGTTCCTGAGTCATGGGTGTTTTCTATGTATTTAAGTATTTATAAATATTTATATATTATATATATCGTTGTCTAAGTACCCTCAACACAAGCCTTATTGAGCTTACTGTGGGACTTAGTCAATTTGTGTAATAATGTCCTATAATATAGTACATTACGATACAAGTGCGAAAAATAGGAAATTCGAAACGAGTGGCGATAAATTAAAACACGACCGAAGGGAGTGTTTTAAATCGACACGAGTTGCGAATTGCCTACTCGCACATGTATCGTACAACGTTTTACAGTACATATGGCCCTTTAAATGTTCGGCACAGTAACGTAATATGATAATTTTCGCACTAGTGCGATAAAGTAGCACCATATGTACTGTAATATATATTATATAACGTTTTGGTTGTAAATTTTTAATGTTAAATAATTGTATTAGTTCTGGAGTGTTAAATTTTTAATGTAATATAAATTGTCATGTTTGTGTACGATAGTGCAATAAATGAATATTGCATTTTACCACATAAATGATTGTACTTTTATACTGATAATTAAAGCAATTCGTGCAAAATGATTCCCTAATCATTCCAAAATCGCCAAACTGTAACCAGTTGGTTGGCGAATGAAGCGTGCAATTTACATTATCGAATCATGCACCTAAACATAACAAGTAACAGCTTAAAAAGTAACATGAAAAAGCTTCCTTATAGAAGATTTTTTTAAATATCTAAAAGGTATGTTTTTAGTCTCTTTTTAAGGACTGGCTTACTTAACCTAGGTTAAGGTAGACAGCCTAGGTACTAAATATTTATATAACCTTTTCCCGTAATAGTTGACTGCTGGCGGCTGTATTAACTTCCCCTCTCTTACCCTTCTAGTGTTGTATTTATTAAATGCGGTCAGTTTATACTCGTCTATATAATAGTTTTCTAAAGCAATCAATGAATGAATCTGTACTGGCGTGTTGAGTAATGTTGTCCTTTTGTGTTTTTTGATATAAATAGTGTTGTTATCAGCTCCATTCGGGCCTACTCCGCTGCTGCACCTGCTGGCGGCGGGCTCGGCCGGCTCGCCGGGCGCGTCGCGCGGCTCGCTGCTCGGCACCATACAGCGCTCGCACCGCCACAAGGAGAGGAGGCAGAAACACCCGGTAACTATATTCAACAAAAATCCGCAACCGAGGCTTTATCAGGTGAACACAAACTCACAATCGCCTACAGGCTTCATCACAAAACAATACACCGGTAAAATCTGCAACAGTTTTCGTCTACTTACTTACTCTAAAACTATACATTAAAAAATCCTACAAATAAAAAACACCCTCTAACTCACCGCCAGCAGGCAGAGTGCCCGGCCGCGTTTCCCCGATGAATGGCGATGCTAATTCTTTGGGCAAAATACAGACCAACCTTTTGGTCACCCGTGGCATTTACTTAAACGTGACGCCAAATCCTGATATAAATGCCGGGCGCTGGGCCCTCATGGCCCTAACGTTTCCACCCCGATAGGCTCAAATATGTAGCCACTGCCGAGCGTACTGTACTTGGGCCGGTTGCTATATTCGGCCGTTGAACCAGGGCTGAACCAGGACCAGGGCTAACTTAATACTATACTTGGCGCAAAACTAAGTGGCGAGTCAGGTCATAATGCCATCTCTTTCACTCTTGGTTGGTCTTAACAAGGGTAAAGAAGCTAGCATTATGATCTCAGTGGCCAGTTAGTTTTGCGGCAAGTATAGCCTATTCATCGCACCGAGCGCGGCCCCTGCTGCGAGTGCTACGACGGGCGCTACATGCGCTACTAGTGCTACGGATTAATCTGTGTAGTAAACTTCACACACACACAGCTCCGTTCGAGCCTCCTGCACCTAGTAATAGGTGTTCTGCAGAAGGAGAGGAGACAGAACAGAAACACCATAACATTGCTATTTCTTCGTCCACCATTTATATGAGAGTACATACACGACTGCATGCCTAATATTCAGTCGTTTGTTCACTTACTGCCCTACTAACCCAAAAATAAATATCTCAAAAGAAAATTCATTGCTAACTTGTACTTAGTTTCTATAGCTAAAAATTCCTTTTTAACATCATTTGTTATTGAAATAGCGCTATTTGGCTTAGGAGGGCAGAACTTTAATTACTAACCCCCCCTATTTCATAAACGTCTACTAAAGTTGACAAGCCGCTAATAATCGTTTGTCCCTTTCCATCATACCAATACGTCGTAAAGGGACAAACGATTATTAGCGGCTTGTCAACTTTAGTACACGTTTATGAATAAGGGGGTAATTCAATACATTACTACTGAGACGCGGAATGCAGGAATTTTGGCTTGAGAGAGAGAACTTGCTCACCACCACCTGATTTTTAATCAGCAAAGTCAAAATTCATCATGTAATTTTACTTCTCTGAGTTCAATAATCACTTGTAACTTATTGTAGGGCGACGACCTATCGAACTCTTCCTCGTGCAACAGTTCCACACCTTCGTCGCCAGCGCTAGTGGCGCCCTCTACCCCCCACCACCCCCCGCACGTGCTGCAGCCCGCGCAGCCGCACAAGCCGCAGTTCCACTTCCCAGGTACCTTATGTGGTTGCAGTAAGGTTCATGTTGGCTTGTCTCATGCAAAAATTTGTTATTCCTACGTTACTGCTGACACCGCACATAACGCAGTAACACTTCTTTGTACCTTAGTTTACTATCTTATTCTGAACCTTTATTGAAAATCACAGAAAATACAAACCAAGCTGTTATTAAATGGAAATTCATCCTTCTGTATAAACACAACATATAAACATTTCATTCAATTTTACGTCGTGTATTAACCTTTTGAACGCCACGCCTATCGTACGCGGCGTGTAATCGTGAACCTTGTCGGTACGCATGAAGGTTGATATTGGGCTGTAGCCGCGCGCGTCATATGACGTCTTTGGTGGTCAAAAGGTTAAGAAGTTCATGTAATGTGTCATATTTATTTATGCAGAAGTGAAACCTCCCGTATCGAGTCCAAACCACGTGACGCCGGCGCCGACGCCTGCTCGAATCGTCGACTTCAGTTCCGAAGTGGAGGAGATTGAACCTGGTAAGAACAATAACTGACTTTAAAACTTTTGGTGACCACCATTTAAACCACACACAACAGTAAATTCTAATAAGTCAAATATAAGTCTTCTTCTTCCTCGCGTTGTCCCGGCATTTTGCCACGGCTCATGGGAGTCTGGGGTCCGCTTGACAACTAATCCCAAGATTTGGCGTAGGCACTAGTTTTTACGAAAACGACTGCTATCTGACCTTCCAACCCAGAGGGTAAACTAGGCCTTGTTGGGATTAGTTCGGTTTCCTCACGATGTTTTCCTTCACAGAAAAGCGACTTGTACATATCAAATGATATTTCGTACATAAGTTCTGACAAACTCATTGGTACGAGCCAGGGTTTGAACCCGCGACCTCCGGATTGCAAGGCGCACGCTCTTACCGCTAGGCCACCAGCGCTTCAAATAAGTATTGCACATTTAGCGTAAACTACACTATAATTAACCCTAGCCCAAGTGGTATTTAAATGCGGCATTGGTGACTTTCCTAGGAACATAGGTCTATGATAGCACTAGATTGCTCTATAATTGGTCGTTAGGTAGTATAACCTAGATAATACTACTGTACTGTGCTGCTCGAAGTTTCTCCAGAAACTTCGAGCCTTGCACAGCGAACTGGTTGTTTGACGACCGGTTTGGCCTAGTGGGTAGTGACCCTGCCTATGAAGCTGATGGTCCCGGGTTCAAATCCTGGTAAGGGCATTTATTCGTGTGATGAGCATGGATATTTGTTCCTGAGTCATAGATGTTTTCTATGTATTAATAAATATTTATATATTATATGTATCGTTGTCTAAGTACCCTCAACACAAGCCTTATTGAGCTTACTGTGGGACTTAGTCAATTTGTGTTATAATGTCCTATAATATTTATTTATTTATTTAACTATGGCACGAACTGTCGCCTGCGATATTTCCGGACCGATACGGCCTTCAAACCTTCAAGAAAAGAGCGTACTGACAGAGCATAACATCGCACTTTAAACCCTTCTGGGCCGTTATCTATGGGCGATGGTAATCGCTTACCATCGCATTTTTTCTGCCCGTTTGCCTCATAAAAAAAACTGTTTCACAGCATCACCCATCCCTATATGGCCGTTGCAATAATAGCTGCTTAATTATTTTATTTGGATATGAGTAGTAGTAAAACAGCTTCTGTATTGCAGAAGAAATGGCGGAAACGAACGACGCGCTGCAGGACTCGCTCGACGCCAACAACCAGAACCAACCGGGGCCGTGGCCGAGACAAAATAGTGTAAGTTCACACATTTTTAGGGTTCCGAAGCCTATTGATATTGAGGTTTCTAATATCATTTTTTTCTAAAGTGAATAGTTTGCGCGAGAGACACTTCCAAAGTGGTAAAATGTGTCCCCCCCCCCCCTGTATCTTCTAAAATAACAGAATGATAAAACTAAAAAAATATATGATATACATTACCATGCAAACTCCCACCGAAAATTGTTTTGATACTATATCTCGTAGTAAGTAGTTTGTTTTTTATCGGATCCCTTTGTTTGACATAATTATTGAAAGTCATAATGTAATGATAGTCATATTATTATTAGTCAAAACTCTGAAACCGTAAACTTTTCAGGAATTTCCTCAGGTTATCCTATAGATAGGTTAGGTTAGGTTAGGTTTGTTTTATGGCAATTCTGAAAAGTTACGCGTTTCTGAGAAAAACCAAATTATGGCTAACGAAAATGCGGACAAACAATACATTATGACTTAAAACTTTATGGGAAACAATAGAGACCCGTTTTTTATACGTCATAAATGGTACGGAACCCTTCATGGGCGAGTCCGACTCACACTTGGCCGCTTTTTACAGCTAAGGTGGTAAGACTCAGTTTGTGCAAGTTTAGTCAAACTTTCCTTAGCGACTTTTGCTGCTAAAATTGAAAAAAAAGGGCCAAGTGCGAGTCGGACTCGCCCATGAAGGGTTCCGTACCATTTATGGCGTATTAAAAAAAAAACTACTTACTAGGTCTCGTTCAAACCAATTTTCGGTGGAAGTTTGCATGGTAATGTACATCATATATTTTTTTTTAGTTTTATCATTTTCTTCTTTTAGAAGTTACAGGGGGGGGGGGGGGGCATATTTTAACACTTTGGAATTTGTTTTTTTTTTTTATATACTACGTTGGTGGCAAACAAGCATACGGCCTGCCTGATGGTAAGCAGTCTCCGTAGCCTATGTACACCTGCAACTCCAGAGGAGTTACATGCGCGTTGCCGACCCTAACCCCACCACCCTCGTTGAGCTCTGGCAACCTAACTCACCGGCAGGAACATAACACTATGAGTAGGGTCAAGTGTTATTTGGCTGCGGTTTTCTGTAAGTGTAAGGTGTGTCTGTGAATTTGGTCTGCGCTGGACCATTAAAGTCGATGAGTAGAAACAATAATAAGTCACGTTCGCGCTGAGTATTAAATTGCGAATAATGAACTTGTACTGTGTAGGCAACAAGTAGTGGGCAGCGGTGTCCGCTATCTCCGCACAATAGGTAGTTAGGTACATAACGTGGTCACCCGATAACTGTATGTGTCAGCGCCGACGCGTCTCATTGGGACTCATAAGGACGTAGTTTACACTGCGGAGACATTAATTAATATTACCAAAAACCAACTTGGGAATATACAGAAATAGTCCTCATTATAAATGTATAGTTATAACTAATAAAATTCCTGATTATATAAAGCTAGAACCCCAGTTGACAGTATTTAAAAATAAATTAATTAAATTCCTTATTGACAAATTTTACTACTCTGTTAATGATTTTTTAAATGATAATAATTTATAGCCTATAAAAAAAGATATTATATGACATGTAATACTTGACCTATAGTATAAGTTTCTCGTTCTTGTAATTATTTTGTTAGTTAATTATGTAGGTACTGTTATTAGCTTTAAGTAATATTGTATGCCCCTACGGGGTGTCATGTTCTAACTTGTTCATATATATAACATCTTAATTGAAATGTACATGACTTCACAATGAATAAATGAAATGAAATGAAATGACATATTACAATAATTGAATGAATCGTCTTCCTCGCGACTTTTTGCCACGATCCTTGCTCCATCTTGCATGTAAAAAAAAAAACAGTACCTAATTATTCCCTTCGGTTAACGCGATAGTTATTGATGAAAATGATGAAATAAAAACTATAAAAACACGAACACTGTACGGTAGTGTAAAGGGTTCAAAATGTCTGAAAGTATTTTAAATTCACGATATGCGGTGTAATCCGTTTATATAGTTTTATTTCAGTAATATTCCCTCAAACATAAATAAGAACCATCTCTAAAGAATTTTGGTTATAAAAAAGCACTAAGATCGGTTCATCCGTTTGGCAGCTACTCATATATACAATATTATACATGTAAACCTCTTTTTTGGGCCAGGGGTTATGGGTGATGATGTTTTCCCGTTCTCACTAATATTTGACACAAAAAATGTAACACCAATTCATCACATACAAAAACTACTCCGTCACATGTTGTGGGGATACACAGAACAGCAGCTTAAGAGGACAGGAGACGAAGTCAAATGACCGGTTCTACATACAAATGGAGTTACCATTTTCCTCTCAATTTGATGTACATTTACCACAGCTATGACCCTTCGTTTGACTTCTTCGATTTCTTAAGCGTTAGTAGCGCTTGTAATAATAAAAAAATAGCAAAATGTTTATTGAATTGTAAAACATTATCTCGATATCCAGAGAGGAAAATGGGGACTTCCTTTGTATGGAGAAGCGGTCGTCCACTTCGTTTTAAATAATAATATCTGGGAGACCGAGCATTACTCGGAAAACATGAAAACTCAAAAATGCGCGTCTTCCCAGAGATAAGACCTAACTAGATCGATTTCTAGCCCCCGAAAACCCCAAACAAATTTCATCGAAATGGTTAGAGCTGTTTCCGAGATCCCCGAATACGAGAATTGCTCGTTAAAAGATGTGGCTGAGCCCTTATAATTAGTGAGCCCTTAAAGTTAACTGGCGCGCGACCGTCAGTCAGTGTCAAGTCAGCCATTCAACGTTGTAGAGTAATGAACGATTTCGCGTATCGCCGTCTTTCTTCGAGGAAGTGCCTTTATCTTTATACTTACATCCTTGTGACTGGTAACAAGTTTTGTGAGTTAAGTGGCTGAATGCTTATAATTAGTGAGAATTGAAGTTAACTGGCGCGCGGCCGTCCGTCAGTGTCAAGACAACATCTCAACGGCGTAATGAACGATTTCGCGTATCGCCGTCGGTATTTCGAGGAAGTGCGTTTGGTGTTTTTATTTAATTACATTTTTGTGACTAGTTAAGCATTGATTAATTTAAATAACTAAGCAGCAAAATTAAATTCCACTTAGTTACGCACTAATAGTCATGATAATTTAATTCGTCATTTATTAGGCGATGAAACTAAAATTTTGAAAATTCGAATTCCGAAGAATCCACGTGATTGGTATTTTTAATTATGTAGAGTGATAGAAAAATAACATCAGCACCATCTTCAACAATGATCTAACGGGTCTTCGTTCTCATTAACGAAAAAAAAGTAAATTCGGATTTTCGGCAATTGCTTTGACTGTATTAAATATTGACTTACTTACCTTAATGCTCAAAAGAGGCGTATGGAATTGAATGCAATGTCGAATAATAAAATAGTGCTATTAAATAAATCCACAACCAACGACAATTATCATGTTTTTTTTAGTACCAACCGGAAACTGCCACCTGTAATATTTTGTTTTCTCTAAATCTATAAAGAATACACAGGGGGTACATACTAGACTTTTAATAAGAATATCAAACTACGTCGATTTGCAACGCCATAAAAAAAGTCCGGTCCCAGGCGATCCTGGAACACTGCGATTACCTATCAATTGCCTAAAGAAGGGTGGGCTAATTGGCCTATTTGACCAATAAGGGCAAGGGTATGTCACCGGATAGGTTAGTTTAAGTTATAAAACCTTTACTATGGCAGGTAGTCCCAAATCTTTCTGGGAAAAAAGTTATCGCCGCAAAAAGTAGTGTGAGTCGAAACGTGACTATATAGCTTTTTTTTCGGTACTAAGTTCCTGTGTCGCAAATCATGAAGATTTTGTTATTGTCGATGATTTTGTGTCGCGATCTTTTAGTTTTTTATTCGTTTCATTACTTATTTTTTTGTCATATATATTTTTTAAAACAGAGATTTGACAAGTCTCGCCACACAAAAAATGGAGTATATAAAAAACCTCTCGAATGATATGTCGCTTATTCTTATTGGTTCATAGGCCAGTGTCCATAAAAATCTGCCCATTCTTCATTGTTCCTTTTTATTCCAGTTATCATTAAAAGAATGGGACATCCCGTACGACGAGCTGATACTCCTGGACGTGATCGGCAAGGGCCGCTTCGGTACCGTCTACCGCGGCTGCTGGCACGGCGCCGTCGCGGTCAAACTGTTACACGTTCAGGCGCTATCTGACCACGCCATACCTCTAGACACCTTCAAACATGAGGTAAACATTGTTTTTTATACCTGAATTGTCCAACCGATGCGGCAAAAATAAATCGAGTGCCGATGCCCGATGTCTAGCCCTCGATACCTTCAAACATTAGATAGGTCTTGTTTATATAAAAACTTATAACGCGAAGTATGACTCTAAGGCTCAAACAAGAAGATAATGAAGAGCCAGACGACTCAATGTTACCAGATATCCTAAACTTATACAGTAGAAGTGTGCGATTTCTCATTTTAATCACATAAATCACAAGTATCAACAAAACTTTAATTCTAGTGTCCGTTTAAGCAAAGAAAAATTGATTGTATTAGAGAGGTAAAATCTAAGAAAAGAACGTGCTGCTTAGTTTGTCATCCAAAACAGATATGTTTTGCGGACATTGCATTGTCAAATGTCAACTTTTGACAAACTGAGTTAACGCAAAATGTATGGAGCTGTACACCGCCACCTCGTTTACTTGCCAAATTCGAAGCACGAAACTGTTAGATTTTACGCATCTTACTCAATCAATGTATCTTTGGTTTAAGCTAACTCTGTAAAAATTGACGTGTCAAAGTGTGGATGTGTCACAATAAACTTCATAAGTATTCTCACACAAAAATTGGTGACAATATTACACTTTTTCAGCCAAAGTCTGTGCAGGCTTAGCTTAAGTCTTGCTCTAGGAGTACTGTTGACTGAACTATTTAGGCATTCATTCAGCCCTAAAAAACTGAACTAATCGCATTTTTAGGAGCAATTCCTCATTAAGAACCCGTTTAGAAATATTTTTATTTCTCTCAGGTGGCAACATTCCGTAAAACCCGGCACGAGAACCTCGTGCTATTCATGGGCGCGTGCATGAAGCCGCCGCGACTCGCCATCGTGACGTCACTGTGCGGCGGCATGACGCTACACATGCACATCCACCTGCGGAAGGACAAGTTCAACCCCAACAAGAGTCTTAGTATAGCGCAACAGATAACGCAGGTATATGGTTTTCTTAGGGCCAGTTGCACCAAACCACCTGCTAACGTAAGCACAGTTCGCTAAATTTTAACGCTTACGTGGGGGTCTTAACGATTGCTAAATAAAATGCGTTGCACCAACTATAAAATAACAGAATGTCGTCGCTAATCGTGTGGCCATACTATGAACGCGTTCCTACCAAAAATTTTATGGTAGAATTATTTTTTCATATAGCAACCCAGTAATAAATGTCAAAGTTGTCAAATTTTTCAACGAGAATACTTTTGAAGGCGCGAACTAGTTTCTATTTCTTTTCAGGTTTTAAATCTAAATATTACACAATTTATGCCATGCCAATCTTGAATATATTTATGATTATATTAAAAACAATGTATCTTAATGGCACATTAAAGTGAAACTGCTGACTACGATTGTTCAGTGTCCAAGTGTTTTCCAAGCTGCAAAACCGAATCAAAGAAGGAGCTGCATTGCCCGGTAAGTTATCTTATTAGTTTAATACGTATCCCTAACTACTTTCAGAGCCCTAAGCACAAGGAATTACCTACGCTACCTACGACTATAACCCAAATACCGACAGTTGGGGTAACATTACAGTTTGGATTTCAATTACATATATATATTGTTGACACAATAATACATAACTGTTAGTTCTGGTTGTAGCAGATATTCAAGTTACTTTTGTACTTTAATTTAAACCTGCTTGACCTAAGCATTTTTCAATGGTTTTGCCATTGGTTAAAACGGATCACAATATATTTTTATGCATAATAATTTCATGTTACTTTCTTTTCAGGTTTGATATACACCATTTGATATGAAATACAAGATGAAAGTTACACACAAGTGAATCGATTCAAGAAATCCAAGAATCATACACTAGATTAACTGGAAAAACTTGTTGCGAAAAATAAAGTATTATAAATATTATCTGTATTTCATTTTTGACAATAAAATATATTTTTAGTTACCTTATCTTACTTTATTTTCTACCTCACTAAATCCTTTTTAGGTAGTGACTAATGGAGGTAAAAGGTTATCCGGAGAGAAATCAACAACTCATTGACATATAATATATTATTTCACAATTATATTTAAGTGCCTACTTATTATATTTTCTGTCATACTGGTAACTTAGACATAACTTGTTTATTCCAACTATTCTTTATTGGGGTGATCATGATATAAATCATTTATGAAACATGCATGGGCTGTTGAAAAACTGGTATGGGGAAAACAAATAAAATCAAACTGAGGGCCGTTTCTTATGACTGAATTTAGAGCTATTTAGGTATGTTCGGTTTTGAATGATGATTTATAGGGACTGGGTAGGTTAATATGTAGGTAGGGTATTGTGTAGTTAGATTTAAAAATAATGGGTTCACACATTCTCTAAAGTATGTCCTGATGCTCTATTGCTATTTAAGACCTATGGATTATATTTTTTACCAATTTACTGGTATGCTATTTCCAATACATGGCTAGGGTTATATACAATTTTTACATTGTAATTTATTTATATGCAACTTCACTGTATGACTGGTTGAACACAAGTAAAATTCAGGTGACAGAAGGCAAGCCATATTATTTTATCTAACCTAGGTATTGGCTGTTATATTTATAAATGTTGTCCAGTAGGACAGGAAACAACTAAGATGGTCAGCTCTTTATCATTTGTCACCATGCCGCCTGTCACATTCTAACAAGTATGTAATCGCGAAAGTGACGGGCATAGTGACAAGTGATAAAAATGGAACCATGCTGCCACCGCAGGTTATACTTATTAAACTACTCAGTTGTTCTCATGTATATTCGATATTTCCAGAAGAATTACTTTATTAGGCTCGGAGGCCACTATTGCCTAGACACAGTAAGAGATCCTTTGGCTTAGTATCAAGGTAAGTATGCTAGGGCATGCCGAGGCACCCCTCAGACAAACAAATCCTTAGAACACCTTGGCGTGTCTAAGACACTGTGGTAAACCTGTAAATGCCAGAGGGATACCTTGACATTCACAAGCAGACCTCAATGTGTACGGATGCCTCTGAAGGACGCCCTGCCATGCCATGTCGATAACGGGTACGGGACTCTATAATAGGTATAATGTCATAATTGAAGATAAGAGATACCCAGGTAAGCCCACACACAAAATAAATATAGATTTATGGAGCCTGTGAATTGTTAAATCTAATTGTAACTTAGTATTCTAATTATAATCATGACTATGTAACTGACTGGAAAATCTTAGCATGCAAAAGACTGTACAGCTGTAGGTATTTTTCATTTAGAAGAAACACAAATTTTCAAATTCAAATTGCACTTGTTGTAGTTAATAATCACTGGGTTTATTATAACAAGTTTTTCAAAATTTCTGTTATGAATTTAAATATAAATAGCACCATAAGTAAAACTATTTTTAGTTCATTACTTGCAAAGTTGTTGTTTCTAGGGTTAATGAATAAGATATTTTGTAAAAGCAAATAAAACACAAGCAAGTATGTATGAATTGAAGTATTATGATCAGTTTTACATAACACATTTTGCTCACTTATATATAACCTATTATGCTGACTGGTCTGGAATTGTCCAATACATTTTCTTTACACTATAACACTTGATTTCATATTTAGCATCTTGTTTTATGTGCGTTTATAGTTATGAATATAGTTCACTTCTGTTGTGGGTTACGATTTTCAGAGGCCGACTTTGTATATGTTCCTAGTTGTCATCTCGCTGTTTTCGAATATCATGGTTAGGCCACCAGTATTTCCAAGGGATATAACATTCTTATCTTGATTCCAATAAACAGAGAGCGTTTTAAATTGATTTTAATGACCAGTGTGTCGATAAATAGTGTTCATTACATGCCGTCGAGTTTCACTTTATGGGACGTATTTGTTAACCTGTGATAGCAGCAATCTGGTCTTATCCTGAACTTAAACTCATGCTGCACTCAATTTCAATTTAAAACACACCTTTTCTTTAAATATCCAGTACAAATTAATGTATTTTATGAAACACAAGTCGTCTCGCAACTAAAATGACATTTAAAACCATTATGTGAACTGTCACACGTTTTTGCGTTTAGATATTTCCACCTTTTTATTGTTATAAATATATTTATAATAATTTACATTACTTTTTTACTCAAATTATTTAATAATCAAACATAAATTCGTGAAATACGGACAATTTCCAAAAAGTGCCGCCATATTTATCGAACGACTTTGCTGTTAACCAGTGGTCTACCACCGGTTAAGGGTAGCGTAACTTTTTAACGGACACATAGCGTGGTGCAACCCAAATATGCAGTTAGCATTCGCTAGCGCCATTTTTACACATGATCAGTACATCAAATGGGCATGGTGCAACTGGCCCTTAGTCTGTCTTCTTGTAACAGATAGCGCAGGTGTATGTTTTTTTATCTGTATACTAGGCAATCTTTTTTTTTCTGAACTCGACCTGGTATTGACCTTGCAAAGTAATGTCAAACTACTTTGACCCGCTGGTTTTAATATGATCTTGTATTATAATTTTTAATTTGCATTAATAATTTGATACCTAATGAATATTTTGTCGAAAGTGAAATATATATTTTTGCATGTTCATTGTTTTTTTTTTCAAATAGGAACAATTCGTATATTTCAAAGGTATAGATACAGCCGGAAACCTAGAACTCGAGTATTGAAAGAGTGTCAAAGACCGGCCGTTATTGTTTATCGACAGCACGAAATTATTTTTGGCAATCCACATATTGATAACGCGACTTGATGCAGTGATACGAGTAGGAGCGAAAAAAATGCTTATATCTCTGAAACTAAGCTCTATCTCTGAAACCTACCCTCTGGTTCCACTCGATGAATCTATATGCATATTTGAAGTGCATTTACTTTTTTTATTAATTTCTATGGTTGTTTGGCAGGGTATGGGATATCTGCACGCGCGCGGCATCCTACACAAGGATCTTCGGACGAAGAACATATTCGTCGAGAACGGGCGGGCCATTATCACAGATTTTGGACTGTTCAGCGTCACCAAGCTGTGCTTCGGGAACAAGTCAGTATTCATGTTGAGTTATGGATATTCAGACATACAATAAATGTCATTTAGTGGACTTAGATAATTCAAAATGCCTTTTTTCTACTCGTCGACTGTAATAGTTGAATTTGGATTTCGTATACCAAACTATAATTGCCTACTTTTCATGTATGTGCTCTTAACTGAACTGTAATATTTATTTCAATACGCTGTAGACAACAATAAAAAAAATGACCAAACATGTGCCGTCGCGCTCCCATAGAAAATAGTAAATGGGCCACAATAGTCGCGCGTTTATGTTATTTGTACTACATTTTTGTCTACTGAGATATTTATCAATTTTCATATGTATTCAATATTTTAAGAATTTTATGGTTAAAAAAGTATTACTTTGGATGACTCGTAGAAAAAGTATTGTATACGATAGTGATATAATCAAGTTTTTAAATCTCGTACGTTGCTTCAGGCAATTCAGCAAGCATCATGGCGTAAACACCATACTTGACTAAAAAACTGTTTTTTGTATTACGGTTATATAAAATACTATTGGTGTGTCTTTGAGATTTTTAAAATTGATAATATCGGCTGGAGTCCAAACTTCTGAAGTCGTTTCTGTGAGCCGGTTGCGGTTGACTCTTCTCTTCAAAACTTCCGATGTTTGGCCAAATACGTGGTACAGAGTTATACTCAGTAGGTAACCTATAGCATATGACCTGTTGTCCACTGTCCAGTGCCCGCGGCGACAGCCTGGGCATCCCGCCGGGCTGGCTGTGCTACCTGGCGCCCGAGCTCATGCGCGCGCTGCGCCCGCACACCTCCCTGCACCTGCCCTTCAGCAAGCAGACCGACGTCTACGCGTTCGGGTGAGTTATGTTCAGTAGGCAGCCTATACGCGGCGACAGCCTGGGCATCCCGCCGGGCTGGCTGTGCTACCTGGCGCCCGAGCTCATGCGCGCGCTGCGCCCGCACACCTCCCTGCACCTGCCCTTCAGCAAGCAGACCGACGTCTACGCGTTCGGGTGAGTTATGTTCAGTAGGCAGCCTATACGCGGCGACAGCCTGGGCATCCCGCCGGGCTGGCTGTGCTACCTGGCGCCCGAGCTCATGCGCGCGCTGCGCCCGCACACCTCCCTGCACCTGCCCTTCAGCAAGCAGACCGACGTCTACGCGTTCGGGTGAGTTATGTTCAGTAGGCAGCCTATACGCGGCGACAGCCTGGGCATCCCGCCGGGCTGGCTGTGCTACCTGGCGCCCGAGCTCATGCGCGCGCTGCGCCCGCACACCTCCCTGCACCTGCCCTTCAGCAAGCAGACCGACGTCTACGCGTTCGGGTGAGTTATGTTCAGTAGGCAGCCTATACGCGGCGACAGCCTGGGCATCCCGCCGGGCTGGCTGTGCTACCTGGCGCCCGAGCTCATGCGCGCGCTGCGCCCGCACACCTCCCTGCACCTGCCCTTCAGCAAGCAGACCGACGTCTACGCGTTCGGGTGAGTTATGTTCAGTAGGCAGCCTATACGCGGCGACAGCCTGGGCATCCCGCCGGGCTGGCTGTGCTACCTGGCGCCCGAGCTCATGCGCGCGCTGCGCCCGCACACCTCCCTGCACCTGCCCTTCAGCAAGCAGACCGACGTCTACGCGTTCGGGTGAGTTATGTTCAGTAGGCAGCCTATACGCGGCGACAGCCTGGGCATCCCGCCGGGCTGGCTGTGCTACCTGGCGCCCGAGCTCATGCGCGCGCTGCGCCCGCACACCTCCCTGCACCTGCCCTTCAGCAAGCAGACCGACGTCTACGCGTTCGGGTGAGTTATGTTCAGTAGGCAGCCTATACGCGGCGACAGCCTGGGCATCCCGCCGGGCTGGCTGTGCTACCTGGCGCCCGAGCTCATGCGCGCGCTGCGCCCGCACACCTCCCTGCACCTGCCCTTCAGCAAGCAGACCGACGTCTACGCGTTCGGGTGAGTTATGTTCAGTAGGCAGCCTATACGCGGCGACAGCCTGGGCATCCCGCCGGGCTGGCTGTGCTACCTGGCGCCCGAGCTCATGCGCGCGCTGCGCCCGCACACCTCCCTGCACCTGCCCTTCAGCAAGCAGACCGACGTCTACGCGTTCGGGTGAGTTATGTTCAGTAGGCAGCCTATACGCGGCGACAGCCTGGGCATCCCGCCGGGCTGGCTGTGCTACCTGGCGCCCGAGCTCATGCGCGCGCTGCGCCCGCACACCTCCCTGCACCTGCCCTTCAGCAAGCAGACCGACGTCTACGCGTTCGGGTGAGTTATGTTCAGTAGGCAGCCTATACGCGGCGACAGCCTGGGCATCCCGCCGGGCTGGCTGTGCTACCTGGCGCCCGAGCTCATGCGCGCGCTGCGCCCGCACACCTCCCTGCACCTGCCCTTCAGCAAGCAGACCGACGTCTACGCGTTCGGGTGAGTTATGTTCAGTAGGCAGCCTATACGCGGCGACAGCCTGGGCATCCCGCCGGGCTGGCTGTGCTACCTGGCGCCCGAGCTCATGCGCGCGCTGCGCCCGCACACCTCCCTGCACCTGCCCTTCAGCAAGCAGACCGACGTCTACGCGTTCGGGTGAGTTATGTTCAGTAGGCAGCCTATACGCGGCGACAGCCTGGGCATCCCGCCGGGCTGGCTGTGCTACCTGGCGCCCGAGCTCATGCGCGCGCTGCGCCCGCACACCTCCCTGCACCTGCCCTTCAGCAAGCAGACCGACGTCTACGCGTTCGGGTGAGTTATGTTCAGTAGGCAGCCTATACGCGGCGACAGCCTGGGCATCCCGCCGGGCTGGCTGTGCTACCTGGCGCCCGAGCTCATGCGCGCGCTGCGCCCGCACACCTCCCTGCACCTGCCCTTCAGCAAGCAGACCGACGTCTACGCGTTCGGGTGAGTTATGTTCAGTAGGCAGCCTATACGCGGCGACAGCCTGGGCATCCCGCCGGGCTGGCTGTGCTACCTGGCGCCCGAGCTCATGCGCGCGCTGCGCCCGCACACCTCCCTGCACCTGCCCTTCAGCAAGCAGACCGACGTCTACGCGTTCGGGTGAGTTATGTTCAGTAGGCAGCCTATACGCGGCGACAGCCTGGGCATCCCGCCGGGCTGGCTGTGCTACCTGGCGCCCGAGCTCATGCGCGCGCTGCGCCCGCACACCTCCCTGCACCTGCCCTTCAGCAAGCAGACCGACGTCTACGCGTTCGGGTGAGTTATGTTCAGTAGGCAGCCTATACGCGGCGACAGCCTGGGCATCCCGCCGGGCTGGCTGTGCTACCTGGCGCCCGAGCTCATGCGCGCGCTGCGCCCGCACACCTCCCTGCACCTGCCCTTCAGCAAGCAGACCGACGTCTACGCGTTCGGGTGAGCTACGAACCAAGCATTACGGACGTTACTTCATTTGTGTCAATCCGCTATTAAAAAATCTGATATGCATCTTACCGTCACGTTCACCCTCACTCAGGTTCCAAGTTCATTCGACCCCTTAAACTAATTAACGCAGAGAAGTGAATACTTTTTGTAAATAACAACGGCTAGTCCAGAAATTACAAAGTTTCTATAAATTTTGATTACTGCTCCGCTACATGTATTCTTTTGGGATCCAAATTCGAGTTTCTACTTTATTCGTTTATTGGCAGTCGCTCACTAAAGACCCCAATTTGATGGTGTGTACCTTTGTCCACAGAACTGTATGGTATGAGCTGCTCTGCCTCGAGTTCCCGTTCAAAGGGCAGCCGGCCGAGGCGATCATCTGGCAAGTCGGTAAGGGCGTCAAGCAGGCGCTCGGCAACATGTCCTCCACTAAGGACGTCAAGGTTGGTTCTCATAACTCTTTATCGAGTACATTTTAATGATGCTTGCAGTCTGCATCGGCAAGTATAGGCGTTAGCTGGGATTTTTTTTTGCGAAAACGAAAGTTTTCGGATCTTCTAACCTAAAGATGATATTATGCCTAATTAGAATAAGTCCGATTTTGCTCACTGGTAGCCTTGCTTTAGATGTATTAAGTTTTTGATTCAAAAACTTAACCCACTTTCAGATCGTAGGCTATTAGGTGTACATAGCGGAAACAACCTGAAAATTATTGATAATTCGATGCAAAAAAAAACATGTATTGAAAATTATTATATTAAGGCGGCCCATTTATATGGAGGCGGTGTTTGACATTCCGTAGAAAACAGTGAAACTTTTTACTGAACAAAAACTTAACGAAATAAGACGGCTTCTTTCGGACATAGATCCTCATGCAGAGATAGACTCGCAGTTCCTAATAGGGAACTGCAATGTTCTTTCGTCAGAGTGCAGCACTAGCACGTCTAGCGCCTTTCGTAAACCATAGAGTAACTTATACATACTGTGCTTTAAACTGTTTTTTGACAAGTTTTCACAGCTAATAAAATACGACATTGATGCATCAAAGCGTTGTTGTTTACAAAGGGCCTACCGAAAATCGAAATTTAGTTATCTGCCTCTTCGTCACTCGAATATGCAAGAGTGAGATAACATAATTTCGATTTTCTTGTTTCGCGGTAGACCCTAAGATTGTGATGGATTGTGGTAGGGCCCCTACGCAGAGTTTCGCGTAATATTCCCTATTCCACTTGTTATTTTTGTGGTCGCTCTAATATCTCTCATGTCGCAGGACATGCTAATGAGCTGCTGGGCGTACCAGCCGCCCTCGCGGCCCGACTTCGCGTCGCTGCTGGCCTCGTTCGAGAAGCTGCCGCGCAAGCGCCTGGCGCGCTCGCCCTCGCACCCCGTCAACATGTCGCGCTCGGCCGAGGCCATCTTCTGAGCCTGACGCGCTCGCACGCGCGCGCCCCGCGAGTGCGAGCGCCGGCGCCGCCACAAGCTCTGCCAGCTGACCACGTGAGCTGCCATCACTCTCACGGTAGCGGCGAGAAGGGACTATCTTAGTCGTATAAAATGCTTGTAACAAGTGTATTTTCATCACACTTGCTCGAAAAAGATCTTATTTAATGCAGGTGTACTGAAGGACGAAGGCCTATATTGTTGCCGCGGGAGTCATGGGTTCTGAAAAAAAAATAGCTTTTTCTTTTAATCCTGTCACTAATTCATACGAACCATGTAAGTTTACATTTAAAATAATGACGTTTATAATTTTATATTTTTGTTTATGTTTAAATTTATTTAATTCGATTAACTTAACAGCCGTTTAAAATATTTTTACATAATTTCCAATCGTGGCTGAATGCCGAATAGATCTGTGCCTTCGATACCTAACCTGTCAAGAAAATACAAAATGGCGGACGAATGTTTGATATGTCACCATATTTAAGAATTATTTCGCTTAAAATTTAGTTTTTTCCTCACAAGTGTGATGAAAAACATTGTGTGTAACTCCGGGGGTAAGAATATTGCAAACTCGGGTCTTTAATTCCCTCCAGCCTGCAGCTGTCGGAAATTACCACCCTCGTATCCAAAGTTCACTTACCCCCCCTCGTTGCACAATGTACTATTGTCCCCGTTACACACAGATCGGAATAGGTGCATTCATATAAAACATTCCCTGTCCCCGCCTCATGTATGGCGGCGGTCACGTGGGACGGGGATAAATGAGAATATACCAACACCGACGCCAGAGTGAGTGAAGTAAAACAACAAGCAAAGTAATATGACGAAACAGAGTAAAAAGACAAGACTAAAAAAAATCTTGTCTGAACCTCATTTTTATAACGTCGCATCGTGCACAGGCAGACTTTCTGATTTACTAACTAATAAGGGGTTTTAAGCTAGTCTATATCTAAACAAAAGGGATATAGGTTAGGTAAAGAAAGACGATACATTTCAACTAGATCAAAATGAGTTTATCTATGTGTACATTAGAAGTAAAAAAAAAGATATAAACATTTATGTAAACCATGCAGACGAAACAAGGATATTTAAATGTTTCCCTGTCTTACAAAGCGTTAAGACTTACTTGAATTTGTAACTATACCTAATTATAGTTTCATTAATTCAATGTAAACGTAATTCTTTCAACGCTTTAATTCTTTATTCGAAGAACTAAAGAAAATAATGGGTCAGAGTTGGGTATCGAAGCTTTGATCGAATCGGTAAAAATAGACGTGCAAAATTAAACCTTAGGCAACAGAACGTGGGTGGTTTTTCAAATATCAGTAAATATAAATGACAGTAACAGTAATATACACAACTTTGATTGAGTTGTTAGCGTTTGATTTCAATGTAACAAAACGACTTATCGTCAACTTACTGCAATAATGAAGTTTTTGACAGGTTGTACCCAAGATAGAAAGGGTCAACGCTACTTGACGCTACTTATATTAGTATAAGAATTATTATAATGTATCTACGTTGAAATAATGTTAATTTACTCAAATCAATGAGGTTGCAGTGAAACATACAATGTAGTCCTAGAGTCATACCAAGATAAGTTTGCAGAGATTTTGACAGCCTAGAAAGTGTAGGCGTTATTTTACAAGCTTTTATTTACTTTCACCTGACCGTTGTCTGTTTGTAATCAAATCTTGCAAGTTAAATTTGATCCACTTCCCGGTTTCCGATTGAGCTGAAAATTTGCATACATATGTAAGTCGGGTGACAATGCAATATTATGGTACCATCGAGCTAATCTGATGATGGAGACAAGAGGTGGACATAAAAACTCTGTGATAAAACAACGCAACCTAACTGTGTTTGGGGTTTTTAGAATTGTCTCGATGAGTATTAGTTGCCTGTGGAAAGAAAAGTACAGTCAGCAGTTTGTACCATAAATGAAATTTTTGCCAAAAACTTTTAAACATCATGAAACTTCTATGAAATTATGACATTTACTTAACACTTGCACAGGCTGGGCTATCAAAATCGCTGCCAACTTAGCTTGGTCTGACTCTATATTTTACAATTTGACAAAGGAAGTGTTCTAATGTAAATAATATATATATCTTCTTTATCATCCTGTAAAATTGTTGGATAGTTGCGGACCTCGTTGGTTAAACTTGTAAAGCCTTGATCTCGTAAATAGAGTAACGAGTAAATTATATTTTCTTATCAACCTGGACGTAGATTTGTTGAACGTGTAAATATTGTACAGTGTTACTAGGTGTGTGGATGACATGCTGGGCTTTTACTTACACATGAACTATATTTTATATCGGAGATGCGGTAAAAAACGTGTAAATAAAATGGTACCAAAGAGAATTTCAAATAGAGGTGGATTGTCGAAGAAAACTTTATAGCCACAGTAAATTTACTGCCATCGTTTGACACATAAAATTTTTAGAACGCCATTTGACTTTTATCCTTATTCTTTCTTTAATATATGTTAAATTTGTTAAATATCAAAAAGTGGCGCCATCTTACCGGGCATAGCAAAGGTTATGGCGCCGTCGCTCGAAACCTTTGGCGCTAATTTTTGATATTTAACACATATCTGTGAAAGAATAAACATCAAAGTCAAATGGCGCTCTAAAAGTTTTACTCATATGTCGAAAGATGGCAGTAAATTTACTGTAGCTACAAAGTTTTCTTTGACAATCCACCTCTATTTAAAATTCTCTTTGATGGTACTTATGCATCATAGGCGATCGAACGAAATCAAGAAAATGTAAAGACATGTCAGTTGATAGAATCATACCTGGACATGATACAAAGGATTGTATAAGTGAAAGCCCTAGTGTTAAAATTGTATAAATTAATATAATGTTGATGTTTAAAGTATACAGAATCTGTCGACCGCGAGTGTCCTTACACCTATACAAGGTGTCGTGTATATTTCCAGGCAAATATTATAAAGAAATCTTGAGTTATAAAGCCTAATACATTACAATCTCACTAATCCGGCACTGATGCTGACACAAGAGAGACAGATTACTGGAAGTTAGAGCAAATCTGCATATTTTGATATGTTTTTTAGTATGTTGTAGTGATACATTTTACTAAAATACTAAATTCATGGAAAATCTTACTGTTATCTGGAACTTAACCATTTATAAAAAGATTGAACTGCGATAATGTAAGTGCACATAGTAAATTAGGACAATGATCATTAGTACCCAAATTTCAGTGCTGGATTACTGGGTATACCGAACCATCCACAAGTGCCAGATTATCAAGATTTCACTGTAATTGGAAACCTCTTATCGGGGGGGGGGTTTGGCATTCAATAAAGTGTCAAGTATGTGCGACGCTATTTTTATTTGTAATAAAGCCAAGAAGCTAATATTTGGCATGAATAGCATTGATAGCATTTGATAACTTTAAAGTCAATGGTATAAATACAGATTTGTGTAGGTTTAATAACCTAGGCTGCCATACGCGTCACGGATCCGACAAAGTAGACCTTTTTGTGGAGTGCCCCTCGGCAGTTTGAGGAAATATATGCTTTATGTATTTTATTCCTATTTGTTCTCATGGTTGGTACACACATCGACTATCTATCAAAGCATCTGTAAATACTGTTCAAACTTATTACTAATAGTTTCTTAACTGTCAGGTTGTTTGAGAATCTTATGTAGTTGATGATGGGAATGCAGGGCTTGGCAAACGTAATTAATGATTTTAAATGTTACATCTCACTCTATTGTTGAAGTTTATATGGCAATAGTACACCACAAATATATGATTATATGATGGCTGAGAAACGTGCATGTAAAATGTTATATGTTTGTTGAAAACAAAGTATTATGTAAAAATGGGGTTAATATTTTAAATTGATAAATTAAATTAGTTACATCATGTTAAAATCAAATTGTTTATTAGTTATTTAAAATAATTAAGTAGTACTGTACTTAGTTTTCATTTTCACAAATTGATTTAAAAATCAATGCAATTTAAATTGAAATATAACTTATCTTTCTGGTAGGCAACTTTATCTTATCATGCTTTTTAAAATTTTGTGTCTTTATAGTTCTTGTGAACCTAAAATGAAACCCAAGATTAAAGAACATCGGAAGAGACCCATTAATTTCCTGTTAAACACACCTACTGAAAATGTATTTGGCCTACTTTCATGTACAAAAAAAACATTTAAATTATTTTTACTGTAATATTAACCTGGTTCTTACATTATCGAAATAGTATAGAAATTGTAATTACTTTTACTAAATTTTATTAATAATATTATGTAATAAAAGAAAATTATTCTGGTCACTCCACTCCTATTGAAGAAGTTAGTTGTAAATGGGGGGGTGTTGCCACTTGATGTGTATATAGGGGTGTGGCTTAACATGTATCATATATTTATTGATAGTTGAGTGTGAGGCCGTAGGTTTACATAAGTAATGAGATTTTGAATGAATAGGATAGTCGCATTTGCCAAAATAAATCTCCATCACTGTTTTTATTGTTTTATTATACCCTTTAAATAAAATATATTTTTCTAGCACTACACTGATGTTAAATCAATCTGCCAAAAATTTAGTCAAGTTTTTATTTATTATTTCGTTTTGTTACAGGCAGCTGATGCTGGTTTGTCTAAATCAGAGTTCACTTAGGACCTATTTCACAATGTCCGAGTAAAGTTTTGGATAGTTAATTGACAATTAAATTAACTGCCAGATAAAATTTCCTACAAAACTTAGCACTTTATCTACCAGTTAAGTTTATTTAAAGATTGTGAAACACCACCGATGACTATTCATCAGATAAGTGACAAGTAGCTTATTCAGGACTATCCTTGGACATTGTGAAACAGGCCCTTAGCATGATTTCACTGTTGAGATAGTTTGTAAAGTATATTTTTAAATTTATTCATGCTTGTAGAGTTCACAACTTCGGAGGGTTATTTGTTCAAGTTTCTAAGATTATTTTATGATTTTTGTACCAGTTATTCCAAAAATGTATTATATCAATTCAATATTCTCTAGTTTTCTAGATCCCTTAAAAGTAGAACCTGGAATATAAATTGAAAATGTTTTATTTTAAATTTATATTCCAAAAACATCAAATAAAACAAGTAATGGTTTTCTACATCATTTATTATGAAATATGTCCAGCCAGAATATTTGTAATATTACTGCATAGGCTTTTGATTTCCTGATTGTCCAAGTATTCACACCCTAAAATAGCATTACCAACTGCTATTGTTTCTCTCATAGTTTTAGCTTTGATCCAAATCCTGCCATTCATGCCTGCAGCTAACTCAAATGGCCACTCATTCTTCAGAGACTCCAAAAGAGGACAACTAGGATTCAATATCTTCCTAACAAGGTTTAGTGAACATTTAAAAACAAATCCGTCTGTCAATACGCCTAGGCGACCTTTCTTTCCATGAGAATCCACACACACTAACTCAGGTTCCATATCTTTGCTGGCAACTAAGGTTTTCGCATACACAACGTCACCGACTTGCACTTCTGGTCTGTTTTTCTTCGTTGCACCTTCAAATGATAGGTAGGAAAGCGCGGCCGGGCAACTTCCACCGATGTCTACTCTAAATATGTCTCCCGCTTTTTGAATAACAAAGCCAACTACGTTTTCTCCTCTTGACGGAACGTATCGCTTCTGCTGGTTGTCCACCCAATAGGTATTGGGACTGCGTTTTCTCAGAATTCCAGCTTTTGTCATGTAAATTTTGTCCAGTTCGCGTCCCAATCCGGGACCGAGTATAACCTTACTTTTTTCACCCACATTTGTGATTTCTTCGCAATAGTCGCCAGGCAGAACAACATCCCCCACTGAAACTTTCATTTCACGTATATTAACCCAAAAAAGTAACGAAATCAAAGAAAAAACATGCGAGAAACTTTGTTTTGAACCGTTTGACGCTATGTAAGTCTAATTCTGGGAGAGTGAGAGAGTGAGAGACAGGAGAGTGACATAACGACATTGCGGCCGTGAGGGACAGAACATACGCAAGGCGACAAAATTAAAAACACGTTTTAACATTCCTGACAACATACCGAGAATAAGCTACGCAATTTGATAGGGTTATTTATTGCCCCATACACCGTACTAAAATTTACGGTGGGAAATAAAGAAAAGAAACTGAGAAGGACAAACAATAATAACGCTTTCTCTGCTACTCCTACTGAAAGATACAGTATAAAAATATCCCATTCTGTCAGTTCAACCCCCCAACTTGCCCCCAACCCACACCACTCGCTCGATCCATACTAAATTTAGAATTAAATGTAATCTGTCTTTTTTATTAAAAGTGCTTTCGGCTAGCTCTTTGTGTGAACGCGTCGACTGTCACAATGACGTTAACTTTGACAGTTTGACGCACGTGCCCTTAAGCATGGTGTTTATTTACCAGATATCTTGGTTTTTAAATGGATTAACGCAATAAAAATCTTATAATGCCGGCCACAGTACAAAACGACACTCTTATATACAAAGGAAGTAATTTTTTCCGGCAGCGGTTGCTGTTATCCACTTTAAGTGGTCGTTCCGTGAGGATAGAAGAGATCCGGAGTTCCCACGATGATCCTGGCTTGCGGGAATACGAAGTGAGCTTGATACGGCTGCTGGACAAAGTGACGAACGGCACCAGGGTGGAGTTGAGCGAGACGGGCACGTCTGTGTTTTACCAGCCGGGAATTCTGATCGGAGGACAGGTCACACATAGTTGTAGCACACAGAGAGGCATAGGTAGGTTTTTAATATACATGTTATGATATAAGCGTCAATATTTTGCTAAACCTTTCACATTCTTACGTTTAAATCTCGCATTTTGAGAAGGGAATGGAATGAATAAATCACAGGTAAAACTGTAAAAGAGTATTGGAATAAATACTAATTGTTTAACAATTTCTTATATACATGTAATTTTTTGTGTATGTCTGGCTTCACTGTATTATGTGACACCTACACCTTATTATTGATATTGAATATGAAGAAATAATGAATTTAAAACATCATAAATAAATAATAAATCCTTTTTTTATATTATGTCGGTGGCAAACAAACATACAGCCCACCTGATGTTAAGCAATCTCCATAGCCTATGTACGCCTGCAACTCCAGAGGAGTTACATGCGCGTTGCCAACCCTAACACTCCACACCCTCATTGACCTCTGGCAACCTTACTCACTAGTGGGAACGCAACACTATGTGTAGGGTCTAGTGTTATTCATTATTGTTGTTCATTTGTTTTTAGCTATAGGTACTCTGGTACATTTATTTGAATTTAATAATTTGCTTGCAGGTTACTATTTAGAAGTGCTGCTAGCACTAGGTCCATTCTGCAAGGAGCCACTGAATGCTGTGCTGCAAGGAGTCACCCACCATGACCTGGATGTATCGGTAGACAAGGTGAAGGCGGCAGCATTGCCAATATTGCTGAAGTTTATATTGGTGGATGATGGACTGGAACTGAAGGTGGTTAGGAGAGGTTAGTGAATACTTGGAATACTATTATTATTATTGATGACCGGTTGGTCTAGTGGGTAGTCACCCTGCCAATGAAGCTGATGGTCCCGGGTTCAAATCCTGGTAAGGGCATTTATTCGTGTGATGAGCATGGATATTTGTCATGAGGCATGAGTGTTTTCCATGTATTTATATATTATATATATCATTGTCTAAGTACCCTCAACACAAGCCTTATTGAGCTTACTGTGGGACTTAGACGATTTGTGTAATAATGTCCTATAATATTTATTTATTTTATTATTTATAATATTTAAATAATAAATAAATAATATTATTATATAGGACATTATTACACAAATTGACTAAAGTCCCACAGTAAGCTCAATAAGACTTGTGTTGAGGGTACTTAGACAATGATATATATAATATATAAATACTTAAATACATAGAAAACACCCATGACTCAGGAACAAATATCCATGCTCATCACACAAATAAATGACCTTACCAGGATTTGAACCCGGGACCATCAGCTTCGTAGGCAGGGTCACTACCCACTAGGCCAAAGTGGTCGTCTAAAATATTACCCTTAGGTCTCCAAAATTTTGGGTTAAAATCTATCTAATGCAAAATTAATTCAACAGTTTCTTTATTACTTAACCCAATTATGCAACCACATATGGCAGTTATAATATTCAACTCTATTGACAGCTATTAAAGTTCAAATTTAAACAAAATATTTGACTCAAGGGTAAAGTCATCACACTTCTATTTAAGAGGGTTAATTTGTAATTATTGTAATTATCCTACTAGTACTACTTTTTAGTATAAAAGAAGTATTTAGTCTTAAGTTTTAAGTATTAGATTTAGACAATACATATTGGTTTCTACACTTTCTACCCTTACTTATTGGAAGAGCGGGGTCTTCTGTCACAAGCATATTTGTTGCTTAAAAGAAGATCCCAACCTATATTGTAATAACACTTACATAAACCAATAAATATTTTCATTTTTCATTTTTTTCATTTTCATTTGTGAGGACAAATGACTCTAATGTGCATTATGATGTACATATTGGTTTATTGCTATAATTGTTATAAATAAGTGAATATTATAAATAACATAATATTTATTTAACACGCTTTTCACACATAATATTCACTTAATAGCAATAACTAAATAAAAACTAAATTAACATTAAAAACAGCTCAGCTCAGCTCAGGCGAGGAAAACGCGCGCGCCGCCTCGGCCAGGCACGTTTGTGCGCGAGGAGATTGCCTCGCGCGTATGCTCGCTCTGTGTGGACCTGCCTATTTAAATATTTATATATATAAAAAATGAAAGTATAATTTCTTGTTTCATTTAATTTGTATATTTTTTTTTCAAATTCAAATTATCTTAAAAAATGTATGTTGAGCTTCACAAGGGCATGATTGTTATAGCAGTCAAATATTTTAAATTCACAAAAATGATGTACTTACATATTTAGTTTATAAAGTACTAGAATAAAAATCATAAATATTATTTTATCTTTCTTTATTTATCTTTATTTATTAAGCTAGGTTTTTATTTTATAAAAGTTATACAAAAATAACACCAAATACATATAAATTATAAACATGTTAGGGTGCCGCCAGCAGCGGGGCAGGACCCAAGATAATTATTATTTAGCTGATGAGCCTATGTCACACAGTGTCCAGTATTATACAGTTCAAAGTTTGTAAAGTCGTGTCGCATCACTAAGTAACATCAGTCACTTATATTTTGTAACATAAGCTTCAGTAGTCCTGTTGTTCTACTATTTGACAACTTAATATTTATATATTATATATATCATTGCCTAAGTACCCTCAACACAAGCCTTATGAGCTTACTGTGGGTCTTAGTCAATTTGTGTAATAATGTCTTATAATATTTATTTATTTAATAAATGGTTTCTTATTCTTATTCTTAATACATTTTCAGGAGCGCCACCTCTCGGCGGCGGCGAGGTGGTATTCCGCTGTCCCGTGCGACGCGGCGTGCGCCCACTACAGTGGGCCAGCTGGGGGCTCGTGAAACGTATCCGTGGAGTGGTGTACGCGCTGCGTGTGTCGCCCACCATGGCTAACAGAGTGGTCGAGGCAGCTAAAGGGGTGAGTGTGCTTTAATTGGGCATGTGAATAACTATACTTTGGCCTGGGTTTCAACGTGAAATTGAAGCCTGATTTTTTTTGTACTACGTACGTGGCAAACAGGCATACGACCCGCCTGATCGTGAGCAGTCTCCATACTTGTAACTCCAGAGGTGGTAGGGATGCCTGAATTTAATTTAAGCGTAAAAAAATATGTTCCATTCTTATTGTATAGATTCAGAGGGATATTTTAATAGGAGATTATTCTGCACCGTAACTTTTCATTGTCATTTTTTGTGCCAGGTCTTGTGAATCAATTTATGCTCTGTAATAGCCATTTTGTTGAACAATAAATATTCAATTCAATTCAATATTTTTATTTCGGATAATATAATCCATATTAGTGTTAGCACATAGCACAGCAAAACTTATAAATCTATGTTAATAACACCTATAACAACAAACAAACAAACAACAAACAATCTTTCAGGTGATGCTCAAATTCCTGCCCGACGTGTACATTAACACAGACCAATGCCGCGGCCCCAACGCGGGCAAGAGCCCCGCCTTCGGCATCAGTTTGGTGGCCGAGACTAATGAGAAAACGTTCTACTGTGCTGAGGCGGTGAGTGCGAGTTTTTTTTTATACCACGACGGTGGCAAACCTGACGGTAACGGTGACGGCCAGCCTGATGGTAAGCAGTTACCGCAGCCTATGGACGCCTGCAACTCCAGAGGTGTTACATGCGCGTTGCCGACTCTTTGAAAACCTGTACACTCCTTTTTTGAAGAACCCCATACTTTATAATTATATTTATTTATTTTATAAGTTCATAACAAAGCTAGTAAAGTAACAAGTATAGTGGACACGTATAATATATCTGTACACCAATCACAGGTGGAACAACACTCAAACAGTTCGAGGCTTTTTACACTACATTATTAACTACTACTAATAGTACTAATATAAGCATTTCAAGTTTGTTTGAACATTCTGCGCTTTAAATTTTGAATATAATCACTAAAAATGTCTATTTCGAAGTTTTGTTGAAGTGACAGATTATTCCAAGTTACTTGCATTCTGTGGACCGGAAGTGACTTGCCCAGTTTAGTCCTGGTAGAACTGGGGCGAAAAATAGTACGACGACAAGACCGTGTGCTAGCCTCCGTACTGTAAAGTTTTAACCTCCCAACAGGTAAGGTTCCGCGATTTTACCGTTTACCAACTTGTGACCAAGACCGCCTGAGCAGTAAAGAGGACATTTTAAACCGTTGGAGTCTCTCTTCGTATTATAGTTAGTTCTTGACGAGTACGTCAACACAGACCAGTGCCGCGGCCCCAACGCAGGCAAGAGGCCCGGTTTCGGCAGAGACTAATGAGAAGACCTTTTATTGCGCCGAGGCATTGACTACTATGAAATTATGTGAAACTCACATTTCATAGACTTTTTATGAAAAGAGTATTTAGTCTAGGTTTAACCGATACTGTATCGCATTGTAGAGAAGCCACGTCAACACGTCATCTTATTTGAAAGAAATCTTATTTTCAGCCTTTCTTTAATGAGTCTGTGCAATCCTATTAATTCCTCATTCGTTCAGTTGATTCATTACGTCAGTCAAATTGTGCCTAACGTGTGCAACTGAAAAGGCGTCTTGGCGTTTATTGAGGCGAATTTAAACTTACTTGCGTGCCATACGCCCTAGTTGGGTGGTTAGAATTCGACATAATCTTCATATGTATGTCGGCGGCCAATCGTAAAGTTTCTGTGTATTGTTTTGGCGGTTGGATTATGTAGGATAGGTTCGTTAACTTACATCAGATGCCCGAAGGACAAACCTTCCAGAAATAGTAGCCTTGAGTAGCGGGACTCCGTCGACTCTCAGAACGAGACAGTCATTTTTACGATTCATGATATGCCTAGGAATTTCATGATCGGCCGTCGATGTGTATAGTAAGATTCATCTGTTTTGCGGGATCATCTTTAACCTATCTATATGATAGCGTTTTCAATTATATTTGTTTTAGAAATCATTAGAAGCTGGCAGCGGCGAGACGACGTTACCCGAAGACTTGGGCCGCGAGTGCGCCCAGAAACTCCTGGATGAGATCTACCGCGGCGGCTGTGTGGACTCAGCATTACAATGGCTCGTGGCGCTGTGGATGGCGCTGGGACAGAAGGACGTCAGCGTTTGTGTGGTGCGTACTATACATTACAATTCAAAACTCTTATAAATTATGCTCAGAAACTCCTGGATGAGATCTACCGCGGCGGCTGTGTGGACTCAGCATTACAATGGCTCGTGGCGCTGTGGATGGCGCTGGGACAGAAGGACGTCAGCGTTTGTGTGGTGCGTACTATACATTACAATTCAAAACTCTTATAAATTATGCTCAGAAACTCCTGGATGAGATCTACCGCGGCGGCTGTGTGGACTCAGCATTACAATGGCTCGTGGCGCTGTGGATGGCGCTGGGACAGAAGGACGTCAGCGTTTGTGTGGTGCGTACTATACATTACAATTCAAAACTCTTATAAATTATGCTCAGAAACTCCTGGATGAGATCTACCGCGGCGGCTGTGTGGACTCAGCATTACAATGGCTCGTGGCGCTGTGGATGGCGCTGGGACAGAAGGACGTCAGCGTTTGTGTGGTGCGTACTATACATTACAATTCAAAACTCTTATAAATTATGCTCAGAAACTCCTGGATGAGATCTACCGCGGCGGCTGTGTGGACTCAGCATTACAATGGCTCGTCGGGCTGTGGATGGCGCTGGGACAGAAGGACGTCATCGTGTATGTGGTGCGTACTAAGTTATACATTACAATACAAATCTCTTATAATTTATGCTCAGAAACTCCTTGACGAGATTTATCGCGGCGGCTGTTTAGACTTAGCTTTACAATAGCTCGTGGCGCTGTGGATGGCGCTGGGACAGAAGGACGTCAGCGTTTGTGTGGTGCATACTAAGTTCTACATTACAATACAAAACTCTTATAATTTATGCTCAGAAACTCCTGGACGAGATTTATCGCGGCGGCTGTGTAGACTTAGCTTTACAGTGGCTCGTGGCGCTGTAGATGGCGCTGGAACAGAAGGACACTTTAAGGGCTCTGCAGGCGCCGCCTTGTGACCTAAATCGAAAAGCAGGCACAGTTTACGCTCCCCTGCGAGGCGTAGGCGTACGGTAGCGTCTTGTAATTTAAATAAAAAACACGAATAAAGCGGAGCAGCTCCTACAGCCATCAGCTCATTTATGTTACGTCCGTCCGTAGAAAATATTTTAATGCAATCGGCTGCATGTCTATCTTGACACAAGTCGCGTGACATTATATATAAAGCATATTAGTTAAAACGCGAGAATTCTGTGTGTAATACAACTGTTTATTCTATCCTCGTAAGGCCCAAGGTCCTACCTATAGGACTTATTCAGTTCGATGAAATTTAAATCATATTCAATTAAGACAGAGTTGCATTTGTTTTGTTTCGTGCAATTTTCAAACAAAATAAAATCTACTGTATTCCGTGCACTATAGGTTCAAATTCCAGTGGCAAATTTTGGATTTTCATTTCTATGGCTGGGTCTTAGGTTTGGTTTTTTTTTTGCATTTTTTCTGTATAAAAATATAATTATAAATACAACTGTTTCCCAGGTGGGCCCACTCTCCGACTACACCATCACCTTCCTCCAACACCTGAAAGAGTTCTTCGGCGTCATGTTCAAGCTGGAAGTGTTGCGAGCCGATGATGACGATGACAGTGACGAGGAGACGTCCACGGCGCAGCGCGTCAAGATGACGTGCGTGGGCATCGGTTATGTTAATATTAGTAAGAGGACGCTGTAGAACTTGTGGTGTAAATAAATAGTTATTACATTATTTAATTATTATTATATTTTAATTCCCCGTGTGATTTTGTGTGTAATTACAAAAAAAAATGTAAAAAATACAGTTGTGTCTGATACTCAGGAACTTAGTTAACACATTGAGTGTTGGGAACCCGCTTGGCGCTTGGTTCTTAGTCGCTTTCCTCTACAAAGCGGGAAAACGCTGGGAGGGGCTACGAGCGTAGCGCTACGAAAACGTTGGCACTTTGGCGGTTAATGTGTTAAGACCATAAAAAAGTAATGTGTAAAAAACTGACTCCAGAACAATGTCTTAGCTATGTTTTGACTGCTGAAGTAGATGGTGCTGTAAGGCGCTATACGTATTATGGTAATTGGATTGCTAGTCATTGAGGAGTGTTAAAGTTGTGAAGACGATAAGCAATTGTCATACACATTCACCTATGCGTCAATAACAATAAGTTAGTATTAAATTTGTCAGTTTAAATAAATAAATAAATATTATTAACATCTTACAAAGATCAATCTAGCCCCAAAATAAGCAAAGCTTGTACTAAGCGACGATAATACATACTTATATACACAGATAACTCCCATAACTCGGGAACAAATATCTGTGTTCATCATACAAATACCCTTACCGGGATTCGAACCCAGGACCTTCAGCTTCATAGCAGGGTCACTACCCACTAGGCCAGACTGGTCACCTGACGTTTGTGTTTTAGCATCAGCTCATGGCGTTCAAAAGGTGAAGAAATGAAACATTACAATTATTTTTATATTTTATTATCTTATACAGTAACTTTACAAAAATATCTTACAGCTACGATTGTAAAAATAATTAAGGCACATTTTGAAAACTTGATTCATGTATTCTGTTATTGCGGGTACAGTTTTGATATGTTTATATTTTAACAGCTAAGAATATTCTAATAAAAATATGTACCGCTTTTTAACTACAAAAAAACTCTTGATATGTTTTACGAAAAACGTTACTAAGCCTCAAAAAATATGCGAGTATAATTTTGGCAGTGATAATTTTCGCATGTGAAATAAAAATTACATGTTTGACTTAGATTACTTCTAGATAAGTTAAATATCATTTCAGTCGACGCATATACAAACTTATCACATACATTTTCGAGATATTAGGCTCTTTAAGTGCTTCGAATAACCCAACCCAAATGTTGCAAGCGTGAAAATTAAATTTTACAATTAAAATTTTTGATGTATTTTAGGCCCTATTTGTAACACTATTATTTTTTCAAATATATGCAAATTTACCATATATTAGCGCTACAATCATCAATAGTAAAAAAAAAAACTTCGTTGATTTGATAATCTATCGACGCTTATTTTGCGTCTATTTTGTTTCCGCGTCCTCATGTTAAAAATTCTAACCAATATCGCTACTTATAGAAAGATTGCCTAGACCTTAATATCAAAGCAATAAGAGTCATTCTGGTAAATTTATGTTGGATTCGGTTGTAAGCATAACAAGCAGTGACGTTTCAAAGAGGTATTTTTCTTTTTGTAAATCTATTTACATTCCTATGCTCATGACTGTAGTCCCAGGGGGAGTAGTCAGAGGCATGTTAGTCGATAGTTTCTGTTTTTAGGGTTTTTATTGAACATCGACTTGCCTACGATTCACCGAGCATGTTGACCTAAAGTTTTTTATTTCTAAATTCAGCTTTAATACATTCGTATTAAGTCTCAATTAGATATCAGGTAAGTCCCTTTAAAATGTCACTGCAGTAACTTTGACAAACAAAATATATGTTGAATTTCCAGCTTAGAATGGAACGAAAATTCATAATTTGTCTAAATAGAATAGTTTGATGTAGCGTTCTTTTAGTAGGTCTTTGTTATATGTGACGTTCAGAGAACTAGCGATTGACAGCAAAGTAATCTAAAAAGAACAATGTTAAGGGAATAAAGTGTATCACTTAATCGGTATAAAATCTATAAAACAAAATATCTATGGGTCATTTAAAGAGTCGTGGGTAAAAACGATGACAATCCATTTTACGACAAATAAGTGACAAAATAGTATTAAAGAGCCAGTCGCTAATCCCCCGAACGTATCAACCCCCTCTCTTAAATATCCTTCTCATCGCACCCCAGCCCCGCGGACCAGTTACAGATGCCCCCCACGGGATCAAAGCTCAGGCCCTTGGGACAGATGTACTCCCAGCCGAGTAGGGAGCCGTTTTCGATGCGCGCGCACGAGATGAACTTCTTGCACGAGGATGGGTGCGGGAAGTTGCCGATGTCCAGGCATTCTATTGTTCCTGAAGAAGAAAAATACATGTGAGATTTGTGTAAAGGCTCAGATAGATGGTGCGAGAGATGAGAGTACATTGTTAACTACTACAGTTCTAATGGACAACGCAATTCAAGCGAGAATTCAAATACCGTAATGTAACTAAACTTGCATGTGAGTTCTCGAATCCGTATAGATGAGATAGTCATGTGATAGTTAGGAAATTAATAAGCAAGTAGATCATATTCGGCTTTATTGGGATGGGACGCAACTTTGAAAATTAAAGATGAACTGGCGCAGTCGGTAGGATAGATCGCGAATTGGTTAAAATCTAAACCCGAAATGAATATCTCATTTTATTTTACTAATTACGCTTTAAAATGCATTTTCTCTGAGTGTAACTACTACTACAAATATGTTTAATAGAAACCAAATGATATATCACTTTTTCTTTTTAGGGATAGTTGAAATGTTTGTAATTTGGCAAATATAGGTATTTTTGGTAGAGGTCAGATTATGTATATGGTCTTTATTGTGTCTTACCTTTTCCATGCAGCACGACCTTCGTCCCCTCTTCATACTTCTCCGCTATCCTTTCTGATCCATCATCATAATAATCATAATTATCAATAGGTCTGTATGTCCTATTCGGCAGGTCCTTCTGAATCTTCTCGAAGGGTTTCTCGAACTTCTTGGAGGGGACGCGGCGGGGTTTGGGCGTGGTGGCGGGGGGGAGGGTAGGGGGTAGAGTGGTGGAGATCTTGCGGAGGATCGTCTTGCGGGTTGCTGGTTGCCTGGTCGTTTGCGGCGTGGTGACTGGTGAGAGGTATTGGTATTCGTCTGGGAAAAATAGTATGTACTGTTAGTTTCATCTTATTCTGTCGCCATCAGGATATTGTAGCGAAGATGTCACATATAATATCTGAACACGAGTTAAAGCTCAATTCCGACAATATAATGTGATACTGATCTAACATGAATCCGACATCATCCTAATATGAGATGGTTCCAACCTTCTTTAGAGAACCTGCTGAAATGCGCATTATGTCAACCTTCAATCAAACACGTTACTTTTGACAGTGACAGATCAGTATCATATTGAATGAGATTTAATAACTAAAACTTGAATTGGCTTGTTTATTATGGCTTTATACAAATGTTTAGTTCATACGAGTATAAGCATCCTGTATGTTCGTCTAAGAGAATCTAGAGTTGAAGTGTCGACAAAACTTAGTACTGATTTCCCAGTCTAAAGATAGCTAAGTACTATCTTTCTCTCTCTATCTTCTTATCCTTTCGTGTATGTAAGATATAACGTGCTGAAGTATATTGTTTAAGGATGATAATTATGAACATTGGTGGCGTTCCATGCCTAAACGGTCCTTATGCTCAATGGTCCCTGATGGAAAGCCACATTGAGTGTGCTTCTTTAAATTCATAAAAAACAAAATAACTAGTACTTACCATCATAAGTCTTGGTAACTGGCGACTCCAACAAGTACTCCCTAGTGAAGTACGATGGCTCCTGCCCAGTATACCCTGACGTCGAATACCCAAACTCCTCCACCGGCACTCCCACATACTTGTCAGTCCCACCCAAGTACCTCGCCGTAGATGGACCGAGGTTCTGACCGCCAGTTACACCCTGATTTAGTACTGACGGCGTGGACAGCGGAGATCTTGATACAGTTGATAGGAACACTGGGCTAGTATTAGGAGGGTTGTAAGTAGTTTTAGCGTAGCCAGTCGTGGGTTCGTACGCTCCAGTTGTTGAAATGTAATCCTTGTTTCGCAGAGAAGTGGATTCATAATTGGGTGTGCTGAATTCCTCGGAGTAAATGGTCTTGGGCTCGGTGAAGTCGGTGTATTGCGGGGTGTAAGAGTAGTCGGTGGTCTGAGTTCGCGTGGATTTCTTTGTGGATTGTGAGTCGTCGTCGTAGCTGGGGAGGTTGGGGATGGGAGCGGCTAGGAGTTGGTGGGCTGCGATGGCTACTGCTGTTTCTGCGCTGTTATCTGCAATCAAATTACTTTGTTATTTTTTAGTAGGCAAACAGGCATATTACATAAATTATGACTATTATGCGGTAGTGATCGAAAAACCTATATTTAAAAAAACTGACTTATATTTCCCGGTAATCATAAATGCTTCATGGATGCCAAGATCCCTGTTCACAGCCTATTGACTATATTTGAAGTCAAGAATCCGCACTAATAGTTTACCTTCAACCGTAGTGGAGCCCAAAGTAGTCGTATCTTCTTGGCTCTTGGATTTCTTCAGCTCATCTAGCTGATTCTGCTGGATGCTGGAGCTGTACTTCTTGCTGTGTCTCTTTGGCTCTTGTTCGTTGGTCGCGGATGGGTTCTGGTCTCTAGTTTCGTCTTTGAGATTGACAAGTGGTCGTCTTTGGATTTTCACGGTCGTTTTTGGAACGTATTTAGGTGCGAGCGCAGGGTCTTCGATCGAATCTGTGAAACGAAAAGCTATTGAGAACAGGTGTGCAGTCGCCATCAGATATATCGGAGCGGACGAGGTGCTCAAAATATCTGTTGCCTTCCTTGTGTCTGTCCCCTTGACAATCAGATATTTGTGAGCACCATGGCCGCTCCCACATATCTGTTTGTGTCTATACTAGGATGGAGCTGTGGAGTACTCATAAGAAGCATTTTGGAAACAACACAATGTGACCTCAGTGCAGCTGGTGAATATTGGAATAATGAGTATTGAACGATAGTCCGACAAAATATAACTAAAGAATTATACGAACAACCCAAAACGAATATTTTGTTAAGGTTATAAATAAAGACTTGTGACAAATGTGACATCAAGATTTCTGATAAGTAAATTTTGGTATCTTCTTAATCTTTTGCTTTAAGTATCCTCAGCAGACGCCCGTTTTAATTTATGTCCTACTGCTTTTTTATTTAGCAGTGCAAAAAAAAATCTCAATGCAAGTTATTAGTGGCCCTTAAAAACTTACCAGTATCCCCGATGTCCTGTAGCGATTCCTCACTAGCCAGGCCCGCTGTTGAGGCTTGCGTGGTCGACGTAGTCGTGAGCGACGACTTTGTAGTCACGATGGACGGGCGACGGCGGCTGGCGATGCGGAAAGGTCGGCGTGACGTAGGGGCGGTGGTGGTGGACGTCGATGATGATGGTAGTTGAGATGATGGCGCTTGAGAGGGGGGTGGTGTCGTTGAAGTAGCTGAGGAATAAAACAAATATCATTAAGCAAATTTGACTTAAAACCATAGTAAAGTGTAAAGTACGTATAGCAGTTTCTCGACTTGGAAAAGTGTTTCCTATCTATCCGAGTTGAAGGAGAAAATCTGCTACTTCTGCACTTATTAAGTTATTCATGTGTTGCCAGAGAAATAAGAATATCAATTCTTATTTACAATTATTTACTGGTCTGTTTTTTAAGCACAAGCTTCAAACCGTTATAACTTGCGGCATTAAACTATAAGTTTGTTTTTGTAACATTATCATAAATGGAATGAATCATTAATGCTTGTAAGCACGTCCACATGACTAATAACGTAGGTGTACTATGCGTCACAATCCGTGTTTTTATTGCGTTATACACCTTGACATTGAAAGCTCTGAATACTTGTTCGTCATTAGGCATTAACCTACATGTTAATTGTCAGATGAACAAATAGCACGTCGGATCATAATACTGAATAGAATTAAACTTTTGTATGCATATGAGGTAGATCTTCATGGCTATTTGCTTTCGAGTCTTGCCTTTGACGATCTTACTACGAAAAGAGCGCGTGGGTAATAGGTATAGGCCGATTATATTAAAGTAGTTATATACGTCCAACGTAAAATTCTAACTTACTAAACAGATAAAAACGCGAATAGGTTCTCCTGCGTGACAAGTTATTGAGCAATAGTAGATTGTTAACCAAGGGATGAAAGGCACCCATTTCTGTCGAGGTAGTTTGGCGCTCGAACGCAGTGAAACCGCCAATAGTTTGAGACTCAAAGGGTACCTTTCACCCGAGTTAAACACTCTACTTTTCATTCCGAATACGAGGAAAGTAAAATACATGTGCATTAAAAAACACGGCTAAGTATAAACTTCAGTAGTATTCTTGTGGGTACTTTCAAATCTCTTCTCAATTAACAATTTAGGTAAAAATATCGTTATTTATGGAATGGGAAGCTAATTATCAGAATGTAAATTGTACGATAAATCCATTTTGTTTTAAGTCTTAGACATAGAACATTTTTATTCAACATCACATGAAATTTTATTTGCTCATCGTAAAAAAAGAAAGAAAAAACGTACTTAGAAAGTAAAGTGCTCTGGAGCAGGTATCATTTTCTGCACGGTTTTTATACCAACAACGACCCACTTTCAGAGCATGAGAAATGAAACCATAAGTACTAGTTCATTTTAGAGTCAGGTAAAGCTTAGGCTGACTAGACCCTTTTGTTAGGACATGCACACCTGACTTCAGGATTGATACTGAGTAGATTATTAAAGCTCTCATTGTAGGTACAGTTGCGAAATCATTCGGATGGCGCAGAAAACCTTTTTAATGGAGCCAGTAGGGCTAAGATGGTCGGCTCTTTATCATTTGTCACCATGCCCGTCACGTTCTAATAAGTACACAAGTGCGAAAGTGACGGACATAGCGACAAGCGATAAAAATGGAACCATACTGCCACTGCTGTTAAAGGCTCGCACTGAAACGAGGAAGATTAAAATAAATAAATAAATAAATAAATATAAATATTATAGGACATTATTACATAAATTGACTAAGTCCCACAGTAAGCTCAATAAGGCTTGTATTGAGGGTACTTAGACAACGATATATATAATATATAAATATTTTATAAATACTTAAATACATAGAAAACACCCATGACTCAGGAACAAATATCCATGCTCATCACACGAATAATTGCCCTTACCAGGATTTGAACCCGGGACCATCAGCTTCGTAGGCAGGGTCACTACCCACTAGGCCAAACCGGTCGTCAAAACTACGATCGGTAGATTGCATACACATAGGTCATTAGAGTGTAGCTTACTTAGCATTGCCAACGTTTAAACAGCAGATATTGAGCAACTCGGCGACGTGACAAATAGTTTTCGTTTGATTAATGATATAACGGAGACAATGTTAACAGATGAACGGGTTGACATGCTGTCGTAGAACAGGGTAGAACGCTAGAGGGTATTGAAAACCGCTTTTAAGTTTCATAATTGCAAAGGGACAAAAGTTTGCTGCCATTTTTTAATCAACTGACTTTTTTTTTTTTTTTTTTCATTATGGTAGAGGAGGCAAACGAGCAGACGGATCACCTGATGGTAAGTGATTATCGCCGCCCATGGACACCTGCAACACCAGAGGGGTTGTAAGTGCGTTGCCGGCCTTTAAGATGGGAGTACGCTCTTTTCTTGAAGGTTTGAAGGTCGTATCGGTCCGGAAATACCGCAGGTTTCTTGTTAAGTATATCTATTTCTTTGGGGTGCTCGAAATGCAAAAGGCTTGAAACTTTTCAAACGTAAGAAGTTATTTGATTAATTTAGTTTTTTCAAGTCCTTCGTAACGGTTGTCTTGCACGACCTGGAAGCTTCTGATTTAATTTGTATTCATACGCCTAGCTTTCCAGTCTGAACTGCACCTAAAACACTAAAATAATCGCAGTGAAAGTGCTGTTTGTCTTGATATCAGCAAGCAAATCATAACCGAGTTCGCTAATTAACATCGATAGTATCGATACACTGCAATGCACACATCCATACACCATTGTCCATTCTCGAGCACCCGTGAAACGAGCGGAAGTTCCACAAGGCATCGTTAACTGGCCGGTAATTATGGACAAACAAAGGGTCACGAGGTTATCACACTGTGTATCCATACGTCGCTCGGGTGTGTGAGCAAGACAGCGCTATGCATGTATATAGTGATGTCTCGCTCGCACAACAGAGGGTTTAGCCAAAATGCCAATCGTTTGCGCCGCAGCGAAAGAAACGGTGATGTCTCTAGGTATATCACTTTTCCATAATTATAAGTGCGACAAAGAGACATTAGCCTTTCGTTTGTTACGGCGCAAACGATTGCCAATACCCAATGTGAAGAACGCCTTATATGATCATATTTGGAAGGGCACCATTGTTAGTTTTAACAAACATATTGGCATCTTGGCTAGGCCCTCAGAGCGGCTTGCAGGTCCGCACCCAATGTGAAGAACGCCTAATAGAATCATATTTGGAGCGATACCATTGTTAGACATCAACTAACGTATGGCAGGTTTGAATGGTTGAATCAACGTCTAGAACAATAAGACGGACCGAGGTTTTGTAAAGATGTTTCGGCACGACAGGTACGTATCTAATTGTAAGTTTGTTTAATCGATATGGTCCATTGCTTTATTCGGCAATCGTTGTGCACTATGGACTTATAAAAAACTCAAATGTATTACTTAATAGAAAAGAAGACTTTGCTTTCAGTTTTCACGATAAATGGCAGCAGTTGGGTTCAAGTTAGTACTCTTTATATACATTAGATAATAGTTTTGATGCTTATTAGATACATAAGACTTGTAGAGTTGATTGATTTCAGAAAAGAGCGTTGTCTGTGTCCGAATAACCTAGTCCATTGTAAGTTATTCACGTATTTCTGGTTTATGTAACATCGGATATGATTGTTTACTGAATGTTCACTGATCCACTTTGTATATAACCAATTGTTGATTTAGTATAACTAGTTTGTACTCAATAGGACCTAAAACCTGTCAAATAAAGAAATGTGGTTTCTTAATCCGTATTTATTTCAAACCGACAAAAATAAATAAATATACGTCACACGGTACCTCTAAGGAGTTCACGTTTTATAACTCTGATAACAATTTAATAAACCGGACAAGTGCGAGTCGGACTCCCTCACCGAGGGTTCCGTACAAACTTGCCTTTATTATTACAGATTTATAATTTTGAGACTTTTCCCTGTATTTCTAGTGAAAGAAGATATTACATGCCAAACATAGTTGTAGGTCAACGGGAAGTACCCTATAAATTTTGATTCCCTTGAGAGCGTCGTTTTTTGCGGCAGAAACGGCTGTATCCTTTTTTTACGTTAACTTAGAAGTTTGTTACTTTCACAGCTTCAGGAGACTGTAAACCTGACTATATGGTTTTAATTTCAACTCGATACCTTAACGCGCATAAAGGATCTTGACAGACAGACGGACGGACGGTCGCACGACAAAGTGATCCTATAAGGGTTCCGTTTTTTTTTCCTTTTGAGGTACGGAATCCTAAAAATAGAAAAAAGTAAATCAATGGAGCATAGTTTTTTTTGTCAGAGGTAGAGGTAATCCGGCAGCATGCCCGAGTCGGCTGCGCTGGAGATTTTTCTCCCAGCCGCCTACGGACTAAACCTCTCCACCCTGTATAGTGTTTTGTTGCCAGAAACTCGGCGCTAAGGGGCATAGCCAAAAATACCGCTCTGGTAATATACATTATCTCCCGTTAACATACTTTTAATAATGTCAACATTCAGAGAGGAAAATGAAGACAGCGTTTGTATGGAGAAGCAGTCGTCCACTATCCGCTTAAACATCTAGATCTAATCAAGCAGTGTTTAATCCCGAGCCGATAAAAACCTTACATAAGCGTTGCCCCACAAGTATAACGAGCACAACGTGTGTAAAACGAGATCAATAGTGTTCTCAGCGATTAATCGGATCATTTCTCCATCGTTTCACAATAATCGATTTGTTTTGACGTGGGAGCGCGCTGGGTCATAATTAGCATTTCTAATTCAATGGGAGGTTTAATAACTAACATTGACATATCTATATCTAATGATCCACATGTCTTGAAAGCGAGATAAAGCTAAGACAAACTGAATCGGTTTAATAGTACGACCTAGAGCTGAAACGTTTAATTATAACGGTACTTAGTGAAACATTGCAGTAATCAGCTAAACATTATTATATGTATCTAAAATTATTTATTTAAGCGCCGTTTTTCAATTAGCTAATTTTCATGTGTGTGTTTATTAACTGTGTATGTGGGTACTGCAGTGGGCTTCACAAATGATTTAGTAACACTTCTTGACTTACTTTAATTGATTCCGCTACCCAAAGGATGTCTTGAAGCCGTCTAGTCTATTGTCTATCTATATCTTCAACTGCTTTTTGTACTGGTTTTTTTATTAAGATGCCCAATAAACAGTATTCTATCAATTTATACGTATCCATATTACTAAAGTATAGAAATGTGTAGAGGTACCTATATGTTATTATATATTACCTGTGCCGAGTTGAGTAAGTACGACTAGGTAGTTCAAGGGGATGGCTTTACCGCCAATCCAACTGGCAGCTGCTAAATTGTCATTTTTTCCTTTACATTCAACAGGAAAATTATGCAACGATCTACATGGTCCTTCGAGCCGGATTTCCGCTCTAGCTGACAGGTTCTTGTTTGGCATAGATTCATGTTTAGATAAAGTATCTTTTTAACGTCGCTGAGACGAAGTGACAATGCAAGTGTCGCTGTCGAGCGAAAGCGATAACAATCTCGTATTCCATTACTAACACGATTTTATTCACACTGTTTATTGTCTTAGTGTACAGTGTTGTATAATTTCGTTATAGAGAGGTGTACACACAACTAGCCTCCAGACAAAGACTAGAGAAAAGTAACTATCCATTGGCATGTCTTAATGATATGAAACAAATCCATGCGACTTTCGAGCTGAGGGTTGCCGATCATTACAGTAGATTACCTCGAAGTGGCTTGCACCCGATTGATCAAAAAATGAGAATGACTGAATTGATGGTGTTGAGGACTACCATTGCCCTATCTATTATTGAGATTTATCTGCCTAGAATGAAAGCTTGAAGATTAGTTGTATAGGTAAATATTATGTTGGGAAAAATTCATACATTTTTTACCGACTTCTTTTCCGAGAAGGAGGAAATCGGTTGTGGCTATTTTTTTATGTATATTCACCGATTATACCGAGAATTTCTCGAAATAAACACCTCACCGAGCACAATAAAGCAAGACTTACAAGGGCACTTGTTCTAAATACCAGCTACATTTTACACGCGATTTGGGATGCTTTAGATAAAACAACAAAGCGTCGATTAGAACTCAGTTTACCAGATCCAGATCAAAAACAGCGTTACAACAACGCGTGAGACGCAGTAATAGAACCTTATTTCAATAACAACATGGGCGAATTTCCCACACGTAGGGCGGGTGGCGAAATTTTGTGAATTGCTCAATGGTGGGATATGATGATGATGACCATGGCGCGTTGGCGACACCGGCGTGGGAATATATTATCTTTAATGAGTACCTGGTTTTATTGTGTTGGAAACTTTTCGAAACTGTCTTTAGGAACAGAGGAAGTGGAAAGATAATTTGATAGAAATTGCTTGCATTGAATAAGTCCCGATGTTATCCAACGGTGCAAACGGTGTTAAAAACCACACCAATTTCTCAATATAATTCTTTGCTATATTCTCTTCTAAAACAATCAAAGGGTTAACTTCTTTTCAAGATTTATCAATTGTTTAATCTAACGATTCCAAATGAAAAGGGATGCAATAGAACCTTTGTGAAAAAAAAAATCCACGGTGCCACATTTTTGAGAATGAGCCTTACCTATTATAAAAATCGATATTATAAACAGCTGACTCAGTGCTTTAGTAAGCCAGTATAGCTCCGATCTCTAATTGGTACATAATTATGCCTCCTATCAGTTGAGCGCTCGAAACCAGGTTTTACAAATCGACAGACCATTGCATCTCGTTTCGCGACGACTCGACTATGAAAGTGCAGATCTCCGATACACTTGACCGCGCGCTTTCACCGCGCATCAGAGGAAACTGACTGGATATGTTAGGTTACGACTAAAGCTGATGCTGCAAACGAACCAGTTAAAGAGTTAGCAGGGGATAAAGCCTAACATAACTTGAAGTATCAATAAAAAATGTCACTTTTGACACTGACAGATTAGATCCATATATAATCCAAATCTAATTCGTAACATTATTAAAATCAGAAAACGGCTGATAGTTTGGTACAAACAGACAAGATGACAACTGTTGATTGAAAACGGCAATCGAACGTGAAATAATGTATGGAACTGATCACGTGACTTTTTGTTCCATATGTCATTCCCACATTTTATTTAAATCGGTGTTTCTCGATGTACAGTCAGCTGCAGAGAAAAGGTACCCCTCTGCATAGAAGTTGGTATGCAGGGGCTTCTTTTTTTTTCTGCAGCTGACCGTACAATTGTTAACTTGGCTAGGCCCCCACTCCTCATTGCTTGCATAGAATAATGCCGTGGAGGTTCACGGTAAAGTAATAAAAGCAACTATTTTTTACTTGGAACCTTTATAATTTATCTTACTTTATTAATTTTTATTTCAAGAAAACTAAGGCACACTATTTAAATATTTGTGATTGTTCTATTTCGGTGAAACCAGTGAAGTGAGTGACGTTCGTATCCTTTGCATTTGTTTTTAATCAGCTTGGGAATTTCAATAAATAACAGTCTTTCAAACGTTTACTAACCCAGAACCTACTCGCATTTTTATCGTCATACAACGTACACTTACCCACAATTTACTCATCAATTCATACAAAACAGCAACAATCTATAGCCTTTTAATTGAATTACCGTTAACGCAGACTCGCCACAATCGACCGTTGTTTGTTGTTATATTCTCACGTGACGCCATGACGCAACGCGGTGGCAGTGAGTGTTGACCCAGAACTTTCTCCCGAGATGCCGAACGTAATTCACCGGCTCCTCTATTATGGGACTATATTCGGAAACGGAAATTTATTTCCAAAGAGTTTTACGGAATTTATGTACCTACGTTATATCATTTGATATTTATCAGTCACTTTTCGGTGAAGGAAAACATCGTATTTCCATTTACCTGGCGTTGTCCCGGCTGATAGGCGTGATGTAAACCCAATAAGGCCTAGTTGCTGCTCTGGGTTGGAAGGTCAGATGGCAGTAACTTTCGTAAAAAACTAGTGCCTACGCCATTTCTTTGGATTGTTTGCTGAGCGGACCCCAGGTTCCCATGAGCCGTGGCAGATGGCCGGGACAACCCAGGTGAGATGAGGGTTACGCATGATAATGACCAGACTGTTATTTTAAATAAAACCAGTCTTATGTTAGATTGTTTACTTCATTTTGGAATTATTTCTTGTGTATAACTTTAAAAAAAATCGGATTGCAATTACTTTCGGTGCATGGTTGGCACTAATTGGCACTGGAATCTGTATTAAGATTAAAACTTTGCATTCGCTACATACTCGTATGTTTTTAACTTTACCAGGTAAAATACTCGTAGCGAGGTATTGTTTATTTTGTATGAAAATCCTTCCCTGTACAATAAATGGGTACACAAAATTATGCAGCACTATTTCAACGTGATCCGGTCAACGTCCTTAGCGCTCTTAGTGTTTGAATATGGACACCTAGGCTCTCAGAAATATGTCTCGCGAGTGACTAAAAATACTCAAGTATAATGCGAGTTACGAAAACCTTAAAATCTATTTTCAATATAATTTTGGCATAATAATTTGGCATTGAGAATAAGGCCCGTGGTTACGTCTAATATGAGCGGATCGAACACGCGAAACGAGAATAATGCAGCGTGATTAGTTTGTATAGAGCCGAAACGTGTTGTCATAAACTTTTAAATTACACTTTAGATCGTGTCATTCACGAAGACGCGTGCCTTGACTCGTATTGTAACGTGATTAAAGTTTAGATTTAACAAATTTGCGCGTCATCGTGAATAAACGAAATACATTATATAGGTATTATATTCCATTATGCACGGAATTTCTTTTTGCTCTAGCACTACGAGTAATATGAATGAAATTTATGTAAAGCCCGACCAGAAATATATGATCATTGCCAAGAGGGCGCTGTTATTCTCATGTATAGAGTGACAGTTCAGTTTTTAGTATGAAAAATTTAGTGTTCTGATTCTGTACCTTAAAAAACAGTGATAAAGAATTGTGTAGCTACAAATAACTAAATGTCCAAAATTATTAAAAAATACTAGTACCTACTCGATGCCGCCCCGGATTTTAAGAAATCATTACTCCTTCGGAAATTCCTAATTTAAGACCCCTTCCTCGGACTCTGAGTGGAAAATAATCATTTATAAGCATGATGCCGCAGAAAACCGCAGCCAAATATCACTCATAGTGTTGTGTTCCTGGCGATGAGTAAGATTGCCAGAGCTCAATGAGGGTGCGGAGTGTTAGGGTCGGCAACGCGCATGTAACTCCTCTGGAGTTGCAGGCGTACATAGGCTACGGATACTGCTTACCATCAGGCGGGCCGTATGTTTGTTTGCCACCGACGTAGTATAAAAAAAAAGATAGGGAATCAAAATTTTCATATGAATTAGCATGATTAACGTATCGTAGGTACCTATATTATTAAATATGGAAGCAATGTGATCATTAGTGATCGAGAATGGAGAGCGGTTTATAAATATTCATAGGTACATATTTTACACATGTATGTAATACTAGTATGTATGATCCGATATGATTAGTTTGATTTGTAGGAAGTAATATGTAAACGTCAATCTTTTGATTAGGTATATGGTAGTTTTAATGATGTTGCATTGGAGTTGTAGGTACTTTTTATTGGCCCATTCAGCAAATGATGGATGAATGGAATGGATCATTATCGAACCTAAGACATGAATGAAAATTTGCAACTAAATGTTCGAAACGTGTTCCTAATGAGTACTAGTTTCCTGTTAATGAATTTAATAGCCAAAAAAAACGTTTCTGTGTAGAATGACTTCGATCTGAAACAATTAGTCATTTTGTACACATAATGTAGAAGTATTCTTCTATCACCTAACGAAACAGCATAGGGTCATAAGGCTTTGGATAGGCGTAGACTTTCATGACGATTATCGTTCAAATTTAAGACTATTTTTATCGTTCTTCTACCATACAAAATATTTCATAGGGAAATTTGAACGTATTTCCTAAGTACTAAATCGAATTGCATAGACCAATTGTTCAAAAAGACGGGATCACAGACTTCCAACTTAATGGGAGGATGACATCAAAAAGATTGCAGGCCCACTCTGGAGGAGAAAAACAGCAAATCTGGCTGCTTGGAGGAGATTTGGAGAGGCGTATGCCCAACAGTGGGCGCATACTCGCCGAGGAAAAGAAGATAAATAGAATTGAATGTTTTATTCGAATAGGGAAAAAAATAGACTGACTGCTATAGTTATTGACCTCTCCATAGTAAGTGGTCACTCTTAACAATAAGACTTATATTGCCTTGTTTCTTTCTGCCTTACTATGCAGTGGCTAATTACCATGGAGGGGCAAGTCAGTCAGTCTATAGCAGTCACCCTTTGCAACTTTATTAGATTTATGAAAGTATCCAATTCGATTACACCTTGCGAGGATAGTTTCTTTTAAGATGATATACGGTTGCTTTGGCCTTTCTACATCTATCGCTTTTTTGCATAAAATAATATTAGGTACTTACATATAAATACTTCGCAATTCCAAAACATATCACGAATCATGCGAGTTGTTGTAACTCTATTGTGTGTGCATCGGCAACCCGTGCAAATTGACCCGACCGTGAAAAGTGCGTTTATGTTTTTATTGCCACACAGCTCGCGTGATACGGTTTAACTGATTTATAAAGTTAATAACAATTAAACTTAATACTATTAATAAAAATAGCGGTTTATATCTCTTTGTATGCAAATTTATTTTTTATTTTGCTGGAGTTTGTACATAACTGGGTTACATAATAATATTGATAGTACTGACAGTTTTTTGCAGACTGAATTTAAAATAACAAATATGGGTTGAATGAAATCTATTTTAAATAGAAGATACGTCGAATTTTCCGAGTCAGGTGTGGTTTAGGTTAGGTTAGGTCAGGATAGACCGACTACCCCCCGCGGGTTGCCCACCTTGTCGTGCGTGGTGGTGGAGGGGCTTAGTCGCCGTGCCTTGGTCACCCACGGTGAAGCGAAGAGGCAACCAGGGCCGGCATGTTTGAGGTGGGGACTTGCCCGAGAAGGACGCACCGAATACATTTTAATTACTTACCACCGGTGTGCCCGTTTCGAGGCTCCAAGTCTCCTAGTAGTCTAAAAGAAAAGGCAGGAGTAAATACTATATGTATTTATAACATTATACCGATTTATACCCGTTCATAAATAACAAATAAGCTGTGAACATTTGAAGGCGCAAAAACGAATAGCCGGTTGATATCTCATACCGAGGCTCGCGTGAGAACATTGCAAATATTAGAAACCCCGATGCTATTCTATTAGTTTCTACCAATAGATTGCTGCGTGGGCGTGGCTAAAAGAAATGGCTGTTACTGTAATTAGGAATTCCATATACGAGATAATTGATGATTTAATTGCTTACTCTTGGAGTAAAATAGATAACACAGAAAGGAACAGCAGACATGCCAGACATATTTGTAAGGATTAGGTATATATAGGTAATAGGTATTAATATTTTAGAGCAAAAATATTAAGTATTGCATATTAACTTTAACTTTCACCAGGATATTAACTGACCAGATGATTTTGTTATACAGTTTTCACTTGATCGAAATTACGCATTGTACCTAATTATTATGCAAGTAAGTAAATGATTATTTATTGCAACCGTATTATTTCGAAAGCTATATTAATTGAATTTATAATTAGATATTGACGCAAAGTGCCCAGGTAAAACTACAAAAATACATAATACCTACTCAAGTATGTAAGTTATTAGTACCTACTTGTTCTTGTTTTGAAAGAACTAATTATAGATCTAACGATGAAAATATTTGCACCTCAAATAAACAATGCTTCAGGAAGGAACCTTGAACGGAACGAGGTTTATTACAAATTGTAAAGACAACAATACATGACAATACCCTGAGGAATCCACAAAAGTGGACGACTTAAAGTCACGCTAATTAAACATTAACGAAAATTTCGACATGTGAATTGATATTTTGTGCAAGATTGAATGACATGTTTTCAGAAAAATCCAACACTTGATACAATGACACTTTGCACATAAAACAAACGAAATAGAGCAAAAATTTGTATTGTATGAAAAACTTTAATTCGCTGTATTTTACATAAACTAATTACATGCATAGATATAGGTACCTTATCCTATTGTAAGTAGGTTTAAAGTTTCAGAGTAATCTAGCTAGACGTTTTAAAATGAGATCTTAATCAACTTTGTATGGAGAACCAATCTTGCGGCGGCGGACTTTTAAGTAAATATGTACCATAATCAACGCTTATTTGAAGACAAGTGCCTCAAAGATCGCCGGTATTTGTACGGTCGAGACATGTTGTCGACCTCTCCGCCGTATAAGCAGATGCGAAAACCTAGACAAGGTTGCTGAAGTTTTGATGGTCAACCACTTGTGACAATTTCATAGTTAATTTATATTTATTGGTTGCGAATCAAGTAAAGTTTTAGCAAATTACGTATACCGACAGATAGCGGAACCGGCCTAAATTTGAAGCGTTCAGTTATCTGTCATATAACAATTACGCAGAGAAACTGTGCGGGCTTTCATCTTAGTCGTGCTGTGCTTTACGTCACCATACCGCCTGAGGACTAAACGCCGGACAAAACATGAATGGCGGAGAAAAGTTGGAAACCAAGATGAGTTCTAACCTGTTACACCTGAAGCCCTGCCGACTTACCGGTGCCTTTCTAAGCATGTTGTTATCCTAATAGGTATATATGTAGGTAGATATTGTATAAACTGTATTCCAATTCCAAAACGATAGATGAAAAGTTTTTATTTTAATAATTTGTTATCCATATTGTATTGTATTTTCATATTAATGGCGATAACTAAAGAAAGATAGCGATTTTCTGTGCTAGGTGAGTTTTCTAAAATTCTATTCCTATTAGAATAAGTAGTTATTGATTTACCACTCCAATATATTTTCATCTTCTTCTTCTTCTTCATCGCGTTGTCCCGGCATTTTGCCACGGCTCATGGGAGCCTGGAGTCTTGACAACTAATCCACTTATTGGGATTAGTCCAGTTTCCTCACGATGTTTTCCTTCACCGAAAAGCGACTGGTAAATATCAAATGATATTTCGTACATAAGTTTCGAAAAACTCATTGGTACCAGCCGGGGTTTGAACCCGCGACCTCCGGATTGAAAGTCGCACGCTCTTACCGCTAGGCCACTAGCGCTTAAAAATATATTTTCAAATGCCAATATTTATGTCATATGGAAAGATTAGTACGAAATGAACTGCTTATTACATGTCATGATTACACCGTAACTCAGTCAATATAAACAGTAACCACAGGCAATCAGTTGACCGCAGCCCTCATAACGCCGTCACGATTTCCACGGGAAATCTTATCGCCGATCAGTTAACTATGGTGCTGGGTTCAACGCTCACTGCTCTTGACTTTCAATTACTGACTAATAGTGTCCTACTAACTGGCGTGACTAGGACGTGATTGGGAAACTGTTGGCTACTTAATTGCACACGAATAAGTATGATATCTAATACAATCTCATTGCACATGTCAAAATAAGATAAGTTATGATTATGATTTGATTGATCTATCTATCTATCCGATAACATGTCTAGAGTCATATGTACGTATACCATTTTTTTATTCTAATACTATTGCAGTTTTTATAATGAAAAAGATAATTTCAACAGTCATCGTATAAATTCGATTGGGCCTGCTTTTCTAAAAAGTTTTCCGTTTTGAGTTAAACTTCTTTAGGAAAAATAAAGACTATGGACAAAGGTTTAAGTTACGCAAGCATTAAAAAAGCGGCCAAGTGCGATTCGGACTCGCCCATGAAGGGTTCCGTACCATTTATGACGTATTAAAAAAAAACTACTTACTAGATCTCGTTCAAACCAATTTTCGGTGGAAATTTGCATGGTAATGTATATCATATTTTTTTTTGTTTTATCATTCTCTTATTTTAGAAGTTACAGGGGGGGGGGGGGGGGCACACATTTTACCACATATTTTATTTCTTAAAAAGTCCGTATAGATACCCCATACGTATGGGTATGATGAAAAAAAAAATTAATTTGAGGACGTAGTATAAAAAAAAACTACTTACTAGACCTCGTTCAAACCCATTTTCGGTGGAAGTTTGCATGGTAATGTACATTATATATTTTTTTGTTTTATCATTCTCTTATTTTAGAAGTTACAGGGGGGGGGGGGGATACATTTTACCACTTTGGAAGTGTCTCTCGCGCAAACTATTCAGTTTAGAAAAAAATAATATTAGAAACCTCATATCATTTTTGAAGACCTATCCATAGAAACCCCACACGTATGGGTTTGATGAAAAAAAACTTGAGTTTCTGTTCTAAGTATGGGGAACCCCCAAAATTTATTGTTTTTTTTTTCTATTTTTGTGTGAAAATCTTAATGCAGTTCATAGAATACATCTACTTACCAAGTTTGAACAGTATAGTTCTTATAGTTTCGGAAAAAAGTGGCTGTGACATAATCGGACAGACACACGGATCTAACGAATCCATAAGGGTTCCGTTTTTTGCCATTTGGCTACGGAACCCTAAAAACGTGGATTCCTGATGTCACGATTTAGAGGCCGATTTTCCTGCTCGAGTTTTATTTGGTTAAGACAAGTAAATATGGTTTCAGTTACTACAATTGAAAATGCTAACTAGTCGACCGGAGATGATCCAAAACTGAACCCTTCAAATGCGAAAAGCGCAGAGAAACCACAACCGCAAACACACAGCCTCTCGCATAGCTATCAAACCGGACTCACCGTTCGCCCCTCCAAGCCGCCGGCGCACGAAGCTGCGCGGGCGCTCACTGCGCACCGCGCCGGCGCCCAAAGATGGCCGTCGCGTTCCATTTTCAATTTCGTTTTTCTTCGCGACTTCTTTGCGGGCGAGTTCCTTTCGGGTCTTGAATTTGGAGTTACCCCGTCGAGTGAATTTGCTTGTGGTGGTCTCGTTGTCTATGGATTCGGTGACAGAGTCGGTGTCCGTGGTGTCTGGAGGAGCTGTGGCTTTTGTGCGGCGGAGGAACGGCTGCCGGGATTTTGCGGTCTGTGGAGGAAAATCTTGGTGAGTTTCCGTAATTTTTGGATCACACATTGGGACTTTAAAAAGTTTGACGATGATAGATAGAATACTCTTTATTAAAACACCTTAGTAAAATATGCAAGTTAAGGAAAAACAATTCATTAAAAATAGAGGCAGGCAAAAGGTGATCTAATTCAGGGGGGTAAAATCTGTTGTGTGATCGGAAAACGTGCATAGAAAATGTTATTAGATGAGTTAACAAGTCAAACTTTTTGGATTCTACCTAATACTTCCAAAACAAAAATATTCAGGGTTACAAACAAGTAAAGTATAATTACAGTGGGCTGTTATTATTTAACAAGGAAGTGAAAAATGTAAATAAGTGGAATTGATCGCGTGTTGAGAGTAACCCTGATGCTTTTTGTGTTGCTTTTTGTTAAACATTTAATTTTAGATTAGTTTGCTTGACAGTTTCGTTGTAATTTAACCCTTTTTTAGAAAATTACATTAACTTAATTTTATGTTTATATTGTTAGTCATCTGTGAAGATCAAGGCTTGTAGGGTTTAAAATTAAAGTGTCCCTATTTTCATTTGAACTAGTATTATACTCTCGGATTTCTAACAGTTTTCATTGTATTATTATACGTTTTTGATTTCTTATCTCTACTTATCTTAATTTAAGTACTGTGGTTAGAATAAGAGCAAAAACATTAATACAATGAACAAATGCGGTCACGCAATGACCGTTAGGAATGTTATGTATAAAATTAATTGCTATATAATTGACCTGTAACCGTTACAAATGGGTGTGTTATCTTTATAACCTTCCTTAATTCAATATCCTATTACGTAAGTTCGTTAACATAGATTCAAAATTATTTCACGTGCTGGAAATTTTGTCCATAGTGGAATTTAATCCTAATTCTAAGCAATACTTACATATGACAAACGGATTGTTCGCTAATGGAACTAGGCTGTCTAATACTTGGGCATTTACCTTAGGTACACAATTATTAGTAACCGCGGTACAACAAGTCGCGGGTTGACAAATGTATTTTGATCAATATTTTTTTCTAGTTTATACAAATTTACCGAAATTTCTGAACAAAGATATTTGCATATAAATAGTTTGGCAAACCATTTCCGTCAGTAGAAAAAGGCGGGATATTTACGGCGTGGTGGGAGGAGGACTCCTATAGAAAATAAGAATTTCATGTTTTTTCTACTGACAAAGTGAGTTTGCCAGAGTATAATAGATAAATATTATGGGTAGAACATAGCTTCAAGTCATAGTTGACGAGATAGATTTAATGATAGTGACAGTAGCCGTCGCGTAGAAACTGCGATTGCGGTGAAATCTGTGGTTAATATTATGGTATAATGTTACTGTTTACTGTATAATGTTATAGTTATTTGCTGTATGATCAATTTAAATATACTTCCGACCTATTTAACTACTAAAATACATTTAAATACATACGCAATAATGCAAATTATTGCTTGTTCTTGTGCTTTCGTTCGAGAAATAAAAAGTTGTTTAATTTTAGACCAATATGGCTGTTGGATGTGCTTATGTTTATGCTTGCTTATGAATATGCAACAATTCATGTAGGTATATTAGTTGTGTGGGAAAATGTGTAGTCGTGAAAGTAAACCTACACACGATTGTCATTACCTATCTTTACCTCCCTATACAACTTTAAAAAGTCTAGTCGATTCTACATATAATATTATTAAAAGACAAAGTTAATTAAATAAATACATGTATAACAATTCATGTAAAGTATATTAACTACCCGGAAAGCTGTAATCTGTTTGACTGAATTTATTATTCTACATATCTAGGTTGGTGGAGACACCTAATTCAAGTTTCGATAAACTCTTTGAGCTACGACAATGACCATTACTTACGCTATTTTTTTCGACTATCCTATAGTTAAGTAGATTTTATTAAACGAAGGACAAGCAATATTATTTGCTCGGCCTTGCCTTTACAAATAAGTACACAGTTGTTGATGGATAAGGAAGTGATCTGTTGAGTTGCGTCATTATTAACTTATATTAACATAAAGTTATAATTTATAATGTGTTTATAAACATTACCCATTAATGTTCAAGTTTCCTGTAACATTTTTGCAATTGTAAGGAGTCGATGTAATAAATTAACTCAACAATGGATGATTATTTTGTTACTTTATTATCAACTAAATAAATAAATTGATACATTATTCTACTTAAACAGTATAACGAGTATGCTTTAAATTCGATTACCTAGTAAACCGATTAAAATACTTGTTCCGGTTGTCAGCTACCTTAATTACCTTCGAGGTTTGCCCTTGAATCATCGAACAAGTATGTTGTATAAGTAGGTACCTAAATTACCGAAATTGTGTAACAACTCTGGTTTATGTAATCTGTGCTTCGGATGTGAGTAAGTTGGAGATAGTTCCATCCGTTAATTAATTATATATATCGATATCGTCATATCACACTTCCTGTTTTTTCTTGTGTATCTAAACTATATGAAAATGAACTGCCATAATGTAGACTTCATGCGTTGTCTTATCTTGATGTACGAAGATATTCTGTCTTGATTTTTGTCTTCTATTTTTAACAAACTTTCTTTTAGCGCTTTGCACAATGTTCACGGAAATCACGGAACACTTTTAAACCAATTTTATGAGTTCAAGTCGAAACTGGGAAAACGGAACATAACTACTAAAATAGTTATGTTTTGCCTTTATATTACATTGTTACATCATCTCAAGATCACTATGGTATTAACCTGTTAGCAAATATGTTTATTACGTTCTCCAAACTGCCAAATGTACGATGTAATTTAAGATAAGTGTGTTGTGAATGAGATTGCATCTCGTGGTTACGGTCGCTTGGCGCATAAGTACGCGTGACGGCTGGATGTCCAAGGGGCGGAGGCTCAGTTCTGTGTATTATGATATTTATGACAGTAATAAATCTTTACAGGCTTTATTACCTTACTATGTATTAGTAATGATAATTGTCTTTGAATTTTGAGCGCTTTGAATAAAGCGCTGGTGGCCTAGCGATAAAGCGCTGGTGGCCTAGCGGTAAGAGCGTGCGACTTGCAATCCGGAGGTCGCGGGTTCAAACCCCGGCTCGTACCAATGAGTTTTTCGGAACTTATGTACGAAATATCATTTGATATTTACCAGTCGCTTTTCGGTGAAGGAAAACATCGTGAGGAAACCGGACTAATCCCAACAAGGCCTGGTTGATTCTCTGGGTTGGAAGGTCAGATGGCAGTCGCTTTCGTAAAAACTAGTGCCTACGCCACATCTTGGGATTAGTTGTCAAGCGGACCCCAGGCTCCCATGATCCGTGGCAAAATGCCGGGACAACGCGAGGAACAAGAATTGTCTTTGAATTTTGCTAATAGTGGTATAATCGTACTTTATACAATCGTGATATAATAGAGAGCTTTTCAGTCGAGTACCGTACGAGGCAACGAAGCTTGCTGAGTTGCCTAAGTAAGATACGAGATTGAAAAGCTTGATTATATCACTATTGTATACCATACTTTTTTATGAGTTGTCTAAAATAATATTTTTTTTTACTATAAATCCTAAATAATTAATGAAAATTGGTAAGTATCTCACCAAAAACGTAGACATAAACGCGCGACTCCCGTCCCGCACTCCACACCCGTTTAGTCTTTTCTATGGGAGCGAAGCGGCACGTGTTGGTATTTTTTTTTTATAGTTGACTACAGCGTATCGAAAGGAATCTTATAGTTGAGTGGGAGTCCATACATGAAAAGTACGAAATTATAGTTTGGTATACGATATCTTAATTCAACCATTACTCGTACAGTCGACTAGTAGAAAAAACTTATTTACTGACACTAGCTAAACTTTAACTCTACTCAGACACATATTTACATCAGTGGAAAACTTAAGACTAACTACTTAATCCACAGGAAACTTTTTTGTATAAAATTGTAGAATATGTGCTCACGCATACCTAAAAACATGCGTAAGAAATGCCATGTCCTTACACAGCTTGTAACTTAAACACTTGTAGGAATAATGTCGACATGACTGTAATTACTGACGCTAATTGTAAGAAAAAAGAACCTTAAGATTTGCTTTACTTTTATCAAAACATACTAAGAGCCTATTTTGATACTAGCGACCCACTCCGTCTTCGCACGGGTGGTAAACCTTAATAAATTATAGGGACCGTGCGCGTTGGAGGGTCTGCCATCTTGTGGCCTGCATCGGAACCATAAACATGTCCATTTACACGTCACGTGTTTTGTTGTGCATAGTAGGTTCTGCCATCTTTTGGGCTACATCGGAACAATAAACATCACATTTACGCCTCGCGCCAAAAAACTGACGGCTCCTGTGCTGCCTCCTACAGTTAATGCACGCCTATCATCCCTATACACCTAAACCTACCTTAAGAACCACTCTATTGATAGATGAAAATTGCATGAAAATCCGTTTAGTAGTTTTTGAGACTATCGCGAACATACTGACAGTCAGACGTGGCGGGGGAGTATGTTTTATAAGGTGTAGTGATAGTGATATTAGATAAATATTCTTCTCTAGAATTGTCAAAGTATTAACCTACAGGCTTGTACAGTCAAGGTATTATATATCGATACGAACAAAGTGCCAAAAATATGTATACACGACCCTATTGCTTATTAGGGTTCCGTACCCAAAGGGTCAAACGGGACCCTATTACTGAGCTGTCCGTCCGTCCTTCCGTCCGACTGTCACCAGGCTGTATCTCATGAACTGTGATAGTTAGCCAGTTGAAATTTCTACAGATTATGTATTTCTGTTGCCGCTATAACAACAAATACTAAAAACAGAATAAAATAAATATTTCTTTCCAATCTCGAGGTTCTCACCCAATTACTGAAGTTAAGCAACGTCGGGCGGGGCCAGTACTTGGATGGGTGATCGTTTCTATAGATAATGGTACGGAACCCTTCCTGTGCGAGTCCGATTCGCACTTGGCCAATTTTTTATTATATTAAGGTGGTGTGTTCCTTTTTTTGTCATTTTGTCCGTATCGATATTTAATACCTTGACTGGACCTACAATTAGCTGCGCAGTGGGACACGAATAAGAGCTTAAAATACTCAACCAAGGTTGCATCAGCTCCATCACCGGCATACCTAATGCGGGATGCGAGGCTAGAGCATACATTATATGCCTAAAAAGGAGTTCATTACTGAACAAGAACACCTACATCCAATGCTCCGCCAAACGTGGCTTCCATTCAGTAGTCTCTGTGAATGATTGTGAGATTGATAATTACTTATTAATAGATTTTACCCAGGTGATTTTGCTGTAACTAGGATGATGTAAAATTAATATAATTCACATATGATTTCGTTTAATGAACGATTTTGGTTTCGCAAGGTTGAAAGAGGGTATCTTTATTTCGTAAAACTAGATTAGAAAAACCTCTGAAACTGTTATTTTATTTATTTGATCATAATCTCCATTGCCAAAAAAACGGGCAACGGATGGAATTATAGTTTCGAAATAGTTATATTTAAATACAAATCTGAATTATTCGAAATACATAACTAGTGGTTGTGCGGTTATGTGAATAAAATCGTAAAAGGTACAATTAAAATTTTATAATAAAATAGAAAATACGAGTATTCTATGAAATACTTGTTAGGTAAATGAAGACGAGGCACCATACACATGCAAAATAGTTAAGAAACTAAGTTTATTTTAATACAAGATGTTATTTGATAGGTATTCGATGTGGAGGGCCTCAAACTCGTGATGAGAATATAAATGCCCAATTAATATAGAATCGAGCAAAGGTCGTGGTACTATCGGAATAATACCTACTTACTAGTAAACGGCGATTGTAAGGTTGTATCAAACGAATAACTATTTGATCCGGACTTGGACATCAGTTTATGTTATTTCAATTAATTATTTTGCAGAAAAAAATCCTTTATTTCACGGAATAGGCAATATATGTTATTTGCGCAGGTATCTTCGATACAGGTTTCCAAGAAAATAAAAATATCTATAAATAATATGTACCTATAGATATAATAAAGGTTGTGTCAGACCGAAATTACTAAGCTAACGCATGTTCAAATTGAAATTTGAGGAACAGCTACAGTGATGTGTGTACAATATTGCGTCTTATATTTAATTTGCCAGTAACAGTAGATCACTAAATAATGCTACTGAACTCTTTCTATACTTTTTATCTGCGTAGGTATAATATCTTCGTCAGCATATAATGTCATTATCTCATGCTTTGTTGGATGCAGATGTGTAATTCCTTATTCTTATAATTCAGCCATTTGAAATGGGCAGCCAAAATAATTAATTCCAAAGTCGTGATGTGATACCTACATCACACATGTCCATCTTCCTATAATTACGTTAGCTGGCAGGTTTAAACCGAACTGCCTTGGCCGTGGGCGAAGTATGCGAGCCTACGTCCTTGTGTTGAAATAACTCGATGAACACTGGAGTTATTCGCTCGTTTGCATTGTTGAGCGATTATTGAGGAGTGGCGCAGGTAGTGTTTAACTTGCTTAAGCATTCTTAACTTGCTTAAGCATTCTTAACTTGCTTAAGCATTCTTAACTTGCTTAAGCATTCTTAACTTGCTTATGAGGCTTGAGCTTAGAGATCCCTTAAACCCTACTTGCTAAATATATTTTTGAATTTTGAAGTTTGTAAAGATTGCTTGATATTTTTGTTGGGTATTATGTTTTCCGTCGCCCATTCAGCCCGAGGATTCGAATTGTACGATTCCAAGTTTGATGATCAATACTGTAGATATTTTTTTAAACAAAAAACATTATAGCATAATTATAGGAATCCAATCAACTTACGTCAGCTAAAAAATTCATAATTTTTTTATTTCCCGTTTTGTCAAAATCGCCATGCGATGCGATTCGTAAAATCTGTTTAAACAAATTAGCAAACAGTTCGTCTCGTATGTTGACATACAATCCTCAATCGTGCTTAGAATCTTGTACCTAAATAAGAAGGTTGCCGCGAGGTAAGTGCGCTTCCACTACTCGTAATTTGTATGATTACAAGTATTAGGTGATGTGTCGATGTCACCAGGGGCGTATTTACCCTAGAGCCAAGGGCGCCATGGCCCGGGACGGCAGGCTGCGATGGGCGGCGTAAGCCCCACGTTTCTAGAAGACGCTCACTTGCCCAGGCCGCCAAATATTAAAATAAACCTTTGGATGTCACGGTCCGTATAATTGCCGTAGCTTTAGCCCTAATCCTAAAGCACGAAGGTTATTTCATACATATTTATTAGGTATATACCTACTTGGTTTTGTAATTAACAATATTAACTACTAGTGTTGTAATCTTTCATGATTAGTTTAATTGATGCCCAATTTATGCTACTAGTAAATGCAAGTTAAATTAATGGTCCATGGACGATATGCTTTTGGGAGCATCTCAAATACTCATATGGAATAGTTAATCATAAATGCTTGGATGTGTGTAAATAATATCATTTAGTTTGATTGGGTTTTCTTATTAGTATTTCTTCTAATCTCATCTCATAACTACGTTTGTGCAGTTAATGCCAAGTTTCTAATACTCGACCATAATATATTTCAATGTCACGTGTCAAATCTTCTTTTGGTCATTATTGCATTATGTACTGAAATAAAAGCATAGCGTTTGTCGCGTGGTCTCAACGTGTTGTCACGTTCGGTGTCGACATGTTGGAATCCAGCCTTGGCTCCGATAGTAGGAAATTAGCATGTATCTGTATATTAATAGGATTGATTATTGTATAATTGACCGCCAAGGTGTATAGAGAATCTTGAATGCTGACAGTCTATGAGGTAAAGTCGGTAAACAGAGCAGGGTCTAAGTGAGTAATCAGATTGAAATGAGAATGGCTAAGATAAACTATGTGAATTGGAATAATGTCGGATATTAAATGTAAACTTGATGATGTTGTAAAATGGTAGCAATAGTTTTTAAATTTGCTTTAAACATTTACAGAGGTTTTGTTTTAGTTAAGATATTTTCAATCGAATACGTGTTAGCATGGCAATTCCTGTTGTAAATCGAATAGTTACAAAAAATACATACATATTAAACGTATAGTTAATAACTATGCCGCTTTATTAACAAAATAATTAGATTACACTAATACTCATTAGATTTCAGATTAACTAACACTCATACTCATAGCTACACCCTTTGTATATTCGCTAATTAGGTAAACTTAATTTACAAAATTAGATAGGTTTTAAGTTTAACAATTTAATACATACATATTATAATATCTGATTAGTGAAAACAATGCAATTTACAATGAAATCACGACGTGTTTTATGAATGTGGACAGCAGTAAAGAGCTAACAATAGACAGGAGACGGACTGACAGACCGTCAATATCTATCAATTATCTGACTGCTGCCAACTTCGTCTATTGTTTATCCATCAGTTTACTATTCACGTCTAACTTGCTCATTGTTGCTTCGATTGGAATGTATTCTTGGAATTTGAATTTTACTATCAAAAACTTGTTATTTAACAAAAAAAACGTTAGGCATCCAGAGCACGCTTTTTCGTAGTATGAGACAACTAGACAAGTTGCATGTCATTCCATTTTATAAATTGTCTACCTATCTATGGATATTTAATGAGAGATATTCTGGACTTGTGCTGTGTTTAGGGCAAGCTTTTAATAATTTCACACTGCCAAATAAAGGTAAATTAACCTAAAACACGCTAACATGGTTCAGTCTCAATTTAGGAAACGTAATCACTAGGTTAATCGCCATCCGCCAAATTGTCATTACAAGCATAACTGCGCATGTCCAAGTCGGTACGCCGGCGCGGCCCTGTCATAGTTACGTGAACTACTTGTTTGGTTTGATCTTGAATGGAATTTGCATGTTGCGCAAGAGTTGACGCCCAACTCATTTCCTAATAAGTTTTCTACATAATGACATTAATTTTCATCTTCCTCATTTGTTTTCACATCGCGAAGTTGCGAAATAAACAAAAAACGATCGTGTTTTGTTTGCGTGCTGGCCGGTTTTTAATTGTTGTTTGGTCTAATGGAAATAGCGTGGACAATTAAGCTTCCATATTTTAAATAGCTCGTGAAGTTATAATTAGTTACGTAGAGTTAGAAGTTTCGTTATTTTACCAAACCTTCTCAATCAATCAATCATCAATCTTAATATTACTATATTACGTTACATGTGCGGAGTCGACACATGTATCGTAAAATGTTTTACAGTACATATAGCCGTTAAAATTTTGGACAAAGTTACGTAATGTGCTAATTATCGCAAATGTGCGGTAAAGCACCATATTTATTGTAAAATATATTTATAGATTGCGCTGGTACCATACGAGGTCTTGTTACACTTTTAAACGTTTTGATAATCGGAAGAAGACAAAATAAAGTGGATGAAGATGTCTCCTTAGCAATGCTATAATCTCTTAAATGGTTTTCGTAAATTCCGAATTTACTAAGCACTGTTGAATGCGCAGCAAAAATTGATCATTCTCTCGAATCACCTAAACTCAGGCAACTAGCAGTATTAGGCACTATTAGGTTTTAGAGACGAGACTTGCCAATGTGTATATTTTGTATAATATGTTGCCGAAATAGAAAGAAAGAAATAAATGTAATCACCTAACTGAAAAAACTAAGTATGCTTGGCAGTAGTATTTATCCGTCACGCATCACTTGCCTAATCGTATTGTCGCGGTTGCGCAAGGAAAAGCCAACTGTAGGTGCCACAGTGCCACTGATCGCAGCATCCGACCGGAGAAAACCGCTTTCACCCGCATCCTTATCTAACTTTAGCCAATACACCGGCACTTTTTATTTTAAAACTTTAGATTGGTGAAAGATTTTATAATGTTATTTATATTTCTGAATTTATGAAAAGTTAGGATTAATTTCAAAATATTTGTGCTTTATGTTCTTTGAAATATTTTGATCTTTTATGTTTGGAGCCATGCGGCAAAATTATTTTCGCCACACATAAATATACAAATAAATAAATACATTTCTTTATCTCAGACTTTGTTGTCCATAGAGTTATTAGTATTACACATACCGAGAAACACATACATACATCGAGAAACAAGTCTTATTTCGTTGGGGATAGTGCAATACCGCGCAACTAACAAATGCAGTAAGGTCCAATTGCCTTGTACCTACATTGTTTGAATTTCGAACTTTTCGACTTTGTGAGTTGCGCGGTATTGCACTATCTCCGACGATTTTACTTTTTACGCTACGAGCAGAGTAAAGAATTACATTTTACAATGAATATTAAGTTATAAAGCGTATCTGCACTCAAGTTTAGGTATATGTAACTACTTATTCTCATCGAAATGGGATTACAGATTGGCTACAGGTATATTAAAATGATACGATAGATATACGATTATGAACTTATTAAGGATAATATGCTTTTACGAAAATACGTAAAATAACACGTGAAATTACTTAATTACATGACCATACAATAAAATTTATTATATGGTCATGTAATTAAGTAATTTCTTGTTTATGCAACATTTGCGGTATATATTATGTCGGTCTACATTAGATTCTGTAATCACCAAGAATTAATCAATGCCCATATAATATCGATTAAACGCGACGTGCGTGATAAATATTTTGAACTAGATTCTGTTACTTAATCTTACGGAATCCACTGGATCTAGATTGACTAGTCGCTTTCAGCAAGGAGGTTAAAACTGTTAAACGGATAATTGGTCGCTATCACGTAAACTCAAGTTTTAGACGTTTTTGTCTTGTTCTTATAAAGGTAATTATAATTTATAGTACTAATCTTTCGTATGCAAAGGCATTTTGTGCACTAATGATTATTTTTACGCGATAATTGGCGGCTGAAAAGCACGTTAATGCTCTCACGTGTTATTGCTTCGTACTTGTTAACTGCCCAGTGCTTACCGTAAACTTTTACACTTGTTTATGTAAGTAAATTAAACACCGGATATATTTCGCATTAATATTTAACACTAATAAAGTGTTAAACTAGAACTTATAAGAGTCCGCAGCAAGCGTAAGCAACTGGTATCTGAAGCTACATAAACTAATTATAGTCTTAGATATATTTTTATCCTATTGTAAAGTAAGTAGTTAAGTACAAATTTTCAGAGCAATCTAGTTAGTTGTATCAAAATGAGAGCGTAACTACGTTTGTATGGTGAACCATGCTTGCTGCGGACTCTTAATATACAATGATTTTGCTAAATTGGTACATTAATTGTAAGCGCTGTACAACAAATGTAAACAATACAAGGATCTAACAGATTCTTATCCAAAAACTCTAATAAGGATACGGTGCGTTGCGTAACGCGTTTCAATGATTTTTCTGGCGAAAATTGTCAAATAATCTTCCCAACCGACCACAACTTAACAAACAACGCATAATCGACAGTATTATCTTACTATAGGCATACCGTGGCGTGGGCGCGCCCACCGTTGACTCACTCATGCGTACAAAAGCTCGTCATGGCGTTAATACTCACACCTTTTACGGCGGCCATGCGTATAGATATATTATTATATAAGACAAAAAAAAAATCAGGACGTAAAAACGATACTAACTTGACTCTTTATAACACCACTGAAAAGATTTCAACTCTGCTTATAAAAGGCACCATTTCGATACCTTGACGCTGGTCTTCCATCGAAGCCACTTTTGTTTTACTAAGTTTAATATAATGTTTAATATCTGAGATCAAACATTAAACATATTAGACACCATCGTTTAAAATACTGTCGTTCTTTCATTGGTAACATTAGATAATAAGTAGGAAGACAAATTTGAATGAGTCGTGTAACCGGTTTTTATCAAATGATTAAATACCATTCCAAACTTGTGTCTTGTTTATTTGACATGGTTCCGAGTTTCAATCACAATGAATGAATCTTAAAATTGGTTTTATGATTGTTTCAGATGCATTGAGCAGTTATGACGGAGATCCAGTTTTGTGAAGACTACGGGGGTTGAAGACGCTGTTACAACTTTAGATGAAGATATGACGGTCACTGGAATGGACTAGGACGATCATTGCTGACATGGATACTCAAGTTCCAATCGCAACATAATGAATGTCTGAAGAATTAAAGAGAAGATATGGGAGACAACCAGAATAGGGTATAAACCGCCAGAAGCAGTTTCTAAAGTTGTATAATAAAATAAGTGTGTTTGTGTCTTTACTTAAATTACCCCTAAAAATCTACCCTAACTTTAACTAGTCACTAGTTTATCTTAGGTAAGTAATGTAGCTTGATTGAAATGCATTCTTAAACCATTTTCTTACTTAACTCTTTTCATTTTAAGTTAAGTAATATCCTGAGGTATCCTACAGTTCATAACGTTACTACACAGTATAAAATCGAGAAATAAATGGACATTCGTAGCCGTATTTGTAATAATCTTTACATAAATCTTTGAACAGGTCGTTGACTCATCATCTACTTATACCTAACACCTGAGAATTTACTGAATACAATTCGTTTTCCCGTACCATGAGGCTCGGAAGTTAGCGTATTCGCTATTAAGAAAGCTAATTTCTTTGTTATTTGCCGCAAAAGTTCACAGTTTTTACAGGATGCCATGTTATTTACTAATTTAAACTTGCACAAAAACAAAAAAGTTCATAAATGGTAGTCTTAAGAGGAAAGGGGACGACCGTTTCTCTATAGCGAAGTCCCCATTTTCCTCTATAGATTATAGAAAGTATGTTTACACAATTGACCAAAGCTAAGCACATTCGCTTGACTTTGCGATTTTTTGAGTTAAGAGCGAAAAAAAAGTACCTGATACAAATTTTTAAATGCTTATAATAATTCAAAAAAATCAAACGAACGGTGATAGCTGTGTTTCATATACATCAAGCTGTGTCAAAATATTTACAATAATGTTAATATCCAGAGAGGAAAATGGGGACTACGTTTGTATGAAAGGGCGGTGTCGGGCGGTCGTAGTCTACTTTAATCTTAATGCCTAATGTATGAAGTTGAGAAGACAAAGTAAGTACGGTCACAAAATAGCACTATAAAGGTAAGTTTATATTAAACTTATCTTGCATACCTATCGATGCCAAATCATCCTACCGAAAATATAAAATAAAACAAACACCAAAAGGGCTTCACCTCAAGGTTTTTAAATCTCAGAAGCCAAGATGCGAATCGTTTCTGCCGTAGCGAACGAAACGGTAATGTCTCTCTATCACTCTTCCATATTAGTGTGACAGAGAGACGGCGCAAACGATTGGTATCTTGGCCAGGTTCCGTCTCAACACTGGGCTGGCCCTTAAACCTTTAGGAATGTCGCAATGTGGTATTGTTTGCAAGATAAACGTCCCGGTGGGTTATGTCAGAGGTGAATAATACAGGCCCAGTCCTACGAGTGGCGTTACGTACCAGCCATGATACGACCGAAGTAGGGTCAGACAATTTGATAGGTGCAATATGGGGATTCTAAGATAAGCAGAAGAGCAGTGGCAAGCACGCTTAGGGATAGACCGCAATTGTAACCTATGGACTAATACTCTGAGACGTTGCTGGCCCTTCACCAAACTTGAAGAACCCTAATGTAGTCAGTAAATAAGAGGAATTATAAATATAAATACAAAAAGCCTGACTGCTTACATATATTTTTGAAATGGTACTGTCAATAGTTTTCATCTGAAACCCATATTGATATGGTAAGAAAAAAATAGACCCTCCCTTTTTTCATTTGCGGGAGCCTTTTTTTTTAATTTATATAGACTATGTCACTACCACAATTCGAACGAACTTAACGACACCTCAGGTCAAAAACCGTCCAGCAGATTGGGCTGTAGGGCGTACCAAAGATATGGACATACATAGACGCTCGAAAAATATTACCCTCCTCCTGACGTAGTCGGTTAAAACAAGCTGGTTATCTAGGCTGTTTATTATGCAATGGAAGTGTTCATGGGAGAAATAGCCCCGAAACCGCGTAGATTATTTATTTATTTAATCTTTATTGCACAAAAGAAAACCTTATAGTACAAAAGGCGGATTTAATGCCATGAGGCATTCTCTACCAGTAAACCTTTAGGCAAAGCAGGGAGATTATGGTAGTTCCTCACATTTAAGTTAGCTTGTTCCAGGGATGAAGGCTCTGCCGATTATAAGCAGCCATAATATATTGATATGTAGGTATTAATTAGTAGTAGTAGTAAAACTCTTATTGTACAAAAAATCATTGTCTTATTCCTCTGTCACTCTAGTCAAAAGCTTATAAATGACAAATGATAATGACTCGATTAGCATTAAGATATATTATTAACATCTCGGATTGTTTACGTACGGGAATATACGTATGCTGTCTGTACCATCCGCGAAACAGGTTTCACGACTAACCTTTAATGTTTGTACCTACAGGATGAGTAATGGTACCTTCCCACAAATATGGCCGTGGATGACAGAGGCTTTTAACTGATTGTTTGAAGACACCTGGTACGCTTTTCGTAAGTACCGTAACTATATTATACTCGAAAATGTTAAAGTAGGTTTCTCTACAAAATATTAGACAGTAATGTCAAGGCGGTACTGTAAGTAGGAAAAAATATTTCCTTGTTTGACATAGCCTAGTCTAAACCTAATATTCTAGTCGAGGTCTATATGTCTTTCGTCCTACGCTTAATTCGTTCGCATCTGTGCTTTAGACATCGCAAAAGCAAAGGATACTAAAGCTTTATGGTGTTCCTTTACAGGTAGGATACCTTTTTCCAGTACTTGAGACTCAAATAAGACAATGGAATATCCACAGAAGTAAGTTAAGAGGAAAAGAGACGACCGCTTCTCCATACAAACGTAGTCCCCATTTTCCTCTCTGAATATTGATATTATGGAAAATATTTTCACATAATTTGATGTATATTAACAAAAGCTATATAAATGATCCTATGTAACTCTTATAATAATTAAAAATTCGAAAAAATCAATCATAGGGGCGGCATAGCTGTAGTCGATATACAACTAATTGTGTCAAAATATTTTCAATAATGTTAAAACCTAGAGAGGAAAATGAGGACTACTTTTATATGATAAAGCGCACGGGTCCACAGCTTTCGACTTAAACCCGCATACTTCAAAAAATTTGATCCACTTTGAGTCAAAATAAGTCAATTTTCTTGTCAAATTCGATAGCCTTATCTTAAAGTAATTGGACTTAATCACGTCTTTCGTTACCTTTAACTACAAGTAAGCTACACGGTAGATACGTTTAATTACATTTAATTAACGAACGGAATCATTCCGGATCATTATGATACATTAGTCAAATAATCAGTGCATCAAGTATTGTTACACAAGCACAGTTTTAGATCATTGACTAATTTCGGATCATGTATGTCATTCTTGTAAATCACACTGATTTATAGAAAAAAATACTTAACTGGAATGGAAAATTATATGGAAATAAATGGAACTGAAATGGGAATGACTACAAAAAAGATTTGCGTTTTCATTTCTCAATCTACTTACACGCATTTTCGACACATCATTTTCTTAGAGTCATTGTCATTTATATTGTGAATGCATAGAAGTATTTATTAAGAGCTTTATGACAAAGGTTATAAGACAGAATATTAAATAAACGTTAAAAATAAAGGTCCATCTAGGCGCGTGATGTTCCCTTCGTGAATATTAGCGTTTTATGTGTTATTGCGCAAATGTGACGAAATTATGTGCCATGAAATGTTGTCAAAGGTCGACTTGTAATTAAGTGGTATTTGGTAGAATAATTATTACAAAATATTGACGCAAGTCCGAAGATACTCACAAAGAGCTACTGTATAAGGTCAACTAACGTTCATAAGAAAACTGTTGAAAACTTAATCATGAATTGCGAATATTGAAAATGCACGAAATACTCAGAAAGGTAAAATTAAAAGTAAAGACAGAGATGATAATCTATTCTCTTATTCAGGACCAGAAATACCACTGTTGACAGCTGACATGTCAAGTCCAACAGTTTCATAATAAGAATTTAAATCAGAATTGGACTCTTGGAATTTTATTGATTCTGGCGCAATTAATACCGGTAAGTGTAATGCAGTAATAATCAGATTGAATTGGTATTGAATTTTCATTAAATTCAGGCATAGCATCTCAACATTTTTCTTTTTTAATTAAATTTTTATTGTGCTATTTTCTTTGTAATTTAATTTTCTTTGCTAGTGTAATAGTTATCTTGAATGATTTATCTATCTGACAAGCGAAGAAAACCTTATGTGTGCTTTGGAGTAACTTTACAAACTTCTACTAAACTACAAGCAATGTCTACTGTAGCAACGGAATAGATCGTGTCATTCACGAAGACGCGTGCCTTGAATCATAATATCATGTTATTAAAGGTTAGATTTGAAATCTGCGCGTCATCGTGGATGACACGAACTGTATCTAAGCAAGATGATAATGGTAAACTTTGCACTAGAGTAAGTATCAAGTGCTTCTAATTAAGTACATATTACAAAAACTTAGGTCATGTCATAAGTTCTGTCACAATGTTTTTGACTGATAAAAGGTAATACAAAGCTTATTTTAATAAAAAAAGTTTGCCATGACCAACAGCTTGTTTTATACTAATCATAACGTAATATAATTAGTTTAAAATTTAGATCGCGTCTATATTTACTTTGGGATTTTTGTAAGACGCGAATACGCGGCTGGATTGTGGAAAATTATACTCTACAAAAAGGAGTAAAAATCAGTGTCATATTAATAAAATAGGTACAATTGTTTATTTATATTAACTTTTATTAGAACGTTATTTTATCACCAATATTTAGTTCTCCGGCAAGTCTGTACTTCAGCTATTACCCATCAAACTTAAGGTACTTTTCAGTGCCACGCAAATTTTTTACTGCCATCCAACGAGTAGGTTTGGTAAAACACATACAGCTGCAATTTTGGCAAACCAACATACATAAATTATATATTTTAAGATCCAGCTTTTGTTTTATGTAAGATTAAACCATGTAATAAAGAAAAATAAATATATAGCGGTCAAAATCATCTTGGCCAGGTCGGGTATTTTTTGTATGTTTTGTTATAAAAAAATCCAAATATTACATAGAATTATGTAAAATTGCGACAGTAAATTACGTTAAATTATATTGCAAGTAATTCAGCATTAAATAAGCTTTCAACCCATATATATGAATAAAAAGGATCTGTCCCTATAGCTTTTTTATCAGTCAAAACCTTTGTGACAGAACTTAGGACCTGACTAAGTATACATTATTTTATCGAAGTTGCCCCAGTAGGCCCAAAAGGCTGTAGGTAACGAACCTACACATTGTCACATCCACTAGCACATTAGACTCACACTACAGCTTTATCGCCGTATTTGCGCAAGCGCTCTAGGATCAAAGCTCAGATAATACTAATGAGCTAGCATGCTACATTTGTTAGGGCATGATACATCCGTCGTCTAAGTTACCTGAGAAAACCAGTATATTTGTAAACTCTAAATTCGTGTACATTTTACGTATCTTGAGGTCATATGTAACTGGGTTGTCTGAGCAATACCGTACCATCACACACGACAAAATTAGCTGGCGATTCGTAAGCTTTATTGCAACGAAATAAGGTCTATCATAGGTCAAATAGATATGGTGCTGTTATATTTGATGCAATGAGACGGGATCCATCGTGCGGGTCGTGATCTGCGGATGCGCGGGAGTCGTGATATGTCACCGTCTACATTAAAGAAAATTATTTACACTGGAGTAAGTATCGACGTATCTAAGATATTGTCAGTTACAACTTTCTATGCCAGACAGGAGACAGGAGAGTTTTAGCTTTCTATCTGATTAAGGGAACAATTCCATTCATGGAAATGAATTCAATTCAATGGAATGGATGTCATGGAATCGAATTCAGTTGAGTACGTTAGAGTTTGAATCGCAATAAAGTAATGCTTTAAGAGTATCAATGGGTTACGCCCATAATTAGATCTAGACCTTTTTCTATCAAAAACGAGAGATTGACAAAATGGAATATCGATATATATATATTTTTTATATTACGTAGGTGGCAAACAAGCATACGGCCCGCCTGATGGTAAGCAGTCTCCGTAGCCTATGTACGCCTGCAACTCCAGAGGAGTTACATGCGCGTTGCTGACCCTAAACCCCTCGTTGAGCTCTGGCAACCTTACTCACCAGCAGGAACTCAACACTATGGGTAGGGTATAACTGTTTTACGAATATATCCACCGTCATTGGCAAGATATTGTGGTGGCATGGTTGCTGTCTGAGTAGGTACCCACTCACCACACTAACCTCTTGAGAGTCTTGAGGTTACTGTGGGGCTTAGTAATTTGTGTAAGAATGACCTATAATAATTAATAAATAACAAATCCTGAGAATTCAGTTTATAAGTAATTAGTAACAATACCATAAGGTTGTTATAATGCTCTTATATTTTTATTCTCATCATTTTTCTTTTCTTTTTTTGTGTTTTGTTTTTGCGCGCACAAATAGCTCTGTCTTACTATGTAGAAACTACTTAATAAGCATGATGTTAAAATATTTTCATTAAGGAAACTGTAAGTCTAGTTTTAAGAAAAGTTCCTGTGTTATATGTAACTATAAAAGACTGTTTGTTTCTTAAATAAATAAATTAATATTTATTTGACGTCGTTTAGGTATATGTTTACTTTATTTGCCTAACATCTATAACCCCTGGAGAACTGATTTTACCGCACTATTTAAAGAAAATTGCTTCAAAAGGTGTGTAACAAATGCCGGTTAAACTCGGCATTTTAATCGCTCATATGTTAGAAATTGAATTCGCCGCTCCAGTTTATGCTCTGGTATTTATAATCGCGAGACTGGCTACGTAATGTCTTCATAAATGGCTCGGAATTTTCTCACAATTTGGCCTGGTCTTAAGTCATTTTGGTCTGAATTGTCATCTGAAGTGAAGGGCGAGCGTCAGGGCTCATATATGGCTTAGCTAGTATGTGGGTCATTGCTAACTTATATTTAACTAATACGTGCTGCGAATTTTAAATTAAATTAATGACATTTTAATTTTTTTCGACCGTTATCCCCCTATACACAAAAGTACTCGTATATGGCGGATTTATTCCGTTTTGTGTTATAATTTTAAATCAAAGTATGAATACGAGCGGAAAAAAATAGTTTTTTATCACAAAATAAGATTCTTAGATATTTTAAGTGTGACCTTTACTCATAATTAATATCAATATTAAGCTCCAGTACAGAATCATTAAATATTATTACAAAATCGTCCCTTTTAATGATTTAATAACTTATTGATGTGAATTCCTCAATTATATCAATATATCTTATATAATGATAGGAACTATAATTTTCGGTAATTTGATCTTGCATCTTTAGATCATTTTGCGTAGCTAATTAAATAAATATAGTTATTTGCCATGTTCGCTATGCATTATAATATATATTATGTATGTCTTAAGTTACTTTCAAAGACGTTTTTTACTAAGGTTAAGTATGTGTTAGGTTGTCCCTAGGTCCTAGTTATTATAATACAGATCATTTTGACATACGTTTGCGTTTCTGTATCAAAGGTAAAATAGAATTGCCGATTAATACGCTTTGTTTTAGTTAAATGATTGTAGTTTTTATTTCAATGAGATTTTGTAAAGTATGTGTATACCTGAATTTATATAGAACCTAGCCGGTGGCCACTAAGTAAAAAAAAGAAAAAATAATAATTTAGTATTATTGTATGATATTTATTTATTATAATTTTGTTTTTTGTGGCAAGCATAATTAATTAGAAATGTCTAACAACCACTAATTTAAATAAGAAATGTTAATATATTCATTATTACTGATTTAAATAACTCTCAAACATGTTTTTCCACATAAAAATGTACATTTCACGATTTCTTGTTTTTTTTAAAATGCAATTACCTCAAAACTCATGAATTTGTACTTATAACTTCATTGTACTTATGTAAGTACCTAAGATTTATTGTCTTATGTTATCCATGTCCTACGAGAGCGTGTTGGATGCAGCGAAAGTTAGTGACATTAAGTAGATGTTAACTGGTAGTGTCATGAACTTTGTGTGACGAAGACAAAAGAAAGGCGTTACCTGTCCCTGCGTTAGTTAAATTTCTAAACATGTTGGGATTTTAGTGAGTAATAAATAGTGTAAGTATCATCATCATCATCAGCCCTTTATAGCCCACTGCTGAGCATAGGCCTCTTTTCCAGTACGCCACTTGTCCCGGTCGCGAGCTAATCTCATCCAGAAGTGATCCGCAATCTTCCGAATGTCGTGCACCCAACGTGCCAACGGACGCCAGGGCCTTATTTCATCCGAAAGCTTAAGTATAGATAATAAATAACTCATATCTCTCAGGAAATGACCTATGTCCAGACGTGACAAGAAATTGTAAAAAAAGATTTTAATTGACGTGATGTTTCATGAACGGGCACGAGTATAGGGTATAAGATATTCACACTTATGTTTAAAGGCACACGCTCAAGTTTCTTAACACATTTTACCACTCCTGAGTGTCTTTCCCTATAATGTTCATTATTTGATCGACTTTTTCTAAGCATACATTATTAATCGATTTGAAACCTAGTGACATAACTGGCACTGGCCCGTGTCCGCACACCACATATATGGATGATATTATGTAACACTGTCGCGCCCTCTGCTGATCGTAATATCCGTATTCGGATGACTGATTGGAAAGCCGATCTATCTGATAATTATCAAGACAACTTTCATCTTGTGATGAAATTTTCGCGGGATTCTTAATGTGATCGGATAAAAAATAATTTACGACGTTCTGTAATAATGATGATAAGGAGTGTTTTTGTTAGATCCATAGATTCGTAAGTAGTTCTTTCCTCATATTCATTTCATATAATATTTAAAAATAAAAAAAATGTGTTATCATCATCATACTCTTCAAAATGTTCACACTGCATAAAATAACAAAATATTGCGAGAAATTAAAAACGAACAAGCAACAATGACTTTAGTTTACCCATTAATGGGAAAAAACCTTTGACATGTTTGAATTGTCTTCACAAAATCTCCAGCCATTGTTCAAAGTCTATAAGAAGTAGTACAATACGACATTATATTAAGAAGAACCGTTAGATGGCTCTAACAATTAAGACATTGAAGAATGCAACTAATAATGAAATTGCCTACCTATAGTCAAAATGAATTTGAAATAGAGGTGTATTGTCAAATGATAAAAACTTTTAGAACGCCATTTGACTTTGATCCTTATGTGTTCACTGATATGTGTACATTTTGTTAAATAACAAAAAGTGGCGCTATCTTACTGGGCATCGGCTAAAGGTTGTGAAGCCATCGTTCGAAACGATGCCGCCATACCTTTGGCCTTTGATTTATTAGAGAGAAATAATAAGGATCATAGTCAAATGGCGTTCTAAAAGTTTTAATCATGTGTCGAAAGATGGCAGTAAATTTACTGTGGATACAAAGTTTTCTTTGAAAATTCACCTCTATTTCAAATTCTTTTTGCTATAGTTAAACTGTAAAGTAGTTGAGTTAATATAAAAGTTCACTTACCTTAGCATGCTCCGTAAGTCTTCAACACGCACAAACACAATGCGGATAAATTATAACATGAAACCTTAAGACCAAAAGCTTTTAAAGCGTCAAGCTTAGCACATGAGGTATAAATATACTGGAAAGGTGCAACTGGGTAATACAAACGTGGTAAAATATTTTCAAATACGAAAATAATATAAATTTGTGTTTACTTATACTTTATTACAAACCTTTATCGCTTTTTGAATGTTACAATACAAAAATACACATCGTGAATACAATGCTCGGTCCTAACTCGAGTACCTTTAGGTACATTTATATTTTAAATAATTGGTAACGTTACGGCAACATTAATATCGTTACAATACATTAAATAGCTACATTACATTTATAACCTACGACAATTTGTATTTGAAAGTCTTCGATATACCAAAAGAAACTAACAAATTATAATATACATTTTTTGGTATAGAAAAACTTCCATAATCCTAATTTAAAGCTATAAATCTCTAAAAATATGACTACAACGAAACTGTTAAGTTTCTAAAGTTCTATATACAAAACATAAAGCCAATGAGTAGCAGATATACAAGGTTAACAAACCTTGAAACATTTTGAATAATTTACTTTTTACTAACCCTTTCAACTTCGGACTCGGGGAACCATGCTCTGAGAATCGGAGTTGAATGTTATTGATAATATCAGTCATCGGGTTACTATGGCCAGAGAACCGGTACTCAACGGGAACATGCACTAGTCTAAAACTACGGTTAGGTTACCCCATTTAGGTGTCTCCACTGACCTTTGGCGTTGTACTTTTTCGTGGCACGAATGCCGGCCGCACACTAATAGGCCTTATCGGCTTGAAATATAGTTTTCTCTCAGTTGTCGTTCTAGGTGCTTCTGTGGTAAACGTTTTGGTTGCAGCTTTAGGTGCTATTTTAGTGGTGTTCGTATTCTTTCTAAAGTCTATGGGGACATTTTGAGCTCTGTTAGCAGTAAATCGGGATTTAGCCGGGTTGAATCCAGACGTTTTATTAGACTTCAGGTTATTAGAGACTACGGTGGCATTTATCTTTTTAGAAACACGTGGGGTTGGACTAGGTCTAGTGAAATTGGAAGGTTTAACGATAGGTCTACGAGGGAATGCAAATTTCCGTTTCGCGTCTAAGGGAGATATTTTGACAGTCGTTATTTCATCAGGTATAGTCTCTGTTGTTGATGGTATTTCCGTTGTCGTAATTGTCTGTGCTTCAGTTGTCAAAGTTGTTGGTGCAGGTGTCGTTAGTAGATCAATAATAGGGCTTGTATTCACGGTCTCAGTAGTGGACGTAGTCGACGTTATTGTGGTGGATGATGGACTGTCAGACGTTTGCGATAAAATAGTAATATTAACCGGGTATTTTATTGTCGATTGATCGACTGATGATGCTCCTTGAAATTCTTGCCCTTTAGCAAAAGTTATTATACTGCGTCCAACCTCTGGCTTTAGCACGTCCACTTTGACGATATTCGCATCGTCTATTTGTGAGGACACCGATGCTGAATACACAACAAAAGGTTGAGAGGCCTGGTCATTGTTCATCTTTCTAGCCATAACTGGAACTTCGGTCTTAAAAAGAGCCTCTAAAGGTAAAGTAGATGGATCAGTTAGCATGCTTCGAGGTGTAACTATTTCAAAGCTTTTGGCAGCTTTGTTAAGTTTGTTTTGCTCGTTTTCATAAGCAGCTGGCACAAATTGCCACTGAGAATAAGTTTCCTCGCTGCTTTTGTCTGTTTTCTTATCATTATTAATGTAACTCAAAAAATCGTCGCTTTGTATATGCTCTACAGTGTGTTTCGGCACTTCACTGCTAGGCTTATTAGCTTCTTTAGTGACATGTCTGTATGCTTCATTGATGCTTTCGGAAGCAACGAGGTTCTCTTTAGGTCCATCAGCAAAATTACTCAATGCTCTTGCATTACGGCCTTCATCGATCCGAATTGGATTGTCCGGTGGATTTTCGACGGGATATATGTGTCCATATTTAGTTAGATAAATTGGAATTTCGTCTTCAACAATTTTGATGAGGCTGTACCTACTTACCTCACCAATTTTGTCTACCACTGGCTTCTTCTCAACCATAATTTTGCCTTCTTCAATAAGCCGTGTTTCGTTGTTTTTATTCAAACGATGTTTGTCTAATTTCGATGATACTTCCACAACGCGGCTTACTGAGAACAGTTTGTTGAATTGAGTTTTTATAACTGGTGGAACTGTAGGTACAGGCGTTGTTTCATTAATAGATTCTGTAGTCACCTCTGTAGTGCGATCATCATCTTCTGTTTCAGTTTGTGCGTTAAATGTAGTATCATGAGTACTAGGGTAGTTAGTTGTTTGATCCGTATTCTCTAAATAATCATCAGTACTATCATTGATTTCCATTTCTGCTGTAGCCGTTTCGGTTGGAAGGGTGTTGGTAGATAGAGTCTCATCACTGTCTGTTAACGTTGTACCAGGACCTTCAGTCATTGACAGATAATCATCACCAGTGCTCATATCAAAGTCTTCACTGAATATGTTTGTAGTGGTTTCTTCAGTATTTTCATTTGTAGTTTCTGATGCTTCATTGGCGACGCTTGCTTCAGTTACTGGTGCTGCGGCTGGTCTATTATATCCAACTGGCACATTCTGTACTCGTTTTGCTTTTGGATCAACAGGTTTGTTCGGGCTTGCTCTATTGTATATTGAAGTCCTATTTTGAGAAGTAATTAATCGTTTAGGTATTTCTGTAGTGGATGTGGAAGTCCTAAAGGTATTTGAGTTAATTACTCGTGGCACGAATGGTTTCCTAGAAGTCAAATTAGGTTTTTGTTCTTCAACAGTTTCATCTTCAGAGACTTCGCCTGAATCTTCCAAGTCTTCATCGTTAAATTCAGGTTTTCTGGTAAACAATTTGCTCGGTGGAACGAGCACCAGTTCATTCTCAGGTTCTTCTTCCAAGATTTCTTCAGAGTAATCTTCTTCTGGTTCTGGAGTCGTACTGGAGGTAGTGAAGGGACGCCTAGTGAAGGTCCTCGAAGAAAACGGCCTTCTAGTACTAGGTTTGAAGGCATCTTTATCGACAGTAGCCGGGCTAGTATAAACTCCTGGGTTGAATTTACGGCTGAATGTTCGACTGCTTGGCGAAGAAGTTGATTCAGTTGTGGAAGTAAACACTCGTTTAAGTGGTCGGTAAGGTGCCCTTGAACGTGAAGAAGGCGAAGTTGTTTGTGTTGTGGACGTACTTGGTGTTGTTTCAGGTGAGGATTCCTCTATCTCGGTTACTGGTGGTTGTTCACTAGAGGCGTCAAGTGATGCTGGATTATGGATTTCAGCTTCTGATAAATTAATTTCTCTTTGGCTTGTTTCTAGGGAAACTTCAGGCTTTGCCTCTATATTAGGTTCATCTGCTGGTTTTTCAGGCGTTTCTTCCTTGATATTGCTTTGGTTTGTTTGTGGGTTGTCAGTGCTAGTTTCTTCGGCATTTGTCGTCGTTTCTTTGTTAGTTTCATCATTGTTGTTGTTTTCATTTTCAACAATTTGTTCATCTAACTCCTTTTCTAGCTCTGGAGTGGTGGAGGAAGGCGCCTCGGTTGTTGTAGATATTATTGAAGTTTTTGTTTTTTCTCCGTAGTTAGTTACAATTTCTGTTGAACTTTCTTTATTAACTGCGTTCAGAGAACCTATAGACTTGGCTAAAATTTCGGGCTCATCCTCAATTGGTCTTATCTTTTTCCGAATTACTTTCCGAATTTTATTCCTTGTTGGTTCCGTGGGAGCCTCACTAGGTTCTTCAGGAGCAGCTGTAGAAGTTGGTCTTCGCCTAATTACTCTAAATTTCCTTTTGCCCGAATCATTAATTGGAATAGTTTCTGTAGAAATTGGACTCTCAGTCGTAGAACTGCTGGGTGCTCTGAGACGTTTAACGACAATACGCTTAGGAGTTTCATTAATTTCCTCATCAAGATTTTCCTCGTGCTCTGTTTCACTCAGAGCACTTTCAGAGAGAGTGATATCTTCATTTTTATCTTGCTCCTCCTCGTCAATGTCACTAGTTAGTATTCGCGGAGTAGTAGATTGACGAGACGGGAACGATACTTTCCTAGCCTGGAATGTTGGTAGAGGAGTGGACGTCGACGGTCTCACTTTACCAAATGGCAACCTGGGTGGGATTTTTCTAGTTACTTCTTCATCAACCTCTTCTTCAACTTGCTTATCATCTATTTTAGAGGCGGCAGTGGATCTAGTGAACGGGCGAGGCGTGAATTTTGTAAACGCTGGGCGTCGCGCCACTAATGGGGCTTCACTTGTGCTGCGTTCTATGCTTTCAGTGGTGGTGCTTCCAGAAAACCTGCCTCTACCCCTCGGTAATATGCTCGGCCTAACATTGAGTGTAGCGGCGGATACTTCACTGTCCTCAGCTTTATCGGCCACGGTGGTAGATGTTCTTCCCCGGAAGCGCCTGGGAGCAAAACTAGGCTTGGGTGCTGATACTGGAGCTTCTATGTCACTGTCAATATCTATCGGAGTTAACGAAATCAACTCCTCCCGATTCAAACGAGGCCTGAATTGCCCTCGCGATACAGCAGACGCTTCAGCCGGGACTGAGTCATCGGTTGAAGGTTGAAGCCTACTTCTAAATGTACGCCCGGTATCTGTATTGATTTTAGTATCTCCGATCTCCCGGCTGTCAGGCGTAGTCGACCTAATTTTTCTAGACAGCTCAGCAGTTTCGTCCGAGTCCGAAGTGATCTCGTTGGGTCTTGCTAAAGGCCGGCGGCGGCGGACGAAAGAATAATTCCTGGAACTTACCTGAGTGGTGGAGGGGGCAGCGGTAGAGGTAGTGGTGGTGGTGGAGCCGCGGCGGCGGAGGATGGTGCGGCGTGTGGGCGGGCTCGGCGCCGCTGTCGTAGTTGTTGTCGTCGGGGGATCTGTGACGACTGTCGTCGGGGCTTCAGGCTCGGGAGTCTCCTCGGGGGTGTTTAGTAAGGAAGATAATTGGACAGAAAGGACAGTAGTAGGTTCGGGGCTCTCGGGCTCTTCTAGGGGAGGGGAGGTGGTGGAACGAGCTCTCACTATGGACGTGTACTGAGGCTGTGTTTGAGACGGTGGAGACGAGATTTCCTTTTCTAAAATTGTCTCTTGAGAATCTTCTTCTCGCAATGTACTCGGGTACCTATAAATAAATAAAGTCACATCTTACTGCGAGTCCATATTTATTATTTAATACGTAGCATGTTGAGTAACAATAGTATAATTACTGGACAGTAGTAGCTTCTTCAGTAGTAGGGCGTTGTCTCCTGATAGTGACGTATTCGGGAATATTGTCTCGCCTTGCACTTTGAATATCCAGCGATTCAGGAGTTTCTGCGACAGTTACGAAAGAAGCCGGACGTTCGAAAAGTGCATTTCTGAAATTAAAAAACAAGTTAAGTAACAAGTTCTATATGGTAGAATTTTGTATATTATGAAGGGAGAATTTCCACCGAGACGGAACTAGTGAGACCTCAATATCCTTTAAGAATCTAAATGGATGCTTTAATACGGCCAGTATATCCGTAGATCTCTTCAACAGGCCGTAATTACAAAATACTATTATAGACCGTGTTTAACTATACCATAAGTGTAATGCCGGACTCTGGGCAGGTGCTGAATAATTAGGTAAATACACCTTGAAGTGATATCATCTGTGGTATCCGACGTAGATACACTGGGGCGCGCTCTCCTGATGTTGACATACCTCCTGGAGCGGGCGCACGGCGTCCCTGACGTTGGGTTCCGATTCTTATGGTGCACGTAGCTCGGACGAACTTAGATGATAGGTTATAAATCATTATAAAAACATGCCTTGAAGCGGTATCATCGGCGGTATCCGACGTGGCCACACTGGGGCGCGCCCGCCGGATGTTGACGTACTGCAGCGGGCGCGCGGCGGCGCCGGGCTCGGCGGCGCGCGCGCGGGCAGGTCGCGCGTCGGGCTCTTCCTCGGACTCGGACTCGTCGTCGGGTTCGGGGGTGGTCGCGGCGCGGGCGCGGTTGATTGTTGTGTATCTAAGGGGAACAAGGCTAAATCAGCGCTGAACTTTAAAATGTGCCAATGTCCGAATTATCTTATGTCGCTTGAAGTTTTGTAAGTACAAAGTGCATACTTACGAATATAATACGAATCTGTCAGTTTGGAAAAAAGAAAAGCTAAGAAATTGAGCGTAAATCTAAAATACAACTGAACATTTTGTTTAAAATTACATTGCTTAGCTTGATTATGAATAAGCTTGCACATTTTTTTAAATTGCTGTACCAATTTTTAATTGAGTTTGATTTTAAACGATAAGGTTTCGTTAATTGTCAAATGTTATTAATGAAACTTATAATGTTAATAATCAAATTGCACTCCTAATATCTCATCAAAAGGTCAAAAGGGTCTCTACGTGTTGGCTTCGGCTCCGCGCACGCCTCCCAAATGTTCCGTGATTGGTACACATATAAATTAACTCTAAAAGTACCTCATGAATAATCATTATACGTACTGTGGCCTGTCCTTCCGCAGCAGTTTGTCTTTGTCAGCAGACGCCTCTAACCCTGCGTTTTGTGGTCCTCTCTGTCGGTTTAGGGGCGGTTTTTCGAAAATGCTGTTGCCTCCTTGCCTAATAAACAAACAAAATCAAATTAACTGCTAGCAATTATTTAACCATCACATATAGCCAAGTTCGCTAAGGTCTTTTTGCACTTCGTTTCTCCAGCGGTACCTAGGACGTCCAGACCACCAACTGCGCTGTCGCGTCGACTGGACAGAAACGGTATTGGACAGATTCTTTGGTGTCGGAGGCCAAGACCTACTTCGGGTCGCTGCGCCACAGCCACAGTTGGCCGTGGCCGAACGTTAATTAGAATTGAAATATTAACAATTAACCAATACAAATTGAACCATAAACTGTAACCGTTCGTTATGGATTACGGTTCAATTTTGTAATAGTTAATTTTCAATTCTAATTAACTTTCGGCCTACACTGGCCACTGCAGTTAGTAAATAAGTATCACATACACAGGAATTTATACGATTGTTAATAATTTGCATGTACTTTTTGTGGATTTGTTGTTACTTATTTCAGAATTAGTTTTCCGATTCTCAGAAACTGTTATGGAATACAGACCCAAATACCCAAACTATAAGATATAAACCTATTAATAAATAATACAATTCGTGGTCGCCGTAAGAGAAGGTGGTGATGGACAAAGGCTAATTTAGTGTGGGAGCGCAACCGCTTATTTCAGTTGCGTCAACTTTTACGTTGTACTTATGTAGAACAAAATTATAAATAAATATTTAGTTCCAAGGATGGTCATGATATATTATAGTATAAAATTTATAACTTAGTAACGTAGTAAAATTGCTTGCCCTTTTATATGTGTAGTGACCCACGCTCTTTCTAATCGCTTCTTAATGCGATCTCATTCTAGTCTGGGAAAGCTTAAAAACAACTTAATATGTAAAACAGACAGTAATAGGCCCAACTTATTACGAACGTCTACCCGCCGAATTAAGAACTGAAATATCTGACGGAGTATTCGAACGTCAATTGAGGAACTTTTTATTGGAAAACCCATTATATTCAGTGGATGAATACATGGAATTAAAATTATAATGACTGTTTAACATTATAGTTTATGTAAAATTGATTTTAGATGACATTTGTTCTACACTATTATTAATTATTAAGTTTTAATGACGATCATTATGTGATATGTACTAGATATTTAGTTTGACATGTATTCCATTATTTCTGTTTAGTTTTCCGTTTCCTTTGTTTGTTAGTTTTTAATTTGACGGTAATTTCGAATTTGTTTTGTTTTTTGATTAATTATTATTGACGTTTTGTACCTAATTATATGTTTGCATGCCAAATCTTTGACGACTATACTCGTAATGTAAATTCAAATAGATTAACATAAGAATAATTTATACTGTAATTTATCGTTATGAAAAAAAAACAAATCAAATCATAATTATCTAATAAAAATTGCTCTACTGAAGGTCGTGGTCTATTACCTTTAGTATCCATACTAATGGCTCTGTGAGCTGTAGACCTCGCGATAAGCTTAGAAAATGTAAAAGTGGAAAACACTTAGTTCGTCGAGTCATTATCATAATGAATTCCCAATGGTCTTATGCGCCATAGACGCCGTTACCGCTTAAGTCTTTTATGCCAATTTCCGCATTAAAAATAAAATAAAAATGCGTCGACAAAAAAACTATTTAATCATGGAATCTGATTACAAAGTTTCAGGAGAATCGGTTGAGAATTGCGACCTGTAGAGGAGAACATCCGTAAATACGAAAGCAGTTTATCCGAGCCAAACTAACGCTTACGTCAAAAAGTAAAATTCCACCTAATTAAATATATGTGGTGGTCTCTCGCTCTTCTTAAACGCTTGATAATGCGGTGTCTATTTAGTCTAGAGTGAGTGTAATCAAGAAACACAGGTATACTTCCACGTACTTGGTCCTGGCGATGGTCCTCTCCAGCACCTTCTTGTACAGGTTCTTGTGACGGACGAGGGCGTGGTGGTGATGGAACTGCTGCTTAATTCTGACAGGTGTAGTTGTTTCTCTGTTTCACTTACTTGGTTCTGGCGATGGTCCTCTCCAGCACCTTCTTGTACAGGTTCTTGTTAAAGGACGAGGGCGTGGTGGTGATGGAGCTGCTGCTTGATTCTGACAGGTGTAGTTGTTTTTCTAGCTGCTCCACACCACCTGAAATTAGTAATGCGATTAATAAATTGAAATGAAATGTTGGTATGAAATTTTATGGTTTCGGCTGCGACACCAAGGAAATATGTATAAGTAAGTACCCAGTAGATTGTAAATCAAAGGTAAAAGGATGGTGGAATCGGAAATCAAATATCTAGAAATTGTACAACAAATCCATTTAGAATAGGTATCCGCTATTGCAAATCGTAAAAAAAGAGCAAGAGGAAGGAGGATGGGCAGATTTGTATAGACATTGGCCCATAAACCAATAATAATTATTACCATCCGAAAGGTTTTTTATATAGGTACTTACTGCATTTTTTTGTATGGCGAGACTTGCCAAATCTCTGTTTAAAAAAAAGTATGACAAAAAGAAAACGAATAAAAAACTAAAATATCGTGACACGTAATAGTAATAAGTGTCTATGTTAAATGCGATAGTTGAACTTACCGACTTTCTTGATTAGATCGATGAGTTCCTTGATGACCTTGGGGTCCTCGGCGTCTACGTCCGCGGAGTCCTCTTCTAGCTCATCTTCGTATTCCTCCTGAAACACAAGGATTCAGTACCATGATTATTTATTTGTCATTGGAAATGAACTAATGACCGCTTGTTTGGATGAACGACGAAAATGTGAATGTACTACAGTAGAAAAAGGCGCGAAAGGAGGACAACCCTTCGCCCTACACCACCACCAAAATAAATTTTTGCCACCTTTTTCCACTGACAAAGTGGGTGTGCTAGAATATGGTTACGTAGTTAAAATAAGATCTTTTCTGGGGGCCGATTTTCAAATTTCGAGTGCTCGTTTTTGTCCCTCGCTATCTGTGGAAAACGGCGAAATGCTATTATTGAAATGCGAACGATAGAAATTGTTCGCATCGCAATCGTTTTAAATTCTATTAGTAGAATTGAAATGCCTATTTAGTAGTGGTGATAATATTAAAGGGAGAACACGAAATTGAGCTATCGAAATTCAAAAATCGGCCCCAAGATCTCCGTTGTGACACATTCTGATACCTATGTACTTACATTGTCAGTTAGCCACTACCTTTCAAACAAAAAAGTTCTATGCAAGAGACAGTAAATTGTTTCTAATTACCTCGGGTTCGGGCGTGGTAGTAGTAGTCGTAGTCCTGAACAGCACGGAGCTCTTAGTGCTCAGTTTGATAGGTTTCCTCGTAGTGGTGGTGGCTTCAGTGGTGGCCGCTTTGGTGGTGGGGGCTTTGGTGGTGGTCGTGGGTTTCTTACAGAGCACGTTGCGGGCGAAGTCGCAAGAGTCCGCGGCCTTGTTGAAGAAGAGACCTGGAAATAGTGTCATGTGGTCGTTTAATAGTCATTCTAATAGTCACTTTATTTAACTAAGTTAAAAAAGCTATTGAGTGTGAGAAAAGTTATTAAACGTGCATGTATGTCTTAATCACTAATCAGCCTCTAAATCTACAGATCATGCGCACGTAAAAACGCACAACTTAAATGTACATAATTTTCCTCCCACAAGAGGACTTAGGCAATTATTATATAAGCCCAATACAGATATGAGATTTCACAGACACCTTTAAATATCGTTGCAGATGTATGTAGGTCGACGAATCGGTACGCGCCGGTATTCAATTTGGAAACCGCATACTTTACTGCCTACCTAATAAAGTGACCGGAATCTTACCAGACGGGCAAGTAAACCTGTGAGCCACGTTGCCGAAGTTAGACGAGCCGGAGTCGAGGCACCAGAAGTACGTCTTGCAGTCGCGCGGATGCTGGAAGAAGCGCTCGTCTATACACTTCCAGTAGGATAGTGAAGGGACTCTTACCAGACGGGCAGGTGAACTGGTGAGCCACGATGCCGAGGTTAGACGGGCCGGAGTCGAGGCACCAGAAGTACTTCTTGCAGTCGCGTGGATGCTGGAAGAAGCCTTCGTCCGTGCACTTGAAGTCTGAAAAGATAACGAAGGAATTTAAAGGCGAGTTGTTACCACCACGATGCTGCAGGTGCTTGTGGTTTTATTGCAGTAACTACTTAAAACAACAATCAATCATTCAAACGATGATGTGACAGTAACAACCGTAGGCACCTACTAGGTCTCTCCGTCTTGTACAATTTACGATAATTTGCTATATTAATGTAACATTACGTGCAGAGGCATAGTTCAAAGATTGGGTGCCACGGTAGTACCAAAAAATAAGCGCGATTCACATCGCCTGCACGATGACCTCTTCGATCTTAAGGTAAATTTGCCCCTGAATTAAAGATGTAATTCTACCTAAAACATCTTGGAAGGGAAATTGTTTTGAAATTATAATATAGGAACTGTCAAGAGTTTGACCCATAAACCTTTAAAGTTAATCGTTTTTAAGTATTTCGGTTGAGTTTATACCTGATCCTGGATCAGGGGTGGTTGGAGGTTCCGGAGTGACGATGTTCCATGTGGGCGTGGTGCTCTTGGCTGAGGTTGCGACGCTCTTCCTGTTGTTGATCTTAGTCCTGAAAGGCAATTACAAAGTAATTAGAACATTACATTTTAACTAGTGGCTCAGTGAGCTGTAGACCTCGCGACTATTACTTACTAACTTAAAACTGCTATTTTTGAAACTTTCCAAAAACGGAATCGAGAAAAAAACTATTAAATCATCGAACCTACTCACAAAATTTAACGAGGATAGGATAAGAATTGCGACCTGTAGAGGAGAACATCCAGACATGCGAAAGCATTTATGCCCAAGCTGAAACAGAGACCTTGGGTATCGCTTGGTCAATGAGATACGAGTATCATCGTATGCGTTGAGCTTGGTTATTTCATGAGATTACAGGGTCGCGTTTTTAAAGATAATATTTCAAATGTCCTCTGTCACATCAACCAATACGGTCATTACATTAACAGACATTATACGTTACAACTTAATAGAACGTGATCCTGGCATCTGTTTCGAACTGACAACCGATGATGGTCATACGTTTAGAAATGAGGCTGGAGATTGAGACAAAGTGAACAATAATAAAAACTTCGCGATCGCAAGGCTACAATTTCACAGAAATTTGCCATTGGCTATAGTACCCTTAAGTCAGCTGTACTTACTTGGCAGCCGTGGGTTTGGCGGTGGTGGTGGTGGTAGAGGCTTTGGGCCTTGGTCGCTTTCTGTTGCTCGAGCTCGAAAGTTTGGGTCGCTCCGATACCACTGAGTTGTCTGTTGATCTGCCCAGAAATTAAGGAAATTAAATAAATCTCTGAACAGTGAAATCGGCTTCAGACTTCATAGCCCATGTAAACATAGGGTTCAGAATGCAATGCAAAAATCTTATGTTTTTTTTGGGGTAAACCGATCAGCACAATCTAGGTTACTTCTATTTCGTCCAGTAATTTTCTAATTTGAGCCTTGTGGGTTTCTGCGTTCTTCTTACTAGATTTAATAAGTCGATCTATGTGTTCTACTTACCCTAGTTTTGAGATATAGGCTTCCTTGGCAGCCTCGATGAGCGGGTAGGGCTTCTCGTGACACGTGCCGCGGAAATCGTCGTTGTCGATCGACCAGAACATAATGCCTGAGGATTGGAATTAAAATATTGTTTTACTACATACGAATACTAAGTTCACGTGAAGAGTGTAAAGACATGGTGACTTTAAAATAAATAAAAAATATTAATACAACAACTCACAACAAATGAATGTAGGTATCCTGCATATAAAAGTCTATGCAGGGGGGCTAAGCTAATAGTTTTGGTGACTGTACGTTGAGAGTTTAGAGGTCGTCTACGCTAAGTTTGCAGCATTTTTTTGGCAGCGCTATATTTGACATAGTTAACTTTCAATCAATAAGCCCGTATTCTTTATTGTTAATTTACTGTAATAGTAATTAATTTAACAGTCCATATGAGAATGGAGGATTGAAATTACATAAATAAACTTCCAATGAAGTAGCAGTGTAGCTTATAAGTCCTTAGCCTTACCTCCTAGTCCATTCTCGGCCACATATTCCGCCTTCTTCTGCACGATCTCTATATCATCGTACCCAACCCACTGGTTGCCCTTGTACGCCACGGGTCCCATAGCGTCCTTGTTGGGGTACATCACGGTCCACGGCTCGTCCTCTTCGGCGGATGATTCGTCGTCGGAGTCTTCTTCGTCTGAGCTGATAGCGCGCTTCGTCTTTTTGGGGTTTAGAGCTTCGCAGATCTGAAATGTAGGAGTTGTTGATTTAGTAATACGGGTTTGTTGATGCTTGGTGTGATCACTTTCAATATAGAGATGTAAGAAGCCCAATTGTGACGGCTAAAATATATGACACGTAAAGTTCTTAGTAATATTTTGGCAGATCGTTTTCACTCTGTTAGTACTGTGAGGCTCCTCGCCTTGCAATTCGCAATAAAATCATGAAAGGCGTCAACGTCCGTGCTTTTTCTATTTTACCTTATGATAAGCAAGTAGATATCCCTTCTCCCTGGTGGCGTCTCCCTGTTTTCCAGAAGTCGGCTAGCGCCTCGATCTCCGTCGCATCGAGATTAAATATTGACTACAAATATCTAGATAATAAGCCAGATAATCGTTCTCCCTAGTCGCGTCATCTCACCCTGTTCACCAGGACCGTCAGCCGTTGTTCCTATGTCCATCACATGAGGGTTGAAGAGGGAGCATAAACGTCCGTGCTTCTTCTATCTTACCTCTTAATAAGCCCGATATCCCTCCTCTCTGGTGGCATCGGTGGCGTCTCCCACTTTAGCAAAACCGTCGCCTGGCGCTCTGATCTCCGTCGCATCAGAGTTTAACAACGATCATAAACGTCAGTACTATTTCATTTTTACCTCATAATAAGCCAGATAGCCCTTCTCCCTGGTTGCGTCACCCTGTTCACCAGGGCCGTCGGCAGGCGCTCCAATCTCCGTCGCGTCAGGGTTGAACAGCGTGTATGAACGGCCGTACGTCGGTATACCCAGCACCAGCTTATCGCGGTCGGCACCACTTTCCAGGTAGAATTTGATCGTGTAATCCTAAAAAAAAGATAGAAGGTAATTTAGTGTTCTATACGATACATAAGAAGTTTATTTTTTTATGTAGATTTTCTTTATATAATTGAGCTTACTGTGGGACTTAGTCAATTTGTGTAATAATGTCCTATAATATTTATTTATTTAATTTAAAATATTAATCACCGGCATATAAAACAATATAATTCATAATGAGCTACGTACTATTTTATTGTTATTAAAGGATGTTACAAGTAATCAATATTAAAGCCAATCCTGAAGAAAGCAGTGATTAATAGTATTAAGTTTGTGTGCGATAGAAATAGGCGGGTCAATGTACAAAATTCTTCGTGCTTAGCGTCCTTACTTTAGAGAATCTGTATTCTTTCTAAAGAAACACTGAGACTGCCGAACGGGCAGCTCTGATATTAATATTTACTGTAAGTTATTACTTAGTTTTCACAAGTGACTACCACTTACAATGTTGAGTTCGTTGTCAACGCTGTACTCGTTGGGCTCCTCAAGCGGGAACAAAGGAGCATGGTGGTTGACGGCGGGCTCGAAAGCGGAGTGGTAGTCGTATGTCAGCAGGTTCATCCAGTCCAGGTATCTGAAAACGACAGATAACAATTATTAATTGATGATAAGAAAAGGAAGGTTTAAAAAGTGCAAAGCGCCTATGGTAGATGACGCTATAAGCTTCCCTGAGGCGCGTATATGAGTGATATGGTAGAAATATTCGCTGTCATCGAGTGAAGTCTCGTTAGCTCAGTTGGCAGAGCGATGGGCTAGTGATCCAGAGTCGCGAGTTCGACCCTCACCCCAGACAGTAAAGAAATTTGTGATAAAAAAGGATCTTAGGCTTTGACTTAAAATGAGGGTCACCATGTGAGTTTTAAACGTTTTACTGGTAAGTAAAAGTGTGTATTTCAGCTGAGCTAGCTGTAACGCAGCTTTGCTAAGAAGTTACCATCTGGCCAATGTCACATGTTTCTGACAGTGAATGCAGCCTAATAGACATAAATTAATAAATATATATTATAGGTACAGAAATACACCAATTACACACACAAATTGACTAAGTTGTTAAGGTTGTGTTGTGGTTATTTAGACAACGATATATATAATATACAAATACTTAAATACATAGAAAACATCTATGAATCAAGAACAAATATCTGTGTCCATCACACAAAAAACTGCCCTAACCGTTATTCGAACCCAGGAGCATCTGCTTCATAGGCAGGGTCACTACCCACTAGGCCAGACCGGTCGTCAAAGCCAAAACATGGACTAGACATGGACTATTTCTGCTAAACATTCGTCAATCAAGTGACGATTTATTTAATACATAAGTATGACACGAGTATCTAGGTTTCGTCCAGCATACACGGAGGTGCGAGAATCGACTATTTGATTTAAGATAACAAGTCAACTCACAGGTAAGCTAATCTTTTGAGATTTTGTTTAGTTGATATTTATTCTAAAACATAAGTGACTACCTCAATTACGTCACCTTGAGAACAAGATCTAGGTCTGAGTTTACATAGTTTACATAGAGTAGTCTGCTAAGTTTAAGACTGATCGACATGACTCATTAATTCCAATGTTAGGTCGGCACGTCTTTGTTCAAAGCTTTACAGACACTATATATAAAACTAAATATAAATGATATGAATATGTCCAAGGTAGACGAGAAATCTATTAGACACGCACAAAAACGTAATTAACATACCAACCTGTCATTAGTTTTATAAATGAGCTTTAAGAATTCATCTTCTAAACCAATTTGTCTACCTAAGGTCACTTCTGTCGGGTTATCCCGATTAATACGAACCACACACGAACATTGAAGTATTGTAAATGTGTAGTGATTGGAATGAAATTAAATGATATAAAAACTGATAATATATGAACTCTGGTCTGGCCGCAAACTTAATTTGAACCTGTAATGCTGTAACTAAATTATTAAATGTAGTTTGGTTTACATTTGTTTAATTTATTAGAAAAAAAAAACAAAACATTTGACGACCGGTCTGGCCTAGTGGGTAGCGACCCTGTCTATGAAGCGGATGGTCCTGGGTTCGAATCCCGGTAAGGGCATTTATTTGTTTGGTGAGTACAGATATTTGTACCCGAGTCATGGATGTTTTTTATGTATTTAAGTATTTGTATATTATATATATCGCTGTCTGAGTATCCGTAACACAAGCCTTCTTGGCTTACCGTGGGATTTAGTCAATTTGTGTAAGAATGTCCCTACGAGTATAATATTTATTTATCTATTATTTGTATATAACTAGACAACATCAGGGCTCGTAGTTGAATTAGTGAAGCTGTTTTTGAAAGTATTGGTTGATGGATGTCGCACTGTAACTCCTAAAATGCATTTTGGAATAAATGTGCTTAAACCTACAATGTGATTTACACGTCAGTTAGACATTATTTGCCCGTTATGTAACTAAATATCTAGGTATTGTATAGCCCTCAGTCGAAATGAGATTTAGAACCCGCGGAGACATTAAGTTAATTAATAGTGTCGTACCACAAACCTCTCGGTCGGTACCTACGTAATACTTGGCTACGGTAAGTGAATCGGGGCTAATTTACTCATAACGAAGTCAGAGAAGTCATAAAATCATTACGCACCTACTTTCATTTAAAGTATTTTTAACCGACTTCAAAAAAGGAGGAGGTTCTCAATTCAATTGATTTTTTTTTGTATGTATGTTACTCGATATCTCCGAGAATCGTGAACTGATTTTCAATTTTTTTGTAATAGAACGGGTATAACCCCGAGATGGTTCCGTTGGCACCAAGTCGGGGTCTGATGATGGGATCTTGGAGAAATCGAGGGAATTCTTCAAATGTTATAGGTGCATGTATGGTGCTTTTAGTAATATTTGAAGTCGGTTTTATTTTTTTGTATACGTAGTATACTCTGGCACAGCCACTTTGTCAGTAGAAAAAGGCGGCAAATTTTCGGCTGTGTTCAGTATGTACCTATTACCTGGTGTTTCACTGCTGGGGAAAGCTTGGAATCATTTGAACCTTACACTAAATCATGTATTCGAAACACACACACACACACCAACACATACCAATTATCTTAGCTAGAGTAGATAAAAAGAAGCATCTACCCAAAACAAAATGATGTATTTTAGCAATTGAGGAATTGTGATTAATTATCTGCTAAATATTCTGTTGTTATTACATGACTAGGTACAGTACATTACATTAATTAAAAGCACTTCCGTCGCATTATAGCTACTTCAGTTTCTGATTGTATACCATTGGAAGTATTTAATGAATATCATAAATTTTATATTTACTTTAATCAACCACGCCCACGGAGTAGTAACTACTCTAGCTAGACAGAAAGAAAAACTTTCGTAACTTTAGTAACATATTATTCGGTTGTTGCCCTACCGGAACCACATCAACATGTCATATACATAGTCTCATTACATTGGGACGCTATTATGTTGTTACTTATCATATGATGCAAGAGTCACGGTCAGCAGATGTGGGGCGGAGAAACAGAGCATGAGACGCTTGTTCGAGAAAACAAATATTTGCATTGTTTAACGAGATTAGAGATCGACCAAAAATGGAAGCATTATATAGGTATTAAGTATGCTATTTCACAGACTGAAAATGAGAAACATTACGCGTATTTACCTAAACCTTGAACTTTTTTTCTTGTTTATGGCAATGCCTTAAAAATATTTAGGGATAAATTTACACAGATCGACCTAGCCCCAAACTAACCAAAACTTTAAAAAGAAGCCTAAAAGAAGACATATTTTTAGCAGTCTATGTTAGTTGGTATGTTTGTGGCGGAAAATTCATAGATGCGTTGGTCGAATGGAATTACTGATGGCCAGATTCGAAGAATGAAATACGATAACGAGAACTTATCTAAACCAGAACTTATTGGTTTAGTTACGTTCTCATTTAGATATCGTTTGTATGTCGTATAATTTACAGAAGCAGCTTGATGACGTTAGAAATATCATAGATAGATCTTATTGGGATCACAGCGGAATCGAAATAAACGTCAATTTTGACATTTCGTTTAATTATTGATCTATTAAAGACACGTTTAAAATCTTTCCAAGATCTTAAACGTGTCTTAATCATTCTTCGAATCGGGCCGTGAATCGATTATGATGCTTGTTCGTATTTTATGCACTAGACTATAATTTTTTATCAGTTCAACATGAAAAAATACCTATAGTTAAGCTACACTGGTTTCAAATGCTTTACCGTATTTTATTTAGTATTTGTTAGTAACAGCGGCTTTTAGTTTTTCGTCACATAAAAATAGAACTTTATATTGTATTGTAATTTTGGCGATTTTCCGCAACTCAACAACTGGCGCCTATTTTGTGTAAAAGAAAAAATTGAGCCTTAATTATAAAACAAATATGGATAATTATAATGCGCCAAGCTGCTTGGCGCATTATAATTTTTCATATTTGTTTGTTTAAAACAAAATAATCCTGCTTGGCCCAAGTCTAGTCACTAAACAAATTAGGTATGTTTTTTCTAACGATATTGTAGTTGACATCACAATTTTAGCAAGCCGATTGATGTTTGTAATGCAGTGTTACAAGGCGTAATAAGCAATACCATTCAAGCCTTTAAAAAATAAGGACACAATAAGCTAAAGCAATCGTCAAGTAAAATAAGGACACAATACACTAAGGCAGTCCTCATTCCCCATTCTATACCTAAGTAGATTTAGCAACGATTCAGGGCCGCGGAGGAGCCTAGCGCCCGTCCCCATTGTGTTCTCCATTGTACATTCAAATCAGTTGCGACATGTGATAATGACGAGTGGGATGTAATGTGGGCTAGAAAAGTGGCGTTTGCAAATGGGGGGTTAATTATAACGATGAACGTAAAAGTTGCAGCGGCGCGTCAAACAAATCAGGTAGGCCGGAGCCAAATAGACAAGTCATAGGATTGAAATTTAGTTGTTTGTACGCGTCGACAATGTAGTTTCTGTAATACAAGTACACACACACCATATGCCATATGTTTTATAATCTAATTATTTTTATTTTATGTGAACTGAAATATTAGAATGATAGGTAATATGCAACAAACTCGCCGCGTAACCATTGCTAAAATTTCAGATTTGTTATTTTATTTAACACATTTTACGTCGAAAGCGAAATGCGACTGAATTGACGGATTTTTTAATCAACTAAAATGTCTTAAACAACAGGTTTACCATTTACCTGGGACGCCCAGAAAGAAATACCTGGCCTCGTAGCCAACGTTACAATCTTTAACGCTCCGTAGCGTATCGTAGTCATCTCTGTCTATCACTCTCCTTTATTAGTGCGACTGTGACAGTTGCGTTTCGTTCGCCACGAAGCGTGAACGATAGGCACGTTGGCTACACGGGCTGATAATTAAATCCCATTTATAGGGTAAGAAAACAATCACGACCGATTAAGCAAGAAGTGATGTTGATTGACTAACTTTCCCGAAAAGCCATTACACTCCCACACCGTAAGAGAAAACGTTTCCTTTAACAATTAGCATATATGCGCACACGCAACGCGACCTTTACGTAACCGCAATGCCAGCTAATTGACACCAATAGCGCTACCAAAACACCCGTCAACGCTACTACGTGTCAACGCTACGCATCATGTATCGTGTAGCCGCAATTATATGTGGTGACACGGTTCATTTCTTTAACTTGTCTACAAAAGCATATGTTTAAATTTATACTCAGTTGCAGAGCAGTAAAGCTCAAAATAGTAAGTGATGTGTTTCGATGCTTTAGCTAAACAGCGATATGTAAATAGGGTTGGGAAAGAGTCACACGTTGCTCTAGTCCAATGTCAGATTGGGTAAGAGAGTGTGAGTTTGAATGATAAGATGGGAACTTACGTTGATTGCGCTTATACGAATGAAATATATCCATTTAATGATAATGATATTATTGCTTAATTTAACCATAGATTTAATGCTTAAAAGGCATAAAGGCAAGCCTTAAACATTAACAATATCTAAAAGTATTAAATTATATTCCCTACTTTATGCTAACACCGCGTTTTAAAGGAAATAATTCTCTTAAATAGAGCAGAACTAATTGTAACTAGAGGTACTTACTTGTTCAAAGTTTTGATGCCAAATACCTTCTGCCATAGTGAGCAGGAGGCGATATTCTCCTGTTTTCTCGCTGTCTCTTTCGAAGTCTTCCCTTAGTTTACAAACGACTTTGGCGTAGTTATATCTCCTCTTAGCTCGCTGTCATGCTAACATAGATCTAATAAATAAAGTAACTACTTACCGGTTCAAAGTCTTGACGTCAAATCCCTTTTGAATATACTCGATGCCAGCGGGCACAGCCATAGTGAGCAGGAGGCGAGTTTTTCCTGTCTTCTCGCTCTCTCTTTCGAACTCTTCCCTAAGTTCTTTGACGAGCTTGGCGTAGTTCTCTCTGTCTTTTGGCTTGCCACCGTCGCGGAACGCGGGGTACTCCCAGTCCAGGTCCAGACCGTCGAAGTGGTTCTGTCTGAGGAACTGTAGAAAAAAATTGAAATGAATGAATTATAAACAGGCATTTATGAGCCATTTACGACCGACGGCCGACTCTGGCCTAGTGGGTAATGACCCTGCCTATAAAGCCGATGGTCCTAGATTCGAATCCCGGTAAGGGTATTTATTTGTGTAATGAACACAAATATTTGTTCATGGGTCATGAGTATTTTCTATGTATGTACATATATAAGTATGTATTTATCTATAGGTATATGTATGCATATCGTCGCCTAGTACCCATAGTACAAGCTTTGCTTTGTTTGGGGCCAGGTTGATCCATGTAATATTGTCCCCAAATATATTTTTTTAAAGAACTTTAAAGAGCTTACATTACTCGATAAACAGATGTAATGTAAGTAAATTTGCATTGTGTTGGCAAGATGTTAACTTTCTCAAAAGGTTTCATCCAATTACGATTTGCACAAGTAATGTTTTATAATTGCGAATGAATAACTTAAATAAAACTATCTTATTTGGCTGCCATGGGATACGGTCACGTCTGAAAATATCGATAGGGACAAAGTGCAAAAAATATGTATACAACATAATATATGGGCAATAAGGTCTTGTATACATATTTTCGGCACTTTATTCGTACCGATATTTTCAGACGTAACTGTACCTATATTGCGACGAAGGCTATCTTCCAGCGTGAAATTGGACTTGATATACGGCCCAATTCGAGCAATGCTTATAAGATGTCACACCGATACGATATTGATGTCTCAGTGCCAAAAGTGACATTTTTGGCACTGACAGATCGGTATCGTATCGGTGTGACATCTTTGTTCGAATTGGAGCAAGTAGCTGAACTTTCCCGGTCGCCACTTCTAAAATAAGTAAAATATATAATGCGTACGATAGAATATTAGATATCCAATCTAATAAGTAATTAATACTATCCCAACTTGTACAGATTGATATCTAACTAGTATTACTAGTACAATTAGTATTAATCATATTAATGGGTATCGAGGTATACTTAGCCAAGCTAATGCTGGTAATTTTAGGTCTACGGCTAGATATAGAAAGGGGCAGTCCTGCCGGTGAAAGTGGTATGGTCAGCTATGGTATTTTATGCTACTGTATTGTGTGTGTATCAGGGGTATAGGATGATCTAATACCTATATCACAAAATATAAACAAAGTATCGTTAACATAAGTAATATAAACAGAGGATTAGGACCGAGACGTTAAGCAGTGGGCCTATTGATTTACATCTAATTGACCAAGCGTTAGCGAAGGTCTATGTTTCAGCTTGCGCAAAAATGCCTTAGTATGTCCGAATGTTCTCCTCTACAGTTCGCATTTCTGCAGTTCGCTGATTAAATATGTTGTTTTGTCAAATAAGTTTTTGGAAAATTTCAAAATGGCGTAGTCATGGGAGTTCGTGAGGTCTACAGCTCACAGATCCACTAGTATATGAATTACGAGTTGATATTAAACATACTGCGCATAATATAAATACATACAATATCAATCTTATCATAAATTAATACGAATTTAAAAGCTCAAATACTATTTATATCTAGATATCAAATGTGATTATCTGATACTGATACTAATACTGATATTTGGGGTAACTCCAGCCCGCAGATCCTGCAGCAAGGACTAGGAAGGGGTGACTACAAAGGGGAGGCGATGTTGATACAAAATAGCACTGTATGCTCGCAGGCTCTGCTGATTCAACCTATGCGGCAATGAGTCGGTGGAGTATGTCAGCCTCATATTGCACCAGCTAAGCCTCAAACGTGAAATCCAAAAAATTACGCTCGCAAACCAGCTTATTAAGCAACAATTGTCTATATAAAAATAAAAACCTGGCACAATTTTCTAACATTTAGATTTGAGGAGACTGCGAACGCACGTGTTACATGCGTACCTACCGAAGATGTGTATCTACTCTAAATGTATAGTATCAGGTTTTGAGGAAACCCAATTTCTACAGAAACACGTAAGAAACGAGTTTAAAATTGATGGACACATAAATACGAATTCACATTTTAAAGTGAAATTAAAAGTGGAACTTGATCTGTTGACTTCTGTACTTGTACACTGTAGCGCAGAGATCTAGATTAGGTTCATATTTTATAAGAAGCTTATCTATTTAAAAAAAAATAGACATTTCAAATAACATTATTGAGTACCTACGATGTTGGTTTATTTTAAACATTAATTGAAAGCAATCTCAAAACAATTACATCCTAACAATACACGTAAGATTTTCTTTTGTTAAATATCATGATAATTACTCACGAAATAAAACTAATATAATGGGTTATATCGCATATAATGAATAAATATATCGTAATGACAAACGTCGGGCCATACTTTAAATTCATTATTGGCGATATAATCCATCAAAAAAAAATTGTTTGATTTCATAACACATACCTAAGCTCAATAATTAAAAGCTGGCATTATTTTTCTTTATTCTCTAATTAAAAAAATAAATAAAAAAACATTTTTTTATACCACATCGGTGGCAAACCACACCGTTGCACACGTTGCTGACCCTAAAATATATATTATACCTACCTATATTTAATGTTAAATCAGTGAAGCCACATTTTGTTTAGGTAGGAGTAATACTTAAGGGGAATGCTATGTACCTAACTCAACCTGGTCATGCGCAGCTTTCGTAACACCGTCATCGGTAATAGAATGCTACTTTGTCTATGTCCAGCCGGACTGGCATCTCGTCGGTGACGAAATAGGACTGTTCCCGTCCGTTACGTAACATCGACACATTCAAATGTTAAGTACAGTAAAGGCTTTGCAAGATAACTGTTATTATGTTACACTGTATTATGTTATGGTATCGGAAAGAAATATTTAAGCATTAAGTTTATGTAATTCAAAATTTGATTAACTCTAATAATTTGGTCCAGAGGCCCATTTCTAGAAAGGTATTAGTCTAATATTATTAGTGTGTTGCCATGGTAACCCATACGATTTGACAGTTTGTGGACTAATAATATTAGTCTAATGCCGTTCGAAAAATGGGCCCCAGGTCGTGACGTTGCCAAATGTACGTTTGAATACATTTATGATTTATTTTACTTGCTTATACCAAGCTCGTTACTAGAGATTAATTTATTTGTGCGAAACGTCGCCAAAGAAGTTTCTATATCAGACATAGACTCTAGTAGTGTACAGTCAGCCTCAATAGTAGCAGATGCTGTGGCGGATGGATACAACGCGCCAAAAGTAATCTCTAAAATGATTCTGTCGTAGTCTAATTTTTCACATAGGTACACACATACCTATCTATTTTTGTTAAGCTATTAAATAATGGTAGATGATTTTGTTGCATAGTATGACACACTAATTTTGATGCTGAATGATTATAATAGTGAAATAAAACTACCGTCCATCCTACTGATAACATTTCAACTAATACATTCACTAATGTATTGACCAACACGTCATATAGGAAATAAGCGAATCGAAATGCAATTTCCTCGACGGAAGATAGAAATCGGCGGACTTCCGAACAATATACGCGTACCGACTCAATCCAACCTTATTAAGGCTTATTAGTGATCGGAATGTCCGTAACGAATATCTCCGTATATCTACGTAATTGCTGACAACTTTAATGTAATGCCGTAAGAGCTATTTCTGGATGGTAAACTTGTTAAAATTCTGTAGACGATACATCCTATTCAACGTTGGTAACGAATGATAATGTACGGTAAATTCCTAGTCCAGGTAGACTACATCTAAAGATTATATGGATTGATGTTTATTTAATTGCATTTAAATTCGATAGGTACACATTTTTAAATCCCTTACGTACGCTTAAGCCCAAATTAGAATATCATATGGCCACATATGACTCTACAAATGTACTAAATAAGAGTGAGTTAGATATTTTTGCGCGCTCTATGGTGGAAGTTAAAACTACAGGTGACTTTTTGAACGATTATTTTCTTTAAAATACGTAGCTACTTAATTAAAATTCCATCACGCTTTTTATTTTGGAATTGATAATTAATGATTTGTTTTAGTATTTTTTTATGAATTTATTTGAAATTCACTGCATTATAAATTATTATGTATAGCTATCACAGGCTCGTAACTTGTTAATGTGGATAGAAGCAGCGGGGCGAAAGCGTCGTTTTACCCTGTACTACTCTCATTATTTTTTATACGCCGCGTAATCATAATCACGTCATCTTGATGGCTATCATATTTTACATCGTAATTAATTTGACCAGTTTCTGGTGGGTGACAGATTTATAAGTTGTTTGAACCGGATGCTACAAATATGAAATTAAAAGTATTTTAGGCTCATACCATTTTTTGTCTAGGTTTATGAAATGCATGTTCACTAGTTAGAAATCGTTATTAAAAGATTAAATTAGATAAAAGTTATTAAATTAGCTCCTTTGTTATTAAGACTAGGTCCAGTGGCGCTCTTATTAGGGGAATTGTGTTTCCTAATAACCCAATTAATTTCTGTATACCAATTTTTGATCTATTTGATATAGTTTTGTATTACTTCGACTTGACTTAACCACATAAACGGAGTAATGTGGCCACGATTTGTCGTTTAGTTGATAAAGCAAACAGTAAGCAAAATAACTCTGTGATAAATACCAAAAGTTGGGGAATCAGCAGGAAAATAATATGAATGTACTGATTTATACAGAAATTTATTGGTTTATTAGAAAACATAATTAAATTCCCCTAATAAGGCCGCCCCTGGACGATCGACCCAGTATCTCAGTCCCAGTCTTTAGAACTTTCCAGAAGTCTAGTTGCAGTTTTATAGACCTTAATGAGCAATCACCCAAGTTCATGTAAGAACACATCTAGGTAGCTAAATACAATGATAGAAACGATAATGGAGGGCAAGATTTTTCAAGTTCCTTTATGTGAATTTGAAACTCTGCTTTTCAAGCGGTCGACAATTAGGAGAAGTCCAACCACTCTCTGTATGATAAGTTTCTTAGTAGAATATGTTTACCTTGATAGTGTTCCGTACGAACTCCTTCCTGGCCGCTTTCGAGGCGACCATGGGCGAGAAGCGCGTGGACCCCTCGTTCCACCCACCGATGGCCAGCATGGTCTTCAGGTTCTTGTTGTACGTCTTCAGACCCGTGAACTTGGCGTAGCCGCCTGGAGAACAGACGAATGTTAGCAAGGATGTTTGGAAGGTGAGACGATAGTGAGGCAGGTCAAAATCATATAATTTGCATAATGTAATTATTTTCTCATTTAAATAAGATACAATTTGAATATAAATTACAAGTAATGACATAGACCTGTGAATTTTAATTACGACTTGATCTATAATTATCTACTATTCATGTTTTTTCAATTTGTTCTTTGATTAATAATTGGATATCGAAAATCCATTACTTTGTTCAAAACAAAAACTCTAACCTTTTTCAATACCCTGGTACATGTTAAAGGGGTTGAGTATGTTGTCCTCGGTGAACCCTCCGAAGGCATAGATGAGATACATGCAGAGGTAGGGGTTAATGTTCCCGGGGGTTGAAGCGCGCCCTGCCAGGCCGGTACACCAATAACTAGTATTTTAGTTATGTATCTGTTTGACAGCCTTACCTTTCTCAATATCTTGGTACTTGTCGAAGGGTTTGAGTGTGTTGTCCTTAGTGAATCCTCCGAAGGCGTAGATGAGATGCGTGCAGAGGTAGGGGTTGATGTTCTGCGGGTTGAAGCGCGCCGTCCCGGGCCGGTAGACCGACCAGTTTGTGTAGTAGCAGACCACGCGAGGCTCGTGTGTCGCGGCTGTGGATGCCAATCAGATGTCAAATTTAACGAATTAAAATGGTAAACTTTTAAAAATATTTTTATGTTCTGCTTAGGTTATATAACAGATTTTTGGCAATATCAGCAAATGTAAATTGTTAAATTTAACGGCCTCCTAGCTTAGTCGGTAGTGACGACCCTGCCTACGAGGCAGGAGGTCCCGGGTCCAAATCCTGGTAAGGGCATTTATTTATGTGTTTATCACTAATATTTGTTCGTGAGTTATGGATGTTTTCTATGTATTCCAGTATTTATATACAGGATGAGTCATGAGACGTGAGCAGGACTAAGCCTACACAATCAGTAAATGCTAATGAATCATTCACAATCATATTTAAGTAAAACAATCACGTTTTTTATCTGTTATCTAACTTTTTTTAAGGACAATTTTGATTATCTACAATCATGGACACCCTACAACACTTAATTAACAAATACAAACCTCTGTAACCGTTATGACAGAACTTTGATTATGAAGAAAATAAAATGTCACACTTGAGTGAGATACGATTTTTCAAAAGTAACCAGACTCCGATGACATTCAATTTATCACTTGTTATGGATAAAACAAAGAGGGTGACCATAAATGTCGTAAATAAAATAAAATAAAAAAATTTAACAGTATAAAATAAATTAACTTTAATCTCACAAATAATGGTATGAAATAGTTGCTGATAATTTACTGAATACGCAGGCTTGATCCTGCTCACGTCTCCTGAATCATCCTGGTTTATACTTATGTATATATCGTCGTGTAGTACCCACAACAATTGAACTTACTGTGGAACTTGTGTAAAATAGTCCTATAATATTTATAAAGTAAAATTGTTGGTTATGCACCGTCTCAGAACTATAATAATTAAATTTGAAGTACGAGTAGGTACTCAAGTATCACGAATAGCTGCAAGAATACAAGATGTCGCATTCAGTACGGGTCTAACAAAAGGCTAATTTTTGAAGTAAAATCACATATCACGGACTTGTTTTTAGTCTAGATTCGTCTAGTTAGAACAAAAATAGTATTCACAAATAGCTATAAAAGCATAGTTATTAAGCAGCCTGAATCACATATGTACGTGTCTAACATAAATAAATATTCGCGTAAATTTTGTTACTACACGGAATTCGCAAGGATTATAACTGAGCAATATTTATTTAGAACATTAGCTGGTGAATATTTGATGATTAACATTTACATAAACCTGATACAAGTTATAAACCATGCTATGTATTATATTTACTATCTTAGTTTTGTGATGTCTTACGTAATACCATTAAAGTGACATTACTACAATGAATTCATACTTTAGTAACACTTACGATACTGCGAAGCTTACCAAGGCATCTTGTGTACTATTGCTACAGTAGAAACTGTTTCTAGTTTAAATAGTAGATATTTGCCATTAACATACCAGTTTTTATATGGAACATCTATAGATATATTGTGTAAAGCAGTAAAGAAAAGCACGTAGAATGAAATGAAATAAGATGCCGAGTTCAATTCAGCGCCATTAAGTGTGACCTTTTGTGTCACACACCCACAAAGATTCCGGGTGAACGAACTAACGGTTGTATTATTGGCTAGGTAGAAAGTATTTAGCAAACTTGTAACAATATACAAGGTGTAATGTCAACTTAATGTTTGCTGCATCTCAAATATTAAGAGGAAAGTCGGACTGCTTGGACTTGGTGGCAAAGACGACTACCTTATATGTTCCCGACAAGTACTTACGTGGTCGTAGCCATCGCCTCCTAGCGAATGAAACCTCTCACACAATAGCACACCAGTGACGGTATCATGGTCTCATTTATATCACTTGTCATATCATGCATCACTTTCGCACTTACATACTTGTTAGAACGTGACAGGTATGATGACAGATGATAAAAAAACCGACCATCTTAGCCTTACAGCGGTGGAAACATGGTTCTATTTTTATCACTTGTCACTATGCCCGTCACTTTCGCGCTTACATACTTCTTAGGACGTGATAGGCATGGTGACAAATGATATTTGATGACTTTTTGACTGGACTAAGCAAGAAAACGGGCACTCACAAAACTAGGCTATTTATCATTTTGTACTCTATAAAAGTAGGAAAATTATATCCTGAAGGTTAAAGACAGGGTCTCTCATCTTGAAAAAGGGTTCCGAAATTTGGGCCCCATACAAAAAAAATACATTATTTTAAATTTTATGTTTTAAATATGCCTTCTTTTGAAAAAAATTATACTACATTTATTGTTTTCCGGATCATTTTCTAACGAATAGTATTTTTTTAAATACGTTTTTTGCAAAAAATTACGAATATCCGGTTTTTCTTCGATTCGCCCCGTGCTACGCGGGCTGCGATTCAGTCTTCCATCAGATATATAATAAGTGTATAAATTAAATCTATGGCATCGTTAATTTATACACATTTATTTCTTAACAGGACTGAACTAAAAAGTGAACATTAGTAAATAATAAAATAACAATTACCTGGTGTTGCGAATGTGAGAACGGCTATCGCTAAGGATAGCCATGTTGTCACTTCCTGTGGACAAAAGAAAATAATATTAACATATGTTACAAAGTTACTTTGGCGGGTAAGATACAATTACATAATATGACCTAAAAATATCAAGTAAATTTATATTTCTCACTGATTGAGGAGGGGAGGTGTAACAAAAGTAGGGATCCATTTAAGAGCATAATATTTAGTATCGTCTTCTGATGTTCTGATCAGGAATAAGTAGAAGAAGAAAAAATTGACGAAAAAAATTTTTGGTCTTTGTATGGAGAGTTGTTCGGTTTGGACAACTTGCCCCAAAAATTAAAATTTTGGGGAAAAAAAAATTCTTCTCCTTTTTCCTAATTTAAACACGATACCGAATATGTCCTTAAGCTCACTATTTTTGTTACAACCTGTACATATCTTCACATTATTATAAATCTTATGAATTTAAACAATTTATTGTAAATTATACAATAGTTATACAATATATACACCATAAAATGTGTAATTTTCAGGTAGCAGCACAACATTGTTATAGAAAGTTGTTAATTTCACGCATAATTATGCTAGTAATTGACAATCTATGAAATGATGCTTCTGACTGAAAACAGCATGGTTAATCATATTATTTATCTTCAAGTCTTGATGTAATAAATATCTATTACTTTTTGACGAATTGGCAAGATTTCGTACGAAAAATTCATAATAGTTCGGTTCCATGCAGAATTGCAGCTAATGCTCTGTTATGAAACTTTTTAAAATTAAAATACCCAAGTTGTGATTAAGCTGTCCATTTAAAAAAATACATTTGCCTTATCTAGAATCTACACTAACAAAAAACTCTTAATAAATAGCACTCAGAGCATTCAGAATGACCTTTTATTTTAGCACAGGTGACTGGGCAACCGATTATGTAAGGCAACCTTATAGAAGCCGGATCGTATGAAAATATTGCATATATTATATTAAGTTGTGGTCAATGTAAAACGTCTAATGCTCAGGTTATGCAGAGGTTAATGAAACCGGAGGTTATAAGGTTGAGCTGTCAATGTCAGGCAAGATAGTAACAGTGTAATAATAGTTATCCTAAGATATAGTTAGAATTAGAAAGTAGTCTAAATTACTAAACAATGGATGATCTAAATTAATTTTTAACAAGCAGAAATGTCTAAAAACGATGCTATTAAAGATAAATATAAAGATAGTTTATTATTCAAGTAGGCATATTACAATGCGCTTATGAACGTCAAATAAAGCTACACCGGCTCTAACCCTACACCTCTGACCCGAGAAGATTTAAATCCCCCCTCAATTGGAGGAGGGTATCCCAATATGGACCGGCAAGAAACTCGGCGGGACACATCTTTTCAAAACATTACATCTTATAATTAACATGCATTAAATAAGAAAAATAAAATACAATTTAGATTACTATAGAAATCATGCAATTACATACAGTAGCTACTTTTATTAAGCTTAGAATACATTTAAAAGTAGAAAAATTGTTGCCTTAGGTGAGACTTGAACTCGCGGCCTCTGGATGCGCTGGAGTATCTATCCAGTAAGTCTCACCAAGGCAGTAATTTTTCCACTATTAAATTTAATGGATGATCTGGTTATAATCGTATGTATAGAAAGATCTGCGAAATTTTGGGGAGAATCCTTGGGAGAATGGGGGAATCCTTGGAAAAGTGAGTCGGCTGATATATACTTAAATATGTAAATGACATGATTAAGTTTATCATGATCTTAGGTTGCATCGACTATAATCTAGTTGCAATAAAATTTACGAAGCATAAATAGGTAATGGAATATAAAGAATGATAATAGTTGCTACTCGTAGCTTCTGGTGTTGACTTAGCGCCTCAAGCTGGTTCGGTCGCATTATCTTTTAGACCCTTAACCTGTGTTTGGTATGTGTAATCCTACTTATTTTAAAATTTCTTTTCGTCAGCCCGTCCCGTCAAAGTGAATGACCCTTCTTTCCGCATGCTCTCGCGCATGTCAACTAGCACAAAAACGAATGACCTATCGTCACCCGCGTCACGCATTAAGTCTCCGCTGCAACAATGCACAATGAAATTTCTTGCGTTTGCGCAGAAAAATACGCCGCTTTGCATATAATGCCCGTTCATGTTTATGTGTGTTTAGCGAAAAGGTTGATGACTTGTTAGATAAGAAAAAAAGTGGAAATATAAATTATGTATGACTTTAGTGATGTTTTGAGAAAGTGCAATAAACATTAACATTAGACCTGTACGTACAGCATGTTACCAAGTTGAATCCTGGCTTATAGACTCTTTGGCGATGACCCATCCATCAAGTCAAAGTTACAGAACCTTGAGCATCGCCATCGAGTCACTAGCTTATCGGTGTTCTATCGGATACATTTCGGGGAAAACGCACAGGAACTGCACGACCTGATTCCACCTTCCCCTTTCCATTATCGGGCATCCAGGCACGGGGAGCGAATGCACCCTCGTGGTAAACATTCCATTTGTTCGCACGAAACGATTTGCCTCTTCTTTTTTTATAGGGACGGCTAAAGAATGGAATGCGCTCCCGTCATCTGTATTCCCTGATAAATATGACCTCGGTCTCTTCAAAGCAAGAGTGAACAGGCTAAACTGAACCGGTGAACTGCATCTTAGACCCTGTTTTCTCTTTCCATCAGGTGTGACTAGGGCCAATCGCCGTTCAGTTTATAAAAAAAGAAGCATAAGAATGAATATTTACTGACGTAATACTCGGTTTTTTTGTATCATGCTAATATAGCGATACGCAAGGGAAGGAAATGCAGTAGCTCCGAAACCACATCCCACCACATATCCTTATTGTTCATAAAACAATACCCCATTTACAATTCCGTACCGCGTCTGCGTCCATTACGGTAACGTACCGGGCAGTTAGCGGCACAATAACTTTACGGTTATGAAACCGCTTGAATATGCATGCCAATTATACTTCGTATCCAAATCCAAGACAACAAATATAATTTACTAGCAGCAGTACACGTTATCGTGCAGTCCAAGTCACACATTTTAGAGATTATAGTATTTAAAAAACAAGTTCGCGCTGTCCCTCTCACTCGCTACGCTGCGTTCCTGCTTCGACATCGCTCCTCCAGTACTCATTACATGTTTTTGTGTTAGTCCGAGTCACACGTATTTTCGCCAAAATAGTGTTCCTCTAAATATGTGTACCTAATTGTGTTTCGATTAATGTTTATTGTGCGCTGAATAAGAAGTATAGAATCAAAACATTATTTGAACTGCGCCGTACCCTCGAATGAAAAATTGATGTTTATTCAGCTCGGCAAGTCTAGTCTCGTTTGCCATACTTACATGGCAGTTAAACTTTCAATTTGAAATTGTAGGTATATTCGTTTAGCGTAATAAACTTATTACCTAAGAAATCAAGTAAGTAATTTTTACGTTCATACGAAATCACTTACTACAACTACCTTCTTTTTTGAATAAATAAATTACGGAAAAAATAAGTATGGGGCTACAAATAGATTACAATTTGAACTTTAAATAATTGTAATACGTACTATTATAGTATTATTTACTAATATAATATTATTTAGATTTCATTTTATGATTGCATAAAATGCAATGTTCACTCACAATTTTTTTTACGAGATGCTTTCGCGTACAGATTTAAATATACAAACCATATCTGAATAAAGTTAATATATACTAGGTAATTGTTTCACGAAAGCGGCTTTTACCATGTCCGATCTACCCTACCATATAATAAAACAGATAACAATGGTAATCCTTGCCGATTGGTAATAAGTGCCTATGAATGATAACAAAACGCGTCTTTATGCAAATGTACATGCACAGTACCAACAAGTTTAATGAGCGTCTTATGAGGATACCTATAGGTATAAATATACAGGAGTAATGTCAATCAATACACAATCTATAAGACATTGGAAGACTATTTAGTCTGACTGACAGTTTAAAGTGTTTAATGCCATTAATCGACGTATACAAACGGGACGTGCTATGCGTGCTCCGATACCGTGCGCCCCATGCCCCATATGAGGGCCATAGTGAATCTATCGTATGGATCATGACGGATTAGGTAGTAGGCTTTAATCGGACATCGCGGTATCGTCGAGTCTTGGGTCCAATCGATGTGGTCGCCTCCTAAATTTGATCATCAGTTAGTTACCCGCTTTGTTATTATTAGACAGCTTTGATTAACATAATATAATATAATTTTAAAATGAAATATATTATGGAAAGATATACTTGATTTGTGTAATATTGTGGACTCCGTCTAATAATAATTCTCCTTTCCGTGAGTACTTAGAAGCTTAGGTTTACTGTGCAACAAGATATTCATCAAACAGAAAATCGGTATTAACTGTGTTGATTAAAGTTTTAATGTAATTTTATAATGCACATGAATTAATAGTTCAAAATTAAAACACATATTAAATAAATATTTTCTTATAAATGAGATGTCGACATGGTACTATATTTGCCCCACTTTAATAGTGAAGAGGCTATCATTACTCCACAATCATTGTGTCGAGGGCTCCGCTTTCACAGCGTCGAGGTTATATTTGCCCCACTTTAATAGTGAAGAGGCTATCATTACTCCACAACCATTGTGTCGAGGGCTCCGCTTTCACAGCGTCGAAGCTATATTTGCCCCACTTTAATAGTGATGAGGCTATCATTACTCCACAATCATTGTGTCGAGGGCTCCGCTTTAACAGCGTTGAAGCTATATTTGCCCCACTTTAATAGTGATGAGGCTATCATTACTCCACAATCATTGTGTCGAGGGCTCCGCTTTAACAGCGTTGAAGCTATATTTGCCCCACTTTAATAGTGATGAGGCTATCATTACTCCACAATCATTGTGTCGAGGGCTCCGCTTTAACAGCGTCGAAGCTATATTTGCCCCACTTTAATAGTGATGAGGCTATCATTACTCCACAACCATTGTGTCGAGGGCTCCGCTTTAACAGCGTCGAAGCTATATTTGCCCCACTTTAATAGTGAAGAGGCTATCATTTCTCCACAATCATTGTGTCGAGGGCTCCGCTTTAACAGCGTTGAAGCTATATTTGCCCCACTTTAATAGTGATGAGGCTATCATTACTCCACAAGCATTGTGTCGAGGGCTCCGCTTTAACAGCGTCGAAGCTATATTTGCCCCACTTTAATAGTGATGAGGCTATCATTACTCCACAATCATTGTGTCGAGGGCTCCGCTTTAACAGCGTTGAAGCTATATTTGCCCCACTTTAATAGTGATGAGGCTATCATTACTCCACAACCATTGTGTCGAGTGCTCCGCTTTCACAGCGTCGAAGCTATATTTGCCCCACTTTAATAGTGAAGAGGCTATCATTACTCCACAGTCATTGTGTCGAGGGCTCCGCTTTCACAGCGTTGAAGCCATATTTGCCCCACTTTAATAGTGAAGAGGCTATCATTACTCCACAATATTGTGTCGAGGGCTCCGCTTTCACAGCGTCGAGGCTATATGTACCCCACTTTAATAGTGAGGAGGCTATCATTACTCCACAATCATTGTGTCGAGGGCTCTGCTGTCGTAGTGTTGAGGCTAAGTTTGCCCCACGTCATAGTGAGGATGCTATCATTACTCCACAATAATTGTGTCAAGGGGTCCGCTGTCGCAGCTGTCGCAGTGACGAAGATATATGCCGCACTTTAAGTTATATGTACTCTACAATTCCACAATAATCGTATCCAGGCCTCCATTTCCGCAGCGTCGAGGCTATATGTGCTTCATTTTAAGTGTCGAGGTTATAATACTTCGGTCATTTGGTTCTTCGGTTGCTTTGCTCCTTTTGGTCGCTTCGCTCTTCGGTCGCTTCGCACTTCGGTCGCTACGCTCTTCGGTCACTTCGCTCTTCGGTCTACAGTCGGTCATTATACATATCTAAAAATGATATCGTCAAAGATATATAACGTTGCTCTACTATAACAGTGTTGATGCCAATGTAATGATTGAAGACTTTAATAGTATTGGAAGTAGCTTTACGCATGTAAATATAAGGGACTAAAGAGCAAAAATATTTAAGGTTGAGCTAAAGTTTACAGGACTTGTAAAAATAATGAAATATAAAGGAGTTTCTTGTTACGCTGAGGTAATTTAATAGGTGTTAATGCGGCCTAAAATACCTTAAACAAAATGTACGCAATGTCATTGCCCTTACAGACAAAGAAATGCTGTATGTAAACAACATATAGGAAAAAATATATCTGTAAACCCTTTAACCCAAATTTATGATTCGTACTCATATCACGCTGTTATATACTCCTAATAACTTCAAACGTCAGCTTTGATATGCTGTCAAGAATATACCATATCAACGAGCCTAATGTAATAAATCCGGTACAATTTACTTACGGATTCTCAGCTCCAAACTTCAGGGGAACATCGCCGCATCAAACAAGAGCTGAACCGCCGTTGATGCACTATCCCGCGACGCGAAATAAGTGCTGTAAATTGTGCAACCATGCAACTAGAGTTATGCTGCCACGTGTTGCAGTCGCTTGCGCTAAGTAGCTAGATTAATAATCGCAATAAAGGGTTGAAATCCTTTAACAATAACATTATTATTGTCTGAAATGTAAATGCTCGGGTTGTCATATTGTCTTGCTGTAAAAGAAAGCTTAAATAGTTTTCATTTTTCGTCGCAATGCACACTGTACAGTTTTATTGTAGGTAACGTTAAAAAATGTTACTCCTTAAAATGAATTACAAGTTACAAGTCATGCCAGATATTTTGTTCACAAATATATCATAACTCAACACATAATCTACCTAAGTTCCTTGCCACTTGTTAGCGTAGTAGCCATCATCGTTCAGATACGCATAAGCAGATGAGATTAGCTATTTAGTTATAAATAATATCATATTACTATTTCTTGATCTGTGGTAATAACTAAAATTAGTCCATCTATATTTTCAAAGTGATAAGTTTCAAATACTTAATACCTACAGGATACTCTACTAGTAATTGTCCAGACTTAGTTTTAAAGTACTTACATATAGCCTTGATATTTATGGTAGCTTTACAATGAAGAAAATTCTCCTTTATCTACCTCACTCAAAGGCTATTTACCGAGGAAAGTATTGATTGCTGTATTCAAAATTAACTTTAAAGTGTCGTAACATAAAATTAGATTATATTTTAGGGTCAGTAACGCGCATGTAATATACCTCTGCAGTAGCGGGCATTCATAGGCTACGGTGATTGTTTACCATCAGGCGGGCCGTATGCTTGTTTGTCTCCGTTGTAATTACATCCAGAGAATGGTTGGTAAATTCTAAATTATACAAAATGGTTTGTTTATATGGTTACAGACAGAAAATGCCCATCTAAAACTTATTTAGAGCCAACTAAAGCTTGAAAACACATTTACACTTAATGGCATCCTGGCTTGTAAATGACATAAAAATAGTTGTACCTTGTGAATATTAAGATATATACAACTTTATCAATATACTACAGTGAAATCAAAGAAAGTTTTATACTTTTTTAATATTAACGAAATGAAATAAGTACCAAGAGCAATTTCACTCCTTAATGCATGACGCTTATCATTATAATATTTTATTATGCTATACATACATTTTAAATTTATACTATGTAGATACATAAATAATTATTTAAATTGGATATAAATTAATAACTTCTAGGTGGTACGTTGTTCTCTTTAGTCAAAATCAATAATATCAGTATGTTCGTAACATACTGATTTGATATCGATATTTTATTTTATTTTCGCATTGAGGATTTGAATTTAAATACAAAGCTCTCAACATCTGCTAGTAAATTATATTTGTTGTCTTGGATTTGGATACGAAGTATAATTAATAATCAAACGAACTTACCTGTGAAGTTTGATTACAATTATACGAGTATCCAAATCCAAGACAACAAAGACCCGCCCCCCATCCCCAAAAATGAAAATAAAATAGTCTCTGTTAATAACACAAAAATAACTCTGAAATAATGAGTACTGGAGGAGCGATGTCGAAGCAGGAACGCAGCGTAGCGAGTGAGAGGGACAGCGCGAACTTGTTTTTTAAATACTATAATCTCTAAAATGTGTGACTTGGACTGCACGATAACGTGTACTGCTGCTAGTAAATTATATTTGTTGTCTTGGATTTGGATACTCGTATAATTGTAATCAAACTTCACAGGTAAGTTCGTTTGATTATTAATTATATGAAATAAGAAATATGGAACGTAGGGCCGCAATATACGTAATCAATTGCGATATTAATTTAACAATACAAAATTGTAAAAAAAACGATTTAGTTGGAGTGCTATAAATAATACTGAGAAGGCAGCTCACACATACACACACACACACACTTTAGTATAAAATATTATCCGTATAGGTACTAAATCTACATATGTCATAAATATCAAAGTAGCACTTAATGAGGTCCAAATTAATGTTCAGTCTACACGAAACCAGATAGCAACCGTAAAAGAGAGTTGGTCATAAACCTTTTATGAGTTGAGCATATGCGATTTTCTTGTAGACACCATAGAATAAAGAGACTTAAAGCCCAATTTTCGTACTTTATCCTTACAGCCATGTTAAAACCTTCTTCTTCTCAAAATTTGTATTACAAAAGTCTTAGAAAAACGTGTACAAATTGTTAACTTTTATGATGTCGACAGAAAAGATGCTGGTTTTCCCGAATATTATTGACCAGATTGTTGTTATATGATTCTTTAATTATCTCTAAAGATTAAAAATACTAACAAATTCAATTTGTATTCCGAAGTTCTTTCAAATACACTGTGTTGAAATACTGGTTATTACGATATAACGTTCCTTCCTCCCTACGGAAAGAGGAATGCATTGCGAAAGTTGGCAGGCTCTATATTTGAATGTCCACTGCCTTCTGTGAATATCATACGAATGGCAAGCTGAACTTATCATTTTCTAAGAATCGGAAAGCGTGAACAGAATTAATAATGTAAAGGTATGGATGCAATTATTCATATTTATTTAAAAAAGACTTTTTAGATATTTGGATATAATGATACTAAAAAGTATGATACTTCAACGTAAACTATAACAAAAAATACATATATGATATATTAGTAACATAATCTTAACAAAAGTGAGGGCAAAAACTAACCGCACGTCACCATAAAGTGAATGTCAAGGTTACCAGCTTATCGTAGGTATCTTAGAATTGTCATTAAGTTTGTGGTTGGCTGGTATGAGGTAATATATGTATAATTCGTGATGTATAAAAATTCTAAATAGCTAATTATGTGACAGTAAATCCGCCTTTGTATAGCTATGTATAATTCGTTACATTTAAGTACAGTTTTACGATGTAAATATGTGAACAATATACATTTTTAATAACTTAAAATATGGAACTATTTAGGCCTAGACGGCGATGGCGGGACGACCTAGACACCTTCCTCAACAACTGGCTGGAAGATGCACTAAATCGGGAAGCGTGGAGACAAGAGGAGAGGCCTGTGCCCAGAAGTGGAATAGCAAAATAGGCTAGTAAACAAAGGGACGCAATGTACATATTAGCTTTAGTTTTATGACACGTATCATGGATAATGAAACATTGCAGGCACTGAGCGCGTGGCGATGAGCGCGTTTATATCTTTTACTGCTGAGTATAAGCCTTCTAAAAGCTTATTTTTTAAGGCTTATACTCAGCAGTTGACTGCGGAACTCTAAAAACAAGTACATCCCAGCGAAAGGTAAGGAGTGCATACATTATCTAAATCAATAAAAGATATGCATCAAACACTTATGAAACTACTACCCCTAGCATTTACCTCCTTGTGGTCACCACACCAAAGCTTCCATACTTAGCAACGTGTCTCAATGTCTCGATACCCATTCCTGTATTGTTGGTCATTAGTATACTTCACAAGTCTACGCGCGTCTGACCCAATCAACAGGAAGCACAGAAATATTAACAATTAAACTAAATCATAACGGTAACATAACTGTTACTTGCGCAACCTTGCAGTAACATTCTTAACTGACCATCAATGAACTTTAAGGCTTTACAATAAGGTATATTTATAGTCAGTTAACGTGGCTAGTAGGTACATACTGCTATAATGCGTTATTTACGTGCTAGGCCTGGCGATTGAAAATGGATGTTGGCTACTAGGTTAAATAGCTGCATAGTTGATTCGTATGGATGTTGGAATGACTTCGTACAGCACGGCGTTTTATTTTTATTTTTGTATTCTAGATAATGGATAACCCTTGCCAGGCATTTAAAAGGAATCTATTAAATATACATTACCCAATTTACCCAAGTTTAACTATAAATATTCTTAGTAAATATAAACAATGTTTGAGCACATTTGAGATTATTAGTATACGCCAGATTCGAAGAATGAGACACGATAACGATAACTTCTGGTTTAGATATTGTTTATATGTCGTATAATTGACAGAAGCAGCTCGATTCGGGCAACCAATGTCACTTTGACGTTAGAAATATCGTACATAGATCTTATTGGTATCACAGCGGAATCAAAATCAACGTCAATTTTGACATGTTTAATTATCGATCTTTTAAATATATTTCCAAGATCTTAAACGTGTCTTAATCATTCTTCGAATCGGGCCGTTAGTCTCACAGTGAGCTCAATAAAATTCATCTTAAACAGTGATAGCGTCGTTTCCTTTCTGGGTCGCATTCTATTCCAGCCCCGTGTTCAGACTATAGCTATATCAATAAAAAGAGATGAAAAAGTAGACATATCGTCATTTATACAGGCATAAAGGTTTGTCATGTCATTTATCATACTATACACGCGATAACGTCTACCATGATTGTCGTACTGTAGGGCTAAGATGGTCGGCTCTTTATCATTTGTCACCATGCCTGTCACGCTCTAACAAATATGTAAGTGCGAAAGTGATACATGAATTGACAGGTGATAAAAATGCGACCATGATACCACTGCTGGTTGACACATCTTTCATAACGAAGTTTTAAAGAAGTGTTGTAATATTTTTTAAATAATTGATTACAATTAAGTATGAACAATAGAATAAAGTCTGTTTAAGAAACAGCTCGATTAAAACCAAGTCTACGACCGACAGTTTAACTAAAGCGTTCTCAGCTCTTTTGTGTATAACAAAAGACAGTTTACCAACACCGTTACTAAAACAAAACTCGACACAATGGAGGCACGAGCTCGGAAAATATTAAAATAACTATTGCGGTTTCCTAACAGAAATAAATAGCTCCATTATAAATGTCTAGCCTATTTCTCTGTAGCTTTTTTATCTTAAAATACAATTTGATTGATTTTGAACGTAAATACTATCGTAATAAGATTGATTATAGATTTTACAAAAACTTTTACACAACACTAGACGTGATTGTAAAAAGTTTAGACTATGTTGCAAACATAGGTGGCGAATAAAATATAATTTGACATAATTATATGGATTTATGTTCCATTTACTTGAATATAAAAATCTCTCCTATTTATTTCTCTGTAGTGTTTTTAATCTTAAAATACGAGATTGAATTCTGAACGTAAACACTATCATAATGAGATCGATTATAGATTTTACAAATACATTTACACAACACTAGACGTGATTGTAAAAAGTTTAGACTATGTTGCAAACATAGGTGGCGAATAAAATATAATTTGACATAATTATATGGATCTATGCTCCGTAAGCTCCATTATAAAAGTGTAACCTATTTCTCAATAGCTTTTTCATCTTAAAATACTTGATGGAATTCTGAACGCAAACCTTATCATAATAAGATCGAATACAGATTCTATAATAGTACATTACGATACAAGTGCGAAAAGCAGAAAATTTGGAACGATGATAAATTAAAATATGACCGTAGGTACCTATTTGTATGTGTATCGTACAACGTTTTACAGTACATATGGCCTTTTACATTTTCGACATAGGTAAGCCCTTTCTTTAACCGCATGATTATTTGTTTAAATTTGAACTTGAATAGCTGTCAATCGAGTTGAATTTATAACGGCCATATATGGAACAGCATGCGGTAAAGGGTTGAATTTTCGGCATATCGTCACTCGTTGCGAATTTTCTACTTCTTACACTTATATCGTAATGTAGATTGGATACTATACTATTACACAACGCCTAGACGAAAGTAACTGTGAAAAGTTTAGACTATGTTGCAAACGTAGGTGGCAACTAAAATATAATTCGATATAATTACATAGATCTAATACATCCTTACCTAGCAATTATCGAAACATTAAATAGTGTCTCAATGTAATTGACGCAATGTAAAACCGGGGCAGATCGGTTAATAAAACGTACTTCACCGTAAATATTGTTACGTAAACTTGCTCAGGAATTGATGAGATCAGGTTAATTCGGTGTAAGATGTTCATTGATAAAATATCTTGCAAGATTGCTATGTAACCAATAAGTTTTGTAATGACTGTAAAATCAGCCAATTTTTTTACTATGGTTAAAGTTCTGACGACTGGTCTGGCCTAGTGGGTTACCCTGCCTATGAATCCCGATGGTCCCGGGTTCAAATCCTGGTAATGGCATTTATTTGTGTGATGAACACGGATATTTGTTCCTGAGTCATGGCTGCTTTCTATGTATCTATATTTATATATTATATATTGATTTCCATTAATTTTCAGTTGTATATCGTTACTCTGCTCTGCACGGGTACCATAGCAGTACAATTTTAGCAATTATTATAGCTAGTGTTATAGCCGAGGGATCTACCGTGACATAACATTAAATTTGTTTCCTTCTTATTTCCTTTGAATCGCCTGAGGACCTACCGCGAACCACGTTTGACGTGTTGCCTCTCTGTCGCACTTGTAAACAATTGTGACAGGGAGGTAACACGTCGAACGTGGTTCGTATTAGGCCCCTGGTCCTACTTCCTACAGGAGTAACAACTCCTGACGATAAGATCTTTATCCCTCTAATTACGTCAGTGCCGGATTAAGACATTTTGGTGCCCTAAGCATTTCTAGACCATGGTGCCCCCTCATCAAGATTACATTGAATTTTCTTGGTAAATTGAGTGACGTTTATTGCCGCATTACTTCTGAGAATAGAATTTTCAATCCGTCACATCATTTTATCACGGAAATTGACAGAACTGCAGTATGGAAAAGTAAATAATAAAGACTGAATCTTCACGGATACCGCGTTGTTCGGGAAATATATATAGGTCAAATAAATACTTAACTAAGTCGCTTGTAATAAACCTTGCGTAGATAGATAGATAGATAGATGTATAAATAGAATACTCTTTATTGGAACACCTCAGTAAAAAGATACAAAAGAAAATAAAAAACAAACAATTGATTAAATGTAGAGGCAGACAACAGGCGGCTACGTAACGACTTATATATACTTATAGTACGTTATTCTTTTGTTATATAATTTATTTCATTGTCAATAATATGATAATCCGACAATATGTACGAAACGGCAGTATTTAGTTCTTAAAGCTCTGCTTCTTCTGAACATTTTTTTATTCCACTTCATTTACTATTAAAATTGGTAACAAATTCTTAGGCAACTTGTCTGGCGCTATCAACTATCTCAAGTAAAATGTGGAGCCAGCGTGACTAAAATAAATATAAGTACTATTTTTTTATTGCTTTCCACAAAACCGGCAATATGTAGAATTGTGTAGCTTTATTTACAGAAATTTGGTTTCATATAGAGATTGGCAGTCATTGTTAATTAACTTCTCTCTGCGCCGAGTAAAATATAACCCGACCAAGTAATATATTGGCTATGCCATCCATATTTAACAAACAAATTTATGACGTTTTGTAACCTTCTTGTTTTGGCAAATATATACCGACACATCCGAGCATGCACATTGCGAAGGGTGGTATTCTGGTTTTTCATCTTTCCAATATCTTGGTCCAATGTGTATTTGCGTCTGACATTTTGCTTAATGAGAGAGTGAGACGCAATGCACATTGGACAAAGATCTTAGACTAGTGGAATATCACCCGAAAGGAAGAATTGAGTCACCGGGTGGCCCGGAGGCTCCGGGAAGTCCGATTTTTGCTCATAGCATGACCGGCTAGTCTCCGGTCCGAGCCCGCACCGGGCCACTACAGAGCTCCGGTGATGACGTAATGCTTTCCATAGAAAACGAAGCGCCGGAAGCTCCGGCCCGGCCCTGCCCCTGTGTAGCGTGAGTCAACCTTTAAGGTCAAGTGTAAGCAAATTCGAAGACCGTGCTTCGCATAAGTCCGGAGGCCAAGCCAACCATGGTCCAAGTGTAAGCGAAGACGTAAGACATAGGCAGTATTCCGCACAGGATTTTGGAACCTCTAGAGCTTTCCTGCGAAGCTCATTCATGTGAGGGCAAAGGCCGAGCTTCAGTAGGGGCTTAGCCATTGGCCATTGGTTTTTGTCAGAACAAGTACCAATGGCCACAAATGTTTTAAATAGCAAATTATTGTTTACGAAAACGGGACTTAATAGGGTAAGTTTTAAAATTACATCTGACCCGACGTTTCAAGGACGGCGTTGTCCCCATGGTCTCGGAGAAGACTGTGTAAAGTCGACATCATTATCTTGACGTTGGAGGTAATTTTAGAACTTAATCAAACGCGAATAAGTTCCGTTTTCTTAAATTATAATGTGTCACAATTAGGCCAATACAATTAGATTTTTTCGACCTAAAAATACGTGTAATCCGAGTTTGCTCCACTCCAGGAGGTGTGCATAAATGTTTCCTCTTTTTCAGTTTTTTTGCTTGTAAATCGAAAACGGTACGGCTGTCGGAAAATTTGTTCTAATTACAAGTATTATTAAAATTGATATCTGAGGATCCGAAATGTAATTTAACTAAGTTCTTGCAATAAAATATATTGATTGATTGATTTATTTAAGGTACCTTAATATGTATTCGTAGTCCTAAATTGTAAATTAGGTCGACATTTTTTATTTTTGGTAAAATCATGTTAATAATCCGAAAACGCTTTCTTACCAGTGTCTGATCCACTAAGTGCTATTGTAATTGATAGTGGGTTCCTTCTACATCGAGTGGTTTGGCAATCCAAAGGAAAAAATTATCTCCTAAGGATCCCAAAATGTATGCACACCTCCTAGGATAGAGCAAACTGGGATTACACGCATTTAGGACCAAATAAATGTATTAAAACAATTTCCAGCTTGCTGGGAATTAATTCCTCAAAACGCTATTTTTGGATATAATTTGATTGGCCTAAATCGTGAAGGTGTTTTTAAAGGCAAAGTCTAAGGCTGAATGCGCGGAGCGTTCGATCAGCGCTTACGGATGAGGCCAAAGGTCGAGCTGGAAGAAAGCAAGGCTTGAATTTGACCAATGGCGAGGTATGAATAGCTGGACGTCCGCAGCGTCAGATCGCGGCGCGTTATCATATAATACAACCAATGGCGAGGTGTGAGCAAGGCAGCCCAGCTGCGAAAGAGGACAGCATGGATTTGGATCCATGAGCAAGCGAAAGTGGGGCAGTTTGCATAAAGTAGAAGGCCTGGCGTCGCATGAGACCTAACGCCGAACTGCAAAAGAGTGGCTTGAAATCGAACCTATGTAATCACGGTCCGCCTGCTGCTCGGCCTTTGCCTTAATTCGAAAGCGCAACTTGATAAGATGCTTTTGTTTTTCGGCCTTCGCAGGGCCCTTTATTACACTTTGACAATTAGGTCGCAGGATCGCGGCTCTGCAGCAACTCGGCCTGGCCGACACATCTGGTGTGCAAGAGACCAAAATACGCTACAAAATCGGTAATCTACGTCGAGAAAATCGGTTGGCCACAAGCCCGACGGTAAGATTTTTTGGCCATGAGCTTTGATCAAGGTTGGAGATGTGCTTACGTGTACTCACTCTCTTACGACCCTTCGTTATTAGATGGGTACTTGCACACGTATCAAAAAGTTTCGTGTACATAAGTGTAGTACACTACGACTGCGATGCTGATGCAGCCTGCGCGTTTTTTTTTTCCTATGATTTTGGTGCCCCCCTAGACGTGGTGCCCTAAGCAAGTGCTTATTTTGCTTAATGGTTAATCCGGCACTGAATTACGTACACGCAAGTAACAATGTACGTAAAATGTAAAAGTGCACGGATTATATTACATTAGCAATGAGGTTTTCTCAATAAATTATTCTTATTCTTGTTCTTCTTCTGTGTTCTAAGTACAACGTCCCTTCATCTAGAATAGCCCACGTAGCGAACATACCAATCGTTAACACTCCGTAGCGTAGCGTAGTCATCTCTCTATATCACTCTTCCATATTAGTGCGACAGTGACAATTGCGTTTCGTTCGCTACGGAGTGTTAACGATTGGCATGTTGTCTACGCGTGCAGGGGTCGGCAAACTTTTGAAAAGAAGAACCCATCGTAGTAGAAATCACCAGTTGTAGAAAGCTCAAAAAGCCGCAAATATTTTTTACAAGTCTGTAAGAACTCTTGGCTTCTTGTCCACGGCACGGCGTGTTAGCGGCGCCGTGGTCAAACCGTGCCGAGCTTCTACACGACGAAGTAAAACAACGGACGGCACAATATAACATGAAGACATCCGGCGCCGTCAACAAGCTCGTAGAGACTGCCATACAACACCAACGATTTCGCCGTGCGTACGCGAAGTGCGCCGCGGCGCCCCCTCGGCGGTGTACCCGCACCGTGCTAAAACCGTGGCCGTGTACAAATCTCCATAGCAGCCCATACAACATTGGAAACCGTGTCTAGACGCTATTTTAAACCGTGGATTATTAAAGCAAAAAAACGCGTGTGTACACGAGGCCGCAAGGATAAATTTAATGGGTGACTTAAAGAGCCGCGATTGGACCTCAAAAGAGCCACATGCGGCTCTCGAGCCGCGGTTTGCCGACCCCTGATCTAAGACGAATGTAGAACCATCTTAAGGCAAATGTGTTTCCAACTGATTTTTAATGCGTCTCGTCCGCCTCCAAGCTTGCGTGACGAATTGTAACCCAAGTACCACCGTGCTGAGACAAAAGGCCATAACTCTGAGAAACTCGCTTGGAAATACAAGTTTTTGACTTAAGTCTAAAGTATGTAATGTGGTCAAATGACTATGGTTGTGACAGCTTGGCTTACGACATAAGTTGCCTTACTAATATGATGCTGTTTGATTGACGATGTATGTGAGAAGGCCAAGGAATAGAGCTTATGAATCAGATATTACCCGTATACATAAAGTGCATTTGTTACTTGGGGATAATATGAGATAAATAATGACATTTGATGACTGGACGCAAAAAAAAAAGTTGAATATAGCTTGTTCGATAGATAGGTGTATATGTTGTTTCGATAGATATTTGTAGTATACACCGTGAGTTGATAAAACCTGTTGTCTAAAAAAGTTTTCTGAAATCGGTCTTGTTTAATGACATAATAACAATTCTATTGAAAAAAAATCTGTAATGTATCTATGTACCTTGGTTTAGATATACATTAAATTTATAAAGGAAACTCGCTATTCATATTTGTAAAAAAATAATACCACACCAACTGGTAAAGGCTCTCTTGGTAACTGATGAGAACTCAACATATATCATTTTATGCTCCATATCCACTCACTTGCTTTTGGTAACTGTGGTTACCAGCTGTCACCCTTATTTAATTATAATAATAGAAGTCACTGAAAAATATGAAGCAGTGAGTGGTTATGGCCTCAGGAATGCATGGTTGAAATCTGTCGGGTCTTACCAGTCCACGGAGTATGATGTATGTGTGTGTATGCACCATTGAAAATATTTTAAGTAAAATGTTGTATTTTTTTCTAAGTACTTACCTAGTATTGTTAAATTAGTTAAGTCAAGCTCTCAAATTAAAGTTCATCAATTAAATATCTAGATATGATATGATATGAGCATACGAGTATACTCGAAAGTTCCCAGGCCTTCACTTTATAACACTTATTTAGACAGCAGGCAATCATAATTTACGGCACTGCACTCTAATTTCTGTAATCAACTTGTCAACTGTTGGGTAATAATAACAAATTGTGTGTCCAAAAGTTCATAACACACATTCTTTTGTTTGTGTTCTATAGACACTGCATAAAGGGTGCTATTTCACATTATTGTTGACAACTCGTGACGACGCTAATCAATGTCATGATCAAGACAGTCATTACAGAATGTTATATTCCAATTCCTAATGTAATATTATATTATTGTTTGTATAATAAATAGGCAGGAAGTCATTGCATCTAATCTAATGTCCCTTCATCCATCTACAGGCGTATGTGCTTGACTAAATAATTTTAAAAAGATTGACATTGTGAACAACAAAATGTTGACGTCTATGCTAATTTTTACGAAAGAGACCGAAGGCGATAAGTATAATGGCCATGTCACAAACTGCTTTTAATATGAGTGGAATTCACCTCCAGTACAAGTTGGCCAAAAAGTATAATCAGCCACAATTTGCGCGGTGATGGTTACGTCGAATGACATAATGCTGATAGTGTTCCCACGTCGACTGTACTCTTACTTTCCCATAAACTCGCGTTCGGTGGGAAATCTAGTGCATTACGAGTATGGATTATGTAAATAATAGAAATCTAATACTTTTAAACGAGCAATTCTTGAATATGAGTATATATATTTCGGGAATCTCGGAAACGGTTCTAAAAATTTCGATAAAATTTGCTATATGAGGGTTTTCAGGGGCGAAAAATCGATCTAGCTCTGTTTTATCACTGAGAAAACACGCATTTTTGAATTATTATACGTTTTGCGAGCAAAGTTTGGTCTCCCAGATATTAAAAAAAAATATATATATAAATAAATATTATATATTATAGGGACATTCTTCTTACACAATTTGACTAAGTACCACGGTAAACTCAAGAAGGCTTGTGTTAAGGATACTCAAACAACGATACATATAATAACAAATACTTAAATACGTAGAAAACATCTATGACTCAGGAACAATATCTGTGCTCATCACAAATACTTGCCCTTAATGGGATTCGAACCCAGGAACATCGGCTTCATAGACAGGGTGACTACCCACTGGACCAGACCGGTAGTCGTATTGAGTGTAATGACGGGTATGGATTTCATGCTTGAATTAAGAAGGAAACTTCAACATATAGTCAAGAGCTTTTGCAACAAGGAAAAAACATTATATGTATTCTCAAATTTTAATATTAATAGGTAAGCATAATCAGATATAATAAAGAGAAACAACAGTTAACAACAAGGAGGGAGTTTCTATATCGATAAATTAAACTATCGATACTTTTTCCTAATCCTAGTGATCACTATTTTCGTTTTCCCCTTTCATCTTAAGTGCAGTAGGTTCAAAAAATAGAGTTTTTAAAAAGTCGTAGCGCTTTAGCGTGTATTTTTTTGTAAGTTGCAATGAATCATTTTACTATTAATATTATCCGCGCTCCAGAGCACGCACTTCCATCTCGCTTAGGTACGTTCAGTGAGAGTGAGAGAAGAACGCAAATCTACTGGGCCTTAAGACTTCAAAAAACAAGTAAACCGGAAAAAGTTACATCACAATTCAATTATCAAATTATTGGCAGACCAACGTCAAAATTACGTTGGAAATGCTGTTTCCGACAAAGTAGAACATAAGCAAAACCAATCTGTCTAAACTTCTATTTCCTATCATATTTTGTAACCGGATTGACCATTTTGTAAGTTTGTAAATGGCGTTAACGTGTTAGCGAATAATTGATTTACAGCATAGACCGGCTAAAATATAAAATAAAGAGTGGATTTTAGTATTGTTTGCTCTTCCGATGAAACGGAGATGGATCATACGCCCGTACATCTCGCTGGCTCAGGACCGCTTCGTATACAATCCTACTTCGTCACCTTCTTAACTTGTGATTACTGTCATATGGCCCACTGTTCAGTACCCCTAGTGTAAATAAATTCGTTTTCGAAACGTGACGTACGCGTTTGCGTTTAGTCTCATTTTGTATTGGATTTAGAAAGAGCGCGCCGAGCGGGACGTTTTGGAAACTCAAAATCCTATACAAAATGAGACTTAACGCAAACGCGTTCGTCACGTTATGATGTCGATTAAATTTACACTAGAGGTACTGATTTGTCAACATTCCTATATCGTCACTTTCCTATCTTGTAATAGGCAATAGTTAAGATTTTTTATAAATATAAACAGCAAGAGTTTGTCTCGTAAAAAAAAGCGGCCAAGTGCGAGTCGGACTCGCCCATGAAGGGTTCCGTACCATTTATGACGTATTAAAAAAAACTACTTACTAGATCTCGTTCAAACCAATTTTCGGTGGAAGTTTGCATGGTTATATGTATATATCATATATTTTTTTTAGATTTATCATTCTGTTATTTTAGAAGTTACAGAACACATTTTACCACTTTGGAAGTGTCTCTCGCGCAAACTATTCAAGATAGAAAAAAATTATATTAGAAACCTCAATATCATTTTTAAAGACCTATCCATAGATACCCCATTTAACTGTTCCCGGTCACTCTGTAAAATTTAACCAATCTATTTAAGGACAGGATTAAGCATATAGCAAGCATTGTAACCATCCCATCGTCAACCTGTCCGTTGCGCAAGCGCCGACGCAACTCCTGCGGCATTCTTACCAAGAAAGTACGTTTCACTTTCCTTACGCACGGACGGACCTGGTTAAATGAAAATAAACAAATCATAATAAGTCAAGTTATGATTATTTGCTGATTATGTGAATGTTCCGTGACGAAGGTTTCATATTTCTGTAAATATTAAATTTTTAAGTAGAAGAGGGGCTGGAAGGGGTAGACCTCGGTGGACTTCTCTGATCAAATCGGGGAAATCCTGAAGAAAGGCCAGGTCAAGAGCACCCTAAGCCGGCGTTATGAAAGTGAAGGAAGCGAAAGAAGTATGTCAGTCACAGGATTAATTTTAAGCACTTACTAATAAAAAGAATCTCAACCATTTTAATCGATAATTGTACTAAATGTACATTTGACTCTAAAGCTTACGTTTTTAAACAAAAAGCAAATAATAGTATTGTTACAATTCCAAATGTCTTAGTTAAGTGGAAAGTATTTATACAAGATATCTTCACAAACACCACAAATACCGCGGATACCCGCTCACGACCTTAAGGTGAGTAAGTAGCAAACTTGGAGGCATTTTCTAATGGCTAAAGGTCAAGAAGTGTAAGTGAGAAGTATGCGTGACAATCTTCACAGATAATGCAAACGTCGCAAAGTGCAGCCATCTTTCTGAGGAGAGTGATAGAGAAAGGATACTCGTATATTCCTTTCTCTGTATTTCGAATAGGTATGTACGTAATAACCCTTTTAGGCGCAACCTGTTTAAAAGTGAGAAAGTATACAAGTGGCAAACTTGATGACATTTTTTTTTTTTTTTTTCCCATATAGGTATACAAGATACACTTATGTCCGTCAATGTACATTATTGTTACTTATCAGTATGTAGTAATTAACACTTATACATATTTAGTATCTACTCTTTACGTTACAATGTCACATCACAATCTTCCCACACATTTTTATCTGTTAAATAATCTGATACTTTATAGTAGGCTTTCTTAGTTAAATTGGTTTTTATAACTCTTTTAAACATATGGTATGGTAAATCTGTTATGTAACTAGGTATTTTGTTGTAAAAATGGATCGATTGTCCTACAAATGACTTCCTAACTTTTGCCAATCGTAGCCGCCGCACTGCAAGTTTTCCTTTATTTCTTGTATTATAGTTATGTATGTCACTAATTTTTGGAAGATCTTCATAATGCTTCCTGGCGTACATAATAACTTCATAAATAAAGAGCGACGGCAATGTTATAATGTTTACGTCTCTAAAAAGATCTCTTAGCGATGTGCGTGGTTTTAGATTATAAATTGCTCGCACTGCTCTTTTTTGAAGAACAAATATGCTCTCCACATCTGCAGCTCTTCCCCACACTAGGATTCCGTACGACATCAGATTATGAAAATAGCTATAATATACCAATCTTGCTGTATCTACATCTGTTATTTGTCTTATTTTTCTAACGGCATATGCGGCAGAACTTAATTTACTACTTAAGCTAGTTAGGTGTGATCCCCATTGAAGTTTTGAATCGATAGTTAAACCTAAGAATACTGTGCTATCTGAAAACTCTAAAACATCCTGTCCGAGCATCAAGTTGGGTTTGTGACCCATTGGCTGGCGGCAAGTGGAGAAACGAACACACTTGGTCTTTTTCGGGTTCAGAAGCAAGTTGTTTGTGCTGAACCAAGTCAATGTCTTCTGCAAGACCGGGTTTATGATAGTCTCAGCTGTGTCACTGTTTCTGGGCACTTTAAATAAGAGAGACGTGTCATCAGCAAAAAGAACTGTATCCGTTAAACCTTCGAGCACATATGGTAAGTCATTAATGTAGGTCAAAAATAGATACTAAACTCTAAGGTAAAGGTCAGGAAATATTAAACAAAGCAGGTAGTATGACATCCCAGAAATTTCAAACATCGCAGATGAAGCTGTTAGCTAGGCGGCTTAGAAACGACCTCGGTATTAAGACGCTAATGTACAAATAGTGATGTTGGTGGCATTTTCTACATAAGTAAAGGCCGGAGAATGTAATGTAAATTATGCGGGAAGTATGTATGACATCTTCAAACTCTTCATAGACAATGCAATCATCGCAGATACCGCAAATAGGCTTGGGGCCGACCTCGGTATTAAGATGCGGTAGAGACCTTGATGCATTTTTGACTTGATCCGTATTTGGAGTTCCTTTGTTTGTACATGACTACTGTCTAGTGGTTTATCAATATATTGAGTACATTTGTCTTAATTAAATATTGTGCGTATTCGCATGGATCAGTGGAATCTTTATATAATATTTCAAAAAAGGTTATCAATTACAAACGAATAGTTTGTTTGAATATTTTTTTTATAACATGTTGCATAAAATGCAAGACATGTTTTAATATCTGAATGTTTTTTATTTCTCAGACAAATAAGTAAAAAATGATGATATGCATCATAAAGAGTATGTGAAGTCTGTAACTAAAACTAATTTGCAGATTTATCTTAGATTAGGTAAGACGAGTAGTAATGAAGGAATACTTTGCGCCCTACAAGACAGTCTTACGTGGATGGCTCCTAGCCTAGATCAACTTGTTCGCTTCCTCGACACTTTTAGCAATAAAGTATTTAAATAAAAACCTTCCTCGTGAGCTTTCCGTGTTGTGTAACATGCCAATAGGGCCAAGTATGTTCAGATACTGGTGCCTGTAGCAGAAGGATTAGGTAAACCGGTATGTTTGTTATACACATTTTAATGTCTATATTTTTCGTGTAACTTTCTAAGGTATAGATATTATGATGTATGCGTTATACATGATCATATCCAATATGTGTTTTACGCTTTTTACAATTACTATCCGTATCCTTACCTATTAGCTAATATTATAAGTAAATATTCTTTATTGCACCAACAATTATATATTTTACGTACATGTAAAACTCATACAAATGTCAACAGGTAGTGCAAGGAGCTAAATATGGAGACTATTAAACACAAACACACATACTACATACTACTTATATAAGTATTAAAACAATACTCATATCATACCTATATAAAATCATATATTTTTTATTTTATATATATATATACCAATTAACAAATATGGATAAAAATTAGCTCACTTTTTAACAGTTACCTATGTTGTTCTATTTCCTGTCTATATTGGTAAATTCGATCGTAATTCTAGATTTTAAGCGGCATTACTTACTGCACCGTATCTCGGAATGATGCTCGTTAAGACATACTTATTGTGCCAATTAGGCTCAAGCCTAATTCGCCACATTCGAAGCGAATGACTCACGGTGGAGATCGATTTCAAAATATAACGTATGTGAACTAAAGTCGGACTCAGTTGAATTTAGTGCTCGGTATTTTTGATTTTACATAAAACCTTAACACTAATTAGAGCAAATGGCTTAAGTTTAAAAAGAGTTCACATGGATGGATATTTAAGGAAAAATCAAATTAAAATAACACTTAATTACAGATATATCAATCTAAATCATTCCAATGCAAGCATAATATTATGCTGCGTTCTTATAACTTTCAATAAAATTATAAATTCACAAATACCATTCTCATTAAGGCAATCACTCCAAACGGAGTGTTGATAACATACTCTAAATACTGACTCAGAGATACAACGTACAAGGAAATTTTATACAACCAGCCAACCCGATACTGTCAGGCACCGACTCTTAACTGACAATATTTCAACCTTATTTCAAAGAGATAAGGGCTACCTATGGTCGGTTAAAAGTATTTCGTTTCTGACCGATTTGAGGACCACACCTCGCGGATCTGCGTTGCGACATCTCGACCAAGTCAAATTGGTTTTAAATGAGACGGCATTTCGGTCTATTACCAGTTTAATAAGTAGACTTAGTGTCGAATGCCGATTTCCGCTAAAATGGGTAATTATTTCGTCCGCTTGCCGTCAAATATTACATGTCTAGTCTAAGAGGTGTTTTGAGCAAATATTGGTAGTTTAAAAACTTGCTTAACTGCATGAAAACCGGGAATTCTGTAGAAATGTATTTTTAATTATTGTCGTAAGTAGGTACATGATCAATAGAATGTCGTAGGAAAAGGTGAGTGCATCGCCTCTGCATTAGTCTCCCATTCATTTCCAGTGGCACCAGTATTTAATATCTTTAATCATAATCTTTACTCATTAAAACTATGCATGACTAATTTTACGAAATGTTAGTACTCACGTTCGAATTAACGATCGTCATTTATTTTGTTTATATTTTCAAACTATTATATACGACCGATTTGATGAAAATCCCATTCTGTAGCAATCCAGGGCGGGGTAACGTCGCAAGCGTTCTTGCGACCATGGGGAAATCTTTTATATATAGTTTATAGTTTTAAGTAATTTTGTGTTAGCATAAAAAAAAAATTTAAAAAAAATCTAACTCTGCATTAAAATGTCACATTCACATCCATTATTAAAAAAAAGCTGCAATGCTCAATATTTGGAAGTGTTACTATAAAACATAAAACAACGTCGAAACCCGGCCAGCATCACGCCGGAATGCATTGCGTGCTCGAGAGTGCTAGTTACTGGAGCGCGCGCAACGTCTAGCAGATAATCTTCATTCTCACATAATACTACACATAATGGACTACATAATTGGGTCACACGTTGGAATAAAAGAAACATGCTATCTATAGTGTAAAATCCTTGCATATTGAGGAAGGTAATGAGCACTAAAAATAGGTACCTAAAACTGTAAGACCGATGGCTGTAACAGACATCAGCGGGGTGTGTGTGGGTTTCATTCGACACCCTTCCTTGGGTGAGGGTGTGAGAGGTCTCTTCCGCTTCACTGCTGCGGAGACTGTGTCGTGGGGCGGTCATTCGCCGTCGTTTTGGGGACGCGACTGTACGATCTGGTGTGGGCCAGCTTTATCGCTACCGGCCGTTATCCAACCCCGGGCGTATCACCATGCCTGTCACGGTCTAACAAGAATGTAAGTGCGAAAGTGACAGGCATAGTGACAATGTCATTGGTGTTCAGTGGACTTGTGAATGTGATCATTAGGTTAAAATCTAATCAGGTCCAATGTTTTCAATTGTTTCAATAATAGAGAAGTAATTATGCAATTAAATGGCAATTCAATTTAAGTTAAAGACTTGTTTGTACAAATAATTAAAATACCTTCATAACAAGTTTGATTGGAATGTAAATGTCTGTGTTAGAAATCATCATAACAGCCTCTTGTCGCCAACTGGTTGCCAACTGTTGAATATAGCCCACATATCTCGGTACTATGCCAGTCTCATCCAGAAGTGTCCGCAATCTTCCGAAAGTAGTCCACCCGACGAGCTAACGGACGCCGATGGGTTTTAGAAATAACAACGATAATATCGAGATATTTCTAATTCGTATACTATTTGCAACACTTTCATTATGGACTTGTAGCGTTGCTTAAGCAGTCTAATTTATGATTTGCCTTGTGTATTCATGCGATAATGTCTTCGCATCGATACGCAAACATCAGATTTTTTAGGAAATTTTGTTTAAAGACTAACTTTTACGCTAAGAAATGTAGATCACTGTGTCAGTGGATCTCAATAATAATATTAATTGCCATAAAATGGGGTGAGTAGGGTCAAAACTGACATTCAAACCTCGATAACATTTTATTTGTACACATGCAAACTGACTGGAGTATGTAATAAGTATACGTTTGTATTTTAGGTTTTATTTTATTTTGGGTAGTTCGATTTCATAACATTGACGATAAACAGGAAAACCCACCTTACCCCGTAGTCCCTCGCAATTGGGGTGACATGGGATTTCATACAAAAGTGATTTTGGAAGATTGTTGGATGGATTTTTTTATTATTATGAGTATTACTATAGCTCCATTTTAAATTGGAATACATTATTTTTGTAGCGGTAGCCTTAAAATCCCTCCCCACCCCCCTTTCATCCCTTCTCTCCCCACTCATAACCCAGCTCTCACCGCGAAACCTACTCACCCCATTTTACCGGTACCCAGAAATATACACTACAGCAGTGGCAGCATGGTTCCATTTTTATCGCTTGTCACTATGCCCGTCACTTTCGCACTTACATACTTGTTAGAACGTGACATGCATGGTGACAAATGATAAAGAGCCGACCATCTTAGCCCTACAGGAGTATAGTAGAGTTACTTTGCATGATGATTTTTTTTTGCTTTACTAAAACAAAAAGTTTTTCTTGAAAAACTGCTTATGTACATCAATTTCAACGAAACTGGGCGTTAACAGCCTCTTAACTCCAACATACCTACGACTAGACACGGTACCACGGTTCACTACTTAGCATTTCTTGTTTATATATAGGTATAGTAAACACCCCTATAATGGAACAGGCACCAGTAATGGGATGGTATGGACAAATCCTGTAAAATAAGTATTTACCATCAGTTTTTAATCGCTAGCAACGCTTTACCATAAACAAGAGCCAAATTTTTCATTGATATTTGTTATTTTTAAACTTAATGGCGCCATACATTCTATGACTGGAGCAAAAAACCACAGTTTTAATTGGTTAATAATATTGAAACCAATTGCAGTAGCTTTCATTAAATACATAGAAAACATAAAGGACGAATTGGACATTCAACAATGGTGGAATTTTACAGGTGTCAGTGAAATATCAAAAACACACATACATTGCAGCAGCATAGAACAACGAGTGTGTGAATTATCAAATCTCACTTCGCAATCAAAGATTCCAAAGGTTACCACGAAAGGTCACATTTCGACAGGACTCGCGATCGACTCGCGAATTCGCGATTGTCGAAACGGATTTACGCGCAACCGTAAGTCAGTCACGTGCGAGTCAAGTGTAAGAATAGATGACGAAAGGAATTTTAATCGATTTTTCCAAACTTTACAGGTGTAAAAATGTAATGTGCCGTGAACACAGTGTGACGACTGTTATACTTCCTATTTGCGACAGACAAGTTTGGACAGTTTTGCTTTTTTAATGTTTGAGATAAGTATTTTTAATACAAAATAAACAGAACCATAAAAGCGACATTGACATCAAAACCCTTTTTGCATAATATAATCATTGATTATTTTGTTTATTACGTACTTTTATTCTTATACATAAACTACTTTTATAATGTGTATCAAACGAGCATATTTCGTATTAAGAAGTGTACCGAAAACCGAAAAAATATGTAAATTTCAAATAAAAAAAACTGATGCGATTGATAACATACTAAGGTTTTTAGAGTAAGTTCAATAAAAAACGACTTTTAATTTAGTTAATTGACAGTTTTTTTATTATATTTTTTTATATGTAGGAGTGATAGGCAAATTCTTCCTAGCGCATTCGCGGACCCGTTTTTAGGGTTCCGTACCAAAAAGGTACAAAAGGAACCCTTATGGTGCGACTCTGTCCATCCGTCATTTTTAAAATTATCCCGCTTTATAAATTACCCCAATCCACCCTAAGAACTTATCACAATTATGACTAGGTAATGTACATTGTACTTATAAGGTTCATCTACAGATCTGTTACATATTACGATGATATTACATAAGGATCCAGTTTCAGAGTCATGCGCGGCCGATATTAGGTCAGAGTGTTCGCATGGCAGATCACTTACAAACGACGTATCACGAGTGAGAACGCTTGGTTACGCAGCGGTGGATTAATGTCGATAATTAGTCGTGATTGTGTTACCAGAGGGCCTAGCCAAGATGCCGATCGTTTGCGCCGTAGCGAACGAAACGGTAAAATCTCTACCACTCTTCCATATTAGTGCGTCAGAGAGACATTAGCGTTTCGTTCGCTACGGCGCAAACGATTGGCACCTTGGCTAAGTACCCAGGTGTTTTATTGACATTAAAACATTACAGTTCAAATTACAGTAAGAGATTTTTTTCCTGTTAATATGAGTATTGTAAAAAATGTGCCTTTCCTGTACAATGGTAGCCCTGAGATTTGGAAGGTAAACGATTATTCGATAGGCGAAAACAACACATAGGTTACAAGCCGTTCCAACAAGTCAATGAAGTGTAAGGGGTACACTAAGCGGATGATCACCTTGCCCGAGACAGGACGCACGCAGATACATAGGCAAAGCGCCAGGGAGTAAGGATATAATGGTTACACATTCACCGCCAGCGACCCACTAGGTGTGTTCTCTGTTCGTAAGCGATTTTCCCTACCAAGCAGAAAAAGTGTGTGATGCGCTATTATTATGGCTACTATCCTAGGGCGTTTATCACGTTTTGACGACCGGTTTGACTTAGTGGGTAGTGACCCTGCCTACGAAACTGATGGTCCCGGGTTCAAATCCTGGCAAGGGCATCTATTCGTGTGATGAGCATGGATATTTGTTCCTGAGTCATGGGTGTTTTCTATGTATTTAAGTATTTATAAATATTTATATATTATATATATCGTTGTCTAAGTACTCTCAACACAAGCCTTATTGAGCTTACTGTGGGACTTAGTCAATTTGTGTAATAATGTCCTATAATATATATTTAAAAAAAAAACACTAATGGTATTAGCTTGTATTTTATTATGCAATAGGCCGCTGGTCGTAATTGTGGACGCAACTGAAAAAAATACCCCAGCTACCCATACTATTTACATTTATAGCGCTTAAATGTGGAGATCTCGATTGTCTAATGTACTCCATCTAGTAATTAAGGTGGTCTGAGCCTGCTGGTTCCAAGAACTCGACCAGCCAGCGTTCACGTAAGTAAGTAAACACTTTATTGTGCGAGAAAAATAAATATTACATCAGATGGAAAATAATTGGGTAGTACAAAGGCGAACGTATCTCTAAGTAATGACAATAGGCGGCGACACATTCCATCGCGTATTACATGGAATAGTAGCGGTGTGAGGTTCATTTCATTCTAAGATATTATCGCCGCATTGAAATGCATGTTCGTGACTGCTTTGTACTTTTGCTTTATGATATCTTTGATGAATTGGTAAATATTAATGATATAAAATAAATTAGACATGAAAATAAAATTAGCCCAATAAATAGAAAGTTATACAATTTTAACTTATTTTTACGATCATCGTAGCAGGATTTTGGATTTTACTAAGGAACTGTTACTGTTTTTATGCAGATGAGAAAATGTTACATTTAATTTGTTTGTTCGACTGATACAGTAATCTGGAAAATTATGTAAGTAATACATAAGTTAAAAAAATGTGTGATTTAACATATGCCGGATATGTATGGAAAATTATGAGTTCTACTGCGGGTTTACTATTGCCGACCTCCATTGGGTCAATACATAAATATTATTCACACTAACTTTAATAAAAGCAAATTTTTCTCAATAATATTTTCAGTCTAAGTAGGAGTCGGCTGTAAATATCTAGTAAAATGTCATAAACAAAACCTGCACTAAACTAAAGTTAAAAAAAAAATTAATCGAACCACGATAACTCTGCATGACATTTGCAATAACAAAGTGTGGCACTGTCGTCAATAATGTCAAATTTCTATGAATGTAATTATATTTATGATGTCACTCCCTCACTTTGTGCTGTAAAAGTTGGTGCAAGGTTTAATCAAAGCCGCGTTTCCATTTAGTGTTCTGAGCAAGCATTTTGTTTTGAGCAAATATTTGCTCTTCCCATTTATTATGAAGCCGATGGTCCCGGATTCGAATTCAGGTAAGAGCATTTATTTGTGTGATGAACACAGATATTTGTCCCTGAGCCATGGGTGCTTTTTATGTATGTATTTAACTATATACCTACGTATGCATATCGTCGCCTAGTCCCCATAGAACAAGCTTTGCTTAATTTGGGTTTAAATCGATTTGTGTATGATTGTGCCCAAATATTTATTTATTTATTTGATGAACAAACGAAGGATTGCTCTCTCAGAACTGTTTAGAACTTTAACTTTAAGAAGGACTGTAAGTATTACCATTATTATGAGATGAGACTGACTCATAGACAAAACTAGAGCAATACCCCGAAACGTGACACTTCCCAGATGTCAACAGCCTCCATAACGATTATCATTACAGCGATTTAAGAGCGAATTTCAAAACGAGCATAGACAATAGACTATACAACAGGTTGCACAATGGTTCGCACGTTGGATTCACAGGGATCGTTCTGAAACGGTTGACCTTTGTTTATGGTAGATTTTGATGATTTAAAAAAGTAGAGCATTATCTGTCAACCGTAGAAAATATCTAACACCATTTACCTAAAAATATTACATAAGTATTTGTATCCTCGCACTTGCTATGGACAATATGAAATCTGATTTAACAAAAACCAATGAATGCGTATCGTGTGTTCTCGCTTAAGATTTATATTACGATTTAAAGAGACACACTTATAATTATAACCGCATTGATTATGAACAATGAATAATGAATTTGATTCGCTGTCATTGATAGTCTCAAAATAAACTTGACTATCTGGTATCCAATATTGCGTTGGCACTAGACGAAAACTCATTTTCCTAAGTATAGTATCCAAATATGGGTATGTAAGTACATATGAATGTCAATTAAATCTGATCTATTCCATTTATAACGAAAAATGAAATTACTTTCTATAGGGTTTATCTACGCGAAGTAATTCAAGTCACGGTTTAATTATGTTATATTGTGTTTTGTTGTCTTTAGTAGGGAATATTACGCGAAACTGCGTAGGAGGCGCCTTTACCACAATCCATCACAATCTGAGGGTCTACAGCGAAACAAGAAAATCGAAATTTCGTTATCGAACCTCTCTATCACTCTTGCATATTCGAGCGATGCAGAGGCAGATAACTAAATTTCGATTGCCTTTCCCGGTAGGGCCTTTGTAAACAAACCGCCTTGATGCATCAATGTCATATTTTATTATATGCGAAAACTTGTCAAAAAACAGTTTAAGGTAAAGTATGTATATTTTACTCTATGGTTTATAAAAGGTGCTAGTGCTGCACTCTGGCGGCAGAACATTGCAGTAAATAAACTGAAGATAAAATCAATATTTCTAGCTATTAACACATTTATCTAGAGATAATGTAATAATTCGCATCATGAAAATATACGCAATAAAATGGTATTCGTTTTATCTTGTCATGGGTTGATCATGGGTCTTGAAGACAACAATTTCTTTTTTTTATATTTTGTGTACAATATTATGCTTCTTCCATTACTGCTAATATTGCCTTTGTTATTTCTACAGGTGTGCAAGCTGCGGAAAGTTTTGAAAATTTTTCGGAATTTTCAAGAAAGTTTCACAGGTATCAAGAAAACTTCCATTTTGGAAATGAATACATTCGATTCCTATACAAACATTTCAGAAGTTTACGAAAATTTTCCAATTGAAAATTTCGTAATTTTGGAACGATTCCGGTGGAAATCATGGTATACCAGAGGGCCTATTTAAGAAGCCAATCGTTTGCGCCGAAGCGAACGAAACGGTAATGTCCCTCTACCACTCTACCCTATAAGTGCGACAGAGAGATATTAATTTGCGTTTCGTTCGCTATGGTGCAAACGATTGGCAGCTAGGCTAGACCCCCAGCAGTTATTCCAAATATCCCAGAACTGCCCCTGTATCGCAACAGCTACCGACTAGAATTTCGTGCCGGCAATGAGGACGAGCCGAGTAATCGGTTCGTAATTACCATCGTTACGGCATCGAGCCGAATGCGTCGACAAATTCGATAGACAATAATTATCCGATCTGCGTGATTGACTGTTGTGCAATAGACTATTTATTTTTAATAGGAAATTAGTTTTGAGTTATGGTTATGTTTAGGGATCGTTAAAAATTACATTATATAAAATCTACCATTTTAGTGGTGCATGTTTTTGTAACCACATTTTCCAGGTGAATGACAAATTTATTTTTCCTTGTTGGAAGAACAAGCATATTTATTATTAATATGTATTATAAACTTTATAGCACGAAAAGATGTGAATAGTACAAAAGGGAACTAAATAAGTAATCTGATGGCAGCCTCACCTTACATTAAAAACAGTAAAGATCAAACCAAAAATATTTTTAAACATTAATTTATCAGATTTCATAAATAATAGATACACGAAATTATTGCATGATCTAAAATTTAAATATATGAACCATTTAAAATCATTGCTTGGTCCGAAAGATTCATGTAAAGAACGATCAATGTCTTCAAGTCCGCTTCATATATTTAAACATAATCCAGGACACAAATATAATATATATACATTGATTGCGCAGTAGGAAATGCCTCTTCAATCCACGGACGACGCGAGAAGGGAAGCGAATGTGCTTTAATTATATACGCTGCCTCGAAGAGGATAGAAAGTAAGTTTTTTCTGCGCTTCATAAATGCAGACCATAGCAGAGCTACGCTAATGATACCAATAATAAATGATATATACCTGAAACAAATAAATAATAGGAATTAATAGGTATAATCGAAAATATTATGACAGGTGTAGGTAATAAAAATTGTAACTTAAATTGAATTTAATGTTATCAACATAATTACTACAATTCTAAGATGTACCTAGTTACCTACTGTTAAGATATTTACCTACTAAAGACATCAACGGGCTTACACATATGACCTTAAGGCGCAGGATAGGGCAAGGCATACTCCATACAAACCTTGTGGAAGTTTTATTCGTTAGTTTTGGCACTATAGCCTTTAATTTCATTTTTTGCTTGTATATATTGCATATACGCATAAAAAAAACAAAAATAATAATAATAATACATCAAGCTCTAGCTAACAGAAAAAGAAGCATATTTACCAAAAATAATAACTGTAGCGCAAACACAAATGAAGAAAAACGCGCACAAAGTTTGTATGGAAAGAGCTTTGCCTACCTTTCGCGTTAAATAACTTGCATTGAAATATTTGTTAACATGGTTATAAGTGATAAATAATAATAAATAAATATATAAATATTTGGGGATAATCTTACACAGATCGACCAAGCTCCAAACTAGGCATAGCTTAGTACTATGGGAACTAGGCGACGATATATACCTATACTTAAATAGATAAATAAATAGTTTATTTATAAGTTCATATTAAGTTTAGAGTACATGTAGTTTAGTTTTATTGATTAGCTAGTTTTCTTATTTAACTTTAAATTTTACTGTATATTGTCATTTTATGTCCCAATAAACATTTCATATACTATTAAAAAAAAACAATCAAATGAAAAAGTACAAAAAAAAAACAAAATACATACGTATTTACATAGAAAACACCCAAGACTCGGGAACAAATACCCGTGTTCATCACCTACTAGGATTCGAACCCGGGTCCATCGGCTTCATAAGCAGGGTCACTACCCACTAGGCCAGACAGGTCGTCAAAACAAAGTGATGAAAGCTTTATAAATTGACTAAAACAATTTCATGGCAAACCTGACGGATATGAAAGTCACAACTAAACTTAACCGGACTTATTAAAGAAGAATTTTATAGTTCATGAACATTGATAAAGTACTTTTGAACAAACAAATACAGTCAAACTGATAATTTCCTCCTTTTTTGAAGACGTTAAAAAAATTACGAGATACCTAATTAATTCTAGACACCCGAAATAATTTGCAAGCGTGCGAAACTGACTAGATTTTGAGCTGCAATTTTTCCATTGTCTCGTAACCAGTTATTATACAACCGCATATTTTATTACATTTCTGTTTTGTTACATTTTAAATCACTTAAAATAACTAAGTTCCGTTACATTGTGATCAAAATAATCAGTCATCAAATCGACCAACAAATGGGCGTACACATCGTTAAAGTAACCACAAACGATATTCGGTATCTCAGATATTTTCATTATCTCGATCGGAGATAGTGAAAGTATTATTTAATTAATAACACTGTTAAACTGTAATTTGGATCGTTAACCAGTCCAGTAGTCATCATACATTCCGCCTACTTATGAATAACGACCATATAATGTATTAGGTACTCTTATTTATTAAGACAGTAAAGGTACTAATGAAATTATTGAAAAATATTAAATATTGCATATAATGAAACTTAAGAGAGGTATGGGCATTGTGAATGTCATCTCGCTTTGTGTGGTAGGGCACAGCCAGTGGATGTCATTCCAGATCTAGAGCAGAGCCCAACTGGGCAAATACCTCCACCTTACAGAAAACAGCAGCCAAATAACACTAGACCCTACTCATAACGTTGTGTTCCTGCCAGTGAGTAAGGTTGCCAGAGCTCAACGAGGGCGGGTTTAGGGTCGGCAACGCGCATGTAACTCCTCTGGAATTGCAGGCGTACATAGACTACGGAAACTGCTTACCATCAGGCGGGCCGTATGCTTGTTTACCACCGACGTAGTATTAAAAAAAATTATATGTGGTTCTATATTTGAATTTAACCAAAAGTGGTATTATAATTAAATTAATTCAATAAGATTAATTTTACGTTAACTTATTTTTCCTTATTATGTTAATTATTGTTGCAATAAACGAAGCATTATATAATAAAATCCTTTACTCGTAAAAAAGGTAAACAAATATAATAAAAAACACGCTTCTCAACCGCAACTTTACACAACATTAACTCATTATTCATTATCATCTTTCTCCAGTAAAAAGTGTTTTACTTACATCAAGTAGAATTTAACTGGTTGCGATTAACGCCTTTTGTATAACATACTCGTAAAATGATTGTAACAAGCGATGAGTACGGCCTCTATTGAATTCTCTCATAATTTACATACTGACAATTGTGTCTGTACCCACATCATCTATTGGCATAGTGTGGGTTCCGCCAAGGCAATTTGGTGGGCTACAAAATGCTAAGTGTGTAGTATTTATTCTCCTCAGTGCAAAGATCTGATATACAGGCTGGCTCAAAAATATGAAGACAAAAAATTGGATTATTGTCATTATATTCATGTCTTTTAACACTATGTAATTAAAATTTTAAATATTACGATTAAGCCCGTCACAGAGGGCGACAATATATATTAATATACCATAAGATACCGACAGATATCTTATAGCACCTATAGCTAAGGACCATACATAACAACGATACCAAAATATATAGGTATCGCTGTCTGTCTAGCACCAACATTGTAGGAAATATACCAAAATATATCGTAATATACCGAGCTATGTACAGTCAGCGTCAAATACTTCATAGCAGTCAAAGTGGCCAAATAGTTCGGTACACCATACTAAATATATGGTGTACATTACGATACAAGTGCGAAAAATAGGAAATTCGAAATGAGTGGCGAGTAGTAAAGTAGCACCATATGTACTGTAAAGTATCTTAAGAGGTCTTGCTATAAGATATGATAAGACACCAAAATATATATTATAGCTTTGGTGTGGACTGTGTCACATGGTACGTAAAATATACGTGACGGGTTTTACTTAACTGAAACAAAACGTTTTTACGAACTCATTTGGCTTTGATACCCAAACGCAACTGTTTGTTAATACCATCAATAAAATGCGCGATTAAAAAATATTTTTTTACACATTCTTGGGCCACCCTGTATGACGTCTAAGATTTACAATGGTTCATAGTTATTTTACAAAAGGGGCAATGATACATAAGGACCAATTACAATGTAAATATAAGGAGTTCCTCCTTGTTTAGAAGCTTATCTCATAAGACTTAATGGCAGAACATGCTTGCCAACATAAACGCCATCTAGCCACTATCTGACCGTAACTCAACTAACGTAAATACGTTGCTGGAGGATTTTGTATTTTACTTTCTGATGTTATACTTTACTTTAACCATGGTGTAGTAAATTATATAACGGTGATGATTATTTTTTTATAAAAAAATGTTTAAAATGTTTCGTAAATACTTAACGATGTAACTAAGATGTAACTTTTTGTATATGTGTAAGAATAAATATATATGTGCCACAGTTAGCCCAATTAAGGCTTGTGTTGTAGGTACTTAGACAACGATTATTTAACAAATAAATACTTAAACATATAGAAAATACCCATGACTCAGGAACAAATATCTATGCTCATCCCACAAATAAATGCCCTTACCGGGATTTAAACCCGGGACCATTGGCTTCATAGGTGGGGTCACTACCCACTAGGCTAGACAGGTCGTCAAAATTATTCAACAGATGGAGCAAGTACCTAATGGAAAGCCTCGTTCGCGCATTTATCGTTACGCCATAGGGCAAATGCCCTTACCAGGATCCTTACGCGGTATCTGCCTCGTAGGCAAGACCACTACCGACTAGACCAAGAGACCAATTTTTTTTGTGAACCCTATATCTTACTGCTTCTTTCTCACTTAACGATTATTCAGCAGATTTAGCCAGTAAAGGAAAGCTTTGGGCGTGGCGTCCGCGTATACGTCGTTACATCACAGCGGACGTTCGCTTTCTATAATTTGTTCAACATAGAAGCAGTGACACCCTGAAAGCCGGTCCAATTACATATAGGAACAGTCATGTCAAAAAATATCGATACGAATAAAGTCCCAAAAATATGTATACCTACACAACCTTTTTACCCATATATTAAGGTATATAACATACTTTTGGCACTTTGCCGTCAGTATCTATATTTTTAGAAATAATCGTAACTAGTAAAAATGTATAACCAACTTGTTTGATCTGATTCAACTCGGACATAACGATTGCTCGTGCGCAGATATATTAACCCCCTTATTCATAAACGTGTACTAAATTTACGATGCCGCTAATAATTGTTTGTACCTTTCCATCACACCAATACGTCGGAAAGGGACAAACGATTATTAGCGGCATCGTAACTTTAGTACACGTTTATGAATAAGAGGGTAAGTGTATAACAATAGCGCTAATTTTATTACTGTAATATGTAGTTAAGTAGTTCCATTATCTTCTCATACATACGGAGTTTTAACATACAATAAATATTAAAACCGCACTAAAGAATCTAAAGATTTCATTTGCGGTAAAAATATGGTATCTTTTTTTTTATGATACAGGAGGCAAACGAGCAGACGGATCACCTGATGGTAAGCGATTACCGCCGCCCTGAACACTTGAAATGAATCTATACTTTTTTTCTTAAAACCCAGTTTTTGCAGTGTTATTTGTCACTTTTTTATATCTATCAATAAGGCGTTTTGCACTAAGAACAATACGAAAATGTTGTTTTTTTTTTAATTGGTATTAACGCGGAAACTAGGCGAATTCCAGAAAAGAATGACATTTTAGTATTAAAATGTAATCAGGAATACATTGTTAAAATCTTTCGGGTTCCTCGTGTTATACCGTGTATTGAATGCCAATATTAATTTAGCCAGCAAAAAAATCTCTAATAAAATTGTTTCTACAACACAACACATTCCATGTTCACTTCACCTTACTCGCCGTAATATAAGTCGAACTTGTAAATTAAACATTTAATAATCTCGAACAATTTAACACATATAAAATACTTGCTACATTAATCTCATACAACCTCATCCAGCGTGAGAATCGCCTGTGTATCAAAACCGCCAACCGAACAGTATAATTACCTACCGAATGTTGCAACTGTATTCATCAATGCTAGTATGTACTTACAATAAAATTAGCAGCTTAGTCTTTACCGCTCTTCATATAAGGATTCGGCGACACCATTAACGGTTGCCACACCGTTGTATCAAATGATGTGATCCTTATTGTATACGCCTGAGGGGGTATTGCCCAGGGACATCACTATGCAGGTCTGATGCAAGAGATTGCACGTAAGATCTAGAGCTACGCGTTACTGCGTACGCTATTTATATTACTAGAAGATCATTAGACTTAAGGCCGCTTAGGTTCGTGTTATTCTCTCACTCTCACTGAGTGTAAGCGTGAGCGTGTAGAAGTGGACATCATGTTTAAAAAAAATGCAATCTTTTTTTATGTAATGGGCAGCAAACGAGCAGCCGAGCCGCCTGATGGGAAGCGGTCATAGCCGCCCATGGACATAAGCAACATCGGAGGAGCCACTTATGCGTTGCCAACCTTTGAGAACCTTAAATATCTGCTTCTTGAAGAACCCCATGTCATAACGCAAGGGAAACACCTCAGAAGGTAGCTCATTCCACAACTTGCACGTTCTGGGCAAAAACGAGCGAGATGCTCGCTTGTAATCGATGAGTTCCCTCAAAAATGCAATTGCGCATTTTTAAAAGCACTTTTGTTGTTAGCTTTTGTGCACAAATTGTGTGCGTTTTAGACCTATTTTCGTGTTTTTTTTTATCGAGCGAAAGTCAAAAGATCAGGATTCGAATCGATGAAGTCATTAGAAGAAATCCTCAAGATTGCTAATTAAATTTTTGGCAAACGTGCTGTGAAAAAACGGTACGATTTTTCAAAACTCCGCTCTCTGAACCTATGGCACCTTAATAATTTGAAAGGCAATTTAGTGATGCAAATGATGCAATACTTAAACGTATAAAATATTATATCCTTCTTCTATCCTAATTAAGTACTAGGAATATCTGACTAAACGACGTACATCGATGACATTTAACTCCATAGATACATGCATTTATAGTTGATTGGCGAACCAGCAGGTCCTTTTTGTCTAGTACAAGGGGTCTAGCCAAGATGTCACCCCAACAACTGCCAAACGAATAGAAAAAAAAATTCAATACACTATTTAAGTTTCGATTGACTTTTTCTATCAACGACTGTTATCTTGGCAAGGCCCCTTGGCCCTTTAATATTCATTTATTATAAAAGCTATACCTAGTAGGGTCAGCATCAATAGTAGCGGATGAAATAACGTGCCAAAAGTATCTGATATTCCGGATAACTTTTCCAAATATTGAAAAATCTCTAAGATTTACTATCAAAAGTATATCTTTTAACGTCTTAATTGTTCTACATAGAGAAAACACAGTGTTACAGAATGGTAGATACTTTTGAAACCTTGTTTGATCCGCTACTTTTGGTGCTGACTGTACAATAAGAATCATTATAAATCCCCAGAAGGTAACATTACGCTATGTTATGCTGTGCGGTCAAAAATAAAAGACAGTCGGAAGTGGGTTTTTAATTGCCAATCGGTCCAATTCGAACTTTAAGATGTATGCGTTAAATATTAGGTCTAGATACGATATGGATCGGATATGTCAGTGTCAGAAGTGACGTGTTTGTTTGAAGAAACGTTTGACAGTGACATACGCGATCCATATCGTATCTAGATTTAATATTTGACGTACCTTAAAGTTCGAATCGGGCCGTAAATAAATTACTTTCGCTATCAAAGCTGGCACCGAGACTACTGATTGCACGATTTCGGTTTAAATTTATTTCCTGCGCAATATTAAATTAAAATTAAAATTATTTTAAGCTACTATATGAATTTATATTATGATCTCCAATTATTTATTATATATAATGTAAATAAAGAAAAAATCATCATCAAATACCAATAGCAAAATAAATTCATCAAAATGTCAAATAAATATTGGGAAATAATTATACAATGTCAAATAATAGCATAATTACGGAAAATATGACAATATGGCACGTTGACTGACATTGCTCTACGGCATAAGATTTTTTATTGTTATATTATTAAGTAAGTAGGTGAAAACTTTATTGTACGAGAAATGTAAATATTGATTAGATTACATCAGATAGAAAATAATTGTGTTTTACAATCCCTACACATGACGTGATGCGAACATATCCCTACGAGGGATCTCTTCCTTCTCATGAATTTTATTCATTTATTCATTTATTCATTCATTCATTCATCCCTACGAGGGATCTCTTCCTTCTCATGAATGATAATTTTCACATTATATATATTTCTCTTTAGGTTAGTAAAAATAGTAGTACCTATTTTAGTAATAACAATTATACCTATTCACTACTTACTAAGAGCCAAATATTTATCCTATTTGTGTCTAAAAGTGATCTAGAAAAAAAAACATTATGGAGTCCCTGACATGTCGTTTTTGATTCTACTACTAAACAACGATACTTGACATTGGCAAAATCATCATAGATTTGATGGTGGCCACATTTTAAAAGAAGAAGTACTATTTACTTGCCAATAGGCCTTGAATTTTAATAAGATATTATTATCAGTTAGATATTAATTTATATATAAAATGCTTTTGTCAACTCTACAATTCCACGAATAGTGTAACAATTATTCTTTAATAAATCAAACGAATAGCAACAATGAACTCCGTTAAACAACCGTTATTAAACCATTTTCATGCAATTATAACTCGTATTACTGCTGTTGAAGGCGTGAAAATGGCATCACATTTCATAATGAAGTCGTGATATAACCATCGTAATAGATGTTACATTGACCTGCAAACCCTATTCTGATTTTAAAGATGTGAATGTTGATATGTTCGTCAATGAAGAGCGATGACAGCTTGGCATTTGTTGAGAGCAGTGTTGGCAGGCATACAATTAACAAGTACGATCATTTGGGTTCCGGTACGATGTACGTTCTAAGAGCATTATCGTACGCAAAAGTACGATAATTTTAGCCCTTGGACGATGCCTCCCAAAATGTCTAGTATTAGATGCAAAACATGACACTCTCCCTTAGAAATTGGCTAGAATTATCACCTGTTGGGTGTCCGTTTCCTTGGTTTAAGTCAAAAATATTGAAATTTCCGTTTGGATTTATCACAAAAAGAAACAAATATTAAATTGTTCTTTGCACAATTTTGACTAAAATTGCGTTCTTTGATTACTACATATATATATATATATATAGGACATGTAAGCTAATTTTGTAAAAAAAAATAGGGGTAGTGTATTTTTGATAGGTGTCCGATAATTTTTATATCAGTACGATAATTTTGACACTCAAATACGATAATTCTCTTCCGCCCACCTGGCAACACTGGTTGAGAGCGAATTCATATTTCGCTCCTTTAATAAGTATAATGTACCTACACGACTTCAATACATGATACGGTCACAGAACAATGACATGCATGAATTACGGTGTCTATTTTACACAATGTATTTTTAAACGTAGATACTGGTAACATCGTGAAAATAAAACCGTTGAAGGTGTACATCATCATTTAAAAGATCAGACCCCTTCGGCCGCGTATGCAACCAGAGCTTCGTAACCAGATGCGATCGAAAACTTTTTCTGCCTTGTACGAAACCGGTTGCGATCAAAAACTAATTCCGTCTTACTAGTTATCAGTTACGATCGAACACTTTTCTTTGTTGTACGAAACCTTTCGACCGTTGATAAAGTCAGCTAAGATTATATTTATACACCTTGCTATACAGTATAAGTACTGTACACGTTATATATCTAGTCAAAAATCAGAACACAAATTGTACCAGTTGATAATATTCAAATACTTTGTTGGCAAATACAATGTAACCTTGTTCCTTAAAAGACACTAGCTTAAGAGACGTGGAGCACTGACATTCAGGATAAGAAATTATCATGAGTATCATGACAAAATATTTGAAAAAAAACCTATAGCTAGATGGCCCAGACATTGGTTTCGTATAAGAACGAGAAGTGTTCGATCGTAACTGGTTACGGGTAAGACGAAATTAGTTTTTGATCGCAACCGGTTTCGTACAAGGCAGAAATAGTTTTCGATCGCATCTGGTTACGAAGCTCTGGTTGCGTACGCGGCCGAAGGGGATCAGACCATCCGAAAATTAATATAGGCAAAGATATATATAACTCCGTATAGGTGAATTAAGTCTAAGAAATAAACTTGCCCCGAAAAATCAAGAAAAATGTATGCTCGAATAGATGCCGATATGCCTTTGGCCTCGAGTAGATGGCGACACCGTTTGATATTTAACACATATCAGTGAAAGAATGGGTCAAATTTAGTAGTCATATGTCATTCTAAGAGTTTTCGTCCTGTGTCGAAAGATGGCAGTACATTTAATTGACTACAAAATGTAATTTGACGATATGCCTCTCTATTCAATTCTGTGTGCATACCGTTTCCCGTGTTCCTAAAACTTATGTCAGAATACATCGTAATTTTTTGGTAAGTAAAATACAGGATGTAAAAAGGGCATATCGTGTTCTTATTAGGAAAAAGTAGATTTTTTGAGGCAGATGAATTTTTGGCCTTTATAAGAAGTGTTGGCCGACTTAGAAGACCTGCATGTTTTACCGCATCAAAAAATGTTTCTTCTACTTTTTCCTAATCAGAACATAATACTGAATATTAAACGGATCCCCACTATTTTTGTTACATCCTGTTGGCCCGATTCGAAGGATGAGATACGATAAAGATAAGATAACGATAAGTTCTAGTTTAGATAATTTCTCATTTAGATAACGTTTGTATGTCGTTTAATAGACAGAAGCAGGTCGATTCGGGCAAACAATGTTACTTTGACTTATTGGGACTTTGGGACACACAGCGGAATCGGAATAAACGTCAATTTTGACATGTCGTTTAGTTATCGATCTTTTAAAGATATTTCCAAGATCTTAAACGTGTCTTAATCATTCTTAGAATCGGGCCTTGTATGTCAGATCTAAGGAAGAGTGCCAAGTCAGTTGCAATATAAATTTCATATATCTTGATGTTATCTTTTGACTTCCGGTTCTAGCGCCATATTGATAGGTAGTCACGCCTCGTGATTAATTGCTTTGTTTTTTGATCATTAATATGGTTTAAAGTGTAATATCGATAGCTTATTATAGAGTAAACTAATGTGGCAGTGTGCAGTGAATGGAAAATTAATCTTGAAACGCGTTTAACCACCATTTTGGAATCAACGGCGTGCTCCTTGTAAATTCCAGCTATCGCTTTACAAGAGCTGATAAAATCACCGTACACTGTCTTGTACTAACCGTACAATTTTAGTCGTATTTAAAGCTCCTAAGACCTTGATACTGGCGAAATAGTCCCACTAGACTGAAGCCATAATTTTAAAAAAGAAAAGAAGAAGAAGATGATGTTATCTTTCGTCAAACAGAATCAAAAGCCCACCTTTCTCCAAAATGAAAATCGAATTAATGCTAAAAAGTCGAAGACAGCAAAACTTCAAAAAAGTTTTCCTTCGAAACACGTCAGGTCGACAGGCTACGCAGGTTTCACCCAATTATCATGCAAACGTTAACGATGTTACGAGTCGTTTCGCAAACGTTACCGGCCCTTACCCTAGCCGCGTGATGTTACACCTACGGGTGCTGTTCATTTTGGATTTTGCAATGGTGTGAGTTCTTACACGGATTTAATTATTTTTTAGATAGATAATTGAATCTGTACTGAGTGCCATAGAAAAAGAGGCTAGGTGCTATAAACTGAGCTGGATGATCAATGTTACCCCACGAATAATATTAACCTCAGTTTAACAGCACCTTTAATCTGGGATGATTTAAGTTTACTGTACAGTCACCATCAGATATTATCGGAGCGGCCAAGATACTTACAAATATCTGAACATGCACTTTCATCTCATAATAATAGAGGCTTTGTTCAGATATTTATGAACACCTTGGCCGCTCCGATATATCTGATGGTGACTGTACCTATATTACGTTGTATATTGTATAGAATTAAGACAACACAGCATTAAAGAAACATACTACGAGTATTATAAAGAAAAAGAAAATCGCTCTTATTTAGGTAGTTATGAGGTTAATTTAGTGAATAAAATTGCAGTTCCCTTACTAAAGGCACCCAACGATTAAACAACCATACCACCGGAGCGAATCACCATAATCTCCTCAGTGTTAGTAAATCAGAACAAATTGCGGCTTAATCAAATCTTTGTGCGCGTCGAAGCGTGGCGTCAAGCGCTGCGGAATACAAAGATCAGAGCTATAACCGCGAAAATCGAAGTTTGTCAATTGCGGGCATTTTTCTGTCACTCTAATTACGTCTTAGTGAGAGTAAAAAAAAAAGATCCCCGCAATTTGCGAATTTCGGTATTCGCGGTAGGCCCCCTGTATTCCGCAGTGCAACGAGCGTTCGACTCAAGCTGGGCGTAGCTTATTGTATACAGTTTGTGCTATATAATAGCAGTATATAAGAAAATAAATTTGAATGAATAAGAAAAAGCAAATTTTACTTAAGTAAATAATATTGAAAGTAAAAAAAATATGGTGGAAACCGGATTTTTACTAACTCGCCGAAATTCTTATAAAAACGTAAAACCTTAAAAAAAAGTCAAATTGTGTACTATAATTGAAATTATGTATCTTGCCTATTATTACCAATCAAAGCTTTACATCGGATTCAATGTCATCCAGAAAAAAAAATAACTTTTCTATAAGACGATCTTCGGCTCAAAAGTGTACTAGTAATCCATCATTCGGACTTTGTTGTTGATTTTTCATGGGCGGATCATTTAGAGCTTCAAGCAAACTAACAAATTATAGTACATAATTGTATTCGGAGGGTTTCACGTTTTTATAATAATTTCCGCAAGTTAGTAAAAAAGTCTGTTTTCATTATTGTTTTTTACTTCCGATATAATTTAAGTAAAGGTTACAGTTAATTTTGAAATAATGTCTAGTAATAATTATAAAAAAAAGATCCAATTTAACTAACCTAAGGGTTTTCCCCTAATTTTCATTTTATTATTGACTGCTATTATATTGCACACAACTGTATGTACAATATTCAGATTGACCAATTTATTTACTGGGCAGACTAATGAATGTTTATTTTTTTACATTTAAACTTATTTATTTATTTATTATAACCCTAGATTAATTTGTATACGAGTCATTTTTTAGTTTGTTGTAGATATTTTTTTGGTTAAATTTGAATAAAATTTGGCTGGTTTGAAGAGCTCCTCTTTCTGGGTGGAATAAATGCGAAAACCCAATAAGGGACAAAATTGGAACATTTTCCGTTGAGCGACGAAAACATCATACGTTTTCGTAACCTCAGTGGAAGATTTTTAGGACACACGGCGAAATTAAGCTTATTATGCAATAAAAAACTCTACGAATCAGACCAAGATAAGTTGGAAGCGATTTTGATAGCCAGACAGTGCAAGTGTTATGTTAAACGTCGAACATCTAAGAAATTATGACGTTTACTTAACGCTTGCAATCGTTGCCAACTTAGCTTGATCTGACATTAGCTACACAATAAATTGTATCGAAATCACGAATAAAAAAAAGCGACAGCTAAATTAAAATCGGCCCTAATATTGTATGATGAGGCAAACTGTTGCGAGAATTGCTCGTCTTGCGACTCGCTGGCTGGACACTCTTTGTTTACTCTATATTTTTTTGTACGAAACAGACTTAGTCACTGTTCCCGGTTTCAAATCTATTTACGAAACACCTAAGTTCATTGATTGACAATTTGTTGCAAAAAGTATTCTAAATGCGGCCGCTGGCAAATAGAAGCATGTTGAGTCAGATGCCGTTCAAATTAGGCTTAGATCTTGAGTAAGAATAAATTACAAATTACCAATCGAATTAACTATTTTCTAAGACTAATTGAATCTAAAATTAGACATTAGTTATTAAATAGAGGTATTATATATAATAAGGATCTTTCATATTTATTGCTACAGTGAAGAATGAAAGCAAGTAGGTACCTAAACGGCCCTTTTGCACTATTTTATTACTTATAAAGAAAATACTATAATTATATATCATTTCACGTTTCCTTAATTAAACGCACTGTATCAGGTTACGAGGACATTAGTTCCTTCCTAAACACTAACATTAGCTTAACGCCTTCCGTTTCGATAGACCAGGTTCTATTATATACTTATACGGTAAACAATAAATTAATATTTCTATTTATAGTTTTCCTGCCAACCATAATCATTTTTTTCATAAAAAGAAATGTAAACTCATATAACTGGTCACCAGTTGACGAGCCCAACGAAGAAAATTTTACCGCTTTTACTGCCTGGCCACGACATCGCGCGGCGGCAGCAGCGGCGAGTGGCGACCACAGGTTGAAGCGAGACACAGCGATCCGACCTTTTGTTCCCACCTATGGCCGCCGCTCGCCGCTGCCGCCGCCGCGCGATATCGTGGCCGGGGCCGTAAGGGACACAATAAACCTAACACTTTTCCAAGCATTTTTCTATGAATAATCATTGTTATGTGAAATCATATGAATGAAGTAATAAGTAACATTTTTGGATAATTATAAGTAGGATAGGTAATAAATATAATATGTGAAATAATACGCCCCTTATTTGAACTTATTTTCCCTAGATGACTAGACAGGAACTCTATAATCCGCAATGTTGTCTGCTTGTCTGTCCGTTCAGACTTCGCAACTAAACTTTCACTGGTGAGGTCAACGAGTGATCCGCGTAGCTTAGATTAACTATTCAATACGTCGCGCGTTATGTTAAGTATTATGTTAAGCGTTATGCATATGATTTGAGCATTGTTATTTAATATTGGTTATTGTGATTATGTACTGACATTCCATTATACGAGTGAGGGAGTCATGCGAAAACTCAATGTCTGATGATGTTTTCAAATCAGTATTTTTTCATTGAATTGGTTACATTTTGTATAAGATGTGTGAGTGATGACGTTCCGATTACTGATCAATTTCTCCTAAGGGCTACTAAACGTAAATAGCAAATGTATGTACTCGCACTTAACACTAATCACTGTAAAAACAGGCCATTGTAGACCACGAGCCAGGAACAGATTTCCATGACCAATTGCCTCCCGGGCGATAACTTGTATAGTGGTTAATGGCTCTGTATGATGAACCCTCGTGGACGTCAGCTGCCGCTCCGTTGGTGGGTCGAGGAATGGCAGCCACCGAAACACGTAAAAAAAAATTGTCATTGCCTCCTGTTACTTACTACTTACTTACTTTGTCACATGATAATTTAGATCAACTGACGGTCTTTCCACCGCGGTACAACCGGCTGACTATTTTTTTTATTCATGATACCATCTAAACTATCATCTGACAAAGTATCAGCCGGGAGGCGATGACTGGCGATATATACTCCTGGCCCGCGGTCTATTAGAAAAATAACTAGGGAATACTACTACTTATACAGAATGGTAAGTTATACTATAAAGTTCTACTGTTTTCGTGTATCGTTGATTGTGCTTTGCTATCTTATAATTATTTATTTTTAAGACATTCGGCTAGTGCATATTGATATGTGTACTAAATATAATGAGGATATATCAATGGACTACGACCTGTAAAGTAAAATATATGTTTTAAATATAATTGCATTACATTACAACACGTGCGTAATACATATATGGTTATTTACTGGCATATCAGATATTATAGTTGTCCACATCCATTTATTCACTTTACTCTTTAAAACTATACAGAAGTAAGATTATGCTGTATGACATTTACCAAGGGAGTGTGTTTAAATTATAATTATGATTGTATGTCAAATAATACATCCATTGCACACTCAAAGCTTATAAATGTTCATATGCACACTCAACTTATTATACCTCCGATAACTACATTAACCAAAATGCAAAACCTTGTTCACCGCAAAAATATAATACCCGTGAACTTATGTCATCAAGATTCCAAATATAACCGGTTTACAGTTGCGGTGAAAACACCTGACTATTAGTTGTTTAACTATAAGCATTTTTTGTAAGGTTTAATTTTTTATACTTTATCTTTCTGTAGAAACAAGCATGTGTTATCATGTGGCTTTTCAGTAATATTTGTGCATTTAAAAGGGAAGTAACGTGACGTCCATACAAAAAGAGAAAAAGTTTTTCCTCTTGTAAATATTTTCAATTCTCCATAAATGTTATTGACACAAAGAAAAACTAGTTTTATAGGTTTTCCTTTTATTCGAAATTTAAAATACATTTTTTTTAATGTAAAAGCGAAATTTATTAACCTACAATATATCATGCTGAACCGATCGACATCAAAATCAAAGTGATTTGTTAAGATTTAATTAGTGGAAACCGTTTTCTCCCGCAATGGAGTTTCATAGAATAAGTACCGTTATTTCATTAGGATCGCAAAGCTATTCTTACCTCTAAACACATAGGTATAGGCAACTGATGTAAGCAATTACTAACAAGGTACTAAAGATCTTAACATTCCAGTGGCTTGGTCAACGAGGCACTTACCAAACCTATCGTTTTTAACAAGCTATTAAACGACATGCTAGTACAAAATTGGCCTTCGAAATCCCACGGCAAGGTCGGAAGATGCTCAAACTTTGACATTTAAGCGGTCGATGGGTTGCGAAATATGATAACAAGCACGAAACAGGTGTATGCCAGGCGCACCAATTTTGGACAACGGATCGTAAGAATAAAGAATATATTATCAATCAAACGGATAAAGAATATATTAATAATGAGCTAAGGTGAGGTGAGGCACAGAAATTTGCCTCCAGTGATATTACAGTATTCACTGTTTTTGATATAAGTAATGCCTCTGTTACTTTTTATGATTTTTAAATAGGAATTGTGTATTGATACTAGACGTTAAAAATGTCGACTGCGCAGCTGGTATAGGTAAAGTGCTTTTTAATTGCCTATATTCAATTAATAAATTATGTAGGTACTTACATTACAAATCAATAAAATATACATTTATTGAAAGCAATCAAACATATTTTGAGATAGCTATTAGGCAATATGGTCACTTTTAAAAGGTCATGATGCATTATTTACGCATGATTTAGTATTAGAGCTACGAGTTTGTGGCCTTTCAGTTACAGAATGCCAAAACCAATGAGTAATGTTCGTCAAAGTTCAGTAGGTACAGTAAATAGGTGTTAATATATACAGATTGAATGATTTATCACTGAGCCTAGAAGCCCACACATACAGAAGGAGTGGCTATTCTTCAAAACCCGAAATTCACACATTTATTTCGTATATGTACATCGTGTATTTTTGGTACGACCGCATAATCAAAGGGTACTTAAGTAGTTAGGGGGTTAGAGGGTTAGTTAAGGGAGTGTACTATACTGAACACACTTTAATATGTTTTATAATAAATAACGTATTTTATTTTTCCTTATTAAATAATGATTAAATGTATTAAAACGGGTCACTCACGTATACTAAGTCAAAAATTGCTCGTCATGTTTCACTTCATACCAAGGAGCATCAATCGGAGCATGCTTTGGAGGACCGACGCAAACTTAGACTTAAAATAGGTACGTGAGTGACCCATTTAAATATCTTAAATACATAACCAGCATGTTTAGTTTTGTGCTGTCTCGTTATCTTAAAACACATATTTTATTTAAGGAAAAAAAATACACTTCTAAGAAATGTCGAAAAAATATCGATAACTGATAGGTATGTTTAAGAACTTACGCAAGAGTCTATGCGGAAACTTGAGACTCGTAGCTAAATATTGGTCGAATTAAGGAGAAAGTGCACGATGATGATAGTGGAGTACATGTGAAAAGTGCTGCTTTTAGAATAATGAAAGCTATTTACGAACAAGAATAGTTATTAGAGATAGAGATTTATATTGAAAATATTGTTATCTGGATTCAGAATCAGTCCCGAATTTCCCCAGACGGATTTGGCCGCAATGACCTTGCACGTTGTATATTATATTTTTGTCTCAAATATAACAAGTACAACATAGGCCTTCTGTTTTCCGATATGTACGTACTGACTTCGAATACAGAGCACCAATTTATAAGAAACGCAACACTATTTGCATAAAAATGTGGTTTGGTTTTTTGGTAATTTATGTCGTCCTTGGCATAACATTAGAGTAAAAAAAACCACGCCGATTAGAAATGTAAAAGTATTAAAAGGTAGTTTTCAAAATTAATATTTTGTATTCTGACACTATTTAGATTCAACAACAAGTACATTTTTTTAACAGTAAAACAACAAAGGCAAAAAATTCGGGGTAAAAAATTCATTCCCTTTATGAGTTTTAGGGCCAATTTATGAAATCTTGTAACTTGGAACACAAGCGAATGTCTCATTCTAATAAAAATACCTAATTAAGTATCGCATTTAACTTTGTAACTATGTTTCGTCTTATGGCTCCTCTACACGATGGCCCAGCGTAGGCCAGTCCTAGAGACGCATTTATGCGTTAGAGGGAGCAAGTGATATTGCTATCTCATTTCACCGCATAACTGCGTCCGTAAGACTGGCCTACGCTGGGCCATCGTGTAGAGGAGCCCTTACAAGGCACACGCCTTCATAAAACGGGCCCCTAGACACACCCATAACAATATTAAGCTGAACTTAACTTTGGTGAACTTTAAACCGCCTATCATCCCCCACCTCATAGCCTGGAATAAAATTAATAAGGCAATCGCTTAGTCAAAACGACTTAACAGCACTAAGATGATAGACCATCATAAGCTCTATTGGTATATGATGTTGTTTCAGTAACAGTGTGCAAATGTCAGGGGTCAACAAGGCACACGACTTTGACTTTTAGCTTGACTGTGCGTGATCTTTGAATTGTTAGATTTGTTAGTCACTGGAGGCTGAATGTCGCGATACTCCACGTGGTATTAACGAAGGCCTGTGTATTTCGTGAACTAGAGCAGATTCCATTTGAAAGAGCGAGAGTGTTGGGTAATACATATTCTGCACTCGCGAAATGGTTTAGATTTAGAGATATAGATGTTATTTAACTAATAATAAATGACTAAAGGGCTTATCAGTGGTTTAGGCTAGATTAGGATCGACGTCTTCAGCTTTCGAGATGAAAACACCGCGGCCGTGGTCCCTTTTTTCTAGTTTGAGACATATACTTCAGTTAATATTCCTCGCTTGGTGAGTTTTGTGAATTACGAGTACAATATACTGGTGTAGCTTGTATAGGTATACCTCTGTAAGTAAACTGTCATATACTGTCGTATACTCTCTGTCTGTCGTGGCATCACCGAATGGGTAGGACCCACGGAAGACCTTCATAGCTAGCATTATGCTGAGTTGGGTCCATTTCGTGATGCGCACTTAATGCTTTGTTCTTCTGTTTTTGTTGCCTGTACATATTTGTGACTGTCACGAATAAATGCCTTTTATCTTTTTATATCCTGGGTGATTTCTGGGTCGTACCTAATCCCCAATGTCAAAAATGTATTGAGATGGTCATACTGAACAAGGTTTTCCATGGCACCGATATGAAAAACGTGAAAAATATATACTCCTGGGCTCATACATTTCGTTAACTTCGGGGCCTCAAGGGAATACATTAGATTTATTGTCGCGATTTTATGGTTAGTCCTATGGGGAAATTTGTTTATGATAACCATCTTAACACATTTTTGACATTCGGGATCTAGATCCCAAAATTATCCAGTATAGAGCAGATAATATCAAGCTACTACACATACATAGGTATGTATATCTAGATTTTGATCTTCTTCCTCGCGTTCCGGCATTTTCCCACGGCTCATGGGAGCCTGGGGTCTGCTTGGCTTGGGGCTAGGTCGATCTATATTTATTAATAGTTACCATAGTACACACTGTTAACTAACAATTTGTAAACCTTATTGCAACTATACAAGGTTCAGATCACTTAAGAGTATTGTTATTACCTACATACCTAATATGGGCCTAGATCATAGATATAAGAAGTATGTGTTACCTTCTATGATCTGAGGCCTAGATAGTTCAGTGAGAGGTGTCCATACTAAGCGTAAAACGGTACCGAATGAAAGTTTGACAAGGGAACAGCCATAATATCAATATGGTAACGAGCTCGCAGTATCGTGTTCGCTCGTTAGCAAATGGAAAGTGAGCACTAGAACACCTGTAGCGGCGAGCCGATGTTACAAACGCATCTATCATTGTTTGGACACGATATGCTCTGTTGTTGTGAACAATCAAGGTATTAAATGTGGTTTTCCATGACAGAAGGGTTCTTATGCTTCAAGTGCAATAAGTTCCTTTTTATATGAAATTCCAAGAGAAATTCTGATAGAAAGGACACATAGAAGAGACAGTAACACACCTAATGTGTGAATGTCACGCCCTCGCCAGACAAAGAATGAAGGACTTTGGAGCAGGCTATCTGGAACCAAAGGAATTCAAAAGGCTACCCATAAGCTCCATCATCCGACACATGGAAATGGTCAAAAAGGCTCTTGAGTAGCTAATGGGTCTTTCCTTAGGGGGCAACTACACAAAAGATCCCTATGGGTCGAAGTGTATCCGCAAGGGCCCCCGGTAATTAGAAGATAAGATAAGATAAGGACACATAAACCCTAATGACCCTTCTCTTATGGAAAGCCACAAATATCGGCACGAGCAAAGTGCGTTGCTGGACTTTAAGATGGGAGTACACTCTTTTCTTTAAGGTTTGAACTTGAAGGTACTATCGGTCTGGAAATACCAGAGGCGATAGTTCATTCCACAGTATCGTTTCCGAGACTCGTATCATATAAGCGTAATATTGATAGGTTTGTTCTGGCCCCTGGCCCACAGATCGAAGGGGCAGTGTTGATGTGAATAATAAGCTGGCCTACGCACAGATGCCAACCAAAAATGGCAAAGTTATGCAACTAAACGTTAACTGGGAAAAACTTGTAAATCAAATTAGCAAGTAAAAAACTCATATAGCCGTATTGCCTAGTTGCATTGCACTATCACAGTTGCCATTTTTACGTATGAGGAATGGAGGAACAAGGAAGTCTACTTTAAATACAAAAATATTGTCCATAAATACTAGTACAAGTTTGTACTACATACCGATTTAGATTAGAAAACCAGACCAGTCTTACTTTTGTATGTCACATCGTCGGCTAAAGTCGCAAACCTCGTAACTCCTCCGAAGTAGTTACGAAGTTTGCAACTTTAGGTATTATTGACCAAAGTAGCAAATCCCTAATGTCTTGTAATGGAGTTACGAGATTTGCGACTTTAGCCGACAATGTGACATTTGACGTCGTCGGTGGGACGGATTCCTGTTTATCCATATCAGCAGAGTGACATCTTGAATCAACTTACCTGCAAACAAACAAATATAAAACTGTCAAGTCTATTCAATTTGAAATTATTTCTTAAGTAGATTTACAGGTGTTAAAGTTGTGAAAGGTTTCATAAAAGATAAAAACAAAAACATTCATTTTGGAAAGGAAAAAATTCGATACCCATACAAAAATTTAAGAATTTTCCGAAAATTCTCAATGTGGAAATTTCGCAATTTTAGAATCTCTTCGAAGGCACATCAGTAAGTAGGCTTCATATTCTAATGAAATAAATTAATAAAATAATAATACTCATTATGGACTGTATATAGGGTTTAAGTAACGTCTGAAAATTTATTATAAATTGCCATTAAACACGCAAGCAATACTAGGTTTCTTCAAAATTAAATTCATACAAAGGCCGCCATGTCGACAACGCCAGATGAGGTTGACGACATTGCCTTATGCGAGAAGATTTATTACTAACTTCAGTTAACACTCTAAACTGACCATCCATAGACCTTATATTTTTGTTATAAGGTTTAAAATTGTCAGTCAACCATGGAGATACAGTCAGCATCAAAAGTACTGGAAGAAACAAGAAACAACGTAACAAAAGTATGTGCCACCTAAAGCCAAATAGAGATTATATCTCTATATATATTATAAATAGTACAATAAACTACCCAATGATTTAAGGCAGATTGAGTGTGACTCAACCTTTTACAATAAATTAAAAATATACTTTACTGCGCAAGCTTTTTATGGCATTAACGAATTTCTTAACTTTCAAATGTAACAATGTTTAGATAATGTTCCTTTAATCATATTAATTGTATGTATTTCAATTTTATCCGAATTACTTGATAATTTTAACTGGACATTTTTATTTGTATAATTGTATCCTTTTATTTTAATGTAATGTAGATCAACTAAATAATTGTTAATATAAATATGTACCTATTTAACTACGTATGTTGTTTGTTATAAATTTGACGTGTAAAATGAATATTTTATGAATAAAAAATTGAAATTGAAATTGTTGATTGTATATTTAATTTCACCTGACTTGACATTGTTCTTGTACAACCTATTTTAATTACTGACATGTAAAATTCTTCTGTTTTACCAACAAACACAAAGTGGTATCCTACTTCAAGCAAGAATTGATCTCGCGCTCTGTGTATAGATCCGAGGCAAATTGGATCACCGATTGAATCGTCTAATGATAAAAAACCCGATGATATTTGAAATATGGCATTGATATGAGTCCACTAAAATATGGCATTGATATGAGTCCACTAAAATATGGCATTGATATGAGTCCACTAAAATAGCGCAGTACAGTCATCTCTTCTGTTAGCAAGCGACGGCAGTTGTAAGCAACCTTTTCAATATCATCATTTTTTTAGTCCGATCCGATTCGCCTCGGTCTCTTATAGGTACAGATCAGAGTGAAATACTGTAATAGTAACAAGGAAACAATACAGTCGGCTATCTTTTTGATATAATTGACGCGTGCCGTTATCCGATAACGTGAGTTTGAGTTTACTTATCTAATACCTAAAGAAACATCAGTTTAGATAAAGACAAACTAAGAATATTTCTGTCAATCAAGAAACCAGAAATTAATAAAAATAATGCCAAGAGCAGTCGGGCCATGCTCAGTGTAGGGTTTCGTAGTCACTATTATGTCAGAACAGGCTAAACGGGGGCTGTTAGTATCATGTACATAACAAGCATAATGGACTAAAGTCTTTTTACTTTTTTGCAATAACTCAAAAGCGGCTGGACCGATCATGTTTGGACTCATGGTTCAAAAGTTAGAGGGGGGAGGTACATATTTGTTTACTCTCAGAACGATTATTTCCGAAAATATTAACGTTATCAAAAAATGGTTTTTGAAGACCCTTTTTTATGTTCGTTCAGTCGTTTTGAAAGATCTATAGGGTCAAGCAAAAAAAAAACATTTCTTATAGGAGCTAAGATTCTTTTGTAGTTTTTATTTTAACGTTCTGTTGCCATGCGATGATTAATGTATTCATGCCAAATTGTAGCTTCCCAGCACTTACGATCACGGAGCATAGCCGCGGACGGAAAGATGGACATGACGAAACTATAAGGGTTCTAGGTGAATTCGAAACCCTAAAATGAGAACAATAACTGTCTTAGAGATCACTTTATCTTACGAAGGCGTCTCCGAACAACTATTAGCGGCAATCAAGATGAAATTTCAATTAAAAGAAATCATTTAAAATGAAGATTGTTTCTGTTGTTTATTGATGAATTTGATAACAACTTTCATTATTGTGCTCTGATCGGAATTTCTCTACGATTACACTTAATTGACTCTTTTTGACAATGAACGTATTATTTATATATTTTATACACTTAACATTTCACTTTCTCATCTTACCTTATAATTTATAATTAATCTAGGTCCTTGAATAATATAGTATGTATATTCACAAATTACAGCTCTTAAACATTTTTACAACCTAAACATCTATCATATATCATGTACAATAATGTACACAATAAACTGTGAGCAATAAAACATTATATCTCATCATATTCCTGTCTTGTCTACCGGCTGGCTAGATGAGGTGGTTACAAAATAGCTTACCCGAGTCCATTACGGAAACAATCGATAATAGATGTACCATACCTATATTGTGTTGCGTATCGCTCTCTCATCGCGAAAGTGCAACGTGCTCCGTTTGATAATCCTACGCATTCTTTCACTTCTCGTTAGCGATCACGGATTTGCGCAGGCGATTCGCAAAACCGAGTAGAATAGTGATAATGATGGGTTTGGTGACTTACGACTTTGGGCTTTTGAGTGTGATCCCCGAAACGGATGTTTTTGGGTGTAGATGTATGCAGAAAGTTATTTCGCAATCGGTATTGCGAGTTTAGTTTTTCGAGAGAATTTAAAGTTACGTTTCGTAGAGTCAACAAACATTGGCATTCCAAATAGCAAAAGTTTACTCCCCGTTTTTGTATGATTATTGGATGAGGTCTGGGTAGCTCAGATGACAGAGCATTGGGCTAGTGAATCGAATGATAGTGAGTTCAAGTCTCACCCAATGTAGTACATTTTTCCACTTTTAAATTTATTCTAAGCTTTAGCATTCTATATTTTTTAGCATTGTATGATTATCGCCATCAATGTCTCAATAAAATAAGATTGAAAGTCTAAAATCTCGAGGGAATAGAGGGGATTTACCCTGAATGTTTAACTACGTTAATTATCCTGATTAAGAATGCGGAACCTCGAGTGCCGTAAGATTTAAATCATTATCGACTTACTTACACTACAAACGTTATGAAAAGATATGAGAAATTAATGCGTTATGTTAGCATTATCGTCGTGTAAGTTTTGCAAGATGGTACGTTATAATGCTTTCGTGGCGGTTTCTATATAAACCTTCAACGCTTGGTTAGTTCACGCCTTTCTGGAATCCTTAACTTGATCTATAAATTAGTAGCGACATTTCAATAGACCTAGTGGTCACCTCATAGTACAAACTACGTAGCATTTCAAAAGCAAAAAGTTAAGGGCAACCGTATGATTCTTATGAAGTGGACAGAAAGGTTATTATTGTTTGTTTGAAGTGAATTTTATGTGTGGTAAACTGTTAACGATGTACCCAAGAATCCCAAGATGCAGGAATGTAGTTACAAAGCATAGTAAAGGCACAGCGAATTTATGTGTTACTAAATGTAAAACTAGGGCTGTACTGTACTATTTGTGCTAATATTATTTATTTATAGTATGAATCTATTAAAACTCGTTCAAGTAATATTGTAACTGACGAACAAACGAAGTCTAGTCGATATAGATGAGATGCCTATAGCAAGCAGGTTATATATTAATATAAATAGCTCTTGTAAACGTATATCTAGCAAATTTGCATTTATAAGGAGATTCACAAGCATAGTTATCATTATTACCTAAAGAATCACAAGCCTACGATTGTTTATTACCTAGTCTTTAGCACTCTTCTTATACAAAGTTAATTTAAACTTTCCTTTAGCCGGTCTTGCGCGGTAAGGGTCTCTAAAGGTCACAAAGCAACGACTAACTGTGGTCATAACTCACTATGGTCAAGCGTATATTGAACTCCTAATAATTGTAGTAAATATCTTCAAGCAACATAAAAAGAAATCATTTATTTCAGTTTTCATGTACTCGTGTTAGGTAGGTAATGCGGTTGAATTTTTATTGAAAGGAAGTTAATATTGTGAGTTTGCTAGCAGACTCTCGAACTTCTCTGTTTTCTCCAAAAAATTATTTATGTAATGAGGTTGATATTTCAAAGATTTCAGTGAGGAGCACAGATATTTGTACCTGTTTCATGGATGTTATCTATGTATTTGTATATTATATATATCGTTGTCTGAATATCCACAACACAAGCCTTCTTGAGCTTATCGTGGGACTTCATTAATTTGTGTAAGGATGTCCCTATAACATTTATTTATTTATATTTTGCCATAACAATAGGGAGTATTCAGTACTTAAAATTATGACACCTATTGAATATTATCAGATATGTGTTACGTATGAAGCGCAACATAATATTTTGCCCGATGTACTCAAATTGAAATCTCCCTAAGACTGGCGACTGGTTTGCGACTCGGGGTTTCGGTATGTAATGTACGCCACATATATGCTCTTGTGGCACGGACGTGGACCGACTGGGACACCACGGATTATCTTGTCAAAAAAGTGCAGGTCGTTTTTCAAGACATGCGTCGCTTAATGACATAATTCGTCGATCTCTTGCCACCATCAATGTGCCTGCTCTTCTTGAGCCAACTGGCATTATCAGGGATGATGGCAAGAGGCCTGATGGGGTGTCCTTGGTTCCTTGGAGCTTGGGACGGATGTTAGTGTGGGATGCTACCTGCGTAGACACACTGGCACCGTCCCACCTCCAACGGACTAATGTAAAAGCGGGCGCAGCGGCGGAAAGCGCCGAAATTTTGAAACGTAATAAATATAAGAGCCTCGGTAGAGAGTACCATTTTGTACCTTTTGGCGTTGAAACTCTAGGTCCATGGGGTCCCAGCGCGCACAAGTTTTTTGGAGAAATCGCGAAACGTCTGGTTGACGTAACTGGTGACCGAAGAGCTGGCGGCTTCCTCGCACAACGTATCAGTATTGCGATACAACGAGGAAATGCCGCCAGCATCCTTGGTACAATGCCTCAAGGGCCTATTTTAGATATAAGCTAGTTATAGTATTCATCTGTATATATCCATTATGTATATTGTTATTGTCAATAAATAGAATATATCCAATTGAAATTGTAGTCTATCATATTTCAGAATATGCCCACATTTAAAGATATTTTCAGTTACGTTTTAGTTAATTTAATTGGTGTACCTACTAACAATTCCCTTAAAGGCTACCCATAGTGCCCATGCCTATCTTAAATGGCAGCAACAAATTTCTGCACTGGAGGGTTATTCTGATTCTATGGCGAATTGGTAGTTGGTAGTTATAGCAAACCAATAATAAACGTGATATTCGCTTATGAATTGTTATCGATAGACTAGACTCTACTAGAGTAGCCTTCCAACTTTACAGATTTATATTAAATTGATTTCATTTTGACATCACTCACAGTACATCTTGTACATTATTAAGTAAGTTGTATACATTTACCAATAAATTAAGAATTTTCCTTGAAACTTCCGGAAAATTTCACAAAAATTACATGGAGACTCGTATGAAAGTTCGCAATAAAATAAAAATAAAAATTTAGACTTCAAAACTTTCAGTAGATATATCAGTAACTGCAACGGATATCACAATGACATCAAGCCGAGAGCAATTTGTATAATTTGAAAGCCACTCCTGAACTCGCGCAACCACAGAGAATGCATGCGCCCGCGCCTGCCCTGACCGCTCGTTAGTCTGTGGGAACCGCCATCGATCGCTGATATATATTCTAGCCCGTTTTAAAATGTGATGTCATTCATATATTCTATGCCAGTTTATATGGTGACTATTCTTTTCGCTAGATATATGTATTATGTACATATAGGCTTAGTTTTTCTCTATACTAATTCAATGAATATTTTGGCAAATGTGGTGAAATATAATAAAAGCAGTCATAGACAAACTTTGTAATATGCTTCTATTGTAAGGATATGTTGGTATGATAATTACAAATAATATATGTTTATTTATTATTATTTATGAATGCGCCGGCAGCTTATAGCTGATACGTGCACGTCAATGTCCTGCACTTGTGTTTTGTCCATTTATAAAATGTATTATAAATATATCCGATTGCTCTAATTATAACGTGGGTTCGAATCCCACTTCTGAAATATTATAAATATATCCGATTGCTCTAATTATAAAATGGAAGTGTCACTTTAACTTTGCTCAACCCGTTACCATCAAGATGTCGTCTCTTTGAGTTCCCCAATCCAAGTGAACGAGTCTGTACAACACTCTCCTTAGCTTCCGCTTACCCCTACCACTTCCTAACTAACGTGTTGCCAGGTAAGTCATGACACATTACCCATTACTCTCACATTAATTTAGGTATTTTCGGAATGTTGCCAACGTAAAATTCATATTTGCTTACACTATTTAGTATTATTATTAAGAAATCATGACAAATGTTTGTCGAGTCTGTTTTCAAAAGAGTTCACTGAGGGTGCACTGATTACGGATTCGGGCAAACTGTTTCACACTTTCACTACGCGGTTAGACAGTAATAACTATTATGTGAGCTTTTTATGATATGATGCAGACATTAATCGAGTTGTTAAATATATAAAAGATGAAAATAAAGCGGCATAATAAAAAATAAATACATGAAACGATGTTCAGTTTGCTCACCCCTAAAGTTTTTGCATTACCTTATTCTGGTTACATCAATGGTTACAGACATTTTTTAGACTGTTTTATTGGTTATCAAATAAATGTGATTATATTATGAGAGATATTTACGTTGGAAGTAAGGAACGTGAAATAAAAGCTGTATGGAATGCTACGTAAGTCATAGAAAGCTGGCTCTTCTCTCGAACATGATTTATTTTAAACGGTCATAGGTCAAAGCTACGCCAACAAATATCATAATGACCGCATTTCGTTGCCTCGAGGCATATTATAGATAACTTAATGTGTTTATAATTAATAAGTTAACTGAGTCATATAATCAAAACATTTTTACATGATATTTTTACATTGAATATTTTTTAACTATAAAACTCCCGTGAAACTTATACATGAATATTAAAATATTTTATACGGGTTACTCACGTAATTTTCAATTATTACTTAACTTATTCGATAACCCATTCGTTTCGATCTACAGCAGGAACACGAAATTCTCCAAAAAAAAAATTACATTTCTTTTTTGCTCAGCATGTCCATTGTGATCAAATGCACTATTTAATTGGATGAAAAATATGTAAATCGTGTTTTACCCGCGTTTTTATTATAATAAATTATCCGCAATATTTATATCAGTTTAAACTGGATTCACTTTGCCATTTTACTAACAAAAACTAAGTGATTGAAAAATCTAAATATTGGCCCCTAAAATAGGCTTAACAGATAGGTAGTAAGTATTTAAGAACAAATTTAATGCAAAAGAAGCTTTTTTTATCATTTCGTTTTTATTCCTCTGTCTAAAGCCTAAACCTGCCTATATGTAGGTATCTTTCTCTGTTTCTGTATATACATACCTATCTAGCATACTAACGATAGCAGTGGGGAGACACTAGCGCGTTAAGGGCATAATTGGCTCCGTTCGGCTCATCATTGCCCCGAACAATTATTAGGGTTGACACGACTTGACGTCCCTTTGGGTGCACAACCACAGAGTCCACAGATAAGATAATGACTTGAATTTTGACAATCCTAAATAACCGAAAAGGATAGTGCCATACATAAACAGAGACAGCATAATTTGTCCCTGAAGAGCTGTCAAACTTCGGTTTTGTAAGAATGGTCCTTTCTGTATCGTAGTATTATTATTTATTCTGTGGCGATAGATAGGTACCAAATAAGGGTAGGTATCGTTATTTCGTCTAAAAACATTTTCTCTCTGACTTCTAGGTAAAATTGATATTACAACATCTATCTACATGGACATAATACTCATAATATAGTGCGAAGTACCACGACGACCTAGCCCAGCAAGGAAAGTTGTTTCGTAACCCACCAATACCGTTCTTACGGTTCGTTACCTCAGAGTACGTATTTTTTGCACTAAATACGTGTTACAGGTTTGAGTCGTGATGAGCACTTGAGCAGAAAGGGACAAGAAACGCCCTGTACAGTTTTTATGTTAATAAATAACTATCCAATTATCATAGAAGTTGTTAAGGTTTTTATGGTTGTTAAGGTTTTTATGGTTCTTTCCGGTTTTTTGGGAGTTAAAGATATATTAGTATCGCTACTGTCACTTTTTATGAAGAATAGAAACGTTGGGTTTTTGATGTTCTTCGGTACCCCTAGTGTAAATAAACTCGATTTCGAAACGTGACGTACGCGTTTGCGTTTAGTCTCATTTTGTATTGGATTTAGAAAGAGCGCGCCAAGCGGGACGTTTTGGAAACTCAAAATCCTATACAAAATGAGACTTAACGCAAACGCGTTCGTCACGTTATGATGTCGATCAAATTTACACTAGGGGTTCAGAATTATAATTTGACTCGTGAACCCAACTTTCCAAAACGATACATAATTAGCATCTTCTCTAGCCTGCACTGTTATTGTGACCATCTGATTGTTTTATTTACTTCATCAGTTATTGGATAACTCACGCTACAACCAAGTCTTAGTTGGTGTAAATATACAAGGTGCCCGTGAGCATTGCGAGACATTTTAACTTAGCATTCCTGGTAATATTTAGAAACTAAGATGTCATATAAAATTTTCTGTATTAGGCCTAGTTTCAGAGATACTTAAATGTTTTCGAAATCATTCTCTCGCCATAAGTCGGTACAAAACACATTTTTGACTGCGGTATTGCCACTTTGAGGTCTAGTCTAGTCCAGACTCTGGACATACTTATTGATTGACATCGAAAAATTAAAAAAATGTATTCGTGAGGCTAAAAACTTTTAAGTTAATTTTAAGTTATGTGTTTATCAATAAAAATTACGTTTTATGTACAGGAGTGTTCAGAAAAAGGGGGACAAACACAAAAAAAAATTTTTTTGTCGAATTTCACAATAAGGTATATAACATTTTGTGCTTCTGTTCTCATCAGGAATGCACCGTTAAAATGTCTCGCAATGCTCACGCGCACCTTGTATATACAGTCAAAAAATTAGTGTGTCGTCGAACATTACCTTTTCACTAACATCACAGTCAATAAATGTCAGTCAGATCAAGATCTTTTCTTTATACTATGTTGGTGGCAAACAAGCCTACGGCCCGCCTGATGGTAAGCAGTCTCCGTAGTCTATGTACGCCTGCAACTCCAGAGGAGTTACATGCTCGTTGCCGACCCTAACTCTCCGCACCCTCGTTGAGCTCTGGCAACCTTACTCACCAGCAGGAACAGGAACACTACACTATGATTAGGGTCTAGTGTTATTAGTCTGCGTTTTTTTGTAAGGTCCAGTTGGGCTCTGCTCTAGATGAAAGACATCCACTGGCTGTGCCCTACCACACAAAGCGAGATGACATTCGCAATGCCCATACCTCTCTTTTGGACGTAGTTTAAGAACGTACCCAGGTTCTGATAAGTTGGCAGCGATTTTAAAAGCCTAGACAGTGTAGGTGTTATTTTAAACGTCAAATTTCTACGAAATTATAATGTTTACTTAACACTTAGGCTGGGCTATCGAAATCGCCGCCAACTTGGTCTGACTCTACAGATTTCTGACTTTGCCCATCAAGCGTCATGAATTACTTATAAGTCACATTGGCCTAGTAACTAGTAAGATATATTTGACTGTACTCGGGTTAACCTAAGTATGACTTCATCAAAACAAATACAAGACTAATAAGACCAGGTTTTGGTCTGACTAATTATTGTCTTGCCTCTATTAACTCGCTATAATCTAGCTTAGTAGAACGCGGTTTAGAAAGCTTTTTGTTAAATTATACTCACCAAGAATTATGGTTGATAATCGGCGATGTATATTATTTATTTTCAGATAACCGATACTGGTGGGCGGCAGACATCTGTAGAACTATATTATCTGTGCCGTCACTTCGTCACGCAGTACGGCACGCACGGTACGCGACAAGCGTCACAAACGACTAACGACGTATTTTCGAAAGGGCCCATTATTTGACAACTAAATTTCTATATTGGACCTTACGCGTAAATAAATTAGGTCTCAATTTGCCCTTAAGGGTATGACTATTTTTGTAAAGACAACTGCTGAGATTTGCGGAGTCAATGAACTGAGAAGGTACCTTTAGCGGCAAATGCACCAAAGCGCATTTTGGAATACTAACAATACATTTATGATTCATTTTATTTTTAATTTCTCATGCCCTAAAAGAGGGTCATTGTTGTTCTAAAAAATGTGCAGAAAGAGATACGTTTTTTGTGCTAGAGTATTTTACTAAAGTACGTTTTTTTTTTTTCATTTTTTTACGATAAGCAATTAAAATTTGGTTTTAAACGGATTTTTTATAATTTCTCATTCTGATATTTAACTCTCCATTCCATAAATAACGATACTTTTATCTAAATTGTTAATTGAAAGTACCTTCAGGAAATGCTATAAAAATTGTACTTAGTCATGTGTTAAAAAACACTTGTATTTTAAAAAGTATTCTAAATGAAAAGTAGAGTGTTTAACTTGAGTGAAAGGCATCATTTCATCTTTTGCCACAATTAATATAATTATAATCTTTGCTTAATAAATTTTCGATCACGGCAAATGAAAAAGTTTAATGAGCGTTTTCTTTTCATTCTTCAAGCGATTTGACTACTTAGGTAACATTTGTAGCCATAGCCACAGTATCTTTTTAAATTTTTCTTACTATCGCCAACTTTTGGAGGCTACCTTTACATGAAATGAAATTGAAATCTTCGTAAAAACGTCAATCTAATCATCATTTAATAAAGTTAGTGCAGATTTACAGTCCCTTTATATTGCTATGCTACACAAACTCGTCTACAGAAACATTACATTTCGTGTGATACGAGCTTTCCCTAAAGAAAGTGACAATCCAAAGTGACAGCCAGTTTTATGGTCTGGTTCTATAATACTGAGAGCTAGTAATTGTCACCGTTGGACATAAAGTGGTTATTACACACGTATAGTGAAGGAAATTTGTCTAATAGAAAGATAAAAGTGGTAATCAACATGGTAATTTTTGTGTTTAAATAAATAGAAATTGTTCATTGGGTACAAAGAGTTATTTTAACGAGAGGTTTCGATGAAAGTACAAAATTGCCATTACCCGACCTACTTGCGTTTAGTAGCAAATGTATGAACTCGCATTTTAACACAAATCAATGTGTAAACGGGCCTTAGGCAACTTCCAAATCTTAAAACTCTTTAAAAGTAAACTCTTTTAGGTAGAATAACATAATGTTTGACAAAAAAAAATATTTGCATCGTTCTACGACACCAATTAGTCCTAAGATACGGTTAGAGTACAAATGAATTTTAGTGTGCTTGTAAAATTAAGTTAAAACTAACAATGTATGAACCGTCGTTATGGGGCTTTAGATTAGAGTATGAAATCCCGAAAACACTGAGAAAGCTAGGCAAAATAATGAAAATTGGATTGATTAGTGTAAGATTCACATTTTCTATTTACAAGGTACAGTCGAGTACATTTATTTATTCTTACATAACCGCGGTATGGGTGAGTTGCTGCCAAGAACAGTTCGTCTAAGAGGGTCTACATTAACATCTTTACAAGCCGACATTCCACAAATATGTTTAAGAAGAACCGGGATAAATGCATCACTTGAGGTAAATCTTTTAATGATTTCTTCTACATATAACATTTTAGAACCATTGCAACCCTCTATGTTCGAAGTATGGTTACCGAATTTTAAATGAAGACCGCTATAATATTTATAATACGTTGCGTTTCGAAGATATCTTCAATACACGTATTTATCACAAGTCACGTACTTATCCCGTTTGACGTTACACGATCTTATTGTCAATGTCTGAGAGGCGTATAAATACATATTTAGAACGTTGACCTGTAAAGATGTTTGTAAAATCGACTGTACCAACAGGAAACATAAATCTTAATTAGATACCGAGGCCGCGGGACGGACAGAATATGCCAATAATCAATGATCTGGTACTTACACTTGCGGTTGCAACCGAGACCGGGAGCGTCGGTCACAGAATATACATCTACGTATTCATAGCAGTAACATAACTTCTAGCAGAGATTCATTGTTGTTCTTGATAAGTAAAGTCTACGATAATTTCGTTCTTCGACTTTGTCAACTTCAAGAGATGGCGCTGCGCTGCATGTGCATAATACGTTATGCGGTAACTGGTGTGGTAACAATTGGCCTTAGACAATTCAGTTAGTACTAAATACCTACGAGTATATGGCGCAGTACAGCGCCACGCGCCATCTTATACGGCTGTCAAACTAGGGCCACATTTTATAAATAACTCTTTGCTTCTACTTTGCCCCCCGCGGAGACCTTGTGACAATATACAGTGTGTCCCTAGCCTTTGAACAAAGCCGAAATATACATATGCATTAGGGTATTTAGAACCAGTGTACAAAGTATGATAACAACCGGTGTAGCCGTTTCGAAGAAATTAACAAATTACCATTTTTTACTTTGGAGCAGCCTGTAGGTTAGTAGCTCCTAACTAATATCCTCAAAGAATAGTATGGAACCTTCTTCGACTTTTTTGATTATCTTTTTTATTTATGACACTAATAAGCTTCTGACTTTTGAAAAATGTCATCATTATCAAATAATTCGAACAAATTGTCAAAAACACTGCCAAAGATTAACACAGTGTTTCTTTTTGTTGTCGATTATTGCAAATAACTTTTGTTCTAAAATTTTATTTTTTTATCTTTTGTTCTAATTAAAAAAAATATTAACGTCAGAGCATTCTTGAGAAGTAACCCTACGTGGGATTTCAGGGTTTGTCCAATGGCTAAGGTCACCTTGTACATTTTGGTTACTCCTACCTCCTTAACTTTCAGGCGGTAATTTCTCATGCTCGTACTTGAAAATTGTATGTGTAAGTCAAACTATATGAAGATTGATTTATTGTTTCTCAAGATATCGTCTAACAACCATTAATCTTACAAACACGAAAAGCACACCCCTAGTTGACCCTGACGCCTCACTGCGCTCGGTCGATAAGTCTTAAATAGGTAGAGTCAGACCAAGCTAAGTTGGCAGCGATTTTGACAACCCAGACAGTGCAAAAGTGCAAATGTTAAGTAAACGTCATAATTCTATAGCAGTTTGATGTTTTAAATGACAATTACACTTTGCAGAGCATGGCAAATGACTTTTAAGTGATTTATCAATGCATACCTGTCATTAACTTAATGATACCGATTTCCTCATATCTGCTATATTATTAATAAGTTCGGACAGTTGTCTTTACCTGCAACAATAAAATAAATGAATTAATAAAACATTTTTTTACGATTTTGAATTAAAAATGTACTTATACTAAAAACTAAACTACAAAACTTAAAACCTAGATCTAAAAATAAATAAAACTAGTCTTAAAATAAAATAAAACTATCCCTCTGCGGCATGGTGCCATAGATGCTAGCAGCATTTCCTCGCTGTATCGCAAGACTAATTCTTTGAGCGAGGAAGCTGCCCACTCTGCGATCACCGGTGACCTCTCTAATCCTTTTAGAAAGTTCCTTAAAAAGGTTAAAGGCGCTCGGACCCCACGGACCAAGGGTCTCGACACCAAAGGGTACGAAATTATATTCGGTGCCGAGACCCCTATATTTAGTCTTTTTTAATTTTTCGGCCGCCTCTGCCGCCGCGCATTAGGTCAATAAGGAGAGTTGTTATATCTTTGACAATAGTATCAATATATAAATGATTGATTGATTGACTTAGAGAGGTGATACCTATGCATATTCATATTGATACATGCCTTTTTGCCCAAATATACTACAAAAGTTCCAAATAATAGGAACATCAGTTCTAGAGTCAGTGCGGAAAAATAAAAGTCGTAGAATAAAAGGGGGCCAATATATTTTATGATTATTCTCTTTCCAAATAGGTAGATTGAGTAACCGAACTGTATTTATACCTGGGAAATAAAACCAAAGTTGAGTTACTGCATCGAACTTCGAACTATGTGTGCACTGTAGCCAGGCGTTCTCTACCAGCCTTGGATCGATGCAAATAACCACGTACCAATACTTCCATTCAAACTAGAGAAGTCATATCTACCCATACAAGTTAAAGTAACATAGACCTATTTAGAGTTGAACCGGTAATACGTACCAAGACCACCGTATCAACTCAAAAAGTCATATCTACGTATGAAAAACAAAGTTACATAGGCTGTTTTAGTGTTAGGGTGATAGTAAAGCAATTCACTATCACGGAAATTAATGACGAGTATACAGATGATTGAAATACCTTAACAGGTTACTTTCAGCTTTGCACGAGAGTGCCTGAGATATTTAGGTATCAATTTTTGGCCTAGAGAGGACGTTCACTATATTTAATGAGTGTTAGGCGATAGAGGACTATTATATTACAAATCCGGGGCAGTTAAAGTTGGATTTATTATTTATTTAATCAGTCAACGCCAAGCTTACGGAGATCTGCCTCCCCTCTATCGACCAAACGATATTTAGGATGACCAACAGGACGGCGTCCAGTTGGTCGACCCAATTAAACCCTTTTGACTGCCCGAGTAAAATACGAGTAAGTAACCACGCTAAATAGTAAGTATAGAACAAGCATAGAACAGTATTCGATTATAGTGCAGCAGCTATTCGCAGTAGCACTGTCCGTCACGTTATGCAACTTCAATGCAACAGATAGCTTGCAATCTTCTCAGATTAAGTTCGCTTTAAGAGCCCAGACAGATTTATGAGGTTTTCGACTCGGGTAGTTCCTGAGCTAGTACAACTTGAGCTCCGTTCGTTTTACTACTAAATAAGTTTTTGATATATATTATTTATTTACGGTTCATTTTTGGTAGAAGCTTTTATCGCCGACTGTACTTTTCTTTCCACAGGCGGTGATTTACTCAATTTTCTTTTTATCTTAAAATGTTTCGTTACTAATTGGTTCTGCTACAGATTTTTTAAAATTATGCATTTAAAATATGACTACAAACAAATTTATTCGTCAGAGCTCAGACTTGTGCTGGTTTCACTATGACGAAGTGGTTTGTGAGCATTCGTCATAAGGGCGAGTAATTCTGGAGTAAGACTGCGGTTGGAAACTGGCTTTTGGTTGGTTGTCCTACTGGTTCTCGTGCTCTAGTTGCTAAAGTCCATGCAGGGAAATCATCAGTGATTTTTAACCTGTATGAACGGTTATTGTATTGTTATTTTTTTCACTATGTAATATTTTTGTTTGATTTTGAGTCTTTAAAATATATATTTAGTAACGTTGAAAAAACCAGTAAAAATACAGGAGAATTACCACCGGCTCGTATTTTTCAAAATCTTTGAAAAAGGAAAACATTGCACAAAGAAAAAAAAACAAGTTCTTTATTAAATTTGTGTATTTTTCAATATATACTTAATTAATAATTAGGAACTTTAACAGCTAGGTTAAGGTGTTGCACGTCTAATGTGATAGTTTCTGGCATTTTATTGATTTTGACACTGTCATCACTCATGAGTGACATTGTCTATGACGTATTTAAAAAAAAAAGACATTTGATTTTTTCCGGAATATTCATCCCTAATTACTAGATTGATTTGAATGCATTTTTAAACTCGAACAGTCATCGCATTAAATGGTTTTTCTAAGTCTTTAATAAAAGATCGCCATTAAAAGACAGAAAGTACCTACCTGAAACTTGTTATACTGTCTCTACTTTCTTTTACTTTTGTTTAAAATGAAACTCAAAGTTCCGGTAGCCATAGTTCACAGAGCAAACAGCCCAGCGAAAGAAACGCGTATATTGCGTATTGCGCCACTCATTACTTAAGACAAGTCAACATTACATATCTCGCAACGTGTTTAAGCGCCCCACATACTTAGGTACACAGCAACACTCTTAGCTGATCATTGATGGACCTTAGTTCTTTTCAATAAGGTATACAAATTGTCAGTCAATTTTGTGGACGATGGTACTAATACACTGAACAATTGTGGACTTTATGTGTTTACAAATAAGGTTTACGTGTAACAGTGGTGTTGCTAGTCTGCGGTTGCCAATTGGTATAGCTTTGATTTGGCTCTGTTAATGGGGTTTGGGTTGTTTTGTTTTAAATGGAAATTAGAACGAACCGCGAATGATTCTCATAACGTACGAATATTAAGAGTTATATAAACTCTAGAGTCTAACCACTCTGACTACGCTAAGTTTTCATACCAAAAGTTTCAAGTATGGCGCACCTATGGGACAGGTATGTATGCAGGGTCACTGACAAGTTAGTGCGAAGTTTGCACAGTAAATTTTGTGTGGTCAAAGTCTAGTATGTTGTCAATTTATGTTATAGTCATTTTGAAAACCTATAGGTATAAACCATAACATAGCATCGCCAAATGCGATCGGAATCATAAATGAATTTCGAAGTAAGGTAGTCGTAGTGGCTATAGGGTCATTTTAAAAAAATGGTACAAGTCAACCAATGATGAATACCTTCAGTGATAAATTGGCTTTGTGTGCAATTTAACTTTTGTAATAATTGAATACAGTCTGTTAAGCCATTACCGTCAAAAAGCGGCAAATTTAAAAAATGTAGGCGCGAAGGATTATCATTCCATAGATAATATTAATTTCACGCCTTTACTGACAAAGTTTTTGACCGGCTACATTTTTTTTATAGATTCAATTAAATAATAATTAGAAAAATATTTGTATTATTCAAAGCAAACCAGTTTCTCGCAAATAGAAGTAATATTCGATATATCTCACCCTTCGCATGATGCAAAAAAAATAACTTACAAAAAGCAAACAATTGATAACCTATAATTTTCCTAAAAAAACACACATGTACTTTACGATGTTTTTCAGGAAGTTACTTCCTTCCACGAAAACAATAGACGAATTACCGCCTAGTTTTGATGTCAGCTAGAGCAGGATATCCGGAGAAGGAGATGAGAACAGCCACAATAGGTAATTAGTCGGACTTGGTAACTTAAACAGCTTAGCGCCTTGGATGTTGTGAATGGTCGACGCGAACCTTAAAAACTGACATAACTTAGCGGAGAATGCAATACAGTTCCGTCGTTTTGAATGTAGGAATGTAGATGTGAAGATGTATGATAAGATATAGAATTGTATGTAGGTATTAAAGTTTAACTATGGATTAGATTCTCGCGCACAATAGGTGCTTATTACTACAGCGTTTCAAGACAGATTTTAATTTGGACAACTGATAAAATTTTGTAACAAAGAAATTGTTTTTATTTTCAACATATATTTAATATTATATATCCTTAAAAGATCCAATATTGGCGGTAAATGTCAAATTTAGTTGTACCTTCAATTCCTAGTTTTGTAAAAAGTACTCTAAATAATCTAGAATTTTGAGAAAAGCTTACTGCTAGTTGATAATTTTTGGGCTACCTATTTCTTGCTCAATGTACGATATTCTCAATCAAAGAGTTGTAGCAACGTTTTCTTATGACATCATAGTTTTCAAAGTTTCTATATATGCTATATTGTGTGAATGGCTCTCAGATATATCACTAGTAAACTACAATTAGAATACCGACCATGGACCAGCCTTCCAATACAACAATAGATTTCCTACCCACGGGAACGAATGGGGGACCTTGTGGCGTAATCATACGATTTTTCTGTTCTCTGTTTACGACTGATATAATGGGTCCCTGAATTAAGTTAGGTTTAGATATGTGTTATTAGTATTATGACAATGGGCTTTGGATTAAAGTCATCAGATTTCGTTGTCCCAAGGTTCTGGTATTCGGAAGTAGTTAAAACCATGAGATTCTATTTATCAGTGATCTTAATGTTACCAATACTGATACCACAGAACAAGTATTACTCCTAATAGTGTTTATGAAAACATATTCATCTTTTGGCGTTCTCGAGACAATTTTAAATAGTAAGTGCATGTCTATGATTCCTAGTGCGAGCTTTTTCGAAATTAGTAAGAAATATGTTTTTTTATACACGTCGGTGGCAAATTTTAATCATAATTTTCCAATTGTCCACTCGCTCCAATTTTTTAATAAATAAAAGAATTTCGCTAATATGCACCTTTAGATTTTATTTACATAATTTCATTTATCTATACGTATTCACTATTCATAGATGATTGCCTGTTTATGGGCCTGCTAACTAACTAAATTGCAACCCAAGTAATATTTATATCAGTACGTTTAATGGCCGCGCTCCATTTTGTAAAGTACTACGAGTAAAATGAAACGATTATAAGAAAACGCAACTACTAATACTAATAGGTATTTAAATAGTTTTGAAATACTACATCAAATAATAACTTGCTTAACTTCAAGTACATTCCAAGTTAAGTATTTCGTATGCATATTATGAAATATTAGCAAGTAAAAACCATGTCCACAGCCTGTTTGAATAACTAAGCGAGTTGGTTAGAAAGCCAAGTATTTGACAGCGCATAATATTTTTATATAATGCTTTAAGCTTTACTTCCCTGCCTGAGGCGTCTCTTGAGGCGGTTAGAATTTTCCTGATAGTCTTTTCTATGATGATATATGTATTTAGGCATGTCATCTGAAGTGAAAATTGAGATACCTCGTGAAATAATCTTAATAGACAATACCGTTTGCAAGTATTTACCTACATGTGAGGGATGTGGGAAGGTTCATTTCAGAATACAGGACTTTACAGGAGAAAAAAAGCACAATAATTAATTTAACATCGAATGAACCCAAACATAAGTTACTATTTATATTAGTCTTTTTATATTTATTTTTAAATGCAAGAATAAAAAATAGTCGGTATAATTTGAATTAAAATAAATTAAAATTTTTGATTAGCTCAAGATAATGATGTACCCTAGATAAGTAATGTTTTAATTAGATAAATAATAATATGTGTAATCCCATTAGCTGTAAAGTGTTGACATGTAAAATACTTATATTTTATCAATAAATATTTGATTGATTGATTGATTGATTGATTGACATAAAGCCTTGACAAAAATCAGTACACTACTGAAAATTGAAATCATAAAATACTTCATAAACTTAAATTAGGTCCTAAATAATCAATACAATTTAACGATAATAATGGCACCACAATACAATACAATACAATTCCTTTTTATTGCACAACCTCAGAAGAAATGTACATGGAAACACATATAATACACGAAGATAGAGGTAAACAGCAGGCGGCCTTATCGCTACAGAGCGATCTCTTCCAGACACCACCACTTGTTTTCCTTTAGGCCTCAGAATCTGGAATTTAATATTAAGCACATTATATTTTTTATGATAAATGAAGACGAGCAGACGAATCCCCTGATGGTAAGCGATTACCTTCGCCCATGGACACCCGCAATACCAGAGGGGTTGTAAGTGCCTTGCCGACATTTAATATGGAGTAGATACGCTCTTTTCTTGAAGTTTTATACCGTATCGGTCGAAATAACAGTTCATTCCGCATTCCACAGTTTAAACCGCGAACCACGTTCGATGTGTTCCCTCTCTGTCGCACTTGTAAATTCATACGTAAATGTGACAGGGAGGCAACATGTCAAACGTGGTTCGCGGTAGGCCTCCTGGAATCACTCGTACCAATATATGTATTATGTATTTATGGGCGCGAAGCCCTCGGAGTAACGTAACATCAAAAACTGATAAGTTAAAGCGGTGCTTCGACTCCCGCTGATTGTGCGCGCGCGCCATACAAGGAGAGAGCGGGTGACGCCGCATTCTTGATACACATCTAGATTTACTCACTCTTGAAAACGTATTTGGTCTACAACAGAGGGCTAAGTATTAAGGAGACTTAAGAGATCTTTATGAATAGAAGCGGATTAAATTTTAGTTTGAACAATGATGATTGAAATTTTAGTCTATATAAAGTAGTATCTATAGACGTCAAATCCTTATTTAAATTCCAAATAATTTAGATTACGGGTGTATAATGCGTCCTACAGCTGGGCACAGGCCTCCTTTTATACGCAAGAGGATATACTGGCTATAGTCCCTACGCTAGCCCCATGTGGGTAGGCGACTTTACTTCGCGCATGTTTGCAGATTTCTTGCGATATTTTCCTTCACCGAAAAGCCAGTGATAAATATTGAAATGAGCCAGAATTTGAAGTTTGAACCCTCGACCTGCGGACTGAAAGTCGGACGTCAGATCCACTCGGTCACTTTCAGTGTTCAACTGCGGGATGCAAAATAAAATGAAACGAAAAACATAGGTATTGGCTACTATTTAGCCTGACGGTTGACTGGTTCTTTATTTGTAATACTGTGCAATAAAGTTTAAATAAATAAATAAATTACATACACAGCAAAATGTACGCCTAAAATATCCCACAAGACACGTCATAGCGTGCATACGCAATGTCTTGTGGTGTGTCGCAGTATCAAATTCCGGCCTTAACTTTGAATATGCTTTCTCTAATATTAACACTAGGGCTAAAAATCAACGTTGACGGACATCGCTATTTACCTTAAATAATCGCTTTGTATGTTCAAACACACGAATTGGCGATTGCTGGTGAGATAAGAAACGCGTCGCGCGCCGGCGCGTAAGCAGGTGCGTTCGTATCCGTGTCCTCGGATTATTGGTACAGGTGACTGTCAGCTTCTCACTTGAAGCGTTAAGATAACGAGACTTTTGAACTAGTGACTACATACAACCCATGATACCAGTCTGGCCTAGTGGGTAGTGACTTTGCCTATGAAGCCGAAGGTCCTGGTTTTGAATCCCGGTAAGGGAATTTATTTTTTGTGATAAACAAAATTCCTGAGTTGTGGGTGTTTTCTATGTATGTAAGTATGTATTCATCTATATAGTCAATTTGTGTAATAATGTCCAAAATAAAAAAATCAAATAATTCAGCCTATATACGTCCCACTGCTGGGCACAGGCCTCCTCTCATGCGCGAGAGGGCTCGGGCTATAGTCCCCACGCTAGCCCAATGCGGATTGGGGACTTCACATACACCTTTGAATTTCTTCGCAGATGCATGCAGGTTTCCTCACGATATTTTCCTTCACCGGAAAGCTAGTGGTAAATATCAAATGATATTTCGTACATAAGTTCCGAAAAACTCATTGGTACGAGCCAGAATTTGAACCCGCGACCTCCGGATGTCCTATAATATAATATATAATTAATATAATTATGTATATATCGTCGCCTAGTAACCATAGTACAAACTTTGCTTAGTTTGGGGCTAGGTTGTTATGTGTAAGATGTCCCCCTAATATTTATACAAAAAAAAAATTAAGTACTATCCGTAAAAAATCATTAGTAGGTATCATGTAATTATTCACTATTTTCTTAAAGCTGTTGGATTCGGTACGAGTTTGTAAATAAAGTTTGAACTTTAACTAAGAATCTATGTATTATGATTTGATAATATTATATCGCTATGTAGGTAAACAAATGCCTTGATCACACGTACCGAGTAAACGGGTGAGACAGTGCTCCCGGCCGAGTACTCGGTGCGTATAAACATAGCGCCGAGTACTCGGCCGAGCACTCGGGCGAACGAAGCGGCGAGTCAGTAGCTTGGTGGACGTTCTATCTGCTAGGCCGAGTGCCCACCCTCCCGCTTCCCCGCACTGTCTCGCTCGCTCGCTCGGCAGGTCTGAACGCGCACTGACTCGCCACTCGGTCGTCACATGGGCGCGTCATATAACTGACTGTCCTAATTTCAAAAAATGTGTGAACAATTACTCGCTTACATCACTGTCTCGGCCGAGAAACATTTTACTGTCTCGCCCGTTTACTCGGTACGTGTGATCAAGGCATAAGGGTTGCTTGTGGATTTAAAATCAAACATAAAATAAATTCTGTGATGTACTTAACTAATAGGAATTAACAAATCAATAATGTGATGTGAACGCAGCAACACAAGAAGTATAGGTACTATAGATACTTTTAAGAAATCCGTATTTCTTATCTCACGCATCTTCTAAATCCTTGGCAATTTTGTAAAAGCATTGTGTGTGCGTCACTGGTCGAATCATCTCACCAAGAACCTTTTTGATTTCGTGAATGGATCTATAGCGATGACATCAGCAGGTCAAGCCGGAATGTTCGTGGAACCGTAATGAGGCCACTTCGTGATCTATGTGCTCTTTAAACATTGTTCAAGGAGCAATTATTTTATCTATTTTATGTTGGCTTAATATCTATTTTATTGAAACGTGAAACAATGTGGTCTTGTTTAGTATCGAACAATTTAATGATTTAGGTAAACCTTATATCGATAGAACAAAATAATGAGTAGCTTGTGCAACAAGATTCTAAAATATCAAAATACAATTAATTATGTTAATTATTACAATATAGAAATAACTAATGTCAATTAGCATTTACTTAGCACGCTATTTATACGTTGCGTTGTTCTATTTTTTCAGTAAAGTTTAATAAAAAAAATAACGAGGATTCATTTGACCGAATCGGTTCACAACTGTTTAAAATAAACTCTATTCCAGTTTGGTCAAATTGTTTTCTAGAATTTGCTTCTTTAACCTTCACAAATGACTTTTTTTTATACCACGACGGTGGCAAACAAGCATACGGACTTCAAACTATTGCTTGTTTTATGCTGAGTTTTTATTTGGACAACTTTACTGACATTGAGGATAAATAATGATGGCTATCTCCTTATCTTAGCAACGGCGAAGCCATAATGTAGTCGGTGTTGAATTCAACTGGTGACATTCCACGTCGTGAGCAACCCGTTGACATTGCCGCGCCCTCGAGGCCGCTCGTACTCGACCGAATAATTATTGGCTAAAGAACCCCTTTGTATTTGCTTTGAAATTACTGTAAATGATAAGATAAAGATAAAAAATGTTAATTGACACAACTACCAAAGATACAAAATAAAAGTAAGATAGAACGTGAGATAAAACAAAATACACTTAATTGCACAAAATAAATTATCGAAAAAATCACAAAAAATTTACTACAGCTCTTAGGTACCTATGTGGTTTTTTGGTATAGGCAATGGGTACCTGTCTCAGCTTTATTGCTAGATATATTATATACCCAGCGCTGATTTTGATATGGAAATAACTGCGCTATCAATAGGAAAGGGAGATAAAACTGGGTGATTTTATATTAGTGTCGATTAGGTATATATAAAATAATCGAATTTAAACTGTTGTAAGTTATGACCAATACAAACATTAAAGTAATCACTTATTTAAGTGTTAGTTACTTGCGCGACATGTTTCAGAGAGACTAGGTCTTTATTTTCAAGCATTATTAATTTTATTCATTTATTTTATTCTTTTTTTTTTTTTTTTTTAGTGCTTGAAAATGGAGACCTCTACCTATTTAAGAATTTAATGTACAGACACTCCACCCTCTTCCTTTTCAAATTTAGCCTACGTCATTCAACAAAGAATTGGTTGAAATTTAATTTATCAAAATGGGCACAAAACACAAATGTATGTAGGTATATACCTATACCTAATACTAAAATCATAACATTTTCTCTTATTCTGGTAAAAATAAGTCGATTTTTTACTTTTGCATAAAACTTATGCAACTAAACTTGGTATGCAAAGCATTTAATCGCTGTTTGACCTTTCAACAACTTATTAAATTATTAAATAGCTCAACGCCCCTCGTTGCTAGCTCAATTCCCCTCAATTTAATAAATTGGGGGGAATGCTAGGGTCGGCAACGCGCATGTGACACCTCTAGAATTGCAGGCGTGCATAGGCTACGGAGACTGCTTACCATCAGGCGGGCCGTATGCTGGTTTGCCTCCGTCGGTGGTATAAAAAAAATAATAGATCCAATACACCTCTGCCATTCATCAACGAATTATCAAAAAGAATATAACATAAAACAATGCTTTTCAGCCGAGAAGACAGAATTCATCATAGCCAACCAATTACAGCACAGCGACTAATTATACAGTCATCGCCATCATACAGCCGAAGGCACGAAGATTGACGAGATGATTACAGGCACTAAAAGGTCCTCTCGGCCTTGACATTATCCAACCGGATTATTTCCGGACCTCGTACCATTACTCATTATTGTTACAGCTGTCCAGTGTCCATAGTGACCATATATTATGAGCAGTTCAAGACAAAATATTGGCAAGAGGTAAAACATTTGCATTGACGACCGGGTTGGCCTAGTGGGTAGTGACCCTGCCTACGAAGCTGATGGTCCCGGGTTCAAATCCTGGTAAGGGCATTTATATTTATATATTATATATATCGTTGTCTAAGTACCTTCAACACAAGCCTTATTGAGCTTACTGTGGGACTTAGTCAATTTGTGTAATAATGTCGTATAATATTTATTTATTATATAATATAATAATAATTCAGCCTATATACGTCCCACTGCTGGGCACAGGCCACCTCTCATGTGCGAGAGGGCTCGGGCTATAGTCCCCACGCTACACCTTTGAATTTCTTCGCAGATGTATGCAGGTTTCCTCACAATGTTTTCCTTCACCGAAAAGCTAGTGGTAAATATCAAATGATATTTCGTACATAAGTTCCGAAAAACTCATTGGTACGAGCCAGGATTTGAACCCGCGACCTCCGGATTGAAAGTCAGACGTCATATCCACTCGGCCACCACCGCTTTTATTTAAAACGTTCGCGTTGTCAATTCATTACAGCAGAATTTTCCATAGGTCTATCGCGAATTTAAATCAGCACATCGAAAATAAAGGTAAATAAAGTAATGCGCAATATTATTATTATTATTATTTATTATTTATTGTTCGGAAAACCAACAGCTATAAATTGTACAATAGTTATATATATAGATAACAAAGAGCCAATTATAGGTTCCCACCGGTAGCAACAGGTTAACAGATAATTGGTGGTTAGCACTAGATTTTTTTTTTTTTTTTTTACGTGTTACCACTAATATTTTTTAATATTAATACTTATTATATTATATACTGAACAAAGAAACCAAAACTTATTAGTAAACTTAATACGTTAATCGATACAATAATATGCCAACACATACGACTCGCTCACTCAAGTAATTTGTCTGTTAGAATCCGTCTTATAGTTGTGATGTTGCTATTAAAAACGTCTATATACTACTTACTTAAAATTATGTTGTGTTAAAAGTGGCTAAAATAATATATTTAACAAAAATGTAAAATGACAGCTTCCACAACATGTCCCGTGGCTGTTTTCATACCTTATCATATTTCCATTGACGTTTTCTGTCAACGGAAAGATAATCTTGGCTTTCTGCTGATTTGAAAATATAGGTAACATTTCTGCTGTTTTATTTATTAGAGGTATTTTGCGGTTTATACACACTCGTCGAGACACTCCGAGACATGCCGAGAACGAATGTGTACATACTGCTTCCTTCTCGTCTTGCTCTTCCTCGTCTCGTCTCGCAGTTCTCCGATTAGATCGGAGCGTTCCCGAGACTCTCGGCATTAGAATTAATTGATAAATTTTGTTTCTTATTGAGTTTATAAAACTGTACATATATCTACTGTTGATATATGTATAGAGGTTTATATAAAGTAAAGCATCTTGATAACCTCCAGATTTTAATTCATAGGGGGTTACTTATTCTTAAATAAGTAAGTAAGTAAATATTCTTTATTGCACCAACAATTATTTTGACGACTAGTCTGGCCTAGTGGGTAGTGACCCTGCCTATGAAGCCGATGGTCCCGGGTTCAAATCCTGGTAAGGGCATTTATTTGTGTGATGAGCACGGATATTTGTTCCTGAGTCTTGGGTGTTTTCTATGTATTTAAGTATTTATACATATTTATATATTATATATATCGTTGTCTGAGTACCCACAACACAAGCCTTCTTGAGCTTACTGTGGGGCTTAGTCAATTTGTGTAATAATGTCTTATAATATTATAATAATTATACATTTTATATACATGTAAAACTACAAATGAATTTTAAAGGAAAATACAGGGTGTTTGGTGCATCGTTAGCCAAAAAAAATTGGAGGATTGCTGGAGTTATTTTCTATCACCTTACGCCCTCTAAAAAATTCTTGGGCCCACGTATAATTTTTTTTTCGTTTTTCTTGTAATTTATGAAAAATCTTCAGGGCCGATATGCTTAAACTTCATTAAAAAAATAAGTAAGTGATAAAAAGATGCAATTTTTACTGCATCGTAATCTCTAACGTTGCACGGCTCGAATAATGTTAAATTTACTGACATGTAACGTCTAATTTTTTTTTTATTGGCCCTCAAATGTTTACAACGTGTAAAAATTTAGTCTAATGTCAACTTTGATTTGCAATGAAAAAAAAAATTAAAGAGACAGCGGTCTTAAAACTGTTTAAAAAAAACTGTGTTTTGTGTTCTTTCTAACGATGTACAATTATCTTCAAAAAACCTTTCATAAACTTCATTTTTTTCACGATTTAGTAACGAACGCAACGGTAAAGTTATCGTGATTCAAACATTGACACTGTTCCCTTTTGCTGCCAGCTTTGAAGTCCCCATTTTCTTTCAACACACAGGTTGAGCTACAGGTTGTAAAGATTTGAAACTTATCTTTCGTAAATTTGGACGTCAAGGTCAACTTTCACAAATTTGAGCGTAAGCGATTAGGCATGATAAGATAAGAAAAAAATCATGAAAACAACACGTGCGAAGCAGGTAAAGACTGCTATCTCTCTCTTACACAGCCAGCTCAATTAAGTGCAGTTGTCTTTTTGTGTTGAACTGAAAGATGACCTTGAACTTAAAGTCCAAGTTTATGACAGGTTTCTTTTTGAGATAATTGGGTATTGGCAGAAAGACCGTGATTTCATAACTCTGACTTCTTTCTAACACGATGTACAATAATCCCAAAACACCTTTCATGAACTTCTTCAGATTTTGGGAAATGAAGGCATCATGGAATTGTCGACATGCAATAAAAAAAAAACATTTTTTTTGTAAGCTTTCAAGTTTTTATTATTAAATCAAATCTTTTACACTACAAATCTTGCTCGAACTGACGACCTTCGTTGCGAATGCATGCGTAGCACATGTTTCTTATTTCGACCGTAGTTGTTCGCATTCGGATTTCTCCTTTGATCACATCAAACGCCGCCAATATCCGCTGGGACAAATCTTCTGGTGATTCTACTTCCGTTGCGTAGACGAGTTCCTTTGCCCGTACCCAGATGTGAAAGTCCAATGGAGTTAGGTCCGGGGACCGTGGGGGCCATGGAATGGGGCCGTCTCTTCCAATCCATGAATTAGGGAAAGCGTTGTCTAGGTGCTCCCTGACTGTTATCCTCCAGTGTGCGGGACAACCATCTTGTTGAAAAACGATACGCCTATCTTCATTGAAATGAGGTACATCAGCTAGTAATTCAGGTAGATCATGTTGTAAAAAATGAAGGTAGTTGTCTCCATTCAAATTATCGGGTAGGAAGTGTGGCCCAATCACTTGATCGCCAATAACTCCCGCCCATACATTGAAGCCGTATCTTCTCTGGAAACCTCTAGCTCTTTTCACGTGTGGATTTTCATTTATCGGCGACCAGTGGTGCAGGTTGTGTAAATTCAGTATCCCCTCTCGTGTAAATTTGGACTCGTCTGTCCAAAGAATGCTTCTTAAAAAGTCACGGTCCTCTAAATCCGTGTGCAGCAATAAACGACAAAACCGGACACGATTTCCAAAGTCGTTATCTTCAAGACCTGCAAAGAAAGAAAGACAAATAAGAATCTGACAAGGTTTGTGAAATGGAATGTGGGGTAATTAGGTACATACACGATAACGTAAAGGACACAGTGACGTTACGTTTCGAAGTCAATAACAGCAAAATAAACGCGAAAAGCGAGGTTCAGTTCTCTAGTCAATTGGTATGGACTAAAAGTAATTCTAGCGTTTAATACCTTGGACTGGAGTGTAGTGAAATGCGTGCATGTTGTTTTGGCGAAGAACTTTCCACACCTTCCAGATTGAAATTTCCAGTTGTCCAGCTACATCTCTGATGCTCTTATTCGGGTCTTCTTCCATTATGGCTAAGATCCTTTCATCAACTGCAACATTGTGTCGAACCACAATTCCTCTCGGTTCATTTACGTTCAAATTACCAGTTTCCCTTAAGCGTCGGTAAGTGTTTTGAAACGTATTGCGGTTTGGTAAGCGTCTATTGGGGAATCGTTCCTTGTAGATTCTTTGCGCTGCTCGTGCTACACCATCAGCTTTACCGTATGCCATCAACATGTCCGCATACTCTTCATTCGTAAAGGCAGCCATTTTTGAACGATCAAAACTCAACAAAACAGAGATTAACAAAAACAACAGAAAACTAACAAAAAAACAACAGTACTAAGATCGCAAATGCTTCAACCACAAGAGACAGTCAAATCACGACTAATGTCTAATTGATACCACCACCACCCCCCAGGTTCATCTTTGCTGGGTTCTTGGGTTAAACGTCGAGTAAAAGAGAGAGACAACTGCACTTAATTGTGCTGTGTAAGAGAGAGATAGCAGTCTTTACCTGCTTCGCACGTGTTGTTTTCATGATTTTTTCCTTATGTTATCATGCCTAATCGCTTACGCTCAAATTTGTGAAAGTTGACCTTGAAGTCCAAATTTACGAAAGATAAGTTTCAAATCTTTACAACCTGTAGATCAACCTGTGTGTTGAAAGAAAATGGGGACTTCAAAGCTGTCAGCAAAAGGGAACAGTGTCAATGTTTGAATCTCGATAACTTTACTGTTGCGTTCGTTACTAAATCGTGAAAAAAAATGAAGTTTATGAAAGGTTTTTTTAAGATAATTGTACATCGTTAGAAAGAACACAAAACACAGTTTTTTTTAAAACAGTTTCAAGACCGCCGTCTGTTTAATTTTTTTTTTCATTTCAAATCAAAGTTGACTTTAGACTAAATTTTTACACGTTGTAAACATTTGAGGGCCAATAAAAAAAAAATTAGACGTTACGTGTCAGTAAATTTGATATTATTCGAGCCGTGCAACGTTAGAGATTACGATGCAGTAAAAATTGCATCTCTTTATCACTTACTTATTTTTTTAATCAAGTTTAAGCATATCGGCCCTGAAGATTTTTCATAAATTACAAGAAAAACGAAAAAAAATTATACGTGGGCCCAAGATTTTTTTAGAGGGCTTAAGGTGATAGAAAATAACCCCAGCAATCCTCCAATTTTTTTTGGCTAACGATGCACCAAACACCCTGTAGAACCAGGTAACAACAGGGTAAATAACTATGATATTTCATCTTAAATGTAAAAGATAACCTTTTATCGCAATAGAAATAAAAATAAAACCTACACAATTCAAGTCAACCCGTTTCTGTTATTGATTCAGCAAAAAGTCAATACGGCATATTGCTATAAGCAGAATCGAGCGCAGTTATGAAACGCTATTACGACTATGCGCTTGCGATGTTTTTTGTGTATTACTCAGACTGCACAGATACCGCATTATGATTTATAAAACGAATACAAAAAGCGCTAGGTCACTATACATAGGTGCAATTTCACCTGTAAAACCAAGACTTTGCCTAAGAAGCATGAGCAAAGCATGAATATTGGGAGCTCGAAAACAATATAACAAAATTCCACAAGCAATAAAATCAATAGCAAAACCTAAATCATATGAAACCGCCTTAAATAATTATTTATTAGATAAAAGTTATTATTCTTTGCAGGAGTTTTTTGAAGATAACTTTCCGACAAAATAGAATGCTAGTTTTTTTTAAGGTTTATTTTTACCTACATATCTGTGCAATGTAATTAATAATATTAGTTTTAAGTATAAGTACTTATTGTATAAGAATAAATTGCTGTGCCCTTACAGGGTCTGTATTCATTGTAATATATGAGCAATAAAGATGTTATGAGTTAATACAAAAGGTAATCGCACAAGCATGACGACCCGGATTCAAATCCTGGTAAGCATTCATTCGTGTGATCATCACGGATATTTATTCCTGAGTTATTTATGTTTCCTATTCCAATATATATACCGGGCGTTTCCTGTAACACGAGCAAATAATTAAACCATATATTGTACTCCTAAAACGATATAACTTTTGATTGACAACTTTTAAAAATTATGAAATCTTTAGATTTTAACTTTTTCATACAAATGTAATATTATTTTCAATGTACGCTTACATCAGTTTGTTTGACGTTGCTAGTCACGCTTTAAATATAACGAAATTCGCAATACATTGCGTCTTAGAATTAACTTCAATGTGTAATAAAAATCAACACACAAGTTATTTTTCAAAGTTGTTGAACAAATGTTGGTCAGTGTGAGGAGTACAGCCTGCAGTTTAATTTATTGCCCCTGTTACAGGAAACACCCGGTATATAATATGTGTTTATGTATATTTATATTAGATATAATTAGACTATGTTGCTAATTTATTTCGTGGTTTGTTATCGTTGGAAGGGAAGATGCAACATTTTCCCAATGTTGCATCTTCCCTTTACATGGCAAGCGTAAGTGAAGCAACCACACAACGCAAAAACAAACCACGCATTAAATTGACCGATTTAAGCAAAAATAAACAAACATTACTAACGGCCCCATTCGAAGAATGATTAAGACACGTTTAAGATCTTGGAAAGATCTTTATAAGATCGATAACTAAACGACATGTCAAAATTGACGTTTATTTCGATTCCGCTGTGATCCCAATAAGATCTATCTACAATATTTCTAACGTCAAAGTGACATTGGTTGCCCGAATCGAGCTGCTTCTGTCAATTATACGAGAAACTGAACTTATCTAAACCAGAACTTATCGTTATCGTATTTCATTCTTCGAATCGGGCCGTAAGAATAAGTGTATTTGTAACGTAGCAGGAACTTCCAGTTAGATACACCTAATCCGCTGACTTCTTTATTAACTCGCTAATAACTCTATTTCCTGCTCAAAATGTATATATGAAAATATATACCGTTTAGGATTATTACTTGCTATTACAACCTGTTATGTTGTATCATCAATTATTCATCAGTCAGTTGTAGTTTTATACAATAGCCAATTCCATTCTGAATATTCCTTGATTGAGCTACGCGTTGAACTCTTTTGTATGAAACATTAGACGACAATTATATCGTGAGTTATACACGCTTACTAGCTTATATGAAACCAGGGGTCTTGTTATATGGACGATTAAGCACGTGGCGAAAACAGAATATAATGAAACTCTCACTTTTTTCACTTTAACGAAACAAGTCTAATCCCATTAGCTCTTAAATGAAATATGCCTTTGTTATGAGCTTAGAAACTTAAGCGGGCATGTAAAAGTCGTTGCTAAATTAAAAAAATACAATTGTAATGTAGTGTAATGTACTTACTTATTAGTTATGTTTGAATACAATCGTTTCACATGGAAACACTAGCAAATTGTTCTACGTAGGCAATGAAAGTTAATAAAATTGATATGTAATATTAATTCAACATCAACGCTTACAAATCTTATATTTTAAAGTGGAAGGACTCGAATTAAGTTTTTAATGTAGAATTTAGGTTTCTAAGTAATCATTTACTGGACTTTCAAAATATTCTTGACTTAATTTACAATTGAATTCAGAGGTAATAAAATCGTAACATAAGTATGACATACTCGTAGTAATAGTGTTCTAGATTATTTTAGGTTCTTACTTCTTTTTCGCTTATCATAACGTTGCTCTTAATAATCATAATTTTGTAACAGATTGAAACTATTTATATCGAGAGATCGGGACCGATTTTCAGCCATAAGTCATATCCAGAAACTATAGTCTGTTCTTTTATTCCGTAGACTACGAGTAAAATGACAACCACAAATGTCAAACGCAGAAATAATGTGACCAGCTGAAAACACATAGTGCTGATCTTTGATTTCGGTTTGTGAACAACCGATAAATATTAAATTAATTTTAGATCCAAAATAAACAATTAATAAAATCTACTCACTACATAATAAGAAGTAAACTTTCTAAATGCCTCAAAATGGTGTTACATGTCTATATAAGTAACTCCCAATAGTTTATTTTCGGTTAGTACCGGTTGTAGCACATCACTATTTATAAGACGTAAAAAACCAGCAACACATGAAATGTCATTTTAGTCTACGGGATAAAAAAAGACTATAGGTTTCAGTATCCTTAACCCTTTCACCGGCAAAGACTGAACTAACGCGCTCGGCTATAGCCCAATATGATCTTCGTGTATTCCGACAAAGTTTACAGTAAACGCGACGCTCACGATATACGTGTTCAAAACGTTAACTTCTGGGATACAAAGAGACCACTATATACCCATTTCCATACCGCAGTAAAGTCAGCTTGACCAAAACAATGGACAGTAGGCTCAGGAGCAAAACAAATGCACGTCGGAATGCGAAGAGGCGGGCTACAGCCAAGGACGAGCCTCTTACTGCGCTACCAGCAGCAAGTACAATTCACATACTCGTACCTACATTCTCTCATGAGGTATAGACAAAAAATAGCAGTGATTATTTCAGAGAGTGGCTATTTTTTCAGTGTATTGATATTTCGTAAAAGAACTAGTGTCCCTTCTTGAGTTACAGGAAAAGAAAAAATAACTTGTTGACCTACTCGAAGTTAAGTCATTATTAGTTGGTTGGTTAGGTTAGGTTAGCTATGACTCAACATTATTGGTTGGTTGCGCACTATACTTTTTACTCACATGGGTATATATTTATATCTTATTGTTACTAAACATATTTGTAAACAAACATATGGAGAACAGAACCCCTAGTGTAAATTTATTCGATAGCGTGACGTGACGCATGCGTTTGTGTTAAGTCTCATTTTGTATGGGATTTAGAAACAGCGCGCCAAGCGGAAAGTTTTGGAAACTCGAAATTCCATACTTAACGCGAACGCGTACGTCACGTTTCGCTATCAAAAAAATTTACACTAGAGGTACTGGTGTCTGAAATAAATATTTTCCTTTTTTTTCTGAATCTCTTTCATGGCTACATTTGTGGTAATTTGTAATGCAATTTCCAGTTATCGATCGGATGGAAATAAAGGACCTCTAACAAATAACCGCCAGTAAGTTTTGTAAAAAAAGAAATACAAACTGTATTTTTGTTGTTAATAAAAAAATGTTAAATTACATAAATATATAATTAAAATCACAAATATAACTTGGTTGTACATAACTTAGTACAATTGCGCAACATTTACAGTAACTGGTTTACTTACTTAACGAAGTTAACTATTACTTAATTATGCTAAACAAGTCTTATACGGCTTTCAATTAGGTTTTTATATGTTTCTAAATTGATTAAGTACTTTATTTTTATTACTGTCCTGTCCTAAAATTGCGTGCGTATGACTTATTAATTAATTAGGTAAGTAAATAATGTCCAATTCGATTATAATGCAACAGATATCTAGATTGAATATATAGGTATATATGTATCTTCTTCCAGTGTATCCCATAGCTTGCTACTCTAAAGGTGATACATTTGCATGATTATAATGATTATATATATTTACAACTATTTTGTATGTATTTTATATATTAATTTAATTATCATATTATCAGTGAACATTTAAGACCTGCCAAATAAAGGAGTAAATTAATTTAAATGAAATACTGACTCTTATAAAAATTAAGTAGCTTAATAATAGACAAATACAGCTAGGTATAGGAATTATAGAATGCTTACATTTTGTAGGTAACAGGAATCCTTTTGAACTTTAGAGAACTCTGATGTCAATCTGATGTTAATTTGACCGTACCTATTGCACGCATTTGCGACCCCGGCCGACTACTACAAGTAATGTCAAATCTATATAATATTTTATAATATAATGCCGCTATTGCCCTAATTGCCTCCGGCTCTTAAATATCATAATAGATATTTTCAATCAACCATTATAGAGAAATATATAGCCAGTCACACAAATTTATCAGTAGAAAAAGGCGCGAAATTCAAATTTTGCTATGGAACGACAACCCTTAGTCGCTTTTTCGTACTGACAAAAATGGCTTGACAGACTACCTATATTAAACATTCATAATTTTGCGTATAGACCCGTTAGTGCTCCTTATATTACACATAATCGTGGTAAAAATATGCAAATAATATTTTATTCATAAACCAGTGGAGAAATCTTCGCAAATCGAATTCGGTGAAAATGCGGGTTCGCCGTCACAACCAGTTTGTTACTCAACTGCTTTCTTCGAAAAATTCGTTACGAACCCATTACGAACCTATTAATTATTAACGTGGCCCATAGGGACTATTATGTCATAAATTTATACTATAGCGAATTTATTCTAAATTTAAGTATGAAACTATTCTAATCGTTTTTAAGAGGATGTGCCCTACAGCTATTAAGTCTTAGTAAGTAGTTAGTATATTTATAGTTAAGTATTTAGTAATTATGCGAATTGATTAGATGTCGTAATCAGAGACATTATCGTTATTTTTAGTTTAATTAAAGCAGCGAAGTGTAAACTCGATAATACATCAAAATAATTAATTTGTTGATGTAGGTAACTGACATCATAAATGTATTTCTTTCGTGCAAAAATGTCATTGGAACACATTCGGAATGTTTACCGGGTTCGCTGTGTAAACGCACTTAAAGTTTTTTTATGCGTTTTTCAGTAAATACTCGACGTCCGTCGATACGAAGTAAAAGGAATCCGTAGAGGTCATTAGTAGTAAATGTAAAATTTGTTTACAAAGGTTTAGAAATTATGATATGAAATAATGAGGATAAACACTTACCATTTTGAAAATCGTGCCGGTTTTACTCCTGTCAAAATTTCCCATAACGTGAAACTCACAAATCCTGAATAAAGTTTCTTGTTAATATTTCTGGCACAAATGTTTCTATCACATCATTCACAACACTAAATACGAATCGACACAAACAACACTGGCCGATAAACGCGCATCCACGTAAAAAGTAAAAATTAAAAAAGTCAAGTCGCGTTCGTTCGATGTTCAAATTCAAATTTGGCGGGAGCGTCGACTCGCGCAGACGGCGCGCCACAGACTGGCAAGATGGTGGTTTTTTTGACGGTTCACACGAGCCGATTCACTTTCTACGACCTTACGTTGTATGCGACTTGTAATAATTAAGCATAAAGTTTTACGTAACGAGGCGATGTAATCCTCGTCAGCTTCGATTTCCGCCAAATTATTTTTTGTTGCAATTTTGGGAGCGTCTTTGCTTCCCGGTGGCGTAATGACAATAGAAGGCCTACTTTAAATTTTACACCTTTTGTTTTTCTATTGTTTTTACCAATTATTCCTTGAAAATGTGTGTATTACCTATTTACTCATTATTTACAAACAACTATTGTTAATTTATAGCTTTGCGTTCACACTTTTGCAGAAACTGGCTAACTGTAACGTGAACGTCAGCCAACAACTTTACTTGGATGTTAAATTGTGGAAAAAACAGCATTCTTTTACCTACCTAAAGTAGACTACTTTTATTTTACAATTCTGAATATCTGTCTAGTCTAGGGAGTTTTTAATTCGAATGGTTAGTTTACTGTAGAATGCAGATTTATTGAATTTAAAATGAATGTTGTTATTGTACTTAGTCAGGCCATAAATTCTATCACAAAGATTTTGACTGTTTAAAAAGCTATAAGTAGAGATCCCTTATTATTCATATATATGGGTTGAAAGCTTATTTAATGCCGACTTACTTACATTACAATATAATTTAATGTCATTTGCTGTCTCAGTTTTGCACAATTCTATGTAATATTCGGAAAAAATGTTATAAAAATATGCAGAAAATACGCGACCTGTTCAAGGCTATTTTGATCCCTATTTATTTATTTCTCTTTTTTACATAGTTGAATCTTACATAAAACAAAATCTGGATCTTTTATCTTTCTTAAAATATATAATTCATGTGTATTGGTATTGTGAAAATTGCAACTGCACGTGTTTTATCAAACCTACTCGTTGGATGGCAGTCAAAAATTAGCGTGTCACTGAAAAGTGCCCTAAGTTTGAAGGGTATTAGCTGAAGTACAGACCTGACGAAGAACTAAATGCTGGTGATAAAATAACGTTCGCATAAAGTCGTTTCATACAAATAAACAATTGTACATATTTTATTAATGTGACACTGATTTGTACCCCCTTTTGTAAACTATATTTTTTCTCAATTCAGCCGCGTAGTCGCGTCTAACGACGCGTAGACGCAATCTAAATTATATTACAGTTTGATCTGTATAAAACAAGCTTTCAAATCATAGCAAACTTTTTTATTAAAAGCTTTGTATTACATTTTATCAGTCAAAATCTTGTTGACAGAACTTATGAGCTAAGTCATATTAAAAATGCATGTTGATCCCAACTAAAGTAATTTGATTTTTAATCTAGGTTGAGTAAAACATTATTTTCAGGGTCCAAATTGAAACCTGGACCCCAGATCCTGGACCTTTATCTGCTTTTGAGGATTGGCTGGTAGAGATTTCTTTATGACATGGTCCAAAACGTTACTAAAAAATTAAGTAAACTATCACAGTAGGAATGTCGCCCCAAAATATTCGAACAGGAAGGTCGCATCAAGACAAATATGCAACAATGACGTTTTGCAGACGTGAGGTTGTGACAAGGTTGTTGTTGGCGACATTCTCCTGCGATGCAAGTCATGCAAGGCTTTAGAGTTCGATAGGCTAATTAAGATATTATAATAAGCATGTTCTGTTCTGTGTTAGCTCATAATGTTGCTGAATGCATTAAACGTTCATCAATTTCTTATATATATATTATAATTCAGCCTATATACATCCCACTGCTGGGCACAGCCTCCTCTCATGCGCGAGAGGGCTTGGCTACAGTCCACGCTTCGCTAGCCCAATGCGAATTGAGGACTTCACATACACCTTTAAATTTCTTCGCAGATGTATGCATTGCAAGTTTCCTTACGATGTTTTCCTTCACCGAATAGCTAGTAGTAATTATCAAATGATATTTCGTACATCTTAGTTCCGAATAACTCATTCGTATGAGCCAGGATTTGAACCCAGGACCTCCGGATTGAAAATCTGACGTCATATTCACTCGGCCACCACCGCTTCATCAATTCAATTTCTTATTTATTTATTTTTATGTACGGAGCTTACATGGAAAAACTCAGAACTGATCATCATCATCATTACATATGCATACTTTGACAGTCGAACTGAATTTAACAATAAAACTGCGCATACCCGCTTTAGGCTACTCTCCCCTAGGTAACTACTACAAATATGCAAGTTATGTCTAAAAGTTGCAAATTTTCTAGGAATATTCGGGAAATCATGGATTTCATATTTTGAAATTGGAATGTTTTAATCTCCATTAAAAGCTATAAGAAGTTTCAAAATCTTAATGTGTACATTCGTAAGTCTAACTCTAACACAAAATAAGTTCCCAAATCCGAAGTCCCATATGACCTACCGGGAAACGCAAAATTGAAATTTAGTTATCTGCCTCTTTATCACTCGAGAGTGATGGAGAGGTTAGATAACGAAATTTCAATTCTCTTGTTTCGCGGTAGACGCTCAGATTGTGATGGATTCTGGTAGTGGCGCCCCCTACGCAGAGTTTCACGTAATATAGGGAATATCAATTTCAAAGTACCTACCTGTTCTAATTCGGAAAACTATAAAACACAACAGGACTTTTATCTTACGTTTATGTTAGCCTGCTTAGACTAACATACGAGAGCACGTGGCCCTTCTCTCGGCCAATCCATGTCGGTTAGCCTTCAATGTGTTCTAGATTGACGCGTGACCGCGGCAAAAACTGTGGGGATTACATTCACAACGCCAGTTCGCCACAAGTCGTCCAATAAGTCTGACCTCTGGGGGCCTAGCCAAGTGAGTCATTTGCGCTGCGACAGCGAACAGCTGTCTCTCTATCACTCTTCCAAATAGAGAAACAGATGGCGTTTCGTTTTCGTAGTGCAAATGATTGTCATCTTAGAGAAAGAGAATTAAGATCATACAACGGTTTTGTTACAAAAATACTATTATTTTCGTAGTCTACATCTAGCATCAAGTAACGGAACTCTTAGTACTGCTACTCGATAATGGATGTCGCGGGAAACGAAAAGTCTAATGCTCAACGATTTTCAGCTAATATTATAACCAGAGTAACCGTAACTCTATTTTCAACTCCTACGTATACTCTGGTTATAATATTTGCTGAAAATCGTTGAGCATTAGACTTTTTGTTTGCCCCGTTGTATGGAGTGAGCACTCTTGGTCTTCTTAATTCTCTTTGTCTTAGGTATGCCTCCTTTAGCTTAATCCTTAAATCGACAGAAAACACGGAAAACACTGGTTAAGAAAAAATACAAAAAGAGGGTCAAAAGACTCAGTGTCCAGTATTTTAAACATTGCAGAATTAAGTGCCAGCGTGAGCTACACGTAGAACCGTAGCGAGAAGGCGACGAACAGAGAACCCGCCAAGCGAGCCGCCGGTAGTCAATGTGTTAAAATGTAGACAAAATAATACAGTAATGTATTGTAGTGCTAAATATTAAATTCATTATTATTCATATCAAGAAAATTAAATAAGGCGTTTATCAAACCAACAAGAATATGGCGGTATACAAAATAATAAATAAATTGTTTATATCAGACCATCCGATCCATATTAGTATAGTTAGTTAATCAGAAAAACTTACATCCTATGTTAGTACTTACATAAAAACACTTTAACTACATGCGTGCAGAGAGGACCACGGGGCAAGATGGATTATTTAGCCCTGCCAATCACTACCTCAACCCAGTATTTTGTGAGGCGACAATCTACACGTTCGGACAAAGTCCTCAGGAGGCTGTTGCTACTGCCATGCACGCGCTTGAGCAGAGACGCTATTCTTTTACGCCTAATGGCGTAAAAGACAAAAGTCATCGTTTCGCGCCTCTGCAAACATGTCCGAAGCACTACAGTGCTTCGGCAGTTTTAACAGCATCCTTGTTGTTGTATTGAACTCTCAGCATGTTATAGACCCTTTGTGTAAATGTTGCCCACAGACTGTAAGTGTAAAAAGTTTGTGTGTTTGTGTATAGGTATAGAACGTAGTGATTATATGCTCTTTGGGTATAGGTACGAGTAGGGTCGGCAAAGTAAAAAAAAATACGTTGACTGTTCAACGTTCTGTATTCAAGTGAAGCTAGAATGATGATATTGAACGAATGACAGCTTGAGGGAATGAGTGAACGTATTGATGCAATGAATGAATGAATGGATGATTGAAAGGTAGACTTGGATTTTTGTAATATACCTAAGAGGTGGAAATATGATTGATTATTCGCTGCAGTTGGTAAAGACCAAATTTTTCGGCTGATATTTCGAAGTCGTCAAATGACGCGCCGCACACGAAGTGCGTTCAAAATAATTGTCTATCTATATAGTGATTGTCTCGGATAGTTAGGAGAAAATGCTTCGTGAATAGCACAGGAATGCTGCTCGCAACCGCACCTAACTCTTTCTAGACAATCGCATATGTGGTTTTTATTGAAGTGAGATTTGATAGACAACCGGACCACGACTTCTGAATTAATGTAAAAGAAACGGTTGGAATGTAGCTATGACAAAAGTATTCGTATGCCAGGTTAGTATTTAAAATTCTACTACCTACTTACTTAGGTTTTGCGGTAAGCAGTTGAAAACTTTCACACACGTCGTGAACGTTACGATACATTGTTTATCAATTGAAAAATCAGAAATAGACAAGACATAGTGGGCCTACATAGAAAATACGATCGCGTGAAAACAGAAACGTTGCGTTAGTACAGTTGTAACCGAAATTTCGTTAGTTTTGTTAATTGCTTCTGTATCGCTCTCGGATGGAGGCAGCATTTAGAAGCGGATAGTCGAACGAACAAACGAAAAATGATTGGCGATTATAGGATTTATCCACAGGTCGTGTGAAGGTTGAAAGCTGCGATGATCTTAAGGCCCGAGGCTTTGGCATCGAAATAAGAACAACGCGCGAACGCGCGATTCCCATTGAATTCAATTGTATATAGCAAACAAATAAAGATTTCTTATCGTACGTAAAAAATAAAACGAATGTATCCCTTGGGATTTATCTCTTAAAAGGATCGGCAATGCGCGGCACGGCATGTGGATATCAAAAGCTATCAGCACCCAAGAGCTACTTATAGTGTCCATCATAGAGGAACAATTCTAGGTCCATGGTGTCCACTCCTGCATAAGGTCGGCTGTACGCCTGTAAGTCCGTGCTCATCACACAAATAAATGCCCTTACCAGGATTTGAACCCGGGACCATCGGCTTCATAGGCAGGGTCACCACCCACTAGGACAGACAGGTCGTTGAGATAGGTAATGATGATTGATAAAAACTGCAACACAAGCCTTATTGAGCTTACTGTAGGACTTAGCCAATTTGTGTAATAATGTCCTATAATATTTATTTTTTATTTTATTTTATTTCCTTCTTCGGGCCCTTAACTAATCTCAAAATCAAATTTCATCTATTTCGGTGCAGATAATAAGCGTGAAGAGGTAACAGATGGACAGACTGACAAAGTTAATTTTGCATTCATAATACTACTAGTAAGGATTTTCATCCAAAAGTTATTTGGCTACACAATACTGATGATTCTCATCGAGTCATTGCACAAAGTGTACGTTCACGCTGTGTCGTTGACTCGGCAGGAATTTCGCATTAGCCTCTTCCATACCCTCGTCACGGATCTGTTATCTTCTGTAAAGCTCTCGCTACACTGGAGCATCGATACCTTTAATGAATGCACCTAAAGTAATAGTACCTACTACCTACATTACTCTAGCAACGTAACCTAACCGGGAAACGAAGGCTTCCAGGCCAAATAGATATAGATCGGCCGGCAACCCCGTTTCTCGCTAAGATTTGTATAGTGCTGTTCTCAAACTTGCAATGAAAAATATAGGTTGTCCATTTATTTTATTCATAGGTAGGGTTATACAGCTAAAAACATATTACGAAAACGAATCTACTACTACTTGATGGTTGGACGCCAAGACACGTCACAATTTGACGTTTAAAAACACGCACCGAATATGTAGTATTTCCGGACCTTATTACAAGTAAGTCATGTCAACATTTCATTGCAAGTTTGAGAAAAGATCATATGTATTCAATAAGTAGGTTGAGTATACAATAGTACGAGTATACAACTATACAGAATAAGTAACGTACCTTCATTTGTGTCATCTCTACCTTAGTAGGTCACCCTACCTGGGTAATAACCACGAAAATCGAAGTTCGTCGAGTAACTATATCTGTCACTCTAATTACGAATTACGAGCAACTATATCTATCACTTTAATTACCAATTTCGAGCAACTATACCTGTCACTCTAACTTCGGTGTTCGCGGTAGGCCCTCTGAAAGCATATACGAATGAGCCTACAAGCTGAGCCCCTACTGCTAACACCGAAATTCACAAATTGCGGGAATCTTTCTCTGTCACTCTAATTACGCCTTATTTGGAGTAAAAGAGAAAGATGCCCGCAATTTGCGAACTTCGGTGTTGGCGGTAGGCCACTCTGGGCATAAACTTGGCATTCTTTCTAAGTTTCTATGACGATTTATTTTTCATACCACCTCAGTGGCAAATAAACCTACGGTCGGTTGGAAAGCGATCACTGTACCCTATGGATGCTTGCACCTCCTACACCTGCCTCTTAATCGCCGCCAGCGGCCTAAGTATTGTCTCTGACTATAGTTCTGGAATTGTACAATTTTATTCCCGATACAAAGGACTCAAGGTGAATAGCTGAAGTTTTAATTTATGTAAAATGTAATTCTTATTTCGTTATCAATTCACTTGGTGTGCAAAGCCTAAGGTTACGCCTACACTGGTGACTCAGCAGTCTCCTTGCTAACAATGACGCTCCTGAGTGGAATACCGAGTGAATGAAAGTCATTTCTCTACATCAGTCAATTAGATACGTATACAATAAACAAACGGCGCTAACGAATGGTGTATCACATGTACTTACCTACACTACAGAGTGACAAAATAACACACAAAACACACAAAACAGAGACAAAATATGGTGTTTGTAAGATCATTTTAATAACCCACATTTATTTCTTCGTTTTTTTTTAACGATTACAAACTCGCTTAAAAGCAAGGCAAATAACAAAATTATAGTTACATATTTAAATTAATATACTCTGAAAAACCCACTATCTCAGTAGAATAAGGTGGGGTAATTGAATAATTAGAAAATCGAGGGACATTTATAGTAGGTGCTACTGGCCACCTTCCAATAACTGGCCTCTTCTACTAAAATGGCTAAAATAAGAATTTTATTTATTTATTTACACAATTCAAGTAAACCACATAACATTCGTTCTGAAAATTTACGTGGATTATGTGAAAATTAAACAGATTTTTTAGTGTAAGGTGTCCAGTTAATGGAATGTGGCCAGTAATAGACGATTTACCTATTATGGCTGTTATTGACCTCACTACTCGTGCGACTGTGTAAATCACGGACTTGTGTAAATAGGTGAATGAATATGAGTGAAAAAAATATGAGAACCATTTTTTTGATAATAAAACTCCCTCACGATTGATTTTTTTTCTATGATATAGGAGGCAAATGGCTAGACGAATCGCCTGACGGTAAGCGATTACCGCCGCCCATGGACACCTGCAATATCAGAGCGGTTGAAAGTGAAATTATTTTAATTTTATCCACTCACATGATTCCGATTTTAACGAAAGGTGCCCTGAATTGCTCTGCCATTTCGCAGATACGACGGCACAGTGTCGTGATATCTTCAAAAATCGATAACTTTGCTTCTGCTTAAGCATTTGGAATAATTCTTTCGGTTTTATAATGGTAAAGAAACAAAGAAATTTATTTTCTTACTTTAGCTATTTGCTGTTATAATAAAAATAATTATTAAAAATTCACGAAGTTTACCCAAAGGAATAATTTCCGAGTTATAGTAGAAAACTATTTTTAATAAAAAATCTAAATCGATAACGTATCTTTTTTTTGTATTCAATTTAAAGAAGGCTTAATAAGCTTTTAATTGATACTAAAAACCTTGATAGCTCACCTATAAAATTGCAGAGTAAAACTGATTCAAATTCTGATAAGGAACTTTCGAATTGCTCCACCTGGCGTGTAACTATGTGCTATGTTCGTGATTTTTTTTGTGGCTAATTTAGACACTGAAGTACAAAAATATAGTAAAAAACCGTTTAAGACACTAATTATCTTGAAATAAAATACACAATTTATGTAATTATCACAATGATAGTGGCTTTATAACTTAAAATAACAAAAGAGTATTTACATACGTACTAAACTTTGGTGTTTTTAAAACGGCCGATCACCAACAACCGAACTAACTTATAACTACACTAACACGTATAATATATACACCATAACATACACTTTACAACAAATTAAGCACAATAAGCAAATAGTAACTATTAACACATGAAATTATACTGATTACAAACGTAAATAAACAAACAAACTGACCTGCGCCATGTCAAAAACAAAGATGGCTACCTATTTAGGTCGGAGACACAACAGTCGCGCAGTGCAGATGTTCAACAGAAATAGGAACTTTTAACACATTCACTGCCAGACGAAAAACGGCAAGCTACCCCAGGATCCGGGCAATATAGCAAAGAAATATTAGTAAATAGAAATTATAAGTAAGTAGTAACAAACACCCCAAAACGCGTATGCAACGTCTAGTGTACCACATGCCTTACGATGTACAGAAATGCTTTAAGCAACCAGAGTTGCTGTGTTTGTACTTACAATTTTCCGTCACATGGTTTGTTCGCTAATCCTGGATAATACACAGTGATTTAATGCATTTTATTGTTTATTAATGTAATTTAATAATCGAACTATTTAATGACTATAGGTTGCTCAAGATATATTTGGTAATCATAGAAATCTAGGGCATTAAAATAGGAAACACGCGAAAAATCTACAGAGTTATTGGTTTGAAGTGAGATTTTATGGTCATCAATATTAAGTAGGTCTAAAATATAGTTTTAATCTAATAGACCAATAACGCGGAGTAATTTAATATATAATACTAACAGAAATATGTAAATTTGAATACTTACGGCATTTTAAAACACGCAGCAACTTTTAACACACGCACTTTTCCGAACAACTTGCAAAGTGACATAGATAAAAAATACTGTGGTTATGTCTATGTGGTTGAAACATTTTTTAAATATTGTCACGTTGGTATTCTGTGTTTTAATAATTGTTTACACCATATCTGTGCAGCCCTTCACAGATAAGAAATAAAAAACCGCATACACTCCGTTCGCAACTCGAGTTGCGACGATCATTTTAGAGGTGCGAAATGTTGAAACCTTAGTTGCTGGAATCATGTGAGTGGTTATGCAATTTTGTGCCTATTCAAACTTTTTGTATGAAAACCGACTAAACTAATGGCGACTGCCAACTAATAAGAATGAAGAATACGTAAAGGCCATTAAAATAATTTTAAAAATAATAAATGGTTTGTTTGCATTCTATTCCCCAGTAGATGGCAGCACATAAAAGTATTATTAGATGTGTCCAACTATTCGCTACGAGATGGCGCTCTAAACACATCGCACTTACAGCGCGATAAACTAAGGCTCAAATAGTGTGATACCGTTCCGAATTACACTTCAGTAATACCTGTAAGGCTCATATAAAGCTCATAGTACAACACGGACATTTACCTGGTCACATCTGTCAAAAGTTGTCAAATCAATCAAATATGTCAGTGTTTGCAAAGCGGTCGATCGCTGAAGTAATGAGAGAAATCATGTGAAATAAAATCGTCTTCGATAATTTTACATTGTATAGTTACCTCTTAAGTGAATTTTAATAAATCCAATGTAAAAAAGGGCAATATTTATTAACGGAGTTGGAATTTACAAGCAAGATGGCCAAGTTAGTAGATTAATTTCATAAAACAGTAGGATCTAATAAGATTATCGTACTATGCTATGCTATATTGTGTATACCTTTGCGGACAATTGATTCCGTATACAGCTCCATACATGCGTACATAATGCAATCGTTATTTGTGATCCTTATTATTACAAGCATGAAAATATTATCGTTGAAGTTGTTTCGCGTCTGTTCTGACACGAATTTGTATTGGAATGTAAACATTGCATTAAGTGCTTTTCCATGTGTGAATATAAAGCGTATTTATTAACTACTAATGTTTACATAATGGGTTATAATTATTTTTTTCAAACATTGTACTCTTTATAGTAATAACAAAAAATTGAAGATCAAATTAATATGTATGGTACCAGTATGTTAACATTAAAATTAAAATTATTTATCAGAAGTGTAATCAGCTAGGTACCATTTATATTGTTTTAATGTAACTATACCAGGTATAATATTATTTTTGTTGTCAACAAGATTCAAATATTCTACAATTCCAACGGTATAAAGTAATTCTCTCATACCTATATAATTAAGTGTTTAAATATACCTTCAGAGCATGTTCAGCAATTATTAAAAGCAATCTTTCACATGTTTGTCTAACAGGGAGATGATGATAGTGTTTGTGTATGACACACAATGCTGCATCACGGAGGAGGATGATCCCATTAACGCTGTTCTGTACTTCCACCCCGGTTGGGTGTCCGACACGCAGCGGCATGCCTTAGCCGGACAGGTAAGGACTGTAATTTGCTAACACTCAGCTGTATAATAATTGATGCTGAGTTGGTATTTATACATAATCTCTCATACTTTATTACCACAATTATCTCTGACGGCATACTTCAAGTTGTTGGAATGATAACTTTTTGCCAAGTTATTAGAGTTCAAATTTGATTGACTTAACCTCTAGCCAACCAGAGAAGCTTAATCTTTATTTTGATGAATTAGGTTGAAGTCTGGACAACTGGACATTAATCAACTGTTTACCAATTTCCTGCTACTCTAAGAGATAATGGGTCATTGACAGTTTACAATTGACCCCTGGCTCACATAAGATGGCTCAATTAAAATGCAGGTAACACCTATGGAGTTGCAGGTGTCCATAGACTATGGAGACTGCTTACCGTCAGGCGGGCCGTATGCTTGTTTGCAACAGACGTAGTATAAAAAAAACTAGATATATGTTACTTGAATGTCCAAACCAAGATTCATGTCATTTAAGTGAATCTTTAAAATAAAATTGTATGGCTGCGGCAAAGTTCGCGTAACTTTTTAGACGGTTATGAACTAACTAGAGTAACTAGACTCCACCCGTATTTTAGCTGTTAAAATTTTGAACCCTATTTTCATTCCTTTCCAAAGAGGCCCTGTATTGTGGAGCTCCGACAAAGGTCCTACTTTCTCGCGTTGTCCCGGCTTTTTGCCACCGCTCATGAGAGCCTGGGATCATAATCTCAAAAATTGGGTTAGGCACAGTTTTTTTACAAAAGTGACTGTCATCCGACCTTCCAATCCAGAGGAGAAACTAGGCTGTATTTGGGTTAGTTCGGTTTCCTCACTATGTTTTCCTACCAAACCACCAAAAAGCGACTGGTAATAATCAAATGATATATCGTACATATATTCGGAAAAAAATCGTTGGTACAAGCCTCCTCCCTACGACCTCCGGATTGAAAGTGGCACGCTCTTACCTCTAGGCTACCAGCGGTTCTATAAAGGAAATATTCAGGTATAAACATAGATTCTAAAATGTTGTTTTTAGAAAGTCACTTCCACTGTTAGTGAAGAAGTTGTTAAAAATGCGACAAAACAGGTTCATGCATAAATATTACCTAAAACTCGTTCTAACCAAATTAAACTACGTCTGTGATTACACAATGTTGTTAAAACACCAAAACACACTAATGCTTTCTGAGTAGCCTTGGCTCTGTTACGTAAACCTAGATATTTTCAATTCATTCATTCATTTTTTTAATACTTTCGGTGTTCTCGTAAAACGAAATCTAATGCAGAACAGTCAAATTTACCTAATGAGATTCAACACAATTTTCGGCTCCTATCTGTGTGTCTAAGTTCGCGGAGTATGCAGTTGCATATGGGAATTGTAGAATGGACCTTGAACAAAAAAAAACGTGCTTAATTTAAATAAAGTAAGAATATTTGAAAAGTCTGAACTAAATCCATCTATTCAATCTTGAATTTAGAATGGAGTGTATCGTATTTTAAGTGCTGTTTTTATTGCTCTCTCACTAAAATGGCACGATGTTGAACGTGTCAGCCAATGTTATACATATCGATACGTCCGACCGAAACCGAACCCTTTGTTTGCTCTAGTATCGGCTGAAACATTATTTTTATCCAGAAACCCACCGAGACAACTTTGGTCGGACACCACCGAAAATATAGTTTCGACGCAGCCAAAATATTCGGCAGTTTGTCGGACATTAAAATCAACGTTTACACTGTTAACTGTCAATCCGTCAACCTTATTCCAAAGACGTTAGGTTCATCAATAAACAAAATCAAAAATAATTTGTTTCAGGCAACAAAGGCCCATAGATACATATTTTACAGACATAAACCTAACATACATATAACGAATCAATAAATATAATTTTAAAAACTAAAAATTGTTTTGCGGAAACTGTCTTTTGCTACGTCACCTATTCCGGTGTAGGAATCGGCAGATTCCCACGGAACCGCCGAAAAATCACACCGTCGGGCCAGAAGTCCGCGCTCGCGATGGTTTCCAGCAGCGGCCGCGGCACGCCCACTACGAATGAGCTGAAGTTCAAATAATGGCAAGATCACAGCTGGAACACCCTCAGCTAGTTACGGGTTTTCTTGCGAACGTGGAACCACATATTCTGCCGTGGCGAAATCAATACATCGCACACCTAACAGCCATATTTTGCAGGTGGTCGGCGCCGCGCACTGCGTCAAGTCGCTGTTCTCACAGCCCACCGCCATCACTCTTCAGAGCGGCAAGTTCATCATCAGGGAGTACGGCAGATATATTCTGGTGAGTCTCTTACATTGATTGTTGTTGCTCGTAGAACCAGTGTGTTGCGGGCGATTAGAGTCGGTCCAAACTAACTTTATGCTATGCAGCTATGCGGAATGTCAAAATTTGACATTAGGTATTAATGTCAAATTTCTATGTAAATATGACGTTTATTTATATTTATTTATTGAACACATTGCAAGTTTACAGTGTCAGACCAATTCACTTATTATGATGAAACCCTCATTAAATTAAACCACGGACTTTATTAAATTAAATAACATTAATTATCAGGCAACTAAGGCCCATAGGATACATGCGTTACAAACTAACATACATACGAGTACAATATTAAAATCTCATAACCTAAAAAATATTTCTGCGACAGTTTTCTGTCGCATGTTCCTGTGTAGGATTCGGCAGATTCCCACGGAACCGCCGAAATACCACACCCTTAAGCCAGAAGTCCGCGCTCGCGATAGTTTCCTGCAGCGATCGCGGTACACGCACCACGAACGAGCTGAAGTGCACGTAATGGCGCGATCGCTGCTGGAACACTTTCAGCTCGTAGCGGATCTTCTTGCGAACATATAGCGTGCAGGCGCGATACATATAGCGCCGTATTCGGCGTGGCAACTATCAGGTCATAGGACGCAAAAAGAGGAGGCCCCCATCAAGGTGGACCGGGGGTCAACGCAGGGAACTGTTGGATGAAGGTAGCGGTACTAATCCTCGATGAAATGATGGAGGTCTACGTCTAGCAGTGAAGATCTTTCGGCTGACATGATGAAGTCTCGTAATCATAAATGACGTGGAATTAGAAACGAGATTATATATTCAAATTAAAAGTCCAAATTATGCGTTATTCTGATAAGTTAAATTGTTATTGTAACTCAAATAAATAAATATTACAGGACAATTTTACACAGATCGACCTAGTCCACAGTAAGCTCAATAAGGCTTGTGTTGTGGTTACTAGACGACTATACATCTATATATAGGTATATGTAGATACTTATATACATTGAAAACATACATAACTCAGGAAACAATACTTGTGATAAACACGCAAATAAATGCCCTTACCAGGATTTGAACCCGGGACCTCCTGGACTAAGCTAGGAGGCTGTCATATGGCGTAGGTATTTGCTGTCTACGTTTAATCTTTAATGCAACCATTATCATTAACTATAAGTATTTAACTAATCACATCAGCTAGTCGACATAATCACTAATGAAAGTAGTTTATTGACGTCATTAAGTCATCCACTTTTCCACCGTTTCGTATCGATTATTAACTAACCATTCGAAACCTTACTGTAACGAAATAAGGTCTACCAATGGTCAAGTTTTAGTTGGTACGAATAGGCGTGTCGTAAAGATTTACGGTTATAGGTGTAGATAACCCCTACCTTATTGCTGGGGGCATGAGGAACATGACATGTTTACATGAGTGATTTAGTTGCACGTACGGCCACCCACTTGACATTGGGTTCCTAGTTTTAGTACTTACTTTTTAGGGTTCCGTACCTCAAAAGGAAAAAAGACAGAACCCTTACAGAATCACTTCGTTGTCCGTCCGTCTGTCTGTCTGTCTGTCTGTCAAGACCCCGTTTATCTTGGGAAGGTCTTAGGTCCACAGACCCTTGATGCTGTAAAAAAAAAATCGAAATTCTAAGTTAACATTTCCCCCGTTGACCTAGAACTATGAAATTTGACAAGTAATATCGTCTTTACACAAATACAGAAAAAAATATGAGAACTATAAATTGCTTAAAAATAAAATAAAAAAATAGCTAAATTTGTACGGAACTCGCCCTCGGTGGGCGGTTCCGGTTCCGACTCTAGACAGTTATAATCACAAAATTTGTCAATTCATAACAAAATTGGATAAGTTCACAGATGACAGACAAAAATGGTCACAGAATTAAAAACGTTCTTAATCTGAAATCAGTATACAAATATGGAGGACTTACCTAGTCCTCCATATTGTTGATACAAATATGTGAGTGTTCTCGGAATATGACTCGTATGATATATTAATATTTACTTATTTACGGAATTTACCGTTGTTTCTGCGAATTTGACACGAATTCGTTCTAATATACTTACTTAAAACAATACAGTTTCGGCCTCGTCATTAATAATTCTATTGTAATTTGGATCATTTGCTGTTTGTAATAAAGAATTGAATTGAATTAGAAGGCGATTGCGGTTTTATCCAGGTCGGCTGTACTACATACTGTGGGTACTTAAACGTAGGTGAAATGGATATGGCTGTGACGAAATATCTTATAATCCATTAGTCGTAAGGCAATTGTTTGCAGCGGGGTCAGTTATCGCTGCACATACACCATACACATGCAGTACGCAAACTAACCAAAACGCACCCTTTAAAAATTTATTGAACTGGAGTGCATTGTAATATGAATCGTTTATAGTACTTTATGTGACTGCTACACAGTAAAAGGCATTAAAATACACGAGTGTGGGCTTAAGAAACGAACGAAGTGAGTTTCTTAAAAGGACCACACGAGTGTTTTAATGTCTAATTATGTTACACTTACATACACTATTTTATCTACACACATATTATAAACTTTCTATGATATATTCACTAACCAAATTACAGCCAACGTTGGGGCATCGTTGCTCTCTTGACGGAACTCGCATATATGTGGCGGGGTCTCCGAAATATTTTTATCGCTCATTTTAGACGAAACTTTTGCTATAGTTACGTTAAAAACAACAAAACAAATTCACTTTATACTTTAAACTAATTAAAAGATAAACTGTACGTCAAATGGCGGTAAATGAAAACTTTTTTCACGCATGTCACGCATCCGTATTTTTTTTTAAATCCAGTGACAAACTAGAGTCGGAGGCCTATTTCCGTATCAAACGATACAAACCAACATGGCAGATTTGTCAAGATTGTATGCAATTGACATTTCATTTCGAACAAAAAGGCATCTCGACTGATATTAGAATAGAGGTCAAATCGATTTTCTTTTTTTTAGAGATGTTCCAAATTTGAATGTCATAACCAAATCGATCGCCTACTTAGGGCTAAGACAAAACCGGATGAGCCAACATATAATAAGATAAATACAACACCACAAATTATATTATTATCATGAGGATCAGTCAAATTTTATTAATACTTAAGGCAATTAAAATAAACTAAACTGGTATATACCGGTATTGTATTAAACGGTTCCGAGCCTTGCTTATATATATCTTATTGTGCCTTATAAATTATTAATGGTCGGTATATTCTAATATAAACTTTTTCCCTAGGCCATAGGCAGCGACCGCAACATCCCGGACTGGGTGCTCAAAAACCGCGCGTCCCTCCTCACGTCCATGATCAAAGTGTACCACGGGGACCTGCAAGCGTTAGCTGTGCAGCTGGACGACCAGAAGCGGCTGTCGGAGAAGCTGTATCAGATCTTTGAGACTTACTTGCCTGTTCTACAGTATGGATGCCATATTTTTCAGCGGGTTCCAATGCTTAGTCTACCAAAGGTAAGTGGTTTTCAGTGGCTCTTAACATCTTTGAGTTCAACCAATCTAAGTTGGCAGCGATGTTGATAGCCCAGCCAAGTGTCAAGTAAACGTCATAATTTCATAGAAGTTTGACGTTTAAAATAACACTTGCACTGGCTGGGTTGTCAAAATCGCTGTCAACTTATCTTGGTTTGACTCTATTAGCATTGTGTGATAACTAATTAAACTTAAAAAAAACCTTACGCATTATTTTTATGTCTGGTAGAGAATGCCTTTTGGTATGCAGTCCGCCATTTGTAAGTACATTTTTTTACACAATAAAGTTTAAATATATATATATATATATATATATATATGTATATATATATTTTATATGTCATAAAAATTAATTTTATGCCAAAAATGCCTTACATCATTTTGGAAGAGAGCTGGTACTCTTCAACCTGCTGGATCGATTTTTATGAAACATATCTTAGAACTACCGCAACTCGCTTTCACATCAAAGAAACCACATTGAAATTGGTCCATCCGTTCGACAGCTATGATGCCACAGACAGACAGACATTGGCGTCAATCTTATAACAACCCTCTTTTGCGTCGGGGATTAAAAACCGTCTAAAATAACTTTATTAAATATCTTTAATGGTCGATATTGAGCCAAGAAATTCAAGATTGGTCTCATCCGGAAAATTAATCTGAATAATACAAGTTTTCGAAGACGGTACCAAATCTCGGCAACTCTTGCTGCTTTAAATTTACTTACGGAATACATTTCTCATAATATCATCGACAACGCTATTAACAGAAGCTAATAATATTACAAAATAAATACAGAATTACCGTGTACAGAGATAAGATAACGTTTGGAGTATTTGTTTGCTTTGCCGGCCGGCGGCCAACAACATGACGTGTTTACGAAGAGGGTGGAATGGAATGGAAATATTATGTTACCTACTTTTATGTCTCCGCATGTTTAGAGTCCTTGAAACGACCTCTTCATTCAAGCAAAAGTTTTTCCTAAAATCACTACAAGTCAAAAACCACTTTGGGCTGAAGAAAAACTTTTGCCTCGAGAAAGACCCATGCCATCTGCATCAAATTTTTACCAGCTAGGTTAGCAGATCGTACTGCCTCTTTCTGAATCTCGCAATGAAATTCATCCTGCGAACATATTACATATAAAACTAAGGAAGTATTTAAGGATAATAGGCTTGTTTAGTCTTAGGATTCTTAGAATATTAGTCATTGTAAGAAAATGATCGATAAAACGATGATATTGTAACATCTAACACTCGTGATAGAATAAAAAAAATTGAGTAACTTTGTACGAAATATGACATTATCAAAATCCCAATAGTTTGGTACTGGAATAAACTATTCATTCCATACGTTAATTGTTACAGAGCGCCACGGCAGTATACCTGGAGTCCATGCAGATCCTAGAACAGTGCCGTCGCAACCGCGGCGTACTGGGCGGCGTCGTGCTTTACAATAACAAGTAAGAACGCTTGTTATCTAAATTTCATTTTGTCGTTGTAGTCTTTGCAGAGTGTCGTGTCGTATCATTTGTATTCTCATTTATCCCCGTGACCGCTACCATACATGAGACGGGAACACATGGGAATATGCCAAAATTAGAAATATAGCGCCGAGAAGTCGTTGCTATGGTAACAGCAACATTTTCTAAACTGTCCATGGATTGACCTTATGTCTATACAAATACAAATACAACAAATAATTTTATTGAAAACAGTATAAGTACAGTGTTAGCACTTAAAGACTAAGGATTAAGGATAAGGAAAAGTTTACAAATGCCTGAACTAGGAGTTCCTGTGTTTCAGGCAGAATAGGACCATATTAATTAATTTGTAATTATTCACTTAATTATAATTATAAATAGTACACAATAAAAATCTGGTAGGGTGATAACCTTAACAAAATAACTTATTTAAGTATTCTATATCAAAGTACAGTAAGAAATCATTTTACGACTATTAGTAAGTTCTCTGTATCATCGTATGTCATTTTTTGAAGGGCGCGTCGTAGAATATTCTTACAACCAACATAGCTAAGAGGGTATAAGTCTAATTTTGAATTTAACCTGTTGTACAAATAAGGGCCCAAAAAGACAAAAAATCTAGAAGAAAATACGTGTTTTCTTTGTACGGTTTGTATACATATAATATCTTTGCGCCTTTTGTTAGTATATGCAGTGTTGAAAGGAATTTTGGTGTGCTGCTTAAGTGTTGTGCTTAATATAAATAGTTGACGAACAGTTAGTACTTCACATGCTTTATAAAGGAGTTCAGTGGGGTATAAGAATGGGCGGTAAGTAGCTACCTTTAGTACAGCTCTCTGGGCTCTTTCTAGGTTTATTAGTGTTGTTTTAGCTGTACCACCCCAGGAAGAAATACAGTAACTTAGTATCGATTGACACAGTGAAAAGTATACTTGCTTGATTAAAGTTTGATCACCTATCGATCGAAGTTTTTTAAATACAAATATTAATTTTCGAACTCTATTGCACAATGCTTCAATGTGATTTTTAAAAGAGAGAGTTTCGTCAATAATGACTCCCAAATACTTAATATTGTCAGTAATAGCTATAGATGGGCATGTACAGGGCTTATTTGTTTCGTCCTCACAGTTATGTGCGTAAAGTGTGTGATTATTTGACATTGGATCTGATTTCCGCATGGAAAAGCTTATAAAGTTTGTTTTGTCAGAGTTCAGTGTTAGTAGATGAAGTTTTAGCCAGTTAGTTACAACATTGAATCCTCGTTGTGCGATCTCGTAAACCTCGTATGTTGACTTTGCGGAAAAAAGTAGCGCAGTGTCATCTGCGTAGGAAATGATTTTGCCACTATCTATCTTTAGATTGCATAGGTCATTAATGTAATTTAAAAATAGGGTAGAGGCCAAAACGCTCCCTTGTGGCAAGCCGTAAGATGTGTTTTCTAAATCTGAGCTGATGATGTTATCTATTTTTACGCATTGAGTTCGTCCGTTTAGGTAGCTCGCGATTAATTTGTGCTGTGTGCCCCTAATACCTAGTGATTCAAGCTTGTGCAGTAAAATGGAAATAGAAACGGTGTCAAAAGCAAGTCGCTAAGTCTATCAGTGACAATATAGTCGGAACAAGCTGTGTGAGCTTCGCATTTGCAAAGACAGAGTGTTAAAATATCATTATATTTAAATGTCAAATTTGCAAAGACAGAGTGTTAAAATATCATTATATTTAAATGTCAAATTTGCAAAGACAGAGTGTTAAAATATCATTATAAATGTCAAATTTGCAAAGACACTGAGTGTTAAAGTATCATTATACGTAAATGTCAAATTTGCAAAGAAAGTGATAAAATATCATTATAAATGTTAAAAATTCAAAGACAGACTGTTAAATACGACTCACAGACTCTACGCTTCGTCTTGCCGGGCAGACAAAGCGTAGACGGACTTGGGAAGTTGGCGCCGATGACGATGCGATAATAAACGGACTATACTCATATTTATCACATAATAAAAACAAGATAAAGTATCCACAATTTTACAATAAATGGCGTAATCTTGTCTTAATTAAACACAATTAAATATATCTACTTATCTATGTCAGACTTGTCAATGTTTAACCTTTTGAACAAGGAATATGCCGTGCCCCGGACTAATAACGGATAATTGTAATATACTATTTCAATCCTCTAACCAGTCAAAACGCTTCTCGTTAGTTCACATACTATATGACTTTTCATTTATTCACAGAATCGTGGCAACCCTGCTACCTCCCAGCTTGACGTCCTACCTAACCGTCGTGGACCCCTACCGGATAAAGTCTCCTGCCGAGACCCTGGAAACAGAAACACCACTGCCGCTGGGTGCTCAGCTGCTTGTGGTGTACGTGGCTAAGAAGATGTATAACAGCCTTAAGAAACAGGCGGAGAAGATGCAGGAGTTCAGCCACAATGGGGAGGAGATGATTGCGAGGTTTAAGAAGGTAAGTCACCAGTAGAATGTAATGGGTATTAGTTAATACAAATAATTGTCGATCTTTTCACAAGGACCATAAGCTAGATAATTGATTAGATAGCGTTCTGATTTTTTTTCTAGTGCATTTGTACAGTTAATAATTATTAGAAAATAAACAAACCAACTTTGAAGCCGAAAAGCTATAAAGTCAGTTTTACGTGCAGTTTAAAATCAACCGTTTTTTTAGAATCAAGAAGCCGAACGGGATAAGCGCGACTTCCCCACCGGGATGAAGCGAGACAAATCCCTCCTGTTCACCGCCGTGCCAGAAGAGGACCACACGATGATCTCCCCTCCCACCCGCGACCCGCACGACCCCCCGCCCCCCGCCATGCCCGACGTCGTCCCCTTCACCAACAAACCCAGACCAAGACCTACCAAACTGTCTCTCAGCTTCAAAACACAAATATCTGTCGACGAAGAATCAAAGGAAAACGAAAAAGTCTTCACAGGACAAACTAGTGTCTGCTCCACACCTATGCTAGAATATAAAAGACTCCACGGAAACATGCTCTCCATCTGCCAAAACCCCGACCCGCAGAAAGAAAAACTAGAATCTGAACCCGACGTCCTAAAGAACATAGAAAATTGTGCCAAAGTCATTGAAAACGAAAAACGAGACAACCAAATAGTCTTAGACATCAATTGCATCGCTGATCACTATATAAACAAACCTGAGCCCATTCGTAAGATGGCGAGCGTTATAGACATACAAGAAACCTTTAAAAACGTCACTAACAGAGCCACAGCGAAGTTTAAATTAAAAAGATCACATGTCCCTTTAAGTGACGATATGTCGCCTGACCAAATGCAAAAAAGCGTGAGTACTGTGACAATTAACGATCCCTCCTTTCCCGTATTCAGAAATGACGGGATCGAAATATCAGAGTCCCTGTTCAACCAATACTTGGAACAGCATTACGCTAGCATGAAACAGGATTTGTCCAAAGAAGACAACATGTTCACTTTTAACATGAAGTTATGTGAGCAAGAAAAATTCGAGGGCTTCGATTCAGAGTTGACGAAGTCGCCTCAACGGACACCAAAGAAAATCCCTAAAGATTCTAAAACCGTTGATCAGTCCAGGCGAAAATCGCTGTCATTACCTTTAAAGTCGTTATCAGAAAGCTCAGATTCGCAGATCGGGTCGGATTCGTCGGCCAGCTTTAAGAAGAAGCTAAGTGGGGTGCAACTGACGCCGTTGATGGAGAAGCTCAGTCATCTGGCGTTCTCTGATAAATCGAGCGGGTACAGCAGTAGAGTAATGACTCCGCTCGAGCTAAGAGAGTTTACTCCGGCGGCGGAACGACAAATAACCTTCAACGACAGGTAAATATTACTGTAAATAATTTGTCGATTTTCTGTATTTCCAGATAGATCCGTCTGGCAGACCTTTTTCATGATTCCTCGCCAGGAGAATTTAATTTATAAATCCATCTGTTATTCTATTTCTTTTTGACTTTTAGGACATTTCATTCATACTTTCTTCCGTTTTTTGAACCGCCTTGAATGACAATCAAGTTAGAATTGAAGGATGATTTTATTATAAAAATAAAAACATATATATACCTATTAACTAAACTTAAATATGTATGGTACTGACACAAATAAAACGAGTAAACAAGTATAACCTCATTGTGTACAAATCGAACTACGCTCAGCGTACGCATCATGCCATATCTAGCTGTAATGACTCCGTGTATTACTTGTTTTGGTGTTATTGTCACTAGTTGCATGCATTTTCGAAAGCGCGCGGTCAATAAATATTTGTTTGATCAGGTACCCCCTTTTTTTACGTTTTAAAATGTTATAATTTAGTGCCTGTGCGCTCATATCCATATTATTATAATCTTTTTATTATTAATGTTTTATCTCGTGCAAGTGAATTGTAAAAATTCTTAATGAGATTAAATGATCTTAAACCTAAATAAAAGCTGTATACACCGTGGACCAATTAAACCCAACAGATTTTAATGGTGTATTCTTGACCGCATTTAGATATTAAAATGTCATACAAAGTTTCCTGAAATCGATCTTGAAATATTGTGAAATTATGTTTCTGTTATAACCTTTTATAACTTTGTGAAAAACGCCTTTTTAGCTGTGACGCTGTGAATTCGGCCTAAACTCATATAAAATATTTTGCTCCTTATGATCTCTAGAATGCGTGCTTAAATTTGTCGGGTTTAATTGGCCCACGGTATAACGTTGAACTCCTTTGAAACCAGTCAAGTTTAAATATAAGATCCATGCGATTTATACCTAATATATGTTTCAGACCAAAAACCCAGCGCCAAGACTCAGAATCGGACTATGACTCCGACTCGGACTTGGAACTCCTGCCTTCCTACACGCAACATGCCGTGAAATGCGGGTTGTTCGTGAGCGGCCTCCACAACATGGCGCTACTGGCGCTCGTGGACGTCAGCGCGGCCGGCGACAGCGACGTCATCAACTCCTTGGTGAGACATTACTGAGACTTGGCTACCTTCCTATACGCAACACGCCGTCAAATGCGGTGTTCGTGAGCGGAATCCACAACATGGCGCTACTGACGCTCTTGGACGTCAGCGCGGCTGGGGACAGCGACGTCATGAAGTCCTTGGTGAGCTATTTTGTTAAATTGTTATCCTATCCCACCGTGTACGCCCAGAGGGTCTTCATAATGTACGATTTCCACCAACCGGCATGAGTTGGGCGGCGTCGGAGCGCATTTTCAATGTGCCTTTACCATTATGAAGAAGCGATGGAATCCGTCACCGTCGCTTGCGGCCATACAAATGTGAAATTCGCTCCGACTCCGCCCGTTCGGTGGGAATCGTTCTTTAGGGTATCATTTAGTGACATGGCTAGAAACCGTCGCTATGCTTAAGATTCAATTTTTGAACTACTACATCCACTCGGGTCTCAATGTTAGAATATTTACAAGAGTTAAACAACAACTTTGCTTATTTTAACAAATAATTACTTTTCAGTGGGAAACTTCCCTAAACGCACTGGGCCCCATCGAGCAAAAATGCATGGAGCCCCTCGGCGTAGGCGCGGACGACGCGAGCGACTACAGCTATCTCATTCTAGACCCCGATTGGGGTACAGTGCGAAAGGGAGGGCCTTGGGCTGCGCTCGATATAGCTACCATGGGGCTCATACACCACGAGCTGGCCGGCGATCCTGATATGTCAGAGATGATTCTAAGGTAAAACTACATCTAACCAAGTATTATTTGCTTCTCCATACATCAATCCCATAACTAAATAGATTGGCTGTTTTACTTTCAATATAGATTGGGGCACCGTTCGCAAAGTCGAGCCTCGGGCTGCACTTGATTATGTAGCTATTTCAATTGATTAGCAATTCAGACATGTCGAGGCTGCTCATATCACTTGTGAGCCCGACGCCACGCTGCACGCCCCGCCGAACGCTCCGCTTCGAGCACACCCACTGACCAGTCCAGACACGTGCCTATAGATTTGACAAAGAATATATGATAATTGTATTTCCAGGAGCGACGAGAGCTGCGTTCTGGGCGTGTCGATGGGCGGCGCGCAGATCTACTACCAGGAGAGCGCGGCGCGCGGCGCCGGCCCGCCGCCGCCCTCCGACCCGCTGGCCGCCGCCCCGCTGCGCGCGCGCCGCCGCCTGCACCGCGACCACGCCGCCACCATCATCTAGGCCCTCCCCGCCCTCCGACCCGCTGGCCGCCGCCCCGCTGCGCGCGCGCCGCCGCCTGCACCGCGACCACGCCGCCACCATCATCTAGGCCCTCCCCGCCCTCCGACCCGCTGGCCGCCGCCCCGCTGCGCGCGCGCCGCCGCCTGCACCGCGACCACGCCGCCACCATCATCTAGGCCCTCCCCGCCCTCCGACCCGCTGGCCGCCGCCCCGCTGCGCGCGCGCCGCCGCCTGCACCGCGACCACGCCGCCACCATCATCTAGGCCCTCCCCGCCCTCCGACCCGCTGGCCGCCGCCCCGCTGCGCGCGCGCCGCCGCCTGCACCGCGACCACGCCGCCACCATCATCTAGGCCCTCCCCGCCCTCCGACCCGCTGGCCGCCGCCCCGCTGCGCGCGCGCCGCCGCCTGCACCGCGACCACGCCGCCACCATCATCTAGGCCCTCCCCGCCCTCCGACCCGCTGGCCGCCGCCCCGCTGCGCGCGCGCCGCCGCCTGCACCGCGACCACGCCGCCACCATCATCTAGGCCCTCCCCGCCCTCCGACCCGCTGGCCGCCGCCCCGCTGCGCGCGCGCCGCCGCCTGCACCGCGACCACGCCGCCACCATCATCTAGGCCCTCCCCGCCCTCCGACCCGCTGGCCGCCGCCCCGCTGCGCGCGCGCCGCCGCCTGCACCGCGACCACGCCGCCACCATCATCTAGGCCCTCCCCGCCCTCCGACCCGCTGGCCGCCGCCCCGCTGCGCGCGCGCCGCCGCCTGCACCGCGACCACGCCGCCACCATCATCTAGGCCCTCCCCGCCCTCCGACCCGCTGGCCGCCGCCCCGCTGCGCGCGCGCCGCCGCCTGCACCGCGACCACGCCGCCACCATCATCTAGGCCCTCCCCGCCCTCCGACCCGCTGGCCGCCGCCCCGCTGCGCGCGCGCCGCCGCCTGCACCGCGACCACGCCGCCACCATCATCTAGGCCCTCCCCGCCCTCCGACCCGCTGGCCGCCGCCCCGCTGCGCGCGCGCCGCCGCCTGCACCGCGACCACGCCGCCACCATCATCTAGGCCCTCCCCGCCCTCCGACCCGCTGGCCGCCGCCCCGCTGCGCGCGCGCCGCCGCCTGCACCGCGACCACGCCGCCACCATCATCTAGGCCCTCCCCGCCCTCCGACCCGCTGGCCGCCGCCCCGCTGCGCGCGCGCCGCCGCCTGCACCGCGACCACGCCGCCACCATCATCTAGGCCCTCCCCGCCCTCCGACCCGCTGGCCGCCGCCCCGCTGCGCGCGCGCCGCCGCCTGCACCGCGACCACGCCGCCACCATCATCTAGGCCCTCCCCGCCCTCCGACCCGCTGGCCGCCGCCCCGCTGCGCGCGCGCCGCCGCCTGCACCGCGACCACGCCGCCACCATCATCTAGGCCCTCCCCGCCCTCCGACCCGCTGGCCGCCGCCCCGCTGCGCGCGCGCCGCCGCCTGCACCGCGACCACGCCGCCACCATCATCTAGGCCCTCCCCGCCCTCCGACCCGCTGGCCGCCGCCCCGCTGCGCGCGCGCCGCCGCCTGCACCGCGACCACGCCGCCACCATCATCTAGGCCCTCCCCGCCCTCCGACCCGCTGGCCGCCGCCCCGCTGCGCGCGCGCCGCCGCCTGCACCGCGACCACGCCGCCACCATCATCTAGGCCCTCCCCGCCCTCCGACCCGCTGGCCGCCGCCCCGCTGCGCGCGCGCCGCCGCCTGCACCGCGACCACGCCGCCACCATCATCTAGGCCCTCCCCGCCCTCCGACCCGCTGGCCGCCGCCCCGCTGCGCGCGCGCCGCCGCCTGCACCGCGACCACGCCGCCACCATCATCTAGGCCCTCCCCGCCCTCCGACCTTTGGTGGGACTTTTACCGAAGATTCCTTGATAGTATAAGACGAGTGAAATCTACGACGGCGAAGGATTCGTGCTTCGAATTCGACGGAAGGTAAATCGAGTGGCGCTTTACGGCTTTGATCATTATGCGATTTTTCTGACTGTTAAAAGTCGACTATTTCAAATTAGGGAGCATTTTTTTCAGACTTCCAATCTTATAATATCAATGAATGGTGCAAAAATTCTCGCGGTAGTCTGACTTTCATGATAACTATAATAAGAACCATTCCTCAAGTTATAGTAGTGTTTAAACCAACCAAGTGTTAGAAAAATAAAGCGATCACTAAATACAAGAATATGCTTGTGTGAAATAATGGCATGGAACTTGAAATATCATGGAGCACCCATGCTCAGTATACCTAAATAAATAAAGTAGGTATCCTTAACTCATACCTGACCGCACTGACCGGCTAGCATGAGATGTGTTCGCCCGCGAGTCCATACTTGAGAAGTTGCTCGCGATAACACAACTCATGCTAGCAGGTCTGGTAGTGACTAATGAGTACATATTAGAACGCGTTTCGTTATTCTAGTGTAAGCCTGTGACGCAGTCAATCTCTGATACCGTCTAGAAGTAATAGTTAGATGTCTAGTTGGATCTTATTCCTTATTTTATACTCTTATGTAGAATTCACTATTTATACAAGATATCCCAAAATCAAAAAATAAATTGATTTTGCGACATCATGTAGGTGCTTAGCACTCGTCCAGTCACGCCAAAATACTTTATTTTTTACCTGAAAAGGGTCCTAACCTTGCCATAAAATTTTAATTATACAAAAATGTATTTGCTAGTTTATTTATGAACTATTGTATTCCAGGCTTTAAAGTCGATATTAGATATAAGTATGTTTTATTGTTATTAGGAACTGAATGTCTTCAACTTTCGGTGCCATGCTTCCCAATTCCCGTACTAAATCTTTCCCGTACTTTTGGTCAACTCTTAGGATTGCTGTGGGTTATGGGAAATATAAGTTTTCCTGTATTATAGTGGGGTGGTTATAGGCTTAAGATTATACTGAAAAATTTTCCCTTGATCCTGTTTTTCGACTAAAGTACTTACATTGCGCTTTGCAACTGTTTTATCTGACTTTGCAGAATTTATAACCAGTACAAGATTTGTATACAGGTGTCTACATATCATTTTCATCTATTCGTGGGTTTTCGTCTATATATATTAAGTATATACCGACCGTATACATCATGATCAAAAAGTGGGAGAAGTGAAAAGTATAATTAATCTGTACTTTAAATAAAGACAGCTGCTTCCATTGTTTGTAGACTGGATATTTCAGGGACCTTTCAAATAATAGTTAAATATACCACCATGACTTTGAAATAAAACATCGAAATTTTATAATGCAATAAGTCCCAATAGGTTAGTTGCCACTGAACCACCAGACGGACTTGGTTGACAAAATATTACTACACATGACGATTTAGTAAGTTTACCTTCAGGCTTTAATTTACTATTACTGTTAGATTTTTATGTAGTAAAAACAAATTTTCATACTAAACTACACTACCTCTGCTTGCTTCATTTTGTTTCAAGAAATGTCAGTAGTCACGAATTGTATTCTTCTGTAGCTCATTTTATTCTTGCCATTAGATATAAGTTTCTGGCCAAGTAGGATAATGGTATCTATGCGCGCTCAATCTTGCCATCCAATCAGAGTATTATAAGCAAAGTTTTAATGTATACTTTGTATTTCATGTTTTTGTTATTCAGTATTATTTGACATTCCAAGTTATAATGTTATTATTTTTACATATTTCATGTTGCGACAAGATATCCTCATAATTAATTACGACGGATTATGTTATTTTACTTTTTTGAAAACATTGTTACTTTGCCAGACAACACAGTTTTCAAATTGGTGCCGTGACCACGATTCTTGAAATCTATTGTGTCTTACGGCATACATCGAAAGGGTAAAAGGACCATCTCACACTCATCAATTGTTTTCCGATAGTCATGGAAGGCGTACGCCGTTCAAGGCAACCCGGAAACTTCAATTATGTCTCCGGTAATAGACGGTTAAGGTTCAAGTCTGGCGGCAACATGAAATGAATAATTATTTTACCTAGTTTTAAGGAATGTACAAAATGTTACGCGTCCAAGGCTAAAGTTATTTTGCATAGTAACTATAATCTGTCAAACAACTTTGTCAGTGGAAAAAGGCGCAAAATTCAAATTACTACTACGCACCTATTTTTTTCATAATTTGTCGGTTTTTTCTACTGGCGGAAATGGCTTGACAGACTATCTCTCGTGTGTTAGTGCTATTTAACATTTTCAACAGCCAATATGAGTGCTTATTTATACAAACCATACATTTTAGTGCAATTGACGATATTCTAATCAACGAATTACATGGGTGTATGGATCGATCTAAATCCATTTAATACTCCCATATATCTTATTAGCTTTCAAACATTAGTCCTACATAAAATAAATACCTTGACTCGATTGGACTGTTATTTTTATTGTTTTTAAAATGATTTTTATATTTTTACATGATTTGGAAGGACATTTGAAAAGTTGCCATTGTAAGGAGTGCCAATGTGACACATGTAATATTTATTTATAATAGATATTGTTAAGGATTTTAATAAAAACCCAATAGATAATGTCGTTTGTTATTGATAAAGTGAATATATCCCACTAATCTACTGGTATTGATAATTAAAATATAATGTGCAATTATAATATAATACACATTAAATAATACACTAAATACAAATGATTAAATGGGCTACTCTACTTTTCCATCCCATAGACACAGGCTAGGTTAACGTAATGACTGTTCAATTTTACCGAAGACTGGTCGTAATAGCCCAGTTCGTGTTTTTAGCAGTACCTCGTCTGTGTCTTGTTTTTCTTGTCTTTAAGGTTAACCATTTACTTTATGTGTGTTACATGAAGAATTCAGAGCAAATTGTATTAACTTTTTGCTCAATTCCTCCGGCAGCATCAGTCGGAAGTTGAAGGGATGATTGGACAAGAACAGGTGGGACAGAAGACTGAATGAAGAACCATAATGACATTACAAAACTAATGTTTATTAACAAGTCGCTCACAACACAAGTCTACACTAGAGAATGTGAAATATTATGTCATATTCAATACTTCTATATATAATTATATTTAAATACATACTATGTCTCTGAAAAAATGCAAAAAGATCACGTTGAAAAGTAGGTAAAGGAAGCGGTTGTTTAGACTTGATAGTTAGTTGTCGTTTGATAAGAATATGATCTGCGCTCCCGCCAGTGTCGCTCCCTACTTTACGCCGCCGACTCGATCATATTCTTTTCGCTTCGACATTTGCCAACATTTTCCGAAAGCTTCGCTTCGGCACCGAGCAGTTGTTTCGGCACCCACCAACCGGTCGGGATTTTCCATTTCGAAAGGACTTTTCAATCAAACATTTTCAAAACTTCAACACAGTTAGTTTCAAGGAACTTCATCCTTTACTTCTTGTTTCAATACCTTTTCAAACAAACAAAATCAATATTAGACTTAGTGTTAAAACTTTATTAGTTATAATTTTACAACCTAGAGGCAACTATGCCCCGGTGAGGGCGTTACAGACTAACTTACATCTAGACCCTTTCAGCATCGCGTCTAATGTTAAAACAAAAACGAGTTTCTCTCGCTGACTGGACATCAGAGCGCGCGATCGTGGCGAACGATCGATATTCAATCCATTTTATTTACAAAAGTCATATCAAATTAACAATATTCGATAAACTACGCCGGCCTACGCAGAAACCGTTTAAATGCACAAAGGAGGCCAGCGATACATTGGGGAGGGTTGTATCAAAATCTATGCTATGAAGTTGACCTCAGCATCACGGAACTATTAATAACGACCTGCAAAGTCAAAGAGGGGAGTAACCAGGGTGTTCATGGCATGGGTGAGGCGCAGCAGTCATAATGGGTGCTTGTTTACCAATCGTACCTTAAACTATTAACTAAGTATCCAACGATCGTTAAACTTGTATGGTTTGAAGTGATAAACAAGCACCATTTGGAATGATAAAATGAATTAAACTTAGGCCTAATAATTATACAAGATTAAAATTTCGTATTTGTCTCATTGCAAATTATAGACATCGATTTTTTATTATTACAATGTCTCATTTGATATTACTTAAAATGCACTTCAAAAACTAACAGTTTTCTTTGGCTTGTCAATGAATGTTTACTTATTTACAATGCAAGTGCAATGGATGTCAAAATTAAACAAGTTCTTTTTCACATCACCTATTCGGAAAACGGGTTTTTCTTCCCTGCTAGGAGGGCAAAGTGACACTTTTCTGTTCTAGGAATTTTTTTTTACTTTTTTTTAGCTTAAATAATATTTCGTAACAATAATTTCCTCATAGGTAATGTGAAAAGCAGTATGTGTCACATGGTAGCAAAATTATTACCACCTTGGGTGTTAAAACTTGAATCCCTCGCCACACTTACGATTATATTTTAGAATTCAATTATAGAATCCTTCGTTTGGTTCTGGATTCAATGCACGCCCACACTGTAAATATATCACTTTGATCCCTTGTGACACAATCTACTATTACTCCATCTCACTTGACCGAAGGAATAAATATGTTGGAAGTTCAAAAATCCTAGTTAGATCATATTTCAACAACTAAATGCTGTGGCTCCATGCAATGACAATTTTATTGCTAAGAATGAAGCAGCCAAGCAGAACAAGATAAGAGTAAAATAAAGAGGTAACATCTTCAGGTATATTGTAAAATTAGTCATCTTACGTAATCACCGATTTAAAAACGCCTTATCAATTTCAATAGTACGCGCATAAGTTGATTTCCGCCATTAACGTTGCTATGGGAAAAGGTTTAATTAAGATTTCGTTATCGCTGATTAACGTTGTGTTGTTTTCGTATTAGAAATGCAGCCGAGAAATCGGTGCTATCAAGAGCCGTACTCAAGTGACCATCAAAAGACCTTATGAAAACGCGCTAAGGTTTAAAAATTGTCAGTTAACGGTGTTTAATATGGTACACTCTAGGTATCACGAGCAAAAATATGTATGCACTACCATAACGTGGGGGCAATAAGGTCGTGTACACATATTTTTAGCACTTTTCCGCGTCGATATTTGAGACGAAAATGGAGGACCCACGCGAAATCGCCGTTTCATACAAACGTAGTCCTTACATTTGTTGTATATCGATCATGCCCCAAAATAATTTTTTTTTAGTTTTTTTTTTTATCGAATTTGTAATTATTATATTATAAGAGTTAGGAGCATTAAAAAATTTCTATAAAAACTGAACTCTCCTAATTTTTACAATAATCATAAAAATTGAAAAAGTCAAATATAGGGGCATAGCTATTGTTAATATACATCAAATTGTTTAAAAATAATTTCCATAATGTCAATAACCAGGAAAATGGGGACTACGTTTGTATTAACATTTATTTCCTTCCGTAACATGTGAACTTCGTTAAAAATAATCAACTTATGCGCGTAATATTACTGGTCAAAGGAACCAGCATGGGTACAGCGGCAAACCAAGTCCAATAGGAAATGTAATTTGTTCAGAGCGTTTATGACATCGATAACGACATGCACGGTTTAATTGTAGTATTGGCTAGTTTATGATTGCATTGGTTATACTCAGCAACTAAAATTCAACTGTATATTTACAGAATTAATTTACTAGAAGCGTAGATTAATTTAAACACCAGGACTCGCATAGTCATTATTGTGTTTGTGAAAAATTATAGCGGAATTATTCAAATTGCTTTGTTTATTATAATCAATGATCGGCGGCCGGTAGTAATTATTCGACGAAAGTATTACATGGATATGATTATATTTTAAATATCATGCACAGATTATATAAAAATTGCATACATTTTTTTATTATCGATGTACTATTTTGTTAGAAGCTTGAATAAAAACGATGAAATGTTGGTTTACAATATGTTAATGCAGAAAGGTCTCTTTATATGGATCATAAATTGATCCTCAATTTTTGATAATTTAGTATAGGTAACAGATCGTATTCACTGAGTTTTTAACATATATATGGTTATATTTTCAACAACACCGACTTATTCATATTAGTCTTTATGCCTTAAAAATGTGTCATAAAATGCTACCGGTCGCCGATTACTGATAAAAATATAATAAATTATTCTCACGTTTTCAACACAGCGATAATGTGACTTTCTAGTGGAGTTTTGTAATGGGTTACATATATTAATTATACTATTTAGGGCACACTTTAAGGATAACTATGGCACTTTTCAAGAAAGTCAACTATAATATTAGCATAAACTACCTTTTTTTTTTGTTATAATGGCATTTTTGACTTTATAACCTTTTAATGAGCACTGGCAAAACATTTACAGGCGTTGCACGCTGCTGTTCAATACCAAGCATTTCTAAGGTGTCTATTTGTGTAAGACTACGAGAGTCCTAGTGTAAGGCAATAAAATAAACTACAGAGCCACAGCATTGATACATGATCAGTGTAGTGTTGTAAGTTAAGCCATGACCGATTCCCAAATTTTTTTTTTTTGGCTGGCTTGCTCGCAAAATTCTATTGAGTGAGAAATTTCTTAGTTCACTGATAAGTGGCGTTGATCAGTACTGTCCCTTATACTCTGTATCTTTAGGTATTTAAATTAAAGTAAACAAAATCGACCCTCAAATGGCACTTTAAGCCAGTTGAGGGTAGATGAAAACATTACATGATCAAATGTAGGTTAAAGTCAGGTCGTTCAGTGTCAAATCCAGGCGGTTTTGTATTTGGTTGGTTAACCAATAAATGTTATAAGTACTCGAAAATGTACAAATTGTTTGTTTACTTTTATTTAAATACCTAATGATACAGAATAGTCTTGACAACTCTAGTTTTTTTAAAGCCTAGTGTTTGCGCTACGAACATTATGCCGCCCGTGGCAAAGAAACCGATTACTTGAACACGGTACTGATGGTACTTTCGTCAAGGCCATTTTCACTATGACAAATGTTACTATTCTAATATAATTTATATTTCCAATAAAAATAATCACAATTAGTTTAAACAGGAAATCATGTTAAGTATGGTAGGTAAAATGCTAGCACTCGCGTTTCACAGAAAGGCGCAACTACTGCAGGATAAATTCAAGGATGACTTAACTCACAACACTATTTGTCCAGGAGGGCTAAGATGCCGGCTCCTTATAATTTGTCACCATGCCTGTCGCTTTCTAACAAGTATGTAAGCGCGAAAGTGACGGGCATAGCGACAAGTGACAGAAATGGAACCATGCTGCCACCGCAGATGATAGTAGCGGGGGGTAGTGTGTGTCTATCGTTCATAATAAGACTTACGCGGCGAGTAGGAGCGCTCGCGCTCGTAGCGGCGCGAGCGGCGGTAGTGCGGCGAGGGCGAGCGGTGGCGGTAGGAGCGGTGGTAGTAGTCGCGCTCGCGGTAGCCGCCGCCGCGGTAGTAGTAGTCGCTGCAACGGAAATAGTGTTAACAGGAAAGTGGCGAACGGTTCTCCATACAAACGTAGTCCTCATTTATCTCTCTGCATATTAACGTAAAAAAAATGTTTATTAACTATACCTATGCCCCTTCTATTAACTTCCAAATTCCATACAAAATTTTAAAAGTTCTCTCTTAATTAAAAAATCGAAAAAAAAAAATCAAACAAAGAGCTTTAGATCAAACACATAAAATTTTGTAAATATATTTTCTATAATATCAGTACCCAGGGAGAAAAATGGGGACTACAATTGTATGGAGAAGCGGTCGTCCACCATCTTCTTAAGTGTCGGCAACCTGTACATCTAACATTACACTAGGATTGAAAATGAATGTAAAAACTTACTCCCTATCTCCTCGCCCTCGCCTGTCGTAGCCGTTATCACCTCGACCGCTCACACTATAAAGAAATATCAAAATTAATCGAATGCACACAAGCACTTTAAAAAAACTCGTAAGCCCAAAATAGAAAAACATTGGAAGGAGAAAGTGCCACGAATTGGTCTCATATCAGTATGAGGCTGGCGACTTCCAACACTAATCTTTCGATGAGACCATCTGGTGAAAGAATCACGATTTCAAATTTCTTTCGTAGCTCGTTATTGTTTATCCAAATAACTAAAAAAAAAAGCAATGCCGACGTCATTTTCCAGCTACGGAAATCATATTCCTGGCCCAGTTTCATCATCATCCTATTTTTTATTATATTATTTCATTGCAAGTTTGAGAAAAGCACTGTACAAATCTCGACGAGAAACGGAGTTGCTGGCCGCGTATCCCTAACCGAGCTCGCTACGCTCGGCCGTCTATATCTACTTATACAAATACAAAATAGTTTATTTGGCTTAACTTATAATACACATAACATAAAGGGCTGGAATCTCCCATTAAGTATAACAATACTTGTGTCGGTTTATTTTAATATATAATGTCTTCTGAACTATATATTTTAAACCAGTGCCAAGTATTGTGTATCATACCTATTTAGAAGGTATTTCTTGTGACTCTTATGTCATAGTTTTTTTTTTTTCAAAATGTAAAGAAAAGAACTGACTAGTAAAATGACGCAAAAATTACATTCGTTCACAACAGTGTACAATGTACGAACAGGCCTTTAGTAATCCAGCTATACTTTTGGCTGGCTCACTCTAAATCTGCTCTTTCATCTACCAACACATAGGGGCTTCGCGAAAAATAGGTTTCCGAAAGCATTCCATGTTGGATACTGATTCAAACAACAAGATATGCGGTTATTATAGATGTACGATATGATTATCCATTGGACAGCATTGTGTAGAGTTGTTGTGACGATACTACGCAACAATTTTGTTTATAATTGCTATCACATTGGTGAATCAGTCGTTTTTTGTTACTAAAGAGATCATCTGATTGTGCTGCTAATTATTCGCCTATACTATGTATATTTTTATCGTCTACACAGTCATGTGTAGTTTGTACTTTGATTCTAGGCTAGGGAGAGCAACAAGGTATAAGGTAAACTAATACTTTCTCACATTTCTTTCATACCATTGTTCCCTCTTAATCTCCGCTCATGTCCATATACAATATAGTTTAGCAATTATCTACTGCATATCATTGGTTAACCTGTCAAATCTCCAACCAACTAAAGTTCTACTCAGTACTCAAATAGGTTCTCCTAGTAAGTATACGTGATCTATGAAGCTATCTGCAAGTTGTACTCACGTAGGTTTGCCCATGTAGATGCCGGGCGTAGGCGTGTGCGCCCGCTGCGTGATGGAGTAGTCCACTCGGATGCGACGGCCGTCGATCTCCATGCCGGTGCACTCGTTCTTGGCCACCTTCGCGTCGTCCTGGGACTCGTAGTATACGAAGCAGAAGCCTCGGGATCGCCCGGTCTATATTAAATAACTTGTTAAACAAGTGGCGACGAAAAACCGCAGTTAATAACAAATAAGGCAGTAGATATGAAGGTCGTGCGTACTAAAGCACTAAACTTTTTGACCTGAGGGTCACGACCATCAGCATTCCTGCTTCCTTTTCTTCCTTCCGGACCAAAAGGCCAGGTATTCCGCCCGCGGGCAAAAAAATCCTGAGTGTAACAAAAACCACGAATAGTGTAACAGACGATAAAGCTGTCTTCTATACGGTCCAGATAATTATGCTTGGTTTTTATGCCAATGTTATCGAAAAACCCCTAATCACACTTTTTTTCATGTGTCATAACCTTCTTCTTCTTCTTCTTCACTGGCTCAGTGACCCAACCAGGATCTTGGCCTCTGACACAAGAGAGCGCCACTCTGCCCTATCCTGCGCCACTTCACGCCAGTTGGGTATTCCGAGGGCGAACAGGTCTTTTAGGACTTCGTCGCTCCAGCGGTATCTGGGACGCCCAGACGGACGTTTTCCACCCGGGTGCCCCACATACGCCACTAACAACTAATATGTGTCATAATACTTTGACAAAAAAAAGTCACACAATTATCATTTAACATCCCACATATACCTATTGTAGCGAAGTTTTCATTAACACACAAAACAGTCACATGATAGATCACTGTACTAATAGGTGTGTCGCATGTCTAGATGCAGTAATAGGTGGGTCTAATGGTTGCCCACTTAATGGTCGCATAACACAGCACAAGAAGTATTTGCCGCGTTTTATTTGTTTTGTTTTCGTCAATTCCGTGGCCCACTTGATTAACAATCCGCCGGACGGTAGTCTGTCAGTTGTTCGGAACTGTCAACTTTTTGTTCTAACTGACAGGCCGATACCGTCCGGCGGACTGTTAATCAGTTTAGTCTAAACGTGACCGTTCCCCATTTTACTGCTGAACGTGTAACTTACAAGATTTATGGTATAATCACTAAATATCATATTTTCAAAGAACAATGGGGTATTTTGGTTATTTTTTTGAGCTAGTCTAGTTGACAGTAATGGATTATGACTCAAAAGCCACAGGTTCTTCATTTTATACTTCAAAATTAACAACATTATCGTTAAATTGGCTTCAAGTTCGTGTCGTTCGTGTCATCCGCGATGACGCGCAATTTGTCGAACCTAACCTAAGAACATAACGTTACGCGTCAAAGCACGCGTCGTTGTGACTGACACGATATATAATTTACTTTTTATTAATGTACTTTTACTTTTAATGTACGCCACGCGGCGCGCTATCGTGAACCTTGTCGGAATGCACGAAGGGTGATATTGGTCTGTAGCCTTGCGCGTCAGTTCACGTCTTTGGCGGTCTGAAAGTGTGAATGAATTCAGAAAATACTCGCAGTTAATACATTGTATAGATCATGTCATTCACGAATACCTTGACTCGTAATGTCATATTATTAAAGGTTAGATTTGACAAATCTTCGCCTCATCGTTGATGACATGACATGCGTTTTTTTATGAAAGAAGTTATTCCGGAAAAGTGTGCAACTCACCTTAGCATCTATGACGACTTGCACTTTCTCCACCGGCCCATATTTAGAGAAGATGTGATTAATCTGCTGTTCCGTAGTGTACAGACTGAGCCCGAAGATCCCCAGGCATCGCGATGGCGTCGGGTTTTCCTGTAGACAAGTTACAAAAGCATTACCAAAAGCTTTACAGCATCTATCATACCTTCTGATAAAAGTCATGATCATGAGGTTTTAAAATGTCTCGAGTTACAGCTGTGAGTGCTGAATAAACACTTAAGGTCAAGGATAAGTGCGGTGTTCGGGTAAGTGTGACTATGAGGGGCCGAAACTGTTTCTTCCGGATATTCTCATCTCCGTTCGGCTCAACATTGCTCCGAGCAATTATTGGGGTTAGCACAACTTGACGTCCCTTTGCGTGTACGACCAAAGATAAGATAATGAATTGAATTCTGATATTCGATAACACTAAATACCTGAAAGGGATAGTACCATACATTAAAGGGACAGCATTTGTCCCTGAATCACTGTCAAACTTCAGTTTTGTAGAAAGTTTTTTTTTTCTGTGCTTACGTTTAGAGGTTACATTTGCCACTTTGAACTCGCAATAAACATGAATCAATCTATAAACAGGGCAGAATGTGAAGGCCGACCACACTTACCCCACTGCCACAGTTATCCATTTTGACCTAACTAAAGCTATATTTGTCTCCAGAATTAAATAAAAGCTGCAAAGAAACACGACATCAATCTTATCTTAAGGCTCCTGCCTTCTGCAGCTGCTGAAAACAAAAGGTATTATTAAATGCATTGCTCAGTTCAGTGTTCGTCAAAATACTAGTGGAGACTAAGCCAACATACATACAAGCTTTGTGAAATAATAATGCGCTCAAAGTGAATCTACAGTCACTAAGGGAAGCAGTATATAAACTTCAAACACAAACAGCTTCACACAAAGCACTGTTTTGCTCACGCAAGGAAACTTAATGATACGGCGACACGCATTTCTGATAATGACCAGTGGCGCAACTACAAATGTGCAAGTTGCGAAAAGTTTAATAAAAGTTGGAAGTTCTAGGAAATATAGGAAATTAAGGAAATGTTAATTTCAGAAATGGAAAAATTCGATCCCCATACAAATATATGACAAATTTCCGAAAATGTTCTTTCGCAATTTTGGGAACTTCCCGATGACAAATCGGTAGGCTTACGCTTACTAAAGGTGACAAAGCAGGCAAAATACCATAAAAATGCTATAGCCCGAGACGGGCCCTATTTAAACTAGAGGCTGAGAGCACAGCACTTCTATTGCCCCCTTTTGATTAATGTGCTATATATATATATATTCATACTAATATTATGAATGCAAAAGTGTGTGTGTCTGTGACCACTTCACGTTTAAAACGCTGAACCGATTTAATTGAAATTTGGTATAGAGATAGTATGAGTCCCGGGAAGGATATATAGGATAGTTTTTATCCCAGAAGGGAGTGAAAAGGTAGGTACCGATAATTTAAATAATTTATTTGTTAATGTAGCTTTTAATTGAATAATAATTATAACCTTATGATATTTACTAAAAACTTCTAAACTTAAATATATAAAATTTTGTACTTTAGCGTGTAGCTGTGCTCTCTCGGAAAGGTTTCCACGGAAGACCAGCGTCGAGACCCTTAGGTGGTATCTTGACATTAAGCTGAGTGGAGACCTTTTCAGTGACGCTTAATAATAAATTGATTCTGTCGTCTCATGTATTACTTAAACTTAAGCGTTTTCTGAATAAATTTCTTCTATTCTATTCTATTCTAAAAGGGGCTGGAAGTTTGTATGGGGAATCTATGAAAAGCAGATTGGATTAAAAATAAACTACCTAAATTACTAGTTCCACCCAGACGAAGTCGTGGGCAAAAGCTAGTTTGCTATATTGAGGAGGATATAGAGATACTTTAACAATTACGCTGCAACTAAAATGCCCCAATATTTGCGATAATATATCTAAAAGAAATTCCTGAGGAATATGTCGTGAATTTAGTTAACATACTGTTTGTAGTTTATATTGTGCTACATACGATGAAAAACTAGGTTAAAGAAACTAGACCGATACGATGGGTAGTATGTGGTGTTTTAAAATAAAATATACATTACTTAGTACAAACAAAAAATCTGTCAAATAAATGTTATCATAATTTTACGCTTTTCTCACGTATTTTTAGTCACTGCGCGTGACATGTTCCGGAGGGATATCCATTTTCAAGTATTGAGTTTTCTAAATTTACGTGTAGAAAACCGTGAAATTACTAATCATCGGGGATAGTGCAAATCCGCGTAACTAGCACTGGTAAATACTGCGTATCTAAACCACAGCAAACTTTACAGGAGAAGGTTTACTAGTAACTTTTTCCTTTTTAGGATTCCATACCCAAAGGGTCAAACGGGACCCTATTACTGAGACTCCGCTGTCCGTCCGTCCGTCCGTCTGTCACTAGGCTGTATCTCATGAACCGTGATAGCTAGACAGTTGAAATTTTTAGAGATGATGTATTTCTGTTGCTGCTATAACAACAAATATTAAAAACAGAATAAAATAAATATTTATTTCCAATCTCGAGGTTCTCATCCAATCACCGAAGTTAAGCAACGTCGGGCGGGGTCAGTACTTGGATGGGTGACCGTTTTTATAGATAACGTTACGGAACCCTTCCTGTGAGAGTCCGACTCGCACTTGGCCGCTTTTTACCTGCTAAACGTCTGTAGAGTACATGATTGAATACTTTCTGTGTAAAAAATGAAAAAGTTGGCTTTGTTTTAAGTTTCTCCTTTAAAGTTTGTTGTTGTGTAGTTACGCAGTATTTACCAGTATTAGATACGCGGATTTGCACTGCCCCCCGACGTAATGTCAACATGACTGACAAAAGTTTGAATTCATTATACTGACAATGAGTATTTTCCTCTTTCTTTCACATGCAAGAAGAGAAAGAGAGATATCTTTATCTGACAGATAATCGATTTGAAAAATCAGACCTTACATATATAAACATGATTATTAAATCTTAAACTATAATTATTTCTAATTAAATAAGTCGTGCATGAGCTCGGTGTAAGAAACAGAGTGCCACTTCAAACCAAAAACAAATTGTTGCCAATGCATTACATTCTGCTGTTTGTGTGTGGGGCATTTCCTGTAAACATCCTACAGAGTGACTTACAGAGTCAATTGATTTGATTACTTGTGACCTGCTATTGTATGTAAATTTTTATGATGGTTAAAAATATACACGATTTTCATTTCACAGACTCTATTTATTGTGAATGTACTCAATTTCGTAATGTTGGAATTTTTTAGTTCAAGGGCTAACAATAAAAAAGTTGAAAAACTCTCACGTTCGTATTCTATTCTCACATAAGAAAGCAATCAATTCATAAGTAGGTATTTGAAAAAAAATTCATAATAATACTTGGTTAATGTGTGCTTTATTTTTAATCTCTTTCTAATTTATATCCATTCTATTATATATCTTTTACCGGAATAAACTAAAATGAGTTATATATATATATATTTACCAATTTATCTGAGGATGAATGTATAAGGATGAAATCTAAAGACTGATGAATAGAATGACGATTGAAAACCTAGAAATGGAATTTTACTATAGATCTTCATAACTACTTTTTTCCACCATTATGACAAAGAAGTTGCCTAAGGGTGAATAGTTTCTTAGCTAACGTTTCTAGCCCTTAATAGCAGAGCAAAGAGATGGCTTTGAAAAACTACTAATATGTAATTGTTTTCATGACAAATAGAAAATTGATGGTCACTGTCGCTCTGTTTGTTACACGCCGCCTAGCACCACAAGATTGTTCACGTACATATGAAGCAACTCTCACCCTGTCCCCTTGGTGGCGGCGGCGCGATGACATGGGGCTGTGGCTGTGCGAGCGGCGGTAGGAGCCGCGCGGGGAGTAGCTGCGCGAGCGGGAGCGCGAGTAGCGCGCGCGGTACCCGCGCCGCGCTGAGCCCGAGCGCGAGCGCGATCTGGAGCGCGAGCTAGCGTCAGTGCAACAAGGGTGCTCAGTATCATGCTGGGATTGGGAAGGAATAGGAGTACAGATGGCTCGTGAAAATTATAAGGTATTAGGAAAGTCTGATTCACTATCTTAACAACATAACTGTACTGGGTTTTTGTATGATGTCCTCGAACTGCCAGGCCAAAGCATGACTTGGAGAATTTAAGTACTTAGGTGCCAAAGATATTTTGAGGCTTGTATGCAGTAGTTACATATAAATAAAAAAATTGTCTTCTTCTGGTATACAGAGTCGGGTTGGTAGAAATCATTCATTATAAATATAAAATAAAATCGATGTGATAACTTGCATCAACAAGGGGTATTCTGAATTTGTTTTCTTAGCTGAAACTTTTTCACCACATGGAGCTATGTCTGTTTCAATCTGAATAAATGTTGGTATAGTTTAACAGCAGCTTTTCACACATATTATTGTAAAAATGTAAATATAATTAAAATTATGTAAAACAAACACAGGGAGGATAATTAAAATATGCTGATTACTGATTAGCCTACATACATTCAGACAAGGAAAAAAATTGCAATTCTTATCACATTAATGAATCATGCTGGCATTATTTTATATAATAATGAGCTTGAAAGCCATTACAGCTATGTTATGGGTCATATTATGAGCACAATATTATTAGCATTCTTTGTTTAATGCCTTGCGTCTACTCATAGCAAGAGAGTGGTAAACAAAAATAAGTTACAAATAACAATTTTCGAACTGTAAACCCCAAACACCCAGGTTCGTCAGTTTGAATACACTTTGTATAAAATTTTCAGATATAATCACTTAACAGTGGGAGGCAGAGATAACATTACTTCTGACACAATATATGGAGGGAGAGAAGTTAAATTCAGTTTTGTAACCTAACACTTAGCTTAATACCAGGTAAAATAAAATCTGATTTTTGAATTCATGGGTAATTTTTTGGTTCATGGCTTGATATGCATAAACCCAAGATTTTATGCAAACAAAAAAATGTTCAACATAAAATGTTTATAATCCTGCACACTATAACTCTTATCAGCCCATGATATTAATTGGTTGGTCGTGCTTGTAATGTAGCTATTGATAAAACAGGTTGCCATAGCATTATGACTGTTATTGACCAAACAAATAATGATTTTACTCCCCATTTCATTATTTCTACTATGTACCGAATTAAAATTTACGAACGTAAACAATCTGATAGGTACTTTTAAAAAGGGAATTATAAAACGGAAACAACAACTAATCGGTCAGTGATTCCAGTATAGCAATAGATGTTATCAAGTTGTTGTTAGGCGACAACACGCGTTTACAAGGACAATTTTAAAATACACGCAAAATTGCGCAACGAAGTATACGCAAAAATCACACATAACCTTGACAGCGAGGTTACATGTCGTTTAGTAATATACGAATGCAGATTAAGTTATTACAGATTCCATGACTGTTAATTACAAATCGATAGACTTGCACTTCATCTATTGTCCGCGCTCGAAGGTCAGTCATGTTATAAAGCAAATAAGTACTCACGGGCTTCTATACTTCCTGCTTGAAGCTTTTGGCGGGGGCGGCGTCCGAGACCGGCTTCGACTGTGGCCCCGTGACATCGTTGGGGGTTTAGGTGCTGCCTCGCGGGAACCGTTCCGAGTCCTCGAGCGACTCCTCTGAAACCACGGAAACGGTACACCCGTCAGTAAATATAGCAAACAAACGAAATACGACCAAATAAAACACGCGGTCTTATACCAAACGATTGTCTAACAATACGCTAATATAGTACCTCTCGATCTGACATGATGATCTCTATGGCGTGTACAATGAAAGCAAAACAATTGACGGGTATTTAATCTATTATTAATCGAAGAAAACCCAATAATATCACACGCGCACGCCTCACTGTGAACACCAACTGAAAAACAAAATGGCGGCACAACGATTGGCGCTTGCTTTCGTGCGTTTTGTTTCTAAGCATTGTAAAAGGCGGCAAATGAAATCAACTAAAAATCATTTTATTTTAGTTCCTAGAGATGAATAATTGTTTAAACGATTTTTAAACAATATAGCAGTATATTTTTTCTATTATATTTGAAAACTGTACGGAAAAGATACAAAAGTCGAGTAATTGTGAGAAAATATAAACTTCAAAGATATTTTTATTGGTTAACGAAACGACGCTGTCATTGATAAGATTTATTCGTTCTACGCATTTGTTCGCAAAAACGTTAAAAGTATTCATTTATATACTTTCTAAAATCATGCGAAAATTGAAATACAAGTTACTTTCAGGTGAATATTTTTACTTCATTAGTATTAATTATTGTGAACAGAATATTTTTAAGGGCTGGCCAATAATTGAAAACCTTATCAATTTTTAATCTTAGTGTCATCATGCGTACTACGAAGAGCACATAATGTGTCACTTTTTCGTCACCCACCTTCTCATACTACACTACACGCAGATAGCTCTTTCATATTCGTTGTAGTGTGGTGTATCATCAGTGAATAAATTCTAGGTTTAAATTTTTATGAAAACATGACTGACAACGAGGTACCGAATGGTTCAACGGGGGACCAACCCCAAGAGAAGACTGCCAAGCAGTTGGAGAAGGAAGCCAAAAAAGCTGCTAAATTAGATAAACTAAAAGCCAAGTTGGACAAAAAAAGCACCGCGCCAGCTGTGCAAAAAGATAAGCCTGAGGTTATTTTTTTACCATACAATCTATCTTATTCAATATAAACAAATTTGAAACGTCTTTTAGTAATAACTCTTATTCGGTTTACTTGTGAACATAAAGTGAAAGTACAGTGATGTGGTACCCTAACCACAAGTACATGCATAGCCTTGCATGAGTAATTTTGTAAATTATCCATTGTGTTGCATCAGACACCTAATGACAATATTTTTTTTAGAAAAAGGCAAAGGAAACCAAAGAGGCTGCTGTGTATACTGCCAACACAGCACCTGGTGAGAAGAAAGATCTTACTGGGCCTATGCCGGATGCATACAGTCCCAGATATGTAGAAGCTGCCTGGTATTCCTGGTGGGAGAAGCAGGGCTTCTTTAAGCCTGAATATGGGGTAAGTTATAAAAATGACTTTCTTTATATTATTGAAATTTTCTTCTTCTTAATGTTTATTTAATTTTTAGTAAATTATTAAAATAATTAGATTTGTCTCATTTATGGGTATTAATCAATAAAATCAAAAAAGTTTTTTTTTTAACTTTCATTATTTAGGTTGTCCACTAAAGTAAAAAAAAATGTATAATAATAAGTATATCCCTTATCTTGACAATGTATAGTGAGGTTTGAATTTTTAAGAAGAATATAATATCCCTACTGTCATACTTCATTTTTGAGCTGTTCAAATGGCAATTCCTAATAATTAATTAAATTTCAAATCTGATTCACTTAAAACTGCCAAGGAACACATCAAATCTTTTTATATAAAAGTGTTGTATTTTCAGAGAAAGTCCATATTGGAGCCAAACCCAAAAGGCAAATTTGTGATGGTGTTTCCTCCCCCCAATGTCACAGGCTCTCTGCATCTTGGCCACGCACTGACCAATGCTGTCCAGGATTCACTTACTAGGTGGCACAGGTATGTTTATAATAGGATATTTATGGTTAATCATCACATCAGCTGGTCCAGGAATGATCCTTTGAGTTTAGAGGCTCAAACATTTATATAAATATTCTACCACAATTATTATTATTATTTGTTTGTCTTTGGCATCAGGGAACAATGGTGTTCCAGACCTTTGGGAGCCTAAGCCAACATGTAGAGGCCCTTTTTACACTATCTTCTTCTTCCTCACGTTGTCTTGGCATTTAGCCACAGCTCATGGGAGCCTGGGGTCCGCTTGACAACTAAGCTCCGCTAGGGTGTAAAGGTTATTGGAAATTTGGAAGTTGATGGAATCTAAAATAAACTAGTAATCTACTGAGTTATGGGATAAAAAACGGGATGCCTGTCTAATAAAATATTTAATCAATAAAGTAGGTATTACAAAACTGATTTAATTTTAATTTTACAGTAAATAAACATAGACATATATAATAAAATACAAATAGACATTACACATGCTTAAACATACATATAAGTATAAGTACTACTAGTTATAGTACATAAAGTTTCTGATGAAAATCCTCATGCTTACATCTATGGAGTTCTTTCTAATCCTAAAAAAAAAGTAAAGCAAGCCGTCATCTTCATATAACCTCCGGATGACTGGTTATCAAAATTCACCAGTTTAAATAAATTAAACTCAATCAAATTAACAAAACATAATTAGAGCCTATGCATGTTAGAATGTTAAATCTACACTAACTGTATACTTTATAATAAACACCTGTCCAGAATGAATGGCCGCACAACACTCTGGAACCCTGGCTGCGACCATGCGGGCATCGCCACACAAGTAGTAGTGGAGAAGAAGTTGTGGCGGGAAGAGAAAAAGACGCGCCATGACTTGGGGAGAGAGGAGTTCATCAAGCGCATCTGGGAATGGAAGAACGAGTAAGTTATTATGTATATTGAACCACTTGGTTTTTCCGTCTAAAGTGTAGTCATCCTTTCTTAACCTATCATATAAACAAACACTTCCCGGACACATTATCACACTTTTCTTTGGAATTACACCATAATCATTACTTAAAGCAACTCACCGTTGTATACTTAAAGCAACTCACCGTTGTATACTTAAAGCAACTCACAAAGAGTTGAAATCAACCAAATAATGACTGAAAAATATAATTTCTAATAATATTTTCATCAATAATCGCAGTAATGAACGGATCATCTGACATAACGATGCATAGATTGTCTATGATTCTTATTATTGGAATGTCACGATTGTTTACATAATAAGACACGTAAGGATGAATACACTTTATTCACCAGATCTCACAGTACCCAAAACGACGGCGAATGACCGCCCCACACGGTGGGCGGTGGGGCACGAATGATCACAGTCTCCACAGCAGGGATGCGGAAGAGACCCCTCACACCCCAAGGAAGGATGTCGAATAAAACCCACACACACATACACTTTATTTGCCACTATCGCTCGTATATACAAGAACCCCTTGATGCCTTGCCCCTGGATGAATTGTTCCAGCAATTTACTAATTAACTCTTTACTTTCCAGAAAAGGCGGCCGCATCTACGAGCAGCTCCGCTCGCTCGGCTCCTCATTCGACTGGTCCCGCGCCCGTTTCACCATGGACCCCTCCATGTGCCGCGCCGTCAACGAAGCCTTCATTCGACTACATGATGCTGGAGATATTTACAGAGCAAATAGGCTTGTGAACTGGTCTTGTACGCTCAAGAGTGCTATCTCTGATATTGAGGTGGATAAAGTGGAGTTGCCTGGACGGACTATGTTGGCTATACCGGGATATGAGCAGAAGGTATGTTGTACTTTAAAACTTCCTCATCTGGCTGTTCGTGTTGAAAAGCGTTATTATTGAAACGAAGTTCCTTATCGCATGGTATGGATTTGGCGGATGGGGCGAAAAAAGTGTAAGAGTTTTCTGTCACGACCCTTTCTTAGCAACAAAAAGTATAAGTAAGTAGTTTATTTATTTCTTATTTTCATGAACATGAAAATGATTTCTTCATATGTGATGTGAAAAGCAATGTGGCCACTTCCTTTCTTAACTTCGTTCCAACGTAGTGTTACACGACACTCACGAATTTTTTATCCTTATAAATAATAAGGATAAAACCTAAACCTAAATAAGGTTAAAAAAAAATTGGAACTGCATTAACAAATTATGTCAGTCCTGACCTAAAGGATTGACTGATGACTTTCACAACAAAGTCTAGATTTGTTTAAATGTAGACTGCCAATACTGCCATAAATGTTTACATTATACTATGAAATTAAGACCAGTCTGGCCTAGTGGGTAGTAACCCTGCCTATGAAGCCGATGGTCCCGGGTTCAAATCCTGGTAAGGGCATTTATTCGTGTGATGAGCATGGATATTTGTTCCTGAGTCATGGGTGTTTTCTATGTATTTAAGTATTTATAAATATTTATATATTATATATATCGTTGCCTACCCTCAACACAAGCCTTATTAAGCTTACTGTGGTCTTAGTCAATTTTTGTAATGATGTCCTATAATATTTATTTATTTATTATAAAAATATTAACAGGCGAATAGGCCTGTGAACTGCTCGCCCAAGATAGCTACAGCTACTAACTAACTGATTCCATTTCAATGAAAAAGTCAGTTGGTTGTAAAGTTAACCTACATGCGTAGAAAATAAAGTTGAAATTTAAACTTAAAACGATGATAAAATCGTTGTGGTCACTACTCATTTAGAAACCATTCTCTCATATACGGTCAAGGAAATTGACTCGTCAGCAGTTTACGGTTCACTTTACATTAGACATTTCTTAGCATAAGTATGTACAGTCAGCGTCAAATACTTTGTAGCAGTCAAAGTGGCCAAATAGTTCGGTACACCATACTAAATATATGGTGTACCGAACTATTTGGCTACTTTGGTTGCTACAAAGTATTTGACGCTGACTGTACAACCAAATTTACTTGAACCGCAAACTGCTTATGAATCAATTTCCTCGACCGTACAACGTCAGTGTAAAGTTAACCTTAACATATACGAAATAAAGTTCATTTTAGATTGCAGCATGCTTTACTATTCTTTCATAGGTGGAGTTCGGTGTGCTGGTACACTTTGCATACAAGGCGGAAGGCTCTGACGACGAAATAGTTGTGGCTACTACTCGTGTGGAAACCATGCTCGGCGATGTTGCTGTGGCTGTGCACCCTAACGATGAGAGGTATTTTGACTGACTAATTTCACAATTCTAATAATGAATATTTGGATGTTTGGATCATGTAGTTCAAGCACACAAAAACTGCGTTTGACTTTATCCGAATCCATTGAGGATTGGCATAAAATCTAACACAGATATTTTATAACCTGGAAAAAGGCATTTTTTAACTAGGAATTTATGCGAAATAACTATTGAAAGAAAGGGACTACGGAGGATAGAGAGAGACATAGTTATCCCTGCAAATTTTAAAATATTGCGCAATACTTACATTTGAGCAGTAACCTTTAGCGAAATATACACAATGTTGAAATTGGAAGAAATAACTAGTCTCTAAAAGTAACTGGAACTGTTAATTGTCAGGTACAAGCACTTGATAGGCAAGCACCTCATCCATCCGATCTGCAAACGGAAGATGCCGGTCATAGCAGACGAGTATGTTGACATGAATTTTGGAACTGGTAAGTTTAATTTAAAAATTTACTTCGCTAATCGGTCCATAAGCGCTGGTGGCCTAGCGGTAAGAGCGTGCGACTTGCAATCCGGAGGTCGCGGGTTCAAACCCCGGCTCGTACCAATGAGTTTTTCGGAACTTATGTACGAAATATCATTTGATATTTATCAGTCGCTTTTCGGTGAAGGAAAACATCGTGAGGAAACCGGACTAATCCCAACAAGGCCTAGTTTATCCTCTGAGTTGGAAGGTCTGATGGCAGTCGCTTTCGTAAAAACTAGTGCCTACGCCAAATCTTGGGATTAATTGTCAAGCGGACCCCAGGCTCCCATGAGCCGTGGCAAATGCCGGGACAACGTGAGGAAGAAGACTGTGCTAATCGGTCCGAAGTCCGACGACCGTCAACATCTCCTGAGGATGCCTCGTAGAGAGGCGAAACACGTGTCGAGTTTTGTACTTGTGGTGGGTGGTTATAATTATTTGCGTATTTATTTTAGCGGTGGGAGGGTGGGAACATTAATTGCATGTAAAAATACGCAAGTAAGTATAACGGGTTAGCACTGATTGACACCTGATTCTATTAATTACTGGTAAGTACTGCGTAACTATAGGGACCGTGGGCTTTGGAGGGTCTGCCATCTTGTGGCCTGAATCGGAACCATAAACATATACATTTACACGTCACGTGTTTTCTTGTGCATAGTAGTTTCTGCCATCTTGTGGGCTACATCGGAACAATAAACGTCATATTTACGCCTCGCGCCAAAAATCTGACGGCTCCTGTGCTGCCTCCTACAGTTCACGCACGCTCCCTATAGGTTTAAGAGGCTTAAGAGGCTGCGCTGGACCATGAAAAATGGAAATCCCTTCTGAGACTGTTCCTGATGAGGGATAACAGGATACCATCATCATCTGACGACCGGTTTGGCCTAGTGGGTAGTGACCCTGCCTACGAAGCTGATGGTCCCGGGTTCAAATCCTGGTAAGGGCATTTATTCGTGTGATGAGCATGGATATTTGTTCCTGAGTCATGGGTGTTTTCTATGTATTTAAGTATTTATAAATATTTATATATTATATGTATCGTTGTCTAAGTACCCTCAACACAAGCCTTATTGAGCTTACTGTGGGACTTAGTCAATTTGTGTAATAATGTCCTATAATATTTATTATTATTTATTTATTTTATCATCATAGGTTTACCACTTGACTGAGGTTAATTAATTACTAATTACGTTATATATTTAAATTAAAACTAGTCCCTTAACTAAGTTGCCTACTAGGAAACCATCGCACACTTACTTTATACAACCGGCACAATACTTGTTTTTCTTTAAGCTATATCTTTTACTGAGGTGTGCCAATAAAGAGTATTCTATCTTCTATCTATCTTATATTGGTACTGCAAGTAATGGGGTTGGCAACTGTCAAAGGTTTGCATAGATGGCGCCATCATAGCTTGCCCCTGTCTCTAGTTTTGTTCTATGAGATTTGGCTTAAAGTACTGGAATCCAGGTCACAAAATTCCAAAAAAAAAAACAAGAATTTGACACAATTCTAGGGATTGACAGGGCAAGCTATGATGGCGCCATCTGTTTAATACTTCGACAGGCCAACCCCATTGAAGTATAAAATGTATCATATAAAAGGTGCAATTTTTGACTCTTTAACCTTTTGAACGCCACGCCTATCGTACGCAGCGTGTAATCGTGAACCTTGTCGGTATGCATGAAGTTTGATATTGGGCTGTCGCCGCGCGCGTCATATGACGTCTTTGGCGGTCAAAAGGTTAAGCGGCACCAACTGAAGCCTTTTGATGTGAATCGCACTTCCCTCTTATACACCGCGGGCCAGGATCATATCTCGTCAGTCATCGCCTCCCGGCTAATACTTACACATGATTAAAACTTTTAAAACGCCATTCGACTTTGATCCTTATTCTTTTACTGATATGTGTTACATTTGTTAAATATCATAAAGTGGCGCCATCTTACCGACCATAGGCCAAAGTTTACCATACCTTTGGCTTTTGATCTATATTATAAATTATTGATATTTAATAAATTTAACACATATCAGTGAAAGAATAAGGATCAAAGTCAAATAGCTATAGAGTGTGGAATTAAGAGGAGTGGCATCTCTTATGGTAGAACTGTTGCAAAAGTGTCCAGCTGTCAGCTATAAATAATAGTTCCAAATCTCTCCAGAGTAGCGCTAGAGTAGCTAAGAACCTAGGCGTTATTGGCGGAGTGAATAGCGCTGTCTATGATTTGATTTTTTTGTTCAAGTACTCTAGGTAATGTAGCGCCACTTATTTAAAGTTTTTTGATGACACTTTTTGGTACATGGAGATTTCGTTCCTTATCTCCACCTTCCGTACAAATAGCGTTCTAAAAGTTTTAATCATGTGCCGAAAGATGGCAGTAAATTATTGCGGCTATAAAGTTTTCTTTGACAGTCCACCTCTATTTCCAATTCTCTTTGATATAAGTTACTCTATGATTTACGGTTTGTGCTAGTGCTGCAGTCTGGCGGCAAAACATTTCAGCAATATTCCCTATTATGTATTTACAAATATTTTACTTATTACACTAACATTCGTCCAGGTGCCGTGAAGATAACTCCAGCCCACGACCCCAACGACTACGAGATCGGCAAGCGACACAACCTGCCATTCATTACCATCTTCGACGACGAGGGACGCACGCTGGACAACTGCGGTGCATTCTCGGTACGGCACCTTAACCATATAGAATTAAGGTTGAAAATCAAATGGCTAGCGTAAGTGACCTTAGACCATGTAGTAGAACCTTATGGGTATAGATTTAAGGTTGAAAATAGTTAATACTCTTGTTGCTGGGTGAAATAGTCGAACTCAATTATGAGATCGACAAGCGACATAACCTGCCTTTTAATACTATCTTCGATAACGAGAGCCGCACGCTTGATAACTGCGGGGTATTTTTGGTAAAGCATCTTATGTGGATAGATTTAGGGCTGAAAATGAAACGGCTGGCACTAGCGCACTTGCAGCGGGAAGGTTACGCTGCTGTTGTACAAGTACCTTAATTATTATTTTTTCACACTTGCAACTATCTATGGCATTAAGGTTAGAAATCGAATGGCAAGCATGCTCGATAACTGCGATGCTATCTCGGTAAGGTTAAGAATCAAACTAGCTGGGAAGGTATACTGCTCTACAGTACCTTATGAATATGGGATTAAAGTTGAAAATCAAATGTTTAACAGCGCCGGATGCTCGGCCACTGCGGTTTCTCGAAATAGACCAGACTTTTGATTTTCAACCTTACCTTCATATACACAAAATTACAAAAATACAAATACAATTTTTTTTCTTTTTGTAAAGAAAAAATTTTGTATTTGTAATTTTGTGTACAAATTTTTTTCTAAGGTTGAAAATCAAAAGTCTGGTACTAACGCATATGTTTTATAAATGTTGTGCCAATGTATTTTCAACTTTATCCAGTTATAATTAAGTCTAAATTCCCCAGGGCATGAAACGTTTCGACGTCCGTCGCAGCATCATCAAGACTTTGGACAGCTTGAAGCTGTACAAGGAGACCAAGGACCACGCTATGGTGGTACCGCTCTGCAGTCGCTCGAAGGACGTGGTGGAACCCATGCTCAAGCCACAATGGTGATTGATAATTATTATTTGGAAAAGATTTGTGAACATTGACATAGGCATATTCTTACGCGTACATTTCTTTATTTCTCATGGAGTTTTGAACTTGACAGCAGGGAAATCGGCAGTTCGGGACCCAACTAGCTACTATGAGAAAATTGTTTCTGCAAATTAAAATACCCTCCAAAATTTTATAATAGCTATTTTACCTTCCGGGCTGGTCGGTTGTGGAATGCTTTGCCAGTTGAATTAAGAATAGCTAAATCTCTCCCCATTTTAAAAATTCTAGTGAATCTATACTTTCTATCTCTGTCTTAGATTACCATTTTATATAATGTATATGTAAGTATCAATATATATATATAGCTCCTTGCATTGTCTGTTAACTTTTGTATGAGTTCTACATTTCCGGCAGCGACACAAAATCTCATATCAGCAATTAAAAACAGCCCTGCGTGCAAAAACTAAACTAAACTAAATGTTTGATATTTGATATTTGGTATGGCACCCAAATTGTGTAATAAATTACCCAATTCAATAAGAGAATCTGAAATGCCTGTATTTAGGAAACATTTATTGGACTTTTTAGTACAAAATGCTTTTTACTCTTTAAATGAATATTTTGACCATATTCCGCATAGTTATTAAATTTAGTATAATACAATACAATACAAATATACTTTATTGCACACCTCAATACAGAAACAGTACAAATAATACAACACATAAAGAAGAGGTAAACAACAGGCAAGGTAATGTAGTATACATTAGATTAATTTTATTTATGAATATAAGATTTGTATGCCAGTTAGCTGGCTGAATACACTGTTCTTTGAAATGTATTTGATAACATCCACTTGCCTGTATTCTAACAAATAAATGATTTGATTGATTGATTCATTAAAGTTTGTCTGGAAGAGATCGCCTTTTAACAATAAGACCGCTTGTTGTTACCTGGTTCTATTTTCCTTTAAAACTTATTTGTAGTTTTACATGTTTACATTATTAATGCAATAAAGAATATTTACTTACTTACTTACCCTTATGGTTTTGACGGCTCCACATTTTATTTATCTGGTGGTGACTTACATCTGCCAAAAGGATTGCCAAAGTATTTTTGAACCGTAGAAAAATTATGAGCATTTGTATCACTATTTGTTATTTGATTTCGGCAACAGAATAAAACAAAATTAGAACCCTAATCTAAACCATTTTTTTTTCAGGTACATCCGTTGCGACAAAATGGCCGCCGAAGCCATCAAGGCCGTCAAAACTGGAGAGCTCAAGATCATCCCCGACGCGCACGAGAAAACCTGGTACCACTGGATGGAGGGCATCCGTGATTGGTGCATTTCCCGTCAGCTGTGGTGGGGACATCGCATACCTGCCTATCGTGTCACGTTGCCGCATTCAGAGGTATAGGTTATAGATATATCCGCAACTCGACGTCATATTATCGCGCCTATTTTGCGAGTTGGGTTGTCGGCACTACTCTTGCAAACCCAACTCTACCAAGAAGCCTAGCAGACCCTTGATGTTGCCGATGACTTCTAGGACACACCCCGGCGAACCGAGGTATCGTGCCCGGTACTCTGCCACCTCTGGGCATTCAAGAATGACGTGGGCGGCTGTCTCCTCTGCCTCCATGCATGCTCTGCAGAGGGGGCTATCTGTTACATTCAGAGGTAATAATTCAATAGACGAACAAGACTTGGTACGACTGAATGGAGGAAGGGGGGCTGTGATTGGTGCTCCAGATGGCTGTTGTGTGGATATCGCGGGCAAGCCATTCAAAATAATAGTTCAAGGTTATTCTGAACGAAAACGTGGTACCACTAGATGGAGAGCATCCGTAATTGGTGCATTTCGAGGCAGCTGTGGTGGGGGCATCGTATCCCGGCCTATCGTATGACGTTGCCGCATTCAGAGGTAATCCAAACGCTATAATTCACTGTAGTATAAGGAAATTACCTCTAAAATGAGAAATACTTTTTTGGACAAACGTCCCTATAGGGAGATATCTCGACAATTGCTTCAAGAAATTGCATTTAATAGAGGCTTCTCCGCTCACACAACTGACGTAACCGTAACTGGCGTTCACAAGTAGTCACAGTACAGCTCTAGCTGGAGCATTTTAAACGTTCGCCTGTAAGGTAATTATTTACGAAATTTCTACGGCCCGTTGACCAGAAGGATAACGTCTGTAAATTCAAATAATTAATAGAATCAGGCGTTACTTTGCGGAAATCCATGCTAATTAAAACAAGATATATTACTTTGCTAATATACCGTGAGAAACAAAAAATCAAATCAATCAGAACCAGAGAAGTAATCAGAGAGATTTCTCGCGGATTAGCAATCTAATATATCTTGTTTTAATTAGTCTGTAAATTCCATTATTTTGGTGCCAAGCTGTAAAATGAACCCTGCCGATGTTAGGCAACATGTATATAACCATTTAAGAGGTGTGTTGTTTAACGCTGCAAGGACACGTCGAAAGCTGCGCCGCGGCGGCGCCGCACGCGCTCCGGACGCAAGAAGAGCGCGCGCATCCGCTCGCGCAGGCACGCCGTATGTTTAGTGTCATTACGTCACCAGTGCATGTCTAGTCTGGCTAAATTAGTGCTCATAAAGCCGGTTCACATTTATTCCAGTCCAGTGATCGAATCCAGCGCTGGAATGCTACTGGAAAAATGTGATCCAGCACTGGAATATATCATTCCATTTAGCATTCCATTCGAGTGACTGGAATGATGGTCTACTTTTGATTCCAGTAAGGCTAAGATGGTCGGCTGTTTATCATTTGTCACGTTCTAACAAGTATGTAAGCGCGAAAGTGACGGGCATAGGGACAAGTGATAAAAATGGAACCATCCTGTCACTGCAGCTCGCCCAATCCGGCGCCACTGGAATAATGTAAACATTATAGACCGTCAATCCAGTGCTGGATTAAACGTTCAATAGGTAAAACGTATTGTTTTTTGGTAACAGTCTTCATAAATTCACTGGATGATGAAAATTACTGGAATTAATGTAAACGATTTGATCCAGTACAGTGCTGGATTCGATTAATGGAATGTAGAATAGATGTGTACGAGGCATTTAGTGCCTTTGTTCAGTTTTGGCTCTTACTAGGAAACATGACGGTTAAGAACAAACTAATTCCAACGGCATTATAAATACCTGAGAGGTTATTAGAAGGGAGATGTCATATGGGTCATTGACAGACTGAAAGACATTGAAAATTCCTTCACATATTCCTCCTTCATGCCATAACGTACTTATTACCTACATTTTGCGTCCTACTACCATTTTTTATGCTGTGATATTGGAATACCACCATTATTTACATGTATAATACATTCATGCCACACCACGGATAATATATATAGATCGTGTAATTCACGACGACGCGCGCCAAGACCCGTATTGTCATGATATTAAAGGTTAGATTTGACAAATCTGCGCGTCATCGTGGATGACACGAACTATAATTAATAACTACTAACGTGTTAAAATGATTCGAAAGGTATATATGACGTTATCTATGAAAAGGGACCTTATTGTCGATGGCGCTTCCGCCGTCATAAACGATGCTCCGATACAAATATAACGCTGCGCGACGCAGTGCGGCGTAAGCGTCATCGACAATAAGGTCCCTTTTCAAGGTCCCTTTTCATAGATAATACCACATATGCTAGTTGTATTATTTTTCTTTGTCATTGCAGCATGGTTTTCGTTTTGTTTTGTGTAATGTAACCTTTTCAGTGTGCTGTAAAAATACCCATTTTTGATGAGATAATTTTTTTTAACATGTACGTTTATATTTTTGTTGTTATTCTAATTTGAAAATCAATAACATCATTCTGTATCACTAACTGATTAACAGGGAGTTGTTCGGAACTGTCAAATTTTTGTTCTAAATGACAGACCGATACCGTCCAGCGGACTGATAATGAAGTTGGCCCCTTAACAACTCAAAACTATTTAATTCTATTTTTACCAGACACAAGCCAGCGAAGAACTATGGGTGTCGGCGCACACAGAAGAAGACGCGTTAAAGAAAGCCTCCGCCAAGTACAACGTGCCAGCCTCCGACGTCAAACTGGTGCGCGACGAAGATGTGCTGGACACGTGGTTCTCGTCGGGGCTGTTCCCGTTCGCGATATTCGGGTGGCCCGACCAGACTGAGGATCTTCAGGTACGATCTCTTCTTGTTGCATCTCTCGTTATATCATATTTAGGTAAAAAGGATTAAGAGATGTATTCGCAGGAGACAGGGTTTATGAGACTGCTAGTTTAACAGTCCAGACGCGGTTTATTTATTTAGTATAAATTTTATTTTGACACTTGGAGAGACTTTACACCTCCAAATTTTATTAGTATTAGTACTCTGACATTGGGGACCTTTTACATCTCCAGATTTAATGTGTTTTTAACCATAGAGACTATACATCTATATTGTATTGTAGTAATTATTTATTTTAAGAATATTATAATGTAATGTTTAACCAGGTATTGGCTGTTGTATTTATAAATGTTGTTATGTATTTTTCATGTCACTATATGATGTTACTATAAATGTTGTATTGACTTGTAAAAGAGCCCTTGAGGCCTACTTGCAGAATAAATTTTTGAATTTCGAATTTTGAATTTTTTTTTGGAGGCTTAATGAAAGCCTCCACCAAATACATTGTACCGACTTCCAACGTCAAACTATGAGCGATGGAGATGTGTTGGACACTTGGTTATTGTCAGGTCTGTTCCCGTTCGCGATATTCGGGTGGCTCGACCAGATAGAAGACTTTGAGAAAACGAAGATATCGACCTGATGACGACCTGTCTGGCCTAGTGGGTAGTGAACCTGCCTATAAAGCCAATGGTTCCGGGTTCAAATCTTGGTAACGGCATTTATTTGTGTGATGATCATGAATCTTTGTTCTTGAGTTATGGGTGTTTACTTTGTATTTAAGTATTTATATATTATTTACGTCGTTGTCTAAGTACCGATAACAAGCCTTATTTAAAAAAAAAAACGATTTATTTATAATTATTACTTATTGAGTTTACTGTGGGATTTAGCCAATTTGTATAATAATGTCCTATAATATTTATTTATTTATCAAGTCTCAGATAGACCGTTCAGGAAAGCCTCTGCCAAGTACGACGTGACTGCTTTCACGAAAGTATCTTAGAAATGTAGGTCACGTATTTTTGTGAAGATGTCAGATTTATAAATCATTATTTCGTGATAAATGTAGTACACATACAATAGTAATAATACAAGGAAATTTAGAGCAATGACACATTGCTTAACACAAAACCTTATTCTCTCTCTCTAATAATGTTTAATTATCTTTACAGGCGTTCTACCCAGGGGCACTGCTGGAAACCGGCCACGATATCCTGTTCTTCTGGGTGGCGCGAATGGTGTTCTTTGGGCAGCGACTCATGGGCAAGCTGCCCTTCAAGTAAGTTTACAAGTTTAAACTGGGATTTAATGGATCTGGAACAGCGTGGCAATATTCAGACTGCATCTTTTATACTGCATCTTTTACAGTCATTCGCTAACTGCAGGTGTAAGTGTACTGTAATCAAGTATTTTTTGAACAGACGTGTCATCCACTAAAAGGAAATCATAATATCCAACTTTCAAGTCCAATCTTGTGCATCACGAACTTCCATTCCACAACCGTCAAGTTGATGGCCGCTTTGGAATTACTGTACCTAATCGAAAAACAACATTAGGACGTTTAATCATATCATCTCTGTCATATCTGTCGATCTTATTCGTCTTAAACATAAATCCACAGTTTACGAAACCCTCTAATTTATATTATCTTTGTTCAACAGAGAAATCTACCTGCACCCAATGGTACGCGACGCCCACGGCCGCAAGATGTCCAAGTCCCTCGGCAACGTCATCGACCCCGTGGACGTGGTACGCGGAGTGACCCTCGAACAGCTGCATAATCAACTGCTGGAGTCCAACCTGGACCCGAAAGAGATAGAGAGAGCTAAAGCGGGACAAAAGCAGGACTATCCTAATGGTATTCCGGAGTGCGGGACCGATGCGTTGAGGTAAGGGTTATTCTGGAACGTCTGGATTTCCAGGTGTTGACCAAATTTGCTTAAAACGGTGTATTATTGGCAATGTAATCGACCTGGTCCCTGGAGTTTAACAGTTGCATAACCAACTGCTGGAGTCCAACCTGGACCCGAAAGAGATAAAGAGAGCTAAAGCAGGACAGAAACAGGACTATCCCAATGGTATCCCTGAGTGCGGAACTGATGCTTTGAGGTCAGCAGGTTTCCTATTCCATCTTCTAGATTTCTTTATAACCATATTGCTGCAATATCTGTAGTTAAAACTGCGCTGAGTTTGCCTCTTGTGCTATGTAACACATATAAAACCATACTAGTGCAACATCTGTAACGTGACCTTTCCCACAGGTTCGCCCTGTGCGCGATGACGCAAGGCCGCGACCTGAACCTGGACGTGCAGCGCGTGCAGGGCTACCGCTTCTTCTGCAACAAGCTGTGGAACACCGCCAAGTTCGCGCTCATGTACTTCCCCAAGGACGCTGTCTTTGAAGTAAGCGAATGGTTTTATTGACTTCCCCGGACTGCTGTCCATCAAAATTGAGCTCCAAATCTACCTAATTGTAATGTTGCATTTCTCCTCATTATTACATGGCTCTAATGGCTGACATATCTTGATTTAAAAGTGTCTCAGCATAAAGCTGCGGAGACCTGCAGCGCTGGTATTGTTTATTATTAATTGCACACAGATTTATTTTGCACAGATATTTGTTTCTGAGTCGTGGATGTTTTCTATGTAAGTATTTAAGTATTTGCATAATTTATATATGAGTACCCACAACACAAGCCTTCTTGGCTTACCGTGGGACTTAGTCAATTTGTGTAAGAATGTCCCTATAATATATATATTTTTCTTATTTTTTATTTTTTTATTTGATACACTAGCAGCTCTTGTAGCTGATGCATGTATATCGCAGCACTTGTGTTTATTTTGCACTTTTTAAAGTTCTATAATGTGTATCTAGTCTATTTTGAAAGAATTCACCGATGGTGCACTAACAACAGTATCTGGTAGAGAGTTCCACACATTTACTACACGATTTGCCAAGAAGTGTTCCCTAGGGTTGCTAGCACATGGAGGTTTGATTAGTTTTTAGAGTTCCGTACCCAAAGGGTAAAACGGGACCCTATTCTGTCACCAGGCAGTCATGAACCGTGATAGCTAGACAGTTGAAATTTTCACAGATGATGTGTTTCTGTTGCCGCTATAACAACAAATACTAAAAAGTACGGAACCATCGGTGGGCGAGTCCGACTCGCACTTGTCCGGTTTTTTTTAGAGTGTCCTCTCAACCTTACATTCTGGCCTAATATGTATAGGTATTTAATATTTGGAACATTGTAGTGTCCAGACAAGATTTTGTATGTCTCAATAAGATCACCTCGCATCCTTCTGTCCTCCAATGTTGTAAGACCTAATTCCTGAAGCCGTTCTTTTGAAGCCGTTTAGTTTCTCTTCGGTGAACTTTTTTCAATAACGAATAGAATCAGGCGTTACTTTGCGGAATATATTAATTAAAACACAAAATATTTGTTTGCTAATCCGCGAAAAGATAACGTATTAGTCAGTCAGTGCTAACCCGTTATACTTACTTGCGTAGGCATCCTCAGGAGATGTTGACGGTCCGAAGTCCGACGACTGAATGAGCTGTCTAGAATGGTCGGCCATATTGCAAATTGCATATTGAATGTTGCGTCGTCGCCGTTATTACGAATTTTTTCATCTCACTCGCGCTTGCACAGTAGAGGCCAAGGTATAAATATGGCCGACCATTCTAGACACCTCATTGTCGGTCATGTCGGACTTCGGACTGCCAACATATCCTGAAAATGCCTCGTAGAGAGGCGAAACACGTGTCAAGTTTTGTACTTTCGGTGGTGGATTGTTATATTTCTTTTAGCGGTGGGAGGGTGGGAACATTAATTGCATGTAAAAATACGTAAGTATAACGGGTTAGCACTGATTGACTAACACGTTATCTTTTCGCAGATTATCAAACTAATATTTTGTTATTGAACTTTTTCCAGCAATGTGATGTCCTTTAAAGTAGTATTCTACCAGAACCTGAAGGGTAGTGACGCTAAAGATGCTGCACAAAGTGTACTACATGCCGATTTAGGCTATTTAGATTGTTAGGTAGTTATAAAACCGATATAAACCGATATTGTGAAGTACTAGTTTTCCCCAGGTGTTCCCACCCACGCTCCCCAGCACGCTGGCGCCGATGGACCGCTGGATGCTGTCCCGCGCGGCGCTGGCGGCCAGCAAGGTGAACGCCGGCTTCCAGACCTACGACTTCCCGTCCGCCACCACGCACTGCTACAATCTGTGGCTGTACGACCTCTGCGACGTTTACCTGGTAAGGAATTAGTGAAGCTAGTCGTGTATTATCCTCTAGCGGTCCACCATACAAGAAAAATGGACAGTCATATTTGTGCTAACCCCTTACTGCATGTAATAAAAAATATTTGTTTAAATTTGAACTTCAATAGCTGTCAATAGAGTTGAAAATTAAAATATTTTATTGAATTTGTTTTGTTATAAAATCAAACTAGACAAAACAAAAGCAACTCTGTTCCATTTAATAATGATTCAAATTTAATTGGACGTACTTTGTACTAGTATCAGGACTCTGAACCCCAACAGGATATATTCCAGATACCAAAATAACATTTTTTTTTATACTACGTCGGTGGCAAACAAGCATACGGCCCGCCTGATAGTAAGCAGTCTCCGTAGCCTATGTACGCCTGCAACTCCAGAGGAGTTACATGCGCGTTGCCGACCCTACACCCCCCCCCCCCCCCCCCCCCCCCCCTTTTAAGCTCTGACAACCTTACTCACCGGCAGGAACACAACACTACATTTTGACTGACCCAATTTTTAAAAACGTCCCGTTATTTTATAGTAGAGATAGAAATATCAGGTGACTTGTCGGTCTTATGTCAGGTTGTAAACTATTGAACTAGGCCGCAACCGCACCAAAGATATGTATAACTTTGTATAAGATAAATAAACTCTTAGAAAAAAACGTATTTATGCTCGTCCTTTGGCACTCGTAGATGGCGACACCGTTTGATATTTAACACATATCAGTGAAAGAACATGGAGTTTTAGAATCTTATACCTTTAAACGAGCAATTCTTGTATATATATATTATATATAAATATATTTCTGTGATCTCGAAAACGGCTCTAACGATTTCGCTGAAATTTGGTATATGGGGATTTTTGGGGGTATACAATCGATCTAGATTAGTCTTATGTTTGGGAAAACGCGTGTTTTCGAGTTTTCAGGCGTTTTTTCTTTCGACGCAGAATATGGTCGCTAATTTCGTGTTGCCGGCCACTGTCCGTCTGGCCCAGCGGGTTAAGACGCGGACTGCTAGAAACGAGTGTTACGGGTTCGAATCTCGCCCGGTGATTTTTATATATATATGTTCAAGTTTATATTTATTTTTTAATTTTTATTATTTTAGACAAGTTTAATTTAGTAAAAAATGTAGTTAAGATTATCACCTATACACCACCATAATACAATAAATAGTTACAACCGAGCAAATCTCGGTCGCCCAGGTACTTGTGTCTAAAGATAGCATTAAATTTAGTTGAATACAAAATTTACTTTGACAATACGCCTCTATAGTCAATTCTCTATGATCGCGCACACGATTTTGAGCCGACATTAAAAATGCCGGGTCTTGTAAAATTGTTCTCTGCATATTATTTTTACACTAATGTGTGATTCTATTCATTCATTTAATTTCTTTTCTAATCTAGATATATTTATCAAAATACCTTCCATTTTACCCGTTTTAGAGTGACAGATCAAAATCATTAAAACCCAAATATACAAAGCTTCACCTGTAATATTAGTAGGATTCACACGAATATGTCATGTATGTTAAGGTTGTCTGGAAGAGGTTGCTTTTTAGCGATAAGACCGCCTGTTGTTTACCTCTTCTTAATGTGCTGTAATTGTATTGTTTCTGTATTGAGGTGTGCAATAAAAAATTACTGTACATATGCTGCTACTTTACCGCACTAGTGCGATAATTAGCACATTACCTAACTATGTCGAAAATTTAAAGGGCCATATGTACTGTAAAACGTTGTACGATACATGTGCGAATAGGTAATTCGCAACTCGTGTCGATTTAAAACACTCCCTTCGCGCTTTAATATATCCCACTCGATGCGAATTTCCTATTTTTCGCACTTGTATCGTAATGTATTATTGTATTGTATTGTACTATTTTCCAGGAATACCTCAAACCCGTATTCGCCTCCGGCACGGACGGCGCGAAGGAGGCGGCCTGGCGCACCCTCTACACGACGCTGGACTACGGACTGAAGCTGCTCAGCCCCTTCATGCCTTTCCTCACTGAAGATCTGTATCAGAGACTACCTCGAAAGGACAGGAGCTGCGAATCGATCTGCGTGGCTAGTTATCCTACTGTAAGTTGAATAAACCTCTTGGCGGGGTTTCTATTGTTTCCCATAAAGTTCTAAGTCATAATGTTGACGACCGGTTTGGCCTAGTTGGTAGTGACCCTGCCTACGAAGCTGATGGTCCCGGGTTCAAATCCTGGTAAGGGCACTTATTCGTGTGATGAGCATGGATATTTGTTCCTGAGTTATGGGTGTTTTCTATATATTTAAGTATTTATAAATATTTATATATTATATATATCGTTGTCTAAGTACCCTCAACACAAGCCTTATTGAGATTACTGTGGGACTTAGTCAATTTGTGTAATAATGTCCTATAATATTTATTTATTTAATGTTACATATGTTGATGTTGTTTGCCCGCATTTTCGAAAAAAAAAAATTACTCTCCCATAGAAATGAAACAGCTAATTTTTTTTTGGGATTTCGGGGTTGGTCCCAGAGTAAAAGTTGCTCAGTATGACCTATATATTCAGCCCATAAATTGTTACAGGTGACTAAATAAACAATCTGAATAACATAGTGCATTGACCCCTGGAACGCCGAACCGACAAACATACTTGTACCCGTTAAATGCCTAGTGCCGGATTCGTCCCATCCCCCTCAAACGCCGGATAGGCTCGCGTACGTGCACCCGTTGACTGCCGCGACTTATACTCATATTGCATTGAAATGCAAGTAATATAAAACTCTATTTGTAAGTGTTTAGATCTCAAAATTAAGTTAGAATATGCTAGAATAAATTTGGTGACTGATAAGGCACAAGGCAGTTGAGACAGTTTGTACAGATCTGGGACTAGGCAGTAGACGGGTACAAAAATTGAAGACCCTCTGGCAATTGACAGGACTGGTACGGATCAGGCACTAGGCGTCCCAAGGGTCAATGCAATTGTCGCATACTACCACCAGTGTTGCCTTAACAAATAATACAAAGAAACGGCATTTGCAGGAATCCGACGCCCCCTGGCGCTCCGAAGACCTGGAATCCGACGTCGACACAGTCCTCAAAATGATCCACCTCATCCGCTCAACCCGCGCCGAGTACAGCCTCACCAACAAGCAGAGGACCACCGCACACCTCGTGTTGAGTCCCGAACTTAAGGTGGCTGAACTCAAGGGACTGTTCAAGAATTTGCAGGGTTTGGCGAACAGTGAATTGTCGGAGGAAAAGCCGCCGGTTGGATGTTCTATATTGACAGTGTCGGATAAAATTGAAGTGCATCTTGTGCTTAAGGTTGGTATTCTATATTTAATATTATTCTTATTGTTGTAGAAGTCATTAATTTAGTATTAGAATGACTTTTTGTTGTTTTGTTAACGATGAATTCACTATATTTAATTTGACCCTAATTTAAGTATTTAATGTATGTACTAATTATATGCATTAAATATTATTCGACACAATGTATATTGTTAAGAATAAAATAAAATAAAAATAATAGCTCAGACTCAGTTAAAGCCCGACCACAAATATATGATCATTGTCAAGAGGGCGCTGTTATTCTCATGTATAGGTTGACAGTTCAGTTTAGTATGATAAATTTAGTTGCAATGAAATTCCACAATATGGCGCGTGATCATATATTCCTGTTCAGGCTTTAAACACATAAGACTGAAAACCGCTTGCGCACGTGAAGGACAGAACACACGCAATGCGACAAAATTAAAAACACGTTTTAACATTCCTGACAACATAGTTAAAACAACCTACGTAATTTGGTCGCGTTATTTATTTCCCACCATAAAAACGGTGGGTAACAAAAAACGTCTACGTCACTTAGGACTTTTTAGAAGTAGGCAGAAGGGAAAAGTGAGACTATGACAAGGGCAAACAATAATATCGCTTTTTCTGCTACTCCTACTGAAATATACATAAGACTATCCTGTTCTGTCAGTTCCCCGCACCACATGCCCAATCCATACTAAATACTAGATTCGTGCCTCGTTCTCAGTTCTGAGGGCCTACCGCGAACCACGTTCGACGTGTTACCTCTCTGTCGCACTTGTAAATTCGTACGTAAGTGTGACAGGGAGGCAACACGTTGAACGTGGTTCGCGGTAGGCCCTCTGAGCCTAAAGTGGCAGAGTTAAAGGGCCTGTTCAAGAACCTACACACACATGTGTGTATGTAACATGTAGTTCACCATTAAGTTTTAATAATACACGAAACTGGATGCTACTCATCTTGACATATCTCAAAGCGCACTTTTAATTTATTTGGCTTAGTTACTTTCTTATCCCTTTATTCATAAACGTCTACTAAAGTTAACAAGCCGCTAATAATCGTTTGTCCCTTTCCATCATACTGATACATCGGAAAGGGACAAACGATTATTAGCGGCTTGTCAACTTTAGTAGACGTTTATGTTATGAATAATTTTTTTTTTTTTTTTTTCTTTATTTAGAAACAAACAGTCTCTTATATTCATAAATTTTTACAATATAGGGTAATAGACTTATAGACCTACAGTTTCCTTAAATATAGTATGAAAACCATATAACCTAAATATATATAATTACTAAACTAAACCTGAAATTCTAAGTTGCCAAATTGAAGTTACAAATAATGCTCGTACATCCTAACAAAAATAAAAGCAAAGATGAAGTACATTGCAATAACACTAATAACAAACAATAATTGTAATTAAAGTTAACTATCTAATTTAAGTCCATTAATACATTTCAATGTAAGTTGTTTGAAACTACCGAACTTTTCACTGAAAATATCTACATTTTGAAACTTATCATCATACATCCTGCATGCTCTTCTAATGAAACCGTTTCTCGCATATGCGGTTCGACTACGAGGAATATAAAAGAGGTTCTTCTTTCTACATGCTCGCTCACAACGACGGGGTACTCTAAATGAAACAGATTTTAATAACTCAGGGGCGTCGATGATGTTGTTAATGACTTTATAGAGAATTATAATATCAGTGCGTTCGCGACGCAAGCTCAAGGGTAAAATATTATGTCTTTTCATAGCGGTAGTGTAATCTATGTATTTATTTCCAGTGCGATATTCAATTGCTCTTACAAACTTCTTTTGCACTCTCTCTATTCTATCGCCATGAATTTTATATAGCGGGTTCCACACTGAACTAGCAAATTCTAATCGACTACGGACATAACTATTAAATAATATCTTATACGTCGAAGGTCTCCTGAAATCTTTACCTACGCGCAATATGAATCCCAACTGCTTAAAAGATTTATTTAAGATATTATCAATGTGGGGAATAAGGGGGTTAGGCTCCAAAAAATCAAAGCTTGTAACGAAACTCCAACTTTTTTTACAGGGGCTTATCGACCCTCAAAAGGAGATAACCAAGCTAGAAAAGAAGAAAGACACCCTGTCTCAAACTATCACAAAGTTATCCCAAGCTATGGCGGCGGAAGACTATGCGACCAAAGTGCCCGCCGACGTCCAAAAAGGCAACAGCGAGAAACTGACGCAGTCCCAGGGAGAAATCGCGAGGTTACAGGCCGCTATAGAAACCCTCAAACTTATGTAACCGTTGACTAGATAGACAATTTGTTAACCAATTTTAAACTCTATGCTTGAAGCATTAGGGTCACGAATAGTATTCGTCTAATGACTAGTGATACCACAGATAGGGTATAAATATTTTGTATATTGAGTTTTCAAATTGGCAATTTTAATGGGTTTATTTTCACAGGCAGAATCTGTGTTGTAAATGAAACGTGCTAGTTTAAGCGGAACATTGTTACATCTGTTTATTTATTTATTTTGTTTTTGCAATAAAATGTCGCTTTTTTACAGAATGTCTATTTTTTCTCAAGTTAGTCTTAGCCCGAATTTAGATTCTAGAAAAAAAGGTGACAGCTCTCTTTATGCTCTAGATATGATGTGTGTATATAGTGTGTATCCTACTCTACACACTGACAACAATTTAACCTCTCGTGTGCCAGGATAATTTTTACTTATAGTTTCCTCGAGTATAGAGCAAAGAGTATAGAGTCTGCGGTAAGAGAAGAGTCGTGAAATGTATGGGGCCCATTACATTCCACGACTCTTTCCGAAGAGACTACGAGAGCTCCATCTTTGTGTTTCACATGACACGGCAAATTCCCAAAAATGAAATTACAATCCAGCTGGAAGGCTTAACCTTCGCTTATGAGATCAAGTTCAAGCTAAATGCAAATTAATATGATGAATATTGGTCTATTGGAGAAAATATTATTCTACTCGACGGTAGATGGCGCTATTTTCATAATTTATCGTGTGTGCCAAAATTTCCGAACGAACGCTAGTTGTCAAACTGACATTGATGTTTGTAGGTTATACTTCACCATTTTTGTTTTTATTGGTATTTCATGACCAAGCAAAACAGTTTCACTAGAAAATAAATACAAAATTCTGATAAAACACCTAAGAAATGGAGTTCCCTACATTAGGCGAACATTGCACGTTCCAAAACTGTAATCAGATTGATTTTCTACCGTTACAATGTAAATGTGGGAAGGTTTTCTGTCGTGAACATTTTACCGAGCACAGCTTGTCGGGAGAGTGTGAGTTAGCGCCCGAACCGAAGGAGATAAAGCTGAAGAGCGATGATCAGATATTCCGATGTTCGTCAAAGGGCTGCCGGAAGGGTAGCTTGCACGAAATATTGTGTCCGAAATGTCAAAAACACTACTGTATTGAACACCGATTTCATCCGTAAGTATTCCTTTAAACAAATCTAAAATAGAGCGTTTCTATAGTGTCCATGACTAGCTTTAACTATATGACTTTAAACTATATAGGTATAAAAGATTAAGACCTTTATATTTATTTATTTATTTAATCTTTATTGCACATAAGAAAACACACTGTACAATAGGCGAACTTAATGCCGTAAGGCATTCTCTACCAGTCAACCTTTAGGCAAAGCAGATAAGTTGTAGGCGGTACCTTTCAATATCAATTCTTTATTTGTTTGTCACAGGTACATAAATAGGTGGTAACTAAGTATGCTAAGGAACAGCTATGATGTGCCTTTTGGCGTACGAAATAACTTCTTATTATGTAACTATATACATACACAATTTTTTATTTACATTATTTAATGGGTAATGAGGTAATAGGAGGATCCACACAGAGCGAGCATACGCACTAGGCAAGCTCGCGCATAAAACAGCCAGTGTAGACGTGCCTCGGCTGACTCGTCTACACCGGCCGTTTTGTGCGGGAGGAGAACACTCTGTGTACACCCGTCTAATGAGATTGGCATATGCAAACATAATTTAATAAGTCAATTTATATATATAAAATAAAAATGACAAAGGTTCATGTTAAGCTATGCTAGGCAATAATTATGCTAATAAATTACAATTAATTAATTCTTTCAATTTTGATTCCTAAGTTAACTGATTTAATTTTTTCACTGAATGGGATTGTTGTATCAACTTATCGAACCAACATTTGCTTTGTCTTTCAGTGAATTTCCAGCATTTGATTGCTAACAATATTTATATTTCTACCTACCTTATAACTGCATTTCAGGTCATGCCCAGAGATTGATGATGAAACAATGGCACACAAAATTGAACAGCTAGAGGCACCAAGACGTCAGTTCCATGAGGCCAACAAACATTTGCAAGAGAAGGTATAATTCTTTTTGCATTACTCAGTTTGCAAATGTATTGATGCATGACTAGAGGGCTGGGTCGTATCTAAAGCAGAAACACTTTCCAGATAGATTTCTGTACATTGACCGGCATGTTGCTATCTCTATTGCAGGCGCATAATTATATTGCTATCCCACCCATGATGCCAGTTGTCCATGTCACTGTGCGAGTGAATGAATGAATAAATGAAATAGCCTTTATTTCAGACAAGTATTTTGTAAGTACATTTCATATATATATATATATATATATATATATATATATATATATATATCTAATTTCCATCTGTATGCCTTTTGTAGGCAAAACCTCCCCTAACTGTTTCCATTTATCCCTATCCCTTGCTATTGTAGTCCAGCAACCTCCTGCTGCGCTCTTAATCTCATCATCCCATCTTCTTGTTGGCCTGCCACGCTTCCTCTTTTTGTCTCTAGTAAAACAGTACATTATTGCTTTAGACCACTTTTCTCTCCTTCTAATTGTGTGACCTGCCCATTTCCATTTTAACTTCTTAATTGTTGTAGTAATATCTTTTGTTTTAGTACATTTCTTTATATCTATATTTCTAACTTTATCAGTCACTTACCCATCATACTTCTCTCCATAGCGTTTTGACAAATTTCTAGCTTTTTGTAGTGGGATTTGTTAAGTGCCCATATTTGGCAACCATAAGTTAGAACAGGAAGTATACAGGTATCAAACAATTTAATTTTTATGGTCATACTCATTTCCTTATTTTTCATAACTTTTTTAGGTTCCAAATGTTCCAATGTACTCGCATGACAGCAATATAATTATGCGCGTGCTATAGAGATAGCAACAGGCGTGTCAATGTACGAAGATCTATCTGGAAAGCATCTCTTCTTTAACACAGCGGATCAGCATTGCCATACAAGTGGCATCGCTGCCAGCCTACTGGGAATGCTGCTAATAGATAGTGATTTGGGGCAAATTTTCTATTTATATTTTATTTTTAAGTTTAGTTTTTAACTTTCTTTTGTAATTTTAACTTTAAGGCATAATTGAATTGTTTGTTTAAATTACTTGTTAGTTTGATCAATAAAAATATATTGTAGAATAGATGCACTTGACCAGGTGTATGTGATAGTCAGATTCTTTGCTGTGCTTTTACTTATCGTTGGATGAATCAAGTATCCAAACAAATGTCCTAGAAATTCTGTAATGATCTTCTTCTTCTCACGAGCCTATTTCCCATGTCTCTTGGGGTCGGCCCTCCTAGTCCTAAGACGCCATTCTGGGCGTTTTTGTGCAATTTCGGGTTTTAAATCCGTCGTCTTCATGTCCTTGGAAATGGTTCCTGTAATGATATCTTTTTGGTGATTCTGTAATGATATCTTTTTTTGGATTTAAGTGGTGATTTATCTGCATTTTTTAGTAAGTATAGAAATTTCTTGGTTGCAGGTGACAGAAAATATAAGAAAAGCACTCCAATCAACAGCAAAAGTGAAAACAGCCTCGAAAATCCATCTCATGAGAATAAAACAAAAAGCTAAAGGCCCTAAGTCTGTCCCCGCTTCTGATCGGGTTTACTTTGCTATTGGAAAACCAAAAAACATGGAAGCCAAGTCTATGAAAGTCATTGAAGATGTGGAAAAATTAGTGGCCTTAGAATCTGTGACCTTAGATCCTGATTTAAAGGATTCTGTGCCAGTATTTATAAGCTCAAAATGGAGTTTAGGCAGAGCAATAGACAGTATTTGTGAAACTTGTGACATTAAGAATGAAAATAACAAAATGAGTGATGTGAAACTGAGGCTGTTCCGACAGTTGGACGGATACTGCATCAGTCCTCAGAAGATGGATGGGGAAATCGGAGAGCTGATGAAGCAAGAGGTGTTGCTGGAAGGTGACAAGTTAGTGGTAGAGTACATTGACAGTAAAGTGTTAAGTAATATTTCAGAAAATGCTCAGATTTTCTTGAGCTGATGTATGTATCAAAAACAATAGTAAAGTCATTGAAAACACTTGTAGTGTAGTTTTTCTTACCATTTTCATCAGTGTATCTAATAATTGCATAATTTTAATTGTATATTTCAGTCTGATTTAGTTGAATACCAAATTAATTACTTACCATTTTAAAAATGAATGCCAAGGACACTCATTTTAAAATAATTAGCAAAAACAAAGATTTTTTTAATTGGAATAGTCAGGTCAATAAAAAACAATATAATAAATAAATTATCTAATAAGCATAAAATTACAAATATCATTAACAAACGTAAATTAAAGCAGTTCCCCATTTTCCTTGCTAATTTGCGAGGTGCTCCTCCCATACTGTACTAGTGGAATAAGCGGCGCCGGCGCCGACTGCTGAGTATGCGCAGTAGCGGGGGGCGTGGCCGCCAGCTTGTACCGTTCCACCAACCAATTGCAGCGTCCGCTGCGCGCGATCAAATTTATCAAGTCCCTGCGGTACTGCTTTGTGAGTATTGCGTAAAGGAACGGATTAGCGCACGCGTTCAGCGGATAAAAAAATACTAGCAGCACTTTTCCGTGGCTCACGTCGACTAGAGGAACCCCCGCGAGCGCTGTCACTCCGAAAAACGCAACTGGCGCCCAGCAGAGTAAATCCGTACCGATTAGTAAAGCCATTTTGTTGGCGATGCGTCGTTCTGCAGCCGCCGCTGCTCCTCTGCCTCCGTACTTTTCTCCACCGCCTCCAAGCGATCTGTATATCCCCACATAGCATACCACTATTATCACCCACGCTACAGCATTGAAAAGGAACAGAGATCCTTGATACACTGCATCTGAGGTCGATGAACTCTTAACAGGCAAGCAAATAGAAGTAGAAGAATAATCTGACACGCCAGCCAGAGGCAACCCGGCCATGTGAATAGAAAACAGCCAGCCACCGATCATGATTTTAGCTGCCGTTCCCAAAGAGATTCTCCTCTCCAAATATATCGCAAAGGTAATCGCGAACCAGCGTTCCAGAGTCACTATAGTTAGAGTAAAGACTGATAGCTGTCCAGAAAAGACAGATAAGAATCCAGCGATTTTGCATCCGACTCCATATTGCCAGTCGTAAGCGTAGTTGAAGAATTCTCCGTAAGATTGTAAGTCTACTACAGCTAACATGAAGAGGTAGATTCCAGTGCACAGGTCAGAGAAGGCGAGATGACACATAAGGAAGCGCGGGACGGTAAGTTCCGAGCGGTTGGCGAGAAGGACGATGAGTACAGCGAGGTTGCCGACGACGGCCGCGGCGACCACGAACCAGACGCTGGCGCGCAGCCACGTCCAGCCCATCACGTCCTCGCACGGGTTGAGAGCGTCGGGGAGGGGCGTGCAGTTCACCACGCGTAGCCTGTTGACAAAAATTTGCGTTAGTTCATCCCCTTATTGACTCGTGAGGTCTGAATGATCTTGAGAGATATCTAATAGCCAGCAGGCGTATCTTCGCAGTCGCACGATATGTCAAGATATTGCTCTAGACTAGACTCTCACTAAAGCGCCGTGTCCGAAAGGGACTTGTGCTTTGTGCTGCAAAAGTACCTATGATGTGATGTAATGCGCGACTATAGGCAACATGCCTACTGTATCATATTTGACAAGCAAGATTGCTCAGTTCTCTACGCTTGAACATGGTAGATCTCATCTAATCAAACTATGTGACTAAATCGTTAGCTTTTGAACAAGTGTGGTGCAGGACATCGAACAGTCGCTGAACTAATTAAGAGCCCTATTGACACCGTCTGGATGAAGACCCGATTGAAATACTCGTACATATTATGGTGCAAAGGGAAAGATGAGGTACGCGGCGCGCGGATATAATGACCGTTGCTCATGTTCTGTTAGTGTTCAAAAAGGAAAGCTAGGCTCTCCAAAACATGTCGTGCGAATGACTAAAAATACGTGAGTTACCTAAACCGTAAAATTAGCTTGATGCTAGTAAGCCTCACGACAGTTTAAATTCGAAAGATATAAAGGTCTTAAGCTTTTACATCTTACTTGGCGCTGAAGTTGCCGCACTCCAGCATCTCGGCGCCGGTGGTGTTGACGGCCTCGTGAAACATTTCATCGTCGTATTCGGAGCTGACGTCGCCGCTGTAGTCGAAGTCGAACATGTTTGGTGAGTAGTCTTCGCTCGTTGTTGCTGTTGACTCGTCTTCTTCTGAACTCCTGGAGAAAGAGTTCAAAATGTTAATAAATCGATTTACAATAAGGTGTTACACTTCTGAAGTCACGCGTACATATACTACGTTAACCGCCTACCATCAGGCAGGCTGTATGCTTATTTGACGTGATAAATAATGATTAGGTAGTTAGAATAATTACTATAATTGGCTTAGAACCGTTGCAAACAGCGTACTAAAAGAGGTGTTGCTCAGCACCCAATACGGTCTGAAAGGGATGAAGTATCAATAAAAAGTGTATAATAATTTAGGATTTGACTTAAGCCGTGCGTATTGTTAAGAGCTCGGATACTTATTTTCAGTAATCAAAACAGTTGAAATGCCAATCACTTAATTATTTAGGGGTCTATTAAGTGTCACCGCGTATTTTTACCAACTTAGTTCAGTTCGTAGCGAAACGCTTACCCTTGTAGTTCCGCTACTAATCGTTGAGTGTCGATTTTTCTGATAGGCTCCAAGGATCTCTGTCGCCTCTCTGCAGATTTTGCGTTTTGAGCACATTTCTGAAAACATATACATTGTTATAAAACATCTCCCTTTAGCATAAATCGCGTAGGACACAACTCACTAGTGCCGCTCACGGCAACACATATTAGTATACAAATTTTCTCATAGTCGTTTTAGGAGAATGGAAGAGAAGAACATGTTGTGCCGACCCCACATAACGTGGGATAAGGGCAGGAGGAAGAAGAAGAAGAAGAGTCATGCATAGTCAGCATCATCAACAGCTTTTGTAAAAAATAAAAATAAAAAACATTTATTTCGAACGACACAATCCATATTTTGTTAGTTACCAATATACTTAAATTACTATGTTATGATTTATGGCGTTATGTTAAGCTATTATGAGAGATTGGTAGATTCTGATTCTGACGCGTAGTCTGAACTGCTACTTTTGATGCCAACTGTAAATATTTATGCTATTCGCGCTCTTAGTCAACGCTTCACGCTAGTTTAGAGTCTGTTTTCAGTATTCTGTCTCTTTCAGTTGTTTTATGTAGAGTGCATAGAATGCATGGCGCGCTGGTTCGTGGCGCTCGGGAAACGCGAACGCAAGACAGTGGAAATGGTGGGTCAAGTGCGCCTCCTTCAGGCTCTCTCTTTCATCTTCATTTCATGACGTCCGTGCTTCGGGTACTGATACAGCGCAACCAACTGTCATCATTGGGGGGCCTTTGCGGCCCCCCCCACACCCCCCGCACGACGGTAGTGACTATGACTCTCTTAAGATAGCTTGTTTTATCAAATGGGCAACAGTGGAAGCGTATAGTGTTGAGTACTCTACCTCTTTCAGTTGTTTTATGTAGAGCTCATAGAGTGCGTGTCTCGCTGGATCATGGCGCTCGGGAAACGCGAATGCACAGCAGTGGAAGTGGTGGGTTAAGTGCGCCTCCTTCAGGCTCTGTAACACATGCAAATTATTTGAAAAACTTTTAACACACGTAAATAGTAAGTTTACTCAACTTTTGGGAACCAACCAAATTATTACGACGCCTGACTATAAATTCGCCTAGTTTTTCAAATTTTTTTTTATTGCGAAAAGGTAAGCATTTAACCACAATCTCACCTGATGGAAAGTGCCGATGCAGTCTAGGATGAAACATGCTTGCCTAAAAGATGTCTCTTCACTCTCGATTTAAAAAGGTCCAAGTTATAGTGAATTTTCATATACTCGAGAAATTGGAACGACGACGAGGGTACCGACGAGACGGGGTAGCCTACATGTCCAGGGCATTAGTCGCGTAAACCGAAAACGCTGATTCGAATCCAGCCTCCACCACTGGAGGTTCTGCCGGCCTAGCCAAAGTGACAATCGTTATCGCTACGACAACGAAACGCTTTGTGTCTCTATCACCCTTCCTTATTAGTGCGACAGTGACCGTTGCGTTTCGATCGCTACGGAGCGTAAGCCATTTGCATTTTGGCTACGCGGCCTGGTTACAGTTTCTTTTGTATATGACATCTATATATTTACGATAAGAAAACGATAAAATAAATCTTTGTACCTAAAGCATTTAAAACCGCTTGTACAATGGTCTGTGCTCTGAGGAATTGTTTGACATGATGCCAACGGCCACTTTCTATCACCGCACCGCTCGCCGTCGGCAGGGTGTTCATCCTCACACCTTAGAACCTAAATGGTCGCGTACTGTGCGGTTCAAGAGGAATTTCCTCCCGCGGACGCTCCGGCTGTGGAATGAGCTCCCTTCCGAGGTTTTCCCGAGGGTCTACAGTATGGGGTCCTTTAAAAAAGGAGTGTACAGGTTTTTAAAGGGTCGGCAACGCGCATGTAACATCTCTGGAGTTGCAGGCGTCCATAGGCTGCGGTGACTGCTTACCATCAGGCGGGCCGTATGCTTGTTTGCCACCGTCGTGGTATAAAAAAAAAATTAACAAAGCCCGCCACGATTTTTCATTCCCTTTTCAATTTGACATGGTGCCATAGTGGATCAGGGTTTATTTATGATGAGCTAAATTCTTATTGCCATACTAAAAAAACAAGAGAATGAGTCTTATGGTATGTGAATAAGGAATACAATTGCATGAGTTTTAATTGCATATTAGCACGCAGCAGAAGGTTAAAGCTTATAAATAACGGCTTTTGGGTGGCGTCTCGCGGTATAAGTCGACGTACAATATGTGCTAGATGAAGTGGGATTTAGCGTAAAGCCAATAAAAGCATTAAAAAGCTATGCTGCTCCAGATAATTGAATTGGATGTAATCCCTGAGGCCAATTCGAACATACGATTTTTATGTCAAAATATATCTAAATGACATAAATATATAAATATTATAGGACATTATTACACAAATTGGCTAAGTTCCACAGTAAGCTCATTAAGGCATTTAAGGCTTGTGTTGTGGGTACTTATACAACGATATATACATATAATATATAAATATTTATAAATACATAGAATACATCCATGACTCAAGAACAAATATCTGTGTTCATCACACAAATAAATGCTCTTACCGGGATTTGAACCCGGGACCATCGGCTTCATAGGCAGGGTCACTACCCACTAGACCAGACCGGTCAGAATTTTGTTATCATCTGCCCTCGCGTCTCTCTCGCGTCAATACATTTACCTAAGTAGGAATAAATATATGAACGAAATGCACGCGAGTAAAATAACAAAATTACATAATTTTGACATTATGGCAAATCCATGACGTGATATAGGGAGCGTGCATGAACTGTAGGAGGCAGCACAGGAGCCGTCAGAGTTTTGGCGCGAGGCGTAAATTTGATGTTTATTGTTCCGATGTAGCCCACAAGATGGCAGAACCTAATATGCACAAGAAAACATGTAACGTGTAAATGTGCATGTTTATGGTTCCGATTCAGGCCACAAGATGGCAGACCCTCCAACGCGCACGGTCCCTATTACAATCATAATACGCCTCTACATAGTTTACCTGTAAATCGTATATCGATGGGATGTATTTGAGCGCGGGGGTGCGCTCTATCTTGAGTATTTCTAGCTTTTCTAATCCTTTTATGGGTAACGAGGTAATTGCGGTGTTGCTTAAATCTCTGCAACAAATCAAACATAATTAAATTACCTAATTTTACTGTTCAACTTATTTGTATTTTGAGTCCCGCGCGGCTGTTTCGGAGAGCCTAGAGCCTATTGGCGTTATTCATAAACGCATTACTGGTCTGAATTAGCTATGAATCGTTTGCCTTTATCTGTCATTTTGACTTATGTATTTGTAAGAAAGGGATAAACCATAATGTAACTAAATCAGGCCATATGGCTATGTCTCCATTATTAAACACAAACTCCCCTTATTCATAAACGTCTACTAAAGTTAACAAGCCGCTAATAATCGTTTGTCCTTTTCCATCATACCGATACGTCGGAAAGGGACAAATGATTATTAGCGGCTTGTTAACTTTAGTAGACATTTATGAATAAGGGGGTAAGTAATTAGAAGTCATACTCTACGGTCTCATTTGATTCGTACGATGTTAAATTACAAAAATAAACCTTTTGTTCTGGATTACACTTACGAAGTCATTCTGCTACCTAAAACATTGCGTTTTAAACAGTTTATAGTTTAAATTGTTGGCCAAACATACAGTTGCTAATTGTAAGGTTGGAAAATTAAACGAATTATTATGTTGAGTTGCCTCTTGATCATTCGCCAAAATGAAAATATGCAAATAATTAGTTGTGAAATGATATTCGTCAAAATAATTTTTGGTAATAATTTAGAGATCCAATATTTCCCTTCCGTGAACTCCTAAAAGTACTTAATGCAAATTTGATCCTAGAAATCGTTAGAACCGTTGTTGAGACATAAAACACATACAACAATAATGAGTAATAAAAGTACAGTTAGCAACAGACGTTTGCGTTGATAGCTACGTTTAGATCTTCAAAAGATAAAAAATATTTGGTTTGATAGCTAATTAGCGTTTAATCTTAGCATACAAATACTAAATGCATATTTGTGTACCTATTTGGATAAGACGTTGTTTATCTAAATCATGTGTGTTTGTACCTAAACAAACAAACTCTGCAAGGTGGTTTTGTGACTTTCGTGTAATTCAGCTAAGATAAATTGACATTCAGGTACATAATACACGTGTTTATTAAGGTAAAGTACCTTACTAAGTAAACTATTTCGATATTATGTAACCACCTATAGGTACTAAGTTTTCATTATCTTAATCTATATATATATAAATGCACGTGTCCTGACTGACTCATCAACGCAGAGCCGAAACTACAAATGCTAGAAGGTTGAAATTTATGTATAATGTTCTATACTCATGTCTATAATCACCAACATACAAATCCACGCGTACGAAGTCGCGGGCAACAGCTAGTAACTAACATGATTATGTACTGACTGTATTCTAACAAATAAATGATTTGATTGATTGATTGAATGTACATTCAGTGTTTCGTTTTTATTTTTGTCCAATAATTAGAGCAAAAAAATATAGTTTTAATTTGTTAATAATATTAAAACCAATTTTAGTTGCTTTCATTAAATACCTACTTAGAAAACATAAAGGACGAATAGGACATTCGTCCCTCGTTCTTCGTTCGTAGAAACTTTACAGGTCTTAAATCGACCCGGATATAAACCGTGATAACCTTTTATATTGTTTTTGAGCTCCCAATATTTCGACGCAGTCACATGCGTAAAACAATATAAAAGGTAATCACGGTTTATTTCCCGGTCGATTTAAGTCTAGTGAAACTAACCGTGAATCATTAACACAATTTTACAGGTGTTGGTGAAATATGAAAAATACTCCAAATTTTCTCTTTAATGTCCCATGATTGGTGCCGGGCGTTAACATAGTCAAAAGTCATTAGAACTATCTAGAAGGTCCAATGGATTATCGACTCTTGTAATCTATTGTTCATAGAGATACAGCCGATAATCCGTTGGACCTTAGTTCTAACGAATTTTTATTACGACAAAATATGAACGATACACTATTGGTAATAAACTACAATTAGATAAATATTTCAAAGTCACCGTAAAAACTACATCATTCAAGCTTCCCCTGCACACTAAAGTATGTCATAAACTTTTGGAAGGTTACCTTAAAAACTGCTAGGGGATATTACTGCAATGTTCTGCCGCCAGAGTGCAGCACTTGCACGTATTGTAAACCATAGAGTAACTTATACATCCTATGCCTTAAACAGTTTTTTGAGAGGTTTAACTATGACATTGACACATGAAGGCGGTTTCTTTACAGAGAGCACATCGCGAAACGCGAAAATCAAGATTTAGTTATCTGCTTCTCTATCGCTCGAATATGAAAGTGTGATAGAGAGGCAGATAACGAAATTTAAAGTTTTGTTTCGCTGTTGGCTTTCAGTATGTGCAGGTGGCGCTCTCTACGCAGAATTTTGCTTAATATTCCCTATTAAAACTACAGCATAAAAAATGATTAGTTCAACTCTTTTAACTTACAACTGCCGGAGCACTAGGTTTCCAGCGAAGGCATTTTCATCCAAATGCTTTAGATTAATGTTTCCTCTGAAACTCCTGAAAATAGAATACAATACATCGTAAATGTAATTAGTTACCTACTTATACGAAGAAGCCACGTTGTAAACGACGGCATTGCGTTACGTTTTATTTAGCCTGCAAGTGCATGTTTTAAATGTTTAAAAAAGGTCAAACTTAAAAACGTCGGAAGCTATCGTAACTTTGACGGAATTTACAGATTCAAAATTGTTATCCTCATTATGTCTATCAGTCTAATTACCTAGGTCAGGATCAGGATTATACTTAACTACTTTAATGGCTCAGTGACCCGAAAAGGATCTTGGCCTCTGCTACAAGAGAACGCCACTTTACCCTATACTGCGCTACTTCACGCCAGTTGGGTGCTGAGAGCAGAGAGTTGACAGGTCTTCATCACTCGAGCGGTTTCTGGGATGCCCGAACGAATGTTTTTCACCCGGGCGCCCCACATACGCTCTTCCTCGATTCTCTCCAGGTGACCGAGCCAGCGAAGCCGTGTGGCTTTGATCTCGACAATTATATTGGGCACCGCTCCTCTAGCTCCCTATTCTTCCTACGCCTCACTTTTCCAGCTTCATCTCTGATAGGTCCCAGAATCTACCGCCAGATTTTCCTCTCCGACACTAACTGCTTACTGTCTTCTTTCTGAGTCCAAGCTTCTCAGTCTTCATACCTATTGCTCTAATTACTGTCTTGTAGATTCGATTCTTGATTTACTGATCAGCTTGGATACTAGAATTCGGTGAAGCGCTGCTGAACATCTGAGGGCGTTTTAGATTCTAAGATCTACCTCTTCTTCCCTTCGGTTGGTACTACTTACTGTGCAACTAAGGTACCTAAACTGATCCACACCTTTGGTGGTTTGCTCTGACTACTAGGTCTTCTCTTTTCTAAGAACATCAAAGTGAAAAGGATTATACTTACAGTTTGGAAATCTCAGCGAACTTGAAAGCGTGTGCCGGCACCTCTTCAATGAGGTTGTAGTTCAGTGAACTGCAATAAAGACGCGTGTAATAGCGATACAACAAGTAATCTTATTGTGAACATCTTATCCTTATCGAGCGAACTAAGGTCGAACGTATAGATATCTAGTAACTACTGACTGACTAACTGGATTATATTATTTGCTAGTCTTTTGTATTTTAAAGGTGACAATAACAATTACTGTTGTTAATTAATACAAGATGGGATGATTGCGCTTTTGTTGTCTGTCGTGTCATGCGCTAATCATGCATTTAGATTAATGTTTGTTAGAATGAAACAGTCACGTAAACGCTAGTTATCACGTAAACGCGTAAACGTTAAGTCAAAATCGCCCTACGAAGAATTTTGGCTACATACCGGGAAGAGTATGCTACATCAGGCTACGAGGTAACTCTACAAGCGTACGTTAGTAGTAAGCGTTATAGCGTAGCATGCTAAATTCACGATTTTCACGTTTCTAAATGGTTAACACTTTTAAGGGCCGATTCGAACTTTAAGATAGCTCAAATAATAACTTGACACAAAATAATATTTGACTTGTTTTAAAAATGTATAACACAGGAAAACCCGTGTGGTGCAAACTAAATGAAAAGAAAAACGCGTTCGTCGGTATTTACCTTGACACTAAAGTACACTTGAAGCGCGCGTCAAGTCACAATAATCGACCAATGGAAATTGGACTTAAAGTAAAAGGAAGGAAGATGCAAATTAAAAATAATCGAAAATAAAAATGCCTTCATCAGTTACTTACACTTGAGCCGCGCACTACATCATGAGAATCGAAATTGGATATTAAACTAAGCATAAGGTACTAAGATGTAAACTAAAAATAACGGAAAAGAAAAATGCCTTTGTGGGTATGTACCTAGTGACTTACACTTGAGCCGCGCGCACGCGCAGCGCGTGTGCCGGGATCCGTTTGATGTGGTTGCCTTCCAGGTCTCTGCGAACAATTTGAACTGTTTCAAACCAGTATTTCTGAATATGCATAGAGGGTACCGTATCATTCTGCGGTTCACTGTACGGTCATTTTTTTTATTTTTGTTCCACTTCAACCTACCTTGTCCCAGTGTCAATAATTATGATCTCCAGTGGCTTTCATATTGTGTCACTGTGACCAACGAAGTGGCACAAAATAAATTTATTTGAGAGAGAGAGACTTAAGTACAAAGAATCTTAAGTACATACACGGAACACCGATGCATGTAAAGTGCGTTATATATATAATATCTGTCTGACATTGATTATTTATCATCAGAGTGCGTAGACAACGGGTCAATCGGTCACTGTCGCACTAATATGGGAGAGAGAGAGAGGTGACTACGCTACGCTACGGAGCGTTAACGATTTGCACGTTGGCTAAAGCACCGATCATTACCAGGAATTGTGGAGATAAAAATGAGTATATCAAATATATGCGAGTAACTGTGTGTAGAATAAAAAAAGTCCATCTAAGTTAACTTCTCACCGACTTGAATAAAATATAGGGATGGAGTGGCATTGCCACACTTTCTTGTAAATGCAATAAATGCCACGCAGAGTAAGCTTGGCCCGATTTTAGCAAGGCGGAGCTTTGAAGAGTAATTTGTTCATTTAAGTTTAAGTCATTCACTTTACTTGCAAGGGTTAAATAGTCACCAACCCTCAGACCACATTGTTTCATAGTCACAATATAACTCATACACGTATCGCTATTACCGATTCACACACATGCATTATGCGGCACAGGTCCAATTCCCGTTTATAGTGCATCGCCTATAATAGCTACTATCGCGTAGCTACTTCTCGAAAGCGGCACGCAACGCAACCAATGTACCTACAGAGAAAGCATCAGACTTGCTGCAAACGCCTCCGGTGTGGCCTGGCCCATAGGCTCGCGTGGTTTGGTTGCCCTTATGGTACCAGCCAACCAATCTAATACACACATTTGGATAGAATCAGGTACTTACATGGCTTGCAGATACGCCGCGGAGGAGTTGACTCTGTTCTCGTGCACGTGACTCAGGTTGGGCACTTCCACCAGGCCCGACGTCGTGATCATGCTGCAATGCAAATTAGATTTCAAGGTCATTCGCAAAGGAGAATGAAAGCAAAGGTTTTGAAATGGCTAAGCAATCACGATCTAAAGAACTACTCTCTAAAACTTTGACACATGGGTACCAATTGGCAAATTGATACACGCTCGATTTCGTCACTCGAAAATCTGTGGAAACGGTGGAATGTTATTGTTATTTTTAAAATACGGGCGATAGAAATTGGGAATCTAGTTTTATTGACTCGTTTTCAATTCTATTAGTATGATTTAAATGCCTTGTAGTGTAGATAGAATTAACTTTTTGAAAGCCAAGAACACCTAAAGTCGTGGTTACTAGTCGTGCCCACAGCGCCAAGGCAATACAACAATAGGTGTCATGGTGGACGCTGTCAAGGTAACCTTCACACTTTCGAGTAAGTTTTACATTAGCTCCCTTGCGCCCGGAATCTTGGCGTTTGAGTGATGTGTGATAAAGCTTTCATAAAGCGTTCAAAGGGTTTAAGAGAGAACATGAAATTAAGTAATCGAAATTCAAGAACAATTGAGTGATCGAAGTTCAAGAATCGGCCCCCTGACCGTAGTGGGTCAAGAAGTTTGAACACTAAAAGGTTACTGCATATATGTGGTGTTAGTGAATAGTAATATAGAGCGACATACATACGTACAATGTGAGTAGTTCCGGCAGGGCGGGCAGCGGCGCCACTCGCTGCAGCTTCGGCGCTTGCGTTATGTACCTGCGCAAATGCATATCTTGTATTATACTTTCAGTTTTCTAAGTTTGGGGCTATTTGGAAATATACGTAGAATCAGAATATGTGCGTCAAGTCCATATAGTACCTATATGAACTTGAAAAATTTGGAACAAATGGTCGCAACGCTGCGTCTATCCGATATACTCACATAAAATAACCGCGCGCTTTAGTTATTTCAAAGTTCGTGCAGATTTGGCTTGGTCCGACGTCCGATTCTAATTGTACTTACTCGTACCTACACACCGCCTTTGAATCACATGTAGCTTACATTCGTGGTATTTCAAACAAAGCAATAATAAATGGCTTTATGAAATCCAATGGGCTCAATTGACATTCTTAATGAATCTGAGTCATGAACTCATGAAGATAATGATCCAGGAAAATTCTCAATGGTGGAAAAAACAACATTAAATAGGAAGCATTTTGAGACTATTATTCTTTACCAATCTTAGGCCTAACCAAAAGCCTGGCGTATTTATTTAGTAACTGATTTTTTAGTAGGTTGCAGTAATCATTTATTTACTGCAGTCGACATGCCGTTTTATATGTAGCTGCGATTAAAAACAGGACGAAATATGACCTCATATCTTGGTATGATATATCTAAGTATCTATCCATCATCGCTCTCGCATTATCCCAGATTTTTGCCACAGTTCATCGGAGCTTGGGCTCCACTTGGCGACTTGTCCCAAGAATTGACATGACATAACATATAGATCTTCCAACCCAGAGGGGAAACTAGGCCTTATTGGGATTAGTCCAGTTTCCTTCCAATAGTTACAATGTTTTCCTACGGGTAAACATCAAAGGTATTGTACAAAATTTCCGAAAAATTCATTGGTACGAGCCGGGGTTTGAACTGTGACCTCCGGATTAAAAGTCGCACGCTCTACGCTAGGCTACCAGCGCTTACACGTGTACATAAATTAAAATGAATCAAGTACAAACAATTTAATTCGGCGGCAGGTTATTTGTAGATTTGAGTCGAATCATCGTTACATGCCTATGAATGGCTTGAAGATAGCAATAGATATTTTATTAGTTATCTTATCAGTAAGTGCTACCTCACCTATGCTATTCATCGAAAGTATAGATCGTGTCATTCACGAAGACGAGTGCCGAGACTCGTATTGTCATGATATTAAAGGTTAGATTTGACAAATCTGCGCGTCATCGAGGATGACACGAACCAAGAGTTCTTCAGATTAAGGGTGACAATTTGGGCTAAAATCAAAGTGTTTGTGCGTGCTTACGTCAACAGTCTGGGTTTTCCGTTCCTCGATATATTGAAAGATATAACTATTGTCTTCAAGTAAGTACAGTCGATGTCAAAGATATGTTTACACTATTGCCTGTATATAACAGACTGCCGGACACAATTAAAAAGGATGCAACTATTATAGTGGCCTTTAAGTAAAAATATGTTGCTCCTTGACCACACGTTTTATTCATTAGATGAGTTTTACGAACTTCCTACTCAATGAGTTTATAGCTAATAACTTTGTATTAACTATGATTGCTATGTTATACGTACCAGTACCTATGGTATATTATGACCTGAGCCTGACTTGTAACTTGGTGTTATAAATAAATTATTAGTATTTGTATTTGCACCTTAATAACGTAATACTTAATGAAGCTGATGTCTTAGATATCCATCCATTATCCATTGTACTGTCTAGCATGTACCTATTTATTAACTCATCAAGTGGCCATTTATACTACATTATTTAATTGCAGGTTAGGCTAACATAGGTTTTTTAACTGCTGTGAAATACTCTACGCGCTCGTCATGCCTATTTGCTGCTGGAGGGTGGACGTTTGACGGGTTAGGTGTCAATGCCAAGGTAACGATAATTGTTAATAATGCAAATACTTACAAGGATTTGAGATTAGGCATCTTAGTCAGATCTTCAACTTTGATGTGCTCGAGCAGCGGCGCATCTCTTATGGTCCTGCAAAACAAAACACTCTTCATTCCGACCGAAATAGAATTCTGGGAATTACGGAATTTAGGCAATTATCTAAAGCCCTATAGCATAAAGATAGTAGGTACGTATCGCTCTTGCTATGTTGCCAATTCCAATCTAGAACCCAAAATTAAACTTCCTACATTAATAATACGGTATAACATTCACTGCCAGACAAAAAACGGCGCACTACCCCAGAAACCGGTGGTATATAGCTGCGTACAAAACAACCCGCCCAGCGGGTTGTCCGGCATCTGAACAAAGTTCACGAGCGCCCACCAGGTGGGTTCCTGGCAGTGAATGTGTTAAGGGTTTAAACGCTATTTTTTAAGGTAAACCGGCTTTGAACTGTTGCAACAAGCTGTAACTTCGTGCTCGTAGAAATTGTAAAAATTGTTGAACCCCATTTTCATTTCTTAGGGGTTGAGTTTCAAAAATTCCTTTAGTAGTGGTGATCTATATGTCCAAGCTTCAACGGTTAAGCTGTGCGTTTTCAGTTAGAACTGTCGATAATTTCGATTTCGTTTCACAAAATGCTTATTTTACAGAATTTTCATTTTAGATGTTTTTTTTAAATCAGATATAGTTTAAAAAATACTTACAGATGGCCAACTGTGTGCAGGTGGTAGCCGGCAGCGTGGATCGCGCGCTGTAAGTGATGTGATGTTCAGCGTATAAAGTTCCACGGTCAGTACCGTAACCAGCCTTCTTTCTCTCTCTTACATATAACCAGCTGGATAAGGACCTCCTTATCCAGCACCTGCAGGACAGCCTCACGTCACATACTTACAGATGACCAACTGTGTGCAGGTGGTAGCCGGCAGCGTGGATGGCGCGCGCTGTAAGTGACGTGATGTTAGGTTTGTACAGTTCCACCGTCACCAGTTCGCCAAGTGCTCGCCGGCCTGAGGACAACAAAAAATATACAAATGAGTTGACTAATGATTGTGACATTCCTGCACACAGGACATCGGTGTCCCTTTTGGAGACATGCGTGGAGCTAAAACCAACACGTAACTAAAACACGTAAGGATAGACAGGGTAATTTCATCTATAATTCTATAGGGCAAATGCAACTAGTCTAAAAATACAAAAAGATAGTCTAGAGCCACTTATACCATGGGTGAAATCTTTTTTATGACTGACCCAATTGTACCATGAATACAACTGGCTCTAGCTATAGACTCCTTTCATTATTTTTAGTTGCATTTGTGACATGTATGCATGTGACGTCCGCGCGCCTCTGTCCGCGCGTCCGCTGTATCCTGGGCTGGCCTGCGCGCCAGTAATAAACGAGCTTCCATCGTACGCACTTGTTTCATTGCTAAGTACTTACATACATATCAGTGGCTAACGAGGCTGGTGCATACCCGCGCGTAGATATTATAAGTGTTATAAAATGTCCGGTTATTTAGGCAGTATTTCTAGCTTTGATCCTAATACGCAGGACTGGCAAATATTTGTTAGTCGTTTGAAGCAGTTTTTAGGATTAAATGCGATTACGGACGAGGGGAAGAAAAAAGCGGTTTTATTAACTCATCTTTCGGATGACGCATATCGGCTACTTGTAAACCTCGCGCACCCAAAGGATGTGGAAACAGAGAAGTACGAGGATCTGCTCGGATTACTCAATGGACACTTTGTACCAAAGAGGTCTACCTTCACGGATAAAGCGAAATTCTACAACGCGGTAAAGGCAGACGGCGAAAAGATCGAAGACTGGGCGGCTCGACTTCGTGGACTGGCAGTTCACTGTCAGTTCGGAACCGCTCTGGAAATGATGCTTCGCGATCGTTTTGTTCTGGGATTCAATGCGGGTCCAGAACGAGACCGACTCTGTGAGCAGGACGTGGAGAAATTAACGTTCGCTAAGGCGTTGGAGCTAGCTCAGCAGGCGGCTTGTGCTCGTCAGGCCAAGGCCACCCCTGCGGTGCTCAAGGAGGAACCAGTGTTCCGGACGAGCACGACGAAAAGCGGCAGCAGCGGCCGCGGAGGTCACGGAGGTCACGGGAGCCGCGTTAGGCACGGTAGCCGCGCGGCAGACAGCGCAGACTCATCTCCCCGTTGTAATGTTTGTGGTCTTCGTAATCACGCGGCGGATAGGTGTAGGTATAGACAGTACCGGTGTCAAAAGTGTAACGAAAAAGGCCATCTTAAGAAAGTGTGCACGTCCAGTCGTGTGAATAATATCGCTATCGGACAGTCGGCGGATGCCCAGGAGTCTGGAGACGGCAGCAGTGAGTGTGAGGAATGCCAGCTGTTCAATTTGAGGTGCGTCAATTACGATCCCATATTAATTCCTGTCGTTCTTAATAATGGTGTAAAATTAAGCATGGAACTAGATTCGGGGTCAGGTTCAAATGTAATTAGTTATGAACTATATGAAAAACATTTCATCCGAATTCCATTAGAAAAGGTCAATGTGAGAATGTGTTTCTATAACGGTCATAAAATCACTCCCGCGGGTAGATTTGCGGCCGATGTTACCTATCGTAACGTGACGAGGCAATTATCGTTTTATGTTGTGGAAAACGGTGCAAATCCGCTATTGGGTCGTGAATTTATGGTCAAATTTGATATATATTTTGCAGTAGGTAATAATAAAATTGCTGTAAACGAATGTTTTGATCCCGAAGTAAAAACATTGTTATCAAATTTTGAACCATTATTTCGTGACGAATTAGGGTGTTTTAATAAGTTCAAGGTGAAGCTTCAATTAAAGGAAGGCGTTAAACCTAAATTTTATAAGCCGAGACCATTGCCATTTGCGTTAAAATCTCAGGTAGAAAATGAATTATCGAGACTTACGCGGGAAGGCATTCTAGTTCCCGTTAACTACTCCGATTACGCAACGCCAATTGTCCCGGTTTTAAAACAAAACGGCAGCGTACGAATATGCGGGGATTATTCTCTCACTGTTAATAATGATATTTATATAGACAAATATCCGTTACCTCGGATAGAGGATATTTTTGCTAAATTAAGTGGGGGTGAATATTATTCGAAGTTAGACTGCAGTCAGGCCTATAACCAGTTTGTTCTTTCGGACGAAGCCCAAAAGCTTACCACAATAAATACCACTAAAGGGTTATTTATGTACACGCGCCTCGTTTTTGGTCTCGCGAACGCGCCGGCGGTATTCCAGCGAGCTATCGAGAATTTGCTAGCGGGTATCGAGGGTGTAGCCGTTTTTCTAGACGATGTTTGCGTTACGGGGGCTACAAAATCCGAACATTTAGGCCGGCTAAAGTTAGTTTTCGAAAGGTTTCAAGACGCCGGCATGCGACTACAAAAAAATAAATGTGCATTTTTCCAAAAGAGCGTTAATTATTTGGGCCATTTTATCGATAAAAATGGAATGCACAAGTGTCCTAAAAAGGTAGACGCTATAGTAAACGCACCGCGGCCGACTAATATAAAGGAACTTAAAAGTTTTCTAGGGCTAGTAAATTACTATCGCAATTTTGTAGAAAATGCATCAAGCATATTATGTCCACTCCACGAATTATTGCGCGCGGGCGCGAGGTGGGAGTGGACGCCGCGACACGAAGCCGCTTTCTAACGGATGAAGGGGGAGCTGGCGTCCGAGCGCGTCCTGGCGCACTTTGACCCCAGCGCGCGTCTCCTTCTCAGCGTAGATGCTGGCCCAGCGGGTCTTGGTGCGGTCTTGTCCCAAATAGGCGTCGATGGCGTTGAGCGGCCGCTTGCCTATGGTTCCCGCTCGCTGACGGACAGTGAGCGAAACTATGGTCAGCTGCATAAAGAAGCGACCGCGTTGGTGTTCGGAATTAAAAAATTCCACCAATATTTGTATGGCCGCGCGGAACCGTTTATCCTAAAAACCGATCACAAACCTTTACTAGCGATATTCGGGAAAAAGAACGGTATATCGGTAATGACGGCTTCCCGGTTGGTAAGATACGCTATATTTTTATCCGCGTATAACTACGTTATTCAATACACTGCAGGTAAGGAAAATACAGTTGCTGATTATTTTTCGCGCGCATGCCCGTCATCGGTAGATAACGCGGCGGGGAACACACTTGTAAACCAGTGCAGTGTACTGAACGTTAACGCGTTGCAACTATATAATTTAGCACCCTTAACCTATAAAGACATTCAGAATGCTACGGCGGCGGATAAAACGTTAGCTACGGTAACAAAATATATTCAGCAAGGCTGGCCGCGCAAAATACGCTGTTCTAAAATTGAACCTTATTTCCGTTGCAGGAATGATTTAGAATTAGAAAAAGGCTGTATAATGAGAGGACATCGTGTTATAATTCCAAAAATGTTAAGATACAAATTATTGCAAGAGCTACATAAATCACATTTAGGCATAGTTAAAACTAAAAGCAATGCTCGATCACGTATGTGGTGGCCCGCTATCGACCACGACATCGAACAGCTGATCGGCGCGTGCACCGTGTGCAGCGCGCTGCGCGCCGCGCCCGCTCGCGCGCCCCCCGCCAGCTGGAGCCAGCCACCGGGGCCATGGCACCGCATTCACATTGACTACATGCTTGTAGCTCAAAGAACGTATTTGATTGTGGTAGACGCTTTTAGCAAATGGGTTGAATGTATAGGCATGACTTGCGGTACTACTACGAAACATTTAATTAAAGAGTTATCATTATTATTTACGAGGTTTGGCCTGCCTGATACGATTGTGTCAGATAATGATACTAAAATTGCATCCCAAGAATTTAATCAGTTTTGTAAAATGATGGGTGTCAATTATGTAACTTCACCTATATATCACCCAATTAGCAACGGTATCGCCGAATGTGCAGTACGAAATTGTAAAAAAATGATTAAATCAATTATAGAACAAGAATCACAATGTATAAGTCAGTTAAATTGTAAATTACAGAGTTATTTGTTCGAATATCGTACTACCGTGCATTGTACAACGAAAGAAACTCCAGCAAAGCTAATGTTTGGCCGTGAGTTGCGTTCGAGATTAGACCTCATAGTACCGCCGCAAGGCAAAACTGCTGACGCGATGCATTCCTCGCAGCCGGCCCAGCCCGGTAAACAAGCGCGTTCATTTAACGTCAACGAAGACGTTTGGGTTAAATGTTTTGAAAATCGTAAACCATATTGGACAAGAGGTAAAATAATTAGCAAAATCGGTTGTAGAATGTACCTCGTTTACGTAATAGACCAAAACATAAATTGTAGACGCCACGTTGACCAAATATTGCGATATACGAACAATAACAAAAGCTATAATGGTCACACCTTCGATTCAGCAGTAACATCCTCTGGTACCTTGTCAGATGCGATTCCGGATTCTATCACCTCGCCTGCAGTCTCACAAGACCAATCAACGGATCTAAACAATGATGTAGTGAATAATCCAGCTACTATTAGCTCGGACTTAGGGAATGAACCCGTTCTTGAGGAGAGGTGGGAGGATGCCGAAGCAGAGGGGGAGGACATGGGGACTGAGCGACGGTTAGTACTTAATGATTCACCAGAAACTAGTAACGAAGATCAGGTTATCCCTTCGACCGATAACTCGTCACCCGATCCCCAACGTCGTCATCAATTACGACCTAGATCTAAGGCAATTAATTATAAGGTTTAAAATAAGTTTGTTATATTATAATAGTGCTTATTTCTTCATCTCAGGTTCCCTTAATTAAAACGGGAGGAGATGACATGTATGCATGTGACGTCCGCGCGCCTCTGTCCGCGCGTCCGCTGTATCCTGGGCTGGCCTGCGCGCCAGTAATAAACGAGCTTCCATCGTACGCACTTGTTTCATTGCTAAGTACTTACATACATATCAATTTGCCCTGGCTGACCTTACATAGAGCGCTTTGGTCTCGGACCGTCTAGAACGCAAAATTACTAGTGTAATATTTTGCCTATATCCCTTTTAGTCTACATCGCAAACGGTCTAAAACACAAAATGACTACAATTAATTAGACCTTTATTTATCAACGTATCGTCGATTTACCTTTACGTTAGCGATGTCGCGGGGCTCCTATTTCTGTGCGGTTTGGCCTTCGGCCATTAAAAGATAACTAACTAACCTAACCTACCTATAAGTGGTCATTTTGTGTTCTAGACCGTTTGCGATGTAGACTAAAAGGGATATAGGCAAAATATTACACTAGTTATTTTGTATTCTAGACAGTCCGAGACCAACCCCATAGAGCGACTAACTACTGGGCTATTGGGTGGAACTCGGGAAGCCTTTCTAATAACACAGTACCATTTAATTTTTATTAGAAGCCAGTGTTTCGCACTTTGCAAATGGGATAAAAACTAGAAAAGCAGTGGACGATTGTGTCTTCAAATCTTTCACCAGATTCTTAATTATTGCCTCATCATATAATCCGTATCTGAGAGCATGACTAAACTTACGGTAATTAAAAAGCTATAGTACAGTCAAGTGTAAAAATATGGGTGTACACATCTTACTCAAAAATATGTCCCATAGCATCTTATTCCTGTGTAATAAGAGCGTAGTACCATATTTATGAGACGATTCTCTCGATACATATTTTTGCAGCTGACTGTACATTTTATTTATGTTCAATCAGTTCCAGTTTTTTATTTCCATAACTTTTCTGTTTAGTCTGTAGAGCTTTCCGCAAACCATCAAATATGTTATCGAAATTGTAACTAGAGTGGAGTAGACATAAATAAATGATTGTGATTGATCGTTCTCGATTCACACTACCCAAAAAAGTGTGGATATCTACTTAACATTAAGTGCTATGTTCAGCTTGGTCTAAGGATCAAACCAATAAAAAATGTTGAAATATGTAGTACTCTATTTATTATATATATTTTAGTATTTTTATTTATGTATTTTATATGTATTGTATCAGGTTTTTCAGTTGATTTCGATAGTTCTAATAATTATCATCTTTCTTTCTCCTTGCACCATTTTAGCCCAATGGTTGACTGGTAGAGAATGCCATAAGGTATGAAGTCCGCCATTTGTTCATTATTTTTTGTATTTTGTTGAATAAAGTTTAAATAAATAAATAAATAAGCCCGCACGTTCTATGACAAAAATGGAGGAAACTGAGCTTCCGAACTTAAGTATTTGGAAAATATAACGAACCGTAAAAGAAATCGTACTTGTTAATAGAAAAGTAAAAAAATATGTCGGGATTACAGATGAAACAAAAATTGACGCAGGTGCTACGCTGTAATAGCGTTAAAACGTGCGTAAAAGATGGAGCTTTTAGTTCTGACTTGGATTAATCAGAAAAGTTCCTTACGTAATGCTGGCTAAATATATCACAATTATTGGCATTTTTACTTCGATCTTTATAGTTTTCGGGAACACCGGAAATATTTTTGATATTATTCTTATATTTTTTGTTGTATACCCTTATTTCGTAATCTGTAAAGGCCTATATTTCGCTCACGTCACATATTACTCGTATTATTAGGCCAATCAAGTTACATCCAAAACAGCGTTTTGAGGAATTAATGCCAAGCACACTGAAAATCGTTTAGATACCTACCTTCATTGGTTCCTAAATGCATGTAATCTGAGTTTGCGCAATTCCAGGAGGTGGGCATACATTTTGGGAGCCTTTGGAGATATATTTTTCCTTGGATTGCCGAACCCTTCGATATAAAAGGAACCACCATCAATTACAATGGCACTACCAGCAAAGTTTGGTGGATCAGACACTGGTGAAAAGGCGTTTTCGGATTATAACATAATAAAAAAAAAGAAATTCAAAATGGCTGCGATTTATTAATCTTGACTACGAACTCACTATTATAAATTATTTCATTTGTAATTAATTCTGCTTTCCATCCATATTCCTATCACCATTCGCAAAACAGTTAACAACACAGTATGTACTGTGTGGTATTGTAAACGACGATTCTCAATGATTCTCACTGTAAGTAACTCGAGTTCAATGGTTCTATTCCTGTACAATGGAATGGACTCGAGAGCACATTCATTAGTCTGTTTACATGTCATTCAAGAGCATTTGCAGCGGACTGAACGGCCGCTAAACGCACTTATACTGTTAAACACATTAACTTCAATCTCTTCAAAGGGAAACTGGAAGAATCAACAGATAGCATTTAAATATCGTTAAGTAGGTATACGTAAACAAACCATTACCTTTTTATCGTAATTTGTTTGAACTTCACAGTTACCACGAGTTGGCATCTGACATTTACGTTAGTGTCTGCGTGAACTCGATTGCATTGCCTCTCTATCGCACTAACCCATCAGTGCGAGCGAAATGGAGTGCGATAGCGCAGTCGCTAATATAAACGTCAAGTGTCATCTCATGGTACGGCTACTGGTAGTTGTAGGTGCCTTTTTGATAGTTTGTAATTTTAAGTAGAAAAACTATTACATATATCAATTACAAACTGAACTAAATGCTGTATATATACTAAAGAAAAGGTATCATGAAGAAACCGGACAACATGTTTTCTTTTCTCCAATATGCTCGGAAATTTTCACCTTGTTGTAGGAAAAAATAGTACGGGTAGGTCTTCACTATGGTCAAACTCAAATGTAAATTCAATTTCAATTCAATTTTTCAATTCAATTCAATATTTTAATTCGAATAATACAATCCATATTAGTGTTAGTACATAGCACAGTAAAACTTATAAATCTATGTTAGTGACACCTATAACAACAAACAAAAATAAAAATAATAATAAGCATTAATTAAAAGCGGCGCGGTGCGGCGAGCGGCGGCGCGTGCAGCCGTACCCAGCGCGCGAACAAAGGCGAGTCCCAGCGCTGCGCCAGCACGCTTAGAATACTGTTTGGGCTACCGCGAAGACGGTTTAGTAATGACGCACACCGCTTTCTAACTATTGCGTCAAAACTATCAGTGTGCGCCTCAGCAAACATAGTTGACGCACTGCAGTAACGCGGCAGCCCAAACAGCACTCTAAACGCGTTATTGTATTGCACGCGCAGTGCGTTGTATGCCCGCTGCGTGAAATTGACCCACAGATTGCACGTGTAGAATGTTTGGCAGTATGCTTTAAAAAGCGTTAACTTCACTTCAGTACTACAACGAGCAAATCTGCGGGCCAGCATGTTACTACGAACACACAACGCCCTGCGCTCCCTCTCCATGTCATCATTATCTGACATGTTTTCTGTTACCCAGTGGCCAAGGTACTTAAACTTCTGTACAACTTTTAAAGCGGTACCACAAAGGGTAACAGGTGTCATTTTGTATGATTTTGGTCCGGCTTTAAATTGCATTATCTCGCTTTTCGAGGTATTGTACCTCAACCCATGGGCAACTGCATATGATTCACATGTCTTCACCAATCTCTGCAGTGCACCAACCGAGGGGCTCAGCAGCACCATATCATCCGCGTAGCTGAGGTTATTAACACACACCCCGTCTACGTGACATCCGACATAGGTACTGCTGAGCTCCTCGATTAGCTCGTTCATGTATAGATTGAACAGCTTAGGTGAGCTCAACCCCCCTTGCCTAACCCCGCAGTTCATCCTATACACGTCAGAGTGCACGCCGGCCCATTTTACAGTATTCGACTGGTGGCCGTACCAATATTTAAATAAAGCTGTGACCTCACGAGGTACGCTGGTACGTTCGCGTAACTTATGCCATAGCTTGTCATATGCCACCATGTCAAAAGCTTTTGACAGATCCAAGAAGCAGGCGAAGACTGGCGTCTTACGAGTGGTGTAGTAATGGACAGTCTGCTTGAGACACAACACTGCGCTTTCAGTAGATAAGCCCGGCCTAAAGCCAAACTGAGCATCATGAATGTTCAAATGGTTTCCCAGCACGTCGTCAAGCAAACCATCCAGTACCTTAGCCACAATCGTGGCAAGCGATATAGGCCTGTAATTGGATATGTCAGAAGCGTCTCCCGTTCTATTCTTTACAATAGGAACTACAATAGTATGCATTAAATCTTCCGGCAAGTAACTATGGCTAATACACATGTTAAAGAAAAGAGATAGAACTCTAGGCAGGTGACTTCCAGCGTACTTGAGATGCTCGACACTGAGGCCATCGTGGCCTGGAGATTTCCCTCTAACCATGTATTTAATCTTAGAAGCCACTTGCTTCGCTGAGAATCTTATACTGGGAGTTACCACTTGGTCCTCCGTCTCGAGCGTCTCTGTTGACTGGGGTAGCGGTGAAGTAACAGTAAAATGGTCTTTAAAAGCGTTAGCAATACCGCTCAATTCGTGTATGCCAGCCACGCTCACCGGAAGACTCGACTTAATGTTGAATTTGTTAGTGTTTTTCCAAAATTTGTTAAAATCTCTATTCGTATGGTTTTTAGCTAAGATGTCCATTTTAATATCTTGTTCGTGCTCTTGGCAGTATTTAAGCTTTGATTTAAATACCTTTTTCGATTCGTGCATTTTATCATAAACAAACCCATAAGCTGGTTTACCGTACGATATCCACCATAAGTACCAAAACCGAGCCTCACGGTGAGCGTCGCTGACATATCTATTCCAACCTGTTATGTGCCTACGTTTTTTATAAGTAGTGCTGTTATGACTAAGCTCAGCACCCTCCTTTAGAACAGATATAATATTTAAGTACATATTTTGCAGAACCTGCTTGTGCGAGTCATCATAGCACATTTTATCGGCACAGTCACAAAACTCGGCAGGAAAATTTACATTTTTAAATTTCGAGTTACAATAATTTGTAAAGTTTTCGATTTGTACACAATCTCTTTCACCCCAAACTACTTTACTACGCGTAAATTGTGGAATACAAATTTTAGGTTTAACTAAATTATAATTGCATTCAATTAACAATGGATAATGATCGGACCAGTAAACGTTATGTAACACTGACACATTAAGTACCGCGGGACGCGCTGCATTAGTCACCACACAGTGGTCCAGCCAGCGCTTGCAACCGTGCGCCTCACTGATGTACGTAAACGTGTCCGTTGGTAACATCTGCATATCTACACATTCCCAGCATCAGTAAAAAAATCAAACCGTTATTGTCGTGTTTTAGCGGACGGGAAGTTATTACTGTATTGTTTTTTACAATACTTTTTAAAAACATGTATCCATACTTATCTACTAAGAAAAACGCAAACAGCCAATTAATATAGCCGAAGGCTGCGTCTACACGACCTGGTCAGCATCATTTCAAGCTACACATACATACGATCACTATACGATAAGTAATTGCTTATGTATCCTTTTACTGGCTTTACATTAACTTTGAACATTGTATTGAGAGATAAATAAACTAAAAGTAAACTAAACATAGGATCGAGTCGTTTAAGATCGTGCCAATACTTCGTAATAAAATCAAACACTATATAACTTTTATATTTTTTTAAGGATCTCATGCGTGCAAATACAGCTTATATTGCATAATTATATTGAATGAGCGAATATTGAATGGTACTGAATGGCAGAATAGTTGTACCTTTAACTTTTTTTTAATAATTAAAGAGGGAAATTGTTTTTGATGTGTACCTACGTTCGATTTGAGTGCTGCTGATGCTTAAATTATGATTATTTTATTTCCTCACATGTTTGGAGAAAAGCACCACGAATTGCTGTTCCTGCCGAGGCATATATATGCCTCGGCAGGAACAGCAATTCGTGGATTCGTCTTCTTTGTCAAAATCGAAGCTCATCCATGAATTACCCTTTCCCGGCCTCTCCTATAACTAACTAACTAACTAAACTAACTATTGTGGCGCAGTGATCCAAAGAGGGTCTTGGCCTCCAAAACGAGAGAACGCCACCTGTCCCGATCCTGTGCTACTTCCTGCCAGTTATCGGCTTTGAGTTGGCACAGATCCGCCTGTACACTGTCGCTCCAGCGGTATCTGGGCCGACCCTATAACATAATGTATAATTTCCCGTCTCAATTTCAAGCTGCAATGCAATAGCAAACGCTCTTATCGCTCTAATGAGCACCATTTCTACTATTAAATAATACAAATAGATAGATACAAAAGGGTAGAAGATCCTGGTTGTATGTGTTATAAAACACTCTCAATGTCAGTTGATTGATCTTCAGTTTAAATATCTCATTAACCCACATTGCTTCATGTATATGCCTTCAATGTCATGCAAAAACTCTTGATCACGATTCTACATGACAATAGGCATAAAGGTTTGCAAATATGACCCCATTTGCAAACTTTTGTGTTGGTTAGTACCTACCTATTAATACACTAAAAATCAGCGTCGCAACACTTACTGATGTGCTGCGACACATGCTGAGTGTTATCCTTTTCTGGAATCACCCGCAGCACTGTAACTTCTAATTTGCCTAGGTTTAAGCCTATTTTAATGTTGTTGTGTATGTGTGTTTCGAATAAAAGCATCATTCGCGTATGCCCTACATTGTTCAAGGAGGTTTAAATCATGAAACATTCATGTCTATTCTTTTTGATTAACCCTCTCATGGATTACCTACTATAACAGTAATTATGTTATTTACTTCAACTAAATTTTTTCTCAGGACGTTTATAAATATATTTAATGGGAGTTTTCAGAAAATAGTGTAGGTACCTACCTAATTAGCGTGAGTTTTTAAGAAAAGTTAATCACTGTCAGTTTTGTGACAATAATTAAGCATTAAATTTCATTAAAATCTTGGTTTTGGTGTTTATTTCATAAACTATTTATAAGAGATATTACAATGAAAAAAAAAAGTTTATTCCCATAAAGATTTCATGCTTAATTGTCGTCACAAAACAGACAGCGATTATTTTTTCTTAACTCTTCACTCTCATTGGATAGTTGGGTACCTACACTATTTTCTAAAAACTCCCTAACACGTCTGTTAGGTTAATAGAGTTAGAAGGGTAGGACAGCTATTACTTAGAACGTTAGAGTTTTGTAAACACAACTTTTATGCTATTTATTTTAAGAAATGCTTAAATTAGGCAATTGATAGCATTAATTAAGACGTTTGATTACTTCGCTCGCTTTGTAGTTGAGATTTATACGACATGTGATCGATTCCAGACGCACGTGATTTCAAGCATTCTGGAGGCTTAAAGTAATTTTAATTCAATCAGGTACTGGGTTCGTAATGAACCAATTTAAACCTTATATTGTTTGTGTTTTTGCTTATATTATTTTTTTGTATATCAAAACAGTCATTTTTTTTTAATTACTTAAATGTTAAAATTTAAATAAACTAGGCCAAAGGGAAAGGCCTGGTCAAAAGTACTCTAAACTGGCGAGCGTGTATGAGGAATGTTATGAAAGCGAAGGAAGCGAAATTGGAGTGTCAGGATCGTAGCAAGTGAAAATCCGTGGTCTCTGGCAACCGCTCCGGGAAATAGGCGTGATTGTATGTGTGTACTTTAATTTTTCTATCTATTTAATGCTGTTAATGCCATTGAAACAGATTTTTTTTAGTGTACACATACCTACTAGTAAAGATTTATAGGCTGATTTAGTAATTCATGTTACCAAGCGTTAAGAACATGCGATAATGAATCAGTACCCCTAGTGTAAATTTAGTCGATAGCGAAACGTGACGTACGCGTTTGCGTTAAGTCTCATTTTGTATGGGTTTTTGAACAGCGCGCCAAGCGGGACGTTTTGGAAAGTCAAAAATCTCATACAAAATGACACTTAACGCAAACGCGTACGTAACGTTTCGCTGTCGAAAATATTTATACTAGGGGTACTGGTCTCGCAAGTTCTGCTATTTAAAATTAGGCAGTACTTATCTATAAGGCCTAAAATTAGAGTTTCTGTGAAAAAGGGTCCTTTTTACTAAAACCAGTTTTATACGTTTATCATAGTAGGAAAATGGACGCGTGTAACACATGCGCGTTGCCGACTCCTTAAAAAACTGTACTCAGGCAGAGAATATATTGAGCCGGATCCATCGCGGAAGGAGATTCCTCTGACATGAGTCTGACACTATACTGCGCGTGATCATTTTTTTCTTCATAGAATCCCAGCAAGGTCAGCCGTGTCAATTGCAACTATGGGGCAAATCTAAGTACTACTCTAAAAATACAAGAAGCTACTATATAGAGCTAGAGCCCTTATACTATAAGGGAACTCTCTTTTATGACCGGCGAAAGTGTGCTATGAATAGTGGTTTTAGCCCTAATTTTGTATTTCTAGAGTAGTTGCATTTGGCCCATAATTGCAATCGTCCCGACTGGCCTTATGTCGCCTTAAAATATTGGATGCTTGTTTCTTACATTGTCAATGCCTGGCGCTAGCCTCTGTTTGCACACAGAGTACTCAGCAAACATAATTGTCAATTTTAAACAGCGTTATCAGTGACGTGTCGAATGTAATCGTGATAACATTGCTGAGGATCTGGGCCAATGCAAAGTCTAATCGAGCGTCTTTTCAAGAGAAATTTGTACAAGGCCTGAAGTGATCGGCTGGTTTGTGATAGAGACAATTGAGTCGGACAAACACCAGATGCTGATGCACATTAAAGGATGTCTTAGGACACTCATAGACGATCTATTTAGAGCAATTGAGCCAAGCAGCAAATGCAGTTATGTTTCAATCGCTGCACCTTCACAGGGTAAGTAAAGTGTACGAGGCCTGTGTGATCGGCTGGATTGCGATACAGACAATCGAGTTGGATAAACACCAGATGTGCAGAAAAGCTGAGTGGATGTGCATTAAAAGATTACTCCGGACCAAAATCCAGTTATGTTTCAGTCAGTGTTAATATAAATTTTTAACACAAAATTATAAAGAGTGCCACTGAGCGCGCGGTTGTTTTGTGCTATGCCTCACACCCCTTTTAAATCAGTACCCCTAGTGTAAATTTGATCGACATAATAACGTGACGAACGCGTTTGCGTTAAGTCTCATTTTGTATAGGATTTTGAGTTTCCAAAACGTCCCGCTTGGCGCGCTCTTTCTAAATCCAATACAAAATGAGACTAAACGCAAACGCGTACGTCACGTTTCGAAATCGAATTTATTTACACTAGTGGTACAGATAGTCAAAATGATTGTATATTGTTTTACGCGGTAAACGCAGCGGTAAGAAGCGCATTGACATTTTCCCTACATTTCGTGTTCGTATGCGTTCAACGCTACGTCTGTCGCATATCATATCATTTATTGAATGCCAACCACGGTATTACAAGCTGTTCACATATAATAATAATATTATGAAGTATGTACAGCATGGACCCTGCTAGGGCGAGACAAATCAAGACAAAAAAAAGGGAAAAAATAATAAAATTTTCGATAGGTTTTTAAAAATATCATAAAAATAATTTAGTCAAATATCGTAATATATAACATTTTATTTATATTTAATTTATATCGTGTAATAATATTTTTTGGACGCAATAAAATATAATAAAACAACCGCGCGCTTAACACTCCAATGGAATCTATCTACGATAAGATAGATAAGATAAGATAATCTTTATTGGTAGCGTACTGGTACAAGTCAAAAAAAACAATTTTGTACAACAAATATACAAATTCCACATTACAGGATACTTATTTCGTACGAAATATTAGTAATGTCAGTTATCCTTAATAAAATAAAATAACAATATTATATAGTCAGTGGCAATTCCATCATTTCATTAAAAGTATAAAAGTTTTTTGTGAGTAGCCACGATTCCAAATTTCTTTTAAAAGATTGGTGAGATGTTGCATCTCTTATATTTTCTGGGAGGCGGTTGTATATCGCGGGGCCTGTGACGTACACCGACTGTTCTGACCTTGTGAGTTTGTGAAGCGCTGCAACTAGGCGGTCTCGATGTGCATTGCTTCGTAAGTTATGTGAGGTCACTATGCCTTTACGTTTAAACTTACTTATATTTGTGTAGGTAAAGGTAGCAATTTGAAAGATTACCATGCTTGGTAGTGTTAGAATGCGTAGGTTTTTGAAGTGGTCGCGGACTGATTCATCACTGCGGATACCTATGATGCTCCGCACTGCGCGCTTCTGCATTCGAAAGGCACGGTCACAATCCGATGCTCGGCCCCATAGCTCAGTGCCATATGATAGTATGGAATGAATGGTAGCGAAATAGCATGATCTGACTGTATCCCTGCTAGCCGTTGATGCAAGGCGTCGCAGTGCGTAGCATGCTTGACCTAGTCGTCCACATACAGCATCGATGTGTTCCCGCCAAGACAAAGAGCTGTCCAGCACAAAGCCGAGGAGTTTGGTTGTCGCTACTTGTTCAATTTTTGTGCACCCCGCGTGGATCTTGAGGTTAGTGCTAGGGTGGCCATTTAGACTGACTCGTAGGAAACAGGTCTTTCCCGTGTTAAGCGCTAGACCGTTTTGCGTAAACCAAATGTGCAATCGATTTACGGTGTCATTTAGAGCCTCTTCGAGCAGTTGTTCGTTCGTAGCTGTGATCACTACGGTCACATCGTCAGCATACATAAATACTTCGGCCCCGTCGAGGGCCCCTGGTAAATCGTTGAGCAATACTGTGAACAGTGTATTAGATAAACAGGAGCCCTGCGGGACCCCCATTATGCTGCTTTGTTCTGCAGACCGTACTCTTCCTCGATCCCCCACTACGGTTTGGGTTCTGTTCCTCATGAAGGACACTAGTATACTGAGCGCGGGTCCGCGGAAACCGTAGTGATCCAGCTTGGCCTCGACGAGACTGTGGTCCGCGGTGTCGAAGGCGCGCGAGAGGTCGCAGCACAGCACGGCCGCCTGCTGCTCTGCCTCGCGCGCCCTCAGCACCGCCCACACCACCTCGCGTACTAGGTCCGTTGAATTGCGTCCTCTCTGGTACGCATACTGCCGGTCCGACATCGCGTTTTGGGACAGCCAGAAGGACAGCATACGCTGGTTGAGCCCGACCTCGATAACTTTGCTGAGGGCGGGTACTAAAGAGATAGGACGATATGACTTACTAGCGCTTTTTTTTTCCTTTCCCTTTATACAGAGGTGATATTTTCACTTTTTTAAGTGATTCTGGGAATGTGCCATTTTTGATACAGATGTTAAAGAGATGCGATAACGGCTGGCTAATAATCGGGCTAACAAATTTAATAATGCTCGGTGATAGTTCGTATATATCCTGACTATTCTTTGGAGCTATCTTAACCTGCATTATTTTGGCTACTTCATGAGGAGTAAACAATTGGAGTCGTATCGAGCGGTCCAGAGGCGGTTCGCGGGCGCCGAGCGCCGCCAGCGCGGCGCGTACGTCGGCGCGCGGCGCGCCGCACGCCGCCGCCGCGCCCACGAACTCCGCGTTCAGCGCGTCCGCCACCTCCTGCCTGCTCGTCATCGGGAAACCGTTGCATTCTTTTATTAATTCGGTAAAATCCAAAGGTTCACTGGGTTTTCTAGCTAGTTCCTTATTGATAACGTTCCACATTGACTTACTTTTATTTTGATCTTTACTAATAAGAGCATCATAATACTCTGTGCGTTTTGATTTTAGTTTTCTGTCATAAAAGATTGCTAAGTTTTCCGCAAAACATGATAACCTACCAGAGTCCGGAAATTTGTTCTGTAGATTCATTACGTCGAAAAGGAGGCACTTAGTGGTTAAGATGTCAGTATCGACCCACGAATTAACTTTTTTATTAACTATACTCTTTTTCTTTGGAAAACAAATATTAAACTTGTTTATTATTGAATTTAGTATTGATTCGGCTAATTTATTGCCATCATTATCGCACCTCGTTATCACTTCAGTCCAGTCTATAGATTCGAGATGTTGTCCAAAGTGGACCTTATTGGTGGGAGTGTAAGACCGTCGAGGTAGCGGCTCTTGTTTGCGTGATAACGTCCTAGTAATACCGGTTACCTGCGCACAGTGGTCACTGAGGAACGTTATAGCTCTGTGTACGGACACACGGTCGCGGCAGATATTATGATAAGCGTGATCCAAAAGTGTAGATGACGTAGGGGTAATGCGTGTAGGGAAATCTACATGTTGAGTGAAATTATTTGCGGCTATAATATCTATTAATGATTTTTTGTAAGTTGATTCGTTTAAAAGGTCTATGTTTACATCACCAACTATAAGCGCGAAGTGACCATTATCGTTGATTTACGGCGAGATATTTCAGCGTTGAAACTTCTTTTGTCTTCGTATAACCTTGTTTGTTACCATAATCGAAGGATCATGCGCAACATTGAACAAATATAGAAAATAGAATTACCATCGGTACTACTTCTCGTTTACGGATATAAGCATCATCTGGTTGGTCAATTTCCAGATTTGTATAATGTAATGTAATGTATGTATCCATACATTTGACGGAGTGTGGAGTCTGACCACAATCATATGATTTCAGAATGACCCGGTTATAACCAACAACTATATTTCCTGCTGATAGCTCCTTATCACACTACGCTGCCCCGTGCTGATGCTAAGCCGTTCCATAGTGTAAATCCTTTAGTGAACGCCTTGAAGGGTGTTACTTGAATGCTCTCGGTACTAATAATTATGATATGGATTATCTATCCTGAAAGCACACCATGCCTTCATATTATTGAAGTTAATGAATGAATGAATGAAAATCTTTATTCCAGGCAACTAGTGGCCTATAAATAAATACCTTAAAACTAACATACATACAGTGTAACAATAATTATAATTATTTTAAAACTAACACTTCAAATCACATTTATGGTTGCGATGCATTACACAATTCCGCAGTGTCAGGGAGCCGGCCTCGGAACCGCCTAAACCGGACATCCTTCGGCTAAAACTCTAATATACGGATGAGCACAGAGACCGATCAGGCGATCACTGACCAGCATGACACAGTCAATATGCTCGCGTGGCGTGGCGTGACTCATGAAAGACAATGTCGTGCATTAGTCTAATCTGGCCTGTCATAACATTTCAACGAGCCGCAGAAAGAATTACCGCGTCGTAAATTATTTATAAAATTTGGCTATTTTGAGCGGGATTCTCTGCTGTACATTTTAAGTTTTTGAAGTTATTTTTACGCTGTGCATAAATGTGAACATTGCTCAGTAAGCCGCTATGTATAATAAATAGAGGTATAATCAACGAAATGTAGTTTTTAAATTATTATATTACTTTAACCAAAGTTCCGAGAAACAAATGAAATGAAATAAACAAAGTTCAGTAGTAACACAATAATTACATTTTATGACAACAAAATATAACATTTAAAAACATTTATACAATATTTGGAACTCGTGTGAATCAAATAAGATACCTCACGTAACTTTATATACTCGTGGTGGTAGGTACTTACATTTAAGTAGTTTTGATAGGTTGTATTTTTAAAAGATATCAACTTCCCAAGCACGTTATTAGGACACATTTTATAAAATATAGTTCTTAACTACCTAAGAGTACAATAAAAATAAATGAAATGTAAAATAATGCCTAATTACTAGAAAACTAATGTTTACCATATATATAGCTGGCGCTAGTAGAATTTGTTTTCCGAATTCATAACGCAGAAGAAAACTTGCATATGATTTAAATATTGCAGATTATTGAAATAGCATTGAATTTTTTTGTATAAAAAAACCTAAAAATACGATTTCTCATGCCAGCTCGAGGTCGTCTGTGGGGATAAAAAGAGCATATATAAATAATTTGAATGTCAGTGGAGCGAATCAATCAACTTGTTTGGAGAAGCGACGACGTGGGGCTTCAGGCTGATATCGAAAATATAGTGTACAGTCGGCATCAGTATGAAAATACGCGTCGAACTATTGATTATAGTTTACCATTGTTAACATATAAATAGTATTGTCTCTGGTTACCGCCATAGTTATCATGAAATAACATTATGGAAATGATTTATGTCGCGTATGAATTTATAATGCATCCCGACGTTTCGAACCATTTACAGTAGTTAACGAGTGACAGTCTAGTGTTTTCAAAATTTAATTATTATTTTTTTTAATTTTTAATCTGTTTATTTCAGTGTTTTTTTGTTGAGGTACAGTCTGAACTCAGTTACAATCTCTATATTTGGAGATTGTCTTAACTAAGTTTAGCCTTAACTAAGTATATAATTAGTCCTGTTGGCAGTTAGTGCTTAAATGTTATTATAGTACTATTTGTAACAAAATTAATTCATTTTAATCAGTGCTTTCTTAAGTGTACTCTTTATTTTATCAGGATGTTTTTCTAGAGTTTCTACTACTTGTTTGGGTAAGCTGTTTGGGATATTAGTCAGGTATGTTGGCCAGAGCCTTTTCCCATATTCATTGTGTTTCAAAAGATATATATACAGGGTGGGGGCTGTAAAAGGACAGGAGCAACAAATTAAACAGTAGACTGTACTCTTTTTTGTGTAATTTGACGACCGGTTTGGCCTAGTGGGTAGTGACCCTGCCTATGAAGCTGATGGTCCCGGGTTCAAATCCTGGTAAGGGCATTTATTTGTGTGATGAGCATGGATATTTGTTCCTGAGTCATGGGTGTTTTCTATGTATTTAAGTATTTATAAATATTTATATATTATATATATCGTTGCCTAAGTACCCTCAACACAAGCCTTATTGAGCTTACTGTGGGTCTTAGTCAATTTGTGTAATAATGTCCTATAATATTTATTTATTTATTATTTAATTTGACATTTAGAGACAGTATACATCTCTAATAAAGTATATATTATTTCATCGATTCCATATTTGTAATTGTATTTTGTAATTTTTATTGTTTGTAAAAATGGACATGTAAAAGTGCCCCTGTGGCCTATTTGCTGAATAAATGTTTGATATTTAATATTTGATAATCCTCAAACTGACCAACATTTGTTCAGCGACTTTTTAAAATAACTTATGTTTAGTTTTTTTTACTTTAAAGTTTATTTCTAAGACACAATGCATTGCGAATTTTGTCATGTTTAAAGCGTGACTAGTAACGTCAATTGCAACGATGATGGCATACATTAAAGACAATATTTATTTTGTATGAAAAATAAGAAATCTAAAGACTTCATAATATCAAAATTAATGTATAAAAGTGTCATCTTTTGAGGAGTACAAATAGTACAATATATGTTTTAATAATTTGCTCGTGTTACAGGAAATACCCGGTATTTTACCTACAGATGTCTATTTGTAAAACATTTAGATTTAGATACTATACGTTACTGTTGATGCTGACTGTAACTATAAATGAACTGTACGAACAAAATTAATGAACTATTCAGCATTTGGGATGCGAGAGGACGAGTGGCTTCATGACACCTACTTTAGTTAAAAAATCTTGGAAAAAGAGTTAATTATTTTGTGATCTTCAGTTGATCTTTACAAATACAAAAAAATACAAATACGTTTATTTCATTACTTTTTTACGCATTTTCCAGCATTGTGAAAAACTTAGCCTTTCCCACCATATTTTGCATTTTATATTTCTTTAACTTTAACAAGGTTCAAACTCTAGAAGAAACTGATACCGTTTTTTGCCTATTTCGAATGATCTGTAATCTGTTGTGCTCTCGGACATTTTGACACCGATACGAAACCTATATCTACATAGCAAATGTAACGGCAATGGCCTAGTGAAGGTGAAATTGCAAAGGCTACCTTCAATCTTAATTCATAACAATGATGAAAAACACGCTGTCCACTATTAAGTACCTCGAGTTAAACTGTCACATACCTACTTAGGGCGTTTATATATAAATTTACACGCCCCTATCTTATTGTTAGTTACCTTAGGGCGTTTACAAAAATAGTTATTATTGGTTAGATTTATGTACGATTCCTACCGAACGGCTGGAGTCGGGCCGCGCCGGAATGCATTTTCAATGTGTCTATCTATACATAATGTATGGCAGAAGCGATGTTAGTCCGTTCGGAGCCGTCCGCGTCCGCGAGGAGCCGACCGGCTTGCGGCTGTACAAATTTAAAATGCGTTCCGACTCCGCCCGTTCGTATATTAAATGTTTTATAGATTTTATTAATGAACAAAATACTCCCCTTTTTTGTATACTTTAGGTTAATACTAATAGCTATCTTGAAAATCCTAATTTAAGGCTTAATCTCCTGAAAATGTTTCAGCAGATCACACCTTAAATTTGACAAAATCGAAATTCCACACTCAATATTTATTACTTACACTTTTTAAGAGAATTAATTGCCTGGAACTCCACTTATTTTATTACATACTGAAACACAGCTATCATTCAAGACCAAATTCAAGTCGATATCTCCAGAAAATATTTCAGCAATTCAAACCTGTTGCAGTATTGGTTTTTACGAACAAAACGCCAAAACTATTGCTAAAAAGTAACAGGAACTCTAGAACTACCTATGATGTATGCTAATAGAACTCCTATAAAAACGTGGATTCCTAGATTTTGATATGCCAACTTCACAGACATCCCGTTCAGTGGGAATTGTAATTTAAAAGGGTGTGGCCTGCTTACGTCATTATTTACATTTTTCTCAGTTATATCACCCGATATTACGTTCTCCACTTTTCCATCACACTAGTGGGCGACCCTTGACAGTGTATTTACCATAAAAATAGAATTTTGCCGAAGCTGTATTTAATCATGGCTAACAACACTTAGTCACGATCCTTTTACGAGCACGGCAAATAGTGTCACAACTTATGAAGCCAAGTTATCTAAATGCCACGGTGTCATTGCTATGGCTCTTTACTTTATTGCCTCTTACTTATTTTGTTAAACTGTCTCAGTGTGTAGTGACCCTGCCTATGAAACCGATGGTTCCGGGTTCAAATCCTGGTAAGGGCATTTATTCGTGTGATGAGCATGGATATTTGTTGCTGAGTCATGGGTGTTTTCTATGTATTTAAGTACTTATAAATATTTATATATTACATATATCGTTGTCTAAGTACCCTCAACACAAGCCTTATTGAGCTTACTGTGGGACTTAGTCAATTTGTGTAATAGTGTCCTATAATATTTATTATTATCTCCTTTATTTATCTCATTTCTTAGGCTAGGCTTTTTACAATATGTATATAAAAATAAAATATAAAAACACTTACAAAACAATACAAAATATATGAACATATTATAAAAAAACTAACCTAGGGTGCCGCCAGCAGCGGGGCAGGGCCCAAGCTATTATTATTATTATTTTTTATTATTACTTACAGGACGATTTTATATTATAAAGAGATTAACGAGATTTAAAGAGCTTTTAGTTCATTTCAGATGTAGTCAATGATATTGTTTTGCAATGTAGTAGCATGTGACGCTTACGCTTAGGTACGCTTGTAGGTAACAATGTTTGGTGTAGGCATTATTGGTGCAAAGCGCAAAAGGTAAAATTCTTGACAAGTAAACTAAAATTTTGGAAGTAAATCCTGTACTTTTACTTAGAAAACATTAAATAAAAGCATAATTCCCTCACCTGCCAGTAAGGGCAGTAAGTTTCTTATCGTGATAATCTATTCTGATAAATAACAAACCTCGGGGAAGTAGTAGCCAGTGGTCAAGGTTATGATCCAATTAAATGTTTTCATCAATAAATTGCAAATTTATGCCAATATTTGGTGCGAATTAATTCATTAAAGTGGGTAAGTATACAATTCTTTCCTATTTCGATTTTGTCATAGTCTCATCTCATGAGTCATGACTCATGAATCATATCATGCCTGAAAATTGTGGTCAATTATAACATTATTAATACTTTTGTGGCAGGTAAGAATAATGCAGCCTACACTGGCTACACTTCACCTAAAGTAAGGACGTTAAGAACGAAGAATTTCGTACATTGCCATATTGCGTACATTGCTCACACGTATATGGTATTGGTACGTATTGGTGGTGGGCAGACAGAATAACGTCATATATAAATATCACAGTTCAGGCTAGCATGCAGCGGGCCCTAGATATAGCGGCTTCGAGAGCACTGATGAAGAGTATGTATCCACAGTCGTCACGTCCCTCAGCCATGAGGATACGACAAGGAGGAAGATATGGTACTGACCGGCGGCATTATCGGAGGGACAGCAATGCGCATACGATGGAGATGAAATGATCAAAATCTATTATTCGACGGATACTTATATATTCTCTACGATTTAGCAAAAAACACGCGTCAATAAGTACACGGAGACGGCACAGTCGCTATATAGATACAACGGAGCAACCGAGGTGGTCACAAATGTCTGAACACGCACTCTAACGCTTTGACAATAGAGGCGTGCTCAGAAATTTGTGAGCACCTTGGCCGCTCCGATATATCTGATGGCGACTGAACAAACGTCTGTCGAAGTTAATGTGTGTGTCACGGCGCGCTAAGTGAGGAGTCAACAGCGACGGGCGTGAACGAAGGAAATCAATTAAGAAGATGGAACACGTGTAGTGACAACAAAAAGTGTGCTTTAGAGGGGAAAATCTAAAGATTAATTTTTGTACGTACTACTAAGCAGTGACTGGGAGCGAAAGTATAAAATTAAGTTAAGGGAAGTATTTTTCACTCCGTAGACACATTTGAGACCACCTAATCCGTAGAGGTTGTTATATATATCCATTTTCAGAACACTTTCTGCAGGCAGACACAAAAGGGTATTGCAAAATATCAGAAAATATCTAGACATTTAATACTCATACTCATTTATTTATAATATTATTACATATTACACGTCACAATTTTATTAACATAAGATATGCAATAATCTGCAGTTATTATTACAATTTCGGGTAGCAGGTATCAATAATTGTATATGTCAATTAATTTTTAAATAGTGAGCATTATAAATATAAATTAAATTTGATACAATTAATAATTTTCTTTTGTTGAATGTCAATAAAATCATAATAATATATTGTAGAATTCATTCAGGCTATAAAAGTCCTTCTGTCACCAGCTGTATCTCAAGAATCGTGATAGTCAGCCAGTTGAAATTTCTACAGATTATGTATTTATTTCTGTTGCCGCTATAAGAAAAAATATTAAAAACAGAATAAAATAAATATTTATTTCCAATCTCGAGTTTCTCATCCAATCACCGAAGTTAAGCAACGTCGGGCGGGGTCAGTACTTGGATGGGTGACCGTTTTTATAGATAATGGTACGGAACATTTCCAATTCCAATTACAATTCCAATTCCAAATTATTTATTTGTTAAACATAGGTATGTACAACAGTAGGTCTTAAATTTATAATAAAGTATCACTATGCTACGCCACATGGCATACAAATAGCTACAGAGGACATGTAGCACGCATTTACAAACTAAATCTATGGTGAATAATGAAGACATGACATACATAGGGAATGCAATAACCGGGCGTTTTTCATTACCGGTAATTTACCGAAGCGAGGTCCCACTAACCGGTTAACCGGTAAATTACCGGTTATACGTTTATGAAATAAAAAACATTGATTTTGCATTATTTTCGTCAGTAACCTTTAAAAGTAATCGACAGCACGTTATAGAAACATCGACAAAACATAATAATGAAAATAAACAATAAATAAGCAACATCAAACTTTTTTAATTCTTTAAAAATCGCAGTAATCAAAGGGTAACAAAAATTATAACTAAAGAGTGACAGTCGTCATTTAATTGTCATACAAGTTTACATTTACACATCTATCAATATAATATTGTTATTAAAGTAACTAAAACCGTAATCAACATTCATTAAAATCTAGTAAATATAAGAAAAAAAAAATTAACAGCAAGATTAGTTTCATATCATTTTAACACTAGTTACTTTAAAATTGCACTTTAAGAGGCCGTTATCGATTTTAGTCGCAAAAATGTCAAATTGATAGATTAAGCGCATGAAATTGTACACCTTTTGGTTACTATTAAAAATGACAAGTACTGGTTTCTTTTAGCACGTCTTGTTATCTTTCATTATAATAAATATTTTTTTTAAAACAGACTCACTTAATTAGTAATGTTTTTTTTTCTGATGGACGTTTAGGTAAACGCGCGAAAAGCAGTGATTTTGTCGATCTTATTTGTAAATTGGTAATTATTTGTAAACTGCTAAAAATGGTAATTTTGTATTACACATATCCTGTACTTCAACTTTAATAAACTACATTTTTGTTACTATAAATTTGAAGTAGTGTAAATGAAAGTTAGACGAAATCAATTTTCTCCAGAAATTACTTCAAAACAAGTGACAATTTCTCTGAAAATTGACTTAATTTCAACGTAATTTTGATACTTAAACAATCTACAACATTTGCTGAAACTGTTCTTATACATCATTTTGTATAATTTACTACCATAATTTATATGAATTTTAAAAAAATATCCCTTCTCGTCACCTATTACCGGGGACGCACGCTTGCGACCTCATTATTAAAAGGCAAGATGAAAAAACGTGCTAATAGAAACCAATACTTGTTATTTAGATATTACGTAACAAAAGGTGTACAATTCCAACGACTAAATCTATCAATTTAAAATTTTTGATCTAAAATCGTTACCGGGCTCTTAAGATAGGAGTTGGAATCAGGAACATGTGATCATCAGATCATTCTGTTAATTATATATAAAATAATTGCGTTTGTTAAATATTAATTAGAACGTTGCTTAGAAATTCGTGAACGATATCTTGAACACAAGTAACCAGCGGTAGAAAATTTTCTTTCGCATTCTACACTTGTCGGACACTACAGACTAAAACAAAGGACACTGAACATAGTAAGGCGGGTCGGGTAGGGGTGGCGAGAAGGGAAAGGGCGAGGGATTAGCGACCACTCATTTGTCACAAAACATTGCTTCCTAAATAGTTCCTATTCAACATTGCAAACATTGCTTCCTAAATAGATCATAAGATGCAGAAAAGTAAGTATTTTAAGTGTCTCTTCGTAATCGTAAACCGTAATTGTTTTTTTTTTTTTGTAAGTACGAAGACATAGATGGGCTAATTCAACAGGTTTTTACATTTTTATTTGCCTATACAACGTTCGGTAAATTCCCGGTTACGGCTGGAAATTACCGGTATTTTACCGACTGTAATATTGGTCAAATTACCGGGTAACCGGTTAACCGGTTAACCGGTTAGCATTCCCTAGACATACAATATAACACTACATATTAAAGGGTAATAAAATTTCCTGAGTCTGACAAAAAATCTTGTATTGAGTAGTACGCTTTAGTTATTAAGAAATCATACAACATTTTTTTAAATTTCTTTAAATCATTAATTTTTAAAATCTCTTTTGGCAGTTTATTGTAAATTCTTGGTGCCATTCCAAAAAAGCTTTTTGCTAGTAATGCTGTTTTACATGACCTAGAGTTTATTTTATATTGTTGGCGATAACTATTGAAATAGGAGAACTGGTTAGGGTTATACTTAATGTATAATGCGACTTCGTATATATAAAGACAGGGAAGGGTGAGAATATTTAACTTAATGAAGTAGGGTTTACATGATTCTGTGTTTTGTATACCACATACTGATCGTAAGCATTTTTTTTGAGCTCTAAATACTAATTCTCTATCAGTACCATTACCCCAAAATATAACCCCGTACCTCAAAGTTGATGTAACGTGAGCGTTATAAGAGATTAAAACAGTCGACTGATTTACTACTTTTCGTAAATTATGCAAGGCAAATGAATATTTGTTTAACTTTTTACAAACGTTATCTATATGGTTGTTCCAACTTAAAGTACGATCTAAACTTAGCCCTAAAAAAGTTGTTGCATCCGTCTCCTCAATGTCTTGGTCTTTGTATGTAATTTTTAAATCAGAAATAAGTTCTTTTCGCTGTTTAAAGGTCATTATTTTGGTTTTATTTAAATTGATAGATAGATTATTTTTCTGTAGCCAATCAATTATTAGTTCTATTGTTTTGTTGACGTGTGGTTCAAATGATGATGGGTTTTCGCTAGTAAAAATCACTGTACTATCATCTGCAAATAGAACTATCTTATCTGTGATTGCTTCTGGCAGATCATTAATGTAGATTAAAAAGAGGAGCGGGCCTAAGACACTTCCTTGGGGGACGCCAGAATTTATTTGTTTTAAGTCTGAAGAAAACGTGACTTCTTTCTTAGACTTAACACAAATTCGAGTTATCTGTGTGACTTGCTCTCGATTCATCAAGTAGGATTGTAGTAGATTGTAGGTATTTCCGCGGATACCATAATTATATAGTTTTGATAATAAGATTTTATGATCTACAAAATCAAAAGCTTTTGTTAAATCCATATACAATGCTGTAACAGGCACTTTTTAATCTAACTGTGTCGTAATTGTATTGAGTAGATCATAAATGGCCATATTTATGGATTTATTTTTGCGGAAACCTTTTTGCTCGTCAGCAAAAAGGTTATGTGTTTCAAAAAAGCTACTTAAATTGAGATAGATTACTTTTTCTATTATCTTGGAGAAAATAGGAATCAATGCCACTGGTCTGTAATTATTTATATCTTGTTTGTCTCCTTTTTTATACATAGGTCGAACGATGGTCGTTTTTAATTTGTCCGGAAATATTCCATGTTCGATACACATGTTAATAATATAACTAAGCGGTGTTGCAATAATTTCTGAAACTGTTTTAATTATTTTTGTGCTTATCCCGTCGTTTCCTGTACTATTGGTGTTTTTCAGAGAGTTGATAATTATTCTTATGTCATCTGGATTTGTTGGCTTCATAAAAATCGAATTAATAGAAGTGTACGTCAATGTCGTGTTACTTATGGTAGTTGAATCAACACCTATTGTATTGAGATGAACATAGTGGTTATTGAATGCCTGTGCTATATCTTTAGGGTCAGTTATAATTTTTCCATTCAAGTTGATTTCTGAAATTCCTGTGCGAGTCCGACTCGTACTTGGCTGTTTCTTTTTTAAATATCAGTAGACCTAATTAAAGATCAATTATCAAGCTAAAATATTGTGAACAGAACTTTATTTTTTATACAACGTTCAAGTATGCTATAGCAAATTAAAAACAGCGAATTTGGCCTGGTAGCTCCTTAAGCGACAGAGCTAGGTATAGAAACAATCGTTACGTAATATTTTAAGCCTCTGTATTAGGCATGCTAGTTTTGCACTTAATGTGTTATCAGTTATCAGAATAAACATACTTAAAGATCTAGTAAGTATTCGTTAGAAAACAACACTCAACGATGTTTACCTCTTATTTTAGAGTGTCATAGAAACATACATACGCATTTTATAGGCCGCGGGCCAGGCGCAATTTTCATCTGTGCTCGCATTCCGGGCGATAACTCGTAAAGTGGTTAAAAGCGATCTGTAATGAGGCCTCGTGGACGTCATCTGTTGTCCAACCAAACGCGTAAAAAAATAAGTTATCTCATCCCGATTTAAACTTTGTCAGATGATAGTTTACGAGTCACACTCACGAGTCAGTACACTCTGGACATTACTTTACAATTTGAAGCCCAATTTGATTTGGCAGTGGGGACTTTAGTGACATTTGACAGGTATTCTCCGATCGAGTAGTACGCTTTTCTAACTATTTAACTAGTGGCTCTGTGAGCTGTAGACTTCGCGAGCATAGCTTAAAACTAAATAAATGTATGGCTCCGCTGTTTAGAAGTATTTATAAAAACTAAATTGACAAACAACTTTGTATGTAGACAAAAAGTGGAATATATTATCTTCACAAGGCTCCCTTTATTATATTATGAATAGTGATAACAATCTACAGGATAACAAGCCCTTCATTAATTTCTATCGGCTCAACTATCGTAGAGATAACTCTACTTATTTTGCAAATGTTAGTTAAGGTGAGGCAAGACTATCACCGGGGCAATACAAACACTTATATGGAATCGTCATACTGTTTGTCTCGTCCTGAGCAAAATAAACTATGTTCGTCCACCTCACCTTACCTTACCTTACCTTACCGTACCTTACCTTACCTTAGGCACTAAAATAAGCAAAAGTTAAATAGAGTTAGACCAAAATAAGTCTGCAGCAATTTTGATAGCACATACAGTGCAAATGTTATTTCAAACGTCAAACTTCTTTGAAATTATGGCGTATAAATGCTATAAATAACACTTGCACTGCGTATGCTATCAAAACTTGTCTTGGTCTAACTCTGCCGACAAACATTTAAGTATTGTATCTCTGCCATAAATCCACCCCAGACCAATAAAAAGTCCAAAATGATGTTTCTATTATGCCATAAAACAGAGGAAGCAAGGTGGATTCTAGAGCGTAAAAAAACTTAACATTAAAATCTGTTTGAGATACTTGTCTGACGTTTACGCAGTGATAATAGGTTATTTAAATAAATGATGAGAACTTTGTATTGACATAACTCGCCAACCGGATTTAGACATAAAATTAAATGCATAAGTACTTTTAATTCTCGTGCCAAAACGAATAAATTGTCTATACAATGTACCAAAGATCATAAGACAGATTATTAAAAGGTAAATTAGTTACTCGAATCCAATTCAATTCATTCATTTATTTTGTTAAACATAGGTTACAAGAAAGATAGTAGATACATAAATATAAGTTTCATCTCTATGTTTTACCCACTACGCAGGTATACAAAATTGTCTCGTGCGGTTATAAAATAAATGTATCCTTATGTCTAACCTAACTGTAACTTAGTCATTAATATGAATACTACTACAAATTTCACTTATTCATGTTACACATTGAAATACAATGTCAATAAAAAAAGGGATTAATATAATAATAGTATTACAAATATAATACAAAATTTAAATACACAGTCAATAGAATAAAATACATTTAGTCAGCAATACTCGTACAATTCTAATACAAGCCTGAGCCATTATTATCATTTATGTAGCCTCACTCCCCCTCCATCCTCTACAAAATATTAAACTGACTCTTTCACTTTTCGAGCTGTTCGGCTGTGGAACAGCCTGTCCTTAGATATTAGGTGTGCGAAAACTCTTCAAAGCTTTAAAACCCTACTGAAAAATCATTACTTGTCTCTTTCTTAATGTGCCGCTGTGTTATATTATGTATGTATGTATATTTAGATATGTATCTAATATTTATTTATTTTAATATAGGTATGTATTGTTATATTTATATGTTTATTTAAATTGTAAATGTACTGTATGTACTGTCTGCTTAATGTATGTGTAATTTTCCTATTCCTCTACCTGTTCTAAAAACTTATTGTTCTTTATATCCTGCTACCCTAAGTTTGTCTGGAAGAGATCGCTTACAGCGATAAGGCCGCCTGTTGCTACCTTTCTTTACATTGTAAATCTGTTTTTAAATTTGTTTTCTTTGTGGTGCAATAAAGAATATTTACTTTACTTACTTATTGAGCTTACTGTGGGACTTAGTCAATTTGTGTAATAATGTCCTATAATATTTATTTATTTTATATATGTCAAGTACTTTAATATGGTCTGGAATTTTATTAAATATTATCGGTGCCATACCCAAAATGCTATTTTTCATCAGCGCCGTATTGCAACACTGCAGAGTTTTCAGATACTCATTATATTGTTGGCGTGTTGGAATTCTCCAGCCTTGTGAATTAACTTTAAATATAAATTAAGAAAACTTTTCATATCATTCTTTTGTTTTTATTTACCGAACAAAAAGTAAATTATGATCTAAAAATAATCATCATTTGCATTTAAAACTCACAAGATGTTTAAAACTTTCTGTAATGCCAAAAATTTGATGTATATATGTAAACAATTTATTGTACATAAAGGACAGGTAAAGATACAATAAAAAAAATGTTGGCAATGTACAAAGGCGAATATCCCTATAAGGGATAAGAATTGGGAATTGTTTGTCTTAAATGTACGTATCATTTGATTTATCAACGTTAATTGTTAGGTAAAAGAGGTTCTAAAATCTATTCAATGAGGTCTAATTTAACTATATCATTAACAGGGTGTTTTTACGTACCAAAAGCAAGCTTGTTTTCCAATTGTCTCCAAAAAACATCATAAAACCTACAAGGTCTCATACTTAAATATAATCTAGGAGCAGAGTACTATCAGCTGTAAAAATATTGGTGGCTAATTTATTAGCATTTCGTGCGTCCAGTCCATCGCCTGAAGCTTGCCAATCACAACATTACCGCAGCAACCATAGGGTATATCACTGATATCTTTAAAATAATTATAGTTCTCATAGTGTTGTGTTCCTGCCGGTGAGTAAGTTTGCCAGAGCTCAACGAGGTGGGGGGAGGGCAGGGTTGGCAACACGCATGTAACTCCTCTGGAGAGCTTTGAGATGGCTTTCTGATAATTAAAAAAAAGAGTATGTACATACACGTTTTTAAAGAGTCGGAAACGCCCATTTAACACTGATGTTGCACGCGTCCATAGGCCGGTAACAGTTGGCTACTGTCCTAGTATTAACACTAAAACAATTATTGTAGGAGGCCAATTCAGATTCAACTTGTCACGGTTTTGACACGAACTTTCACTTCCATTTCGCATGCACCAATCAGCGTGAGCCATCTTTAAGATCGACTCAAAATTAGATCAAAACTTTTCGTTTTTTACCAAAATTTGTTTCTTAGAGAGTTGTTTAGAGTAAAATACGAGCATATCTCAATCGATCTACGCTAGTCTAATATTAGCACTACTCCTAATATAAACTAACTACAAATTATGTTTTCGGCCTTCTCTCAAATTGTCTGTTGTATGGCTTCTCATGCTTCTTACGATACACACTATCACTATCAATTACTGTTATGATTTGGAGCCAAATAAAACTGTAAATTAATGAATTACGGATTGTTCACAGCTGTATAACACGCGTTCCGGCAGCTATACAACATGATATTGATGACAGTACCTAACTCAGTGTTGACACTGTAAATAGGGAGCGTGCATGAACCGTAGGAGGCAGCACAGGAGTTGTCAGATTTTTGGCGCAAGGCGTAAATGTGATGTTTATTGTTCCGATGTAGCCCACAAGATGGCAGACCCTACTATGCACAAGAAAACACGTGACGTGTAAATGTGCATGTTTATGGTTCCGATTCAGGCCACAAGATGGCAGACCCTCCAACGCGCACAGTCTCTATACTGTGACAGATTATTACACTCTACCTACGTGGCTACCATGAGATCGGAATACGTTACTCGATATCGAGTACGTTACAGAAAATGTATGGAGAAAGTGTACAGAGCTCCAAGCGGTTACATATGGAACAAAATTTTTTAACTGGTATCACGAGTCACTAACGTTTTTACTTTATTGTTCGTCTAGTTTTCGATACGTGCCTAACTTCACACCTAAAGCGCTCTCTTTCTAACTATATAAAGAAAACTGAGCCAGAATTAATCTAGTGTCAATAGTAAAATCTCATTACTATGGAGGGAAGGAGAACAATCTATGTGTATGAAGTGTCCATCAAAATTCCTTAAATAATTTTTAACATCAATGAAAATTTTCAAATCACTGATAGTGCACTATTATTACATTATTCGGTTCAGTAGCATTTTTATTATTTTAAATAATTACTTTATCAAATTGTCTCTACAAATCTATTATTTATTTTGTTTAGTACCTAGATTTGATTATAGTACGATCAATACGGATAAGAAAGTGTGGCTGGTCTTCACATTGGGGTCTGTTTACGCATTGAATAGTCTTTTTTGCGAGTTCATAGATTTATACTTGCTACTTGCGTTTAGTGGCAAATAAACTCTCAATAAACACTGATCAATGTGTTAACATGTCCCAATGTGAAGGCCAGGCACGCTTATCCCGCAGCCATACTTATCCGTATTAGCCTTATTTACCTGATTTACATAAATAGAACATCACATCAGTAATCTTATAAAATAAAATATTGTAGTACTTTCATCAAACAATTCATTAAAATAGTTCCCTATGTATCTTTGCTTTCCATTTCAATTAGGCGGAAGTCTGTCTTGAGTAATGGTTTTCGGATGCACTAAATTGAGACAAATGATGTTATCAAAGTTTGTTAAAATGGTTATTGATCGCGATATAAATTATAAAATAAAGAGAGATAATCGTGATTAATGCAAAAAGTAGCAATGTTTATGTCTGGTAATAAAAAATAGTCTGGCAGATAAAAATAATATTTTATCGTCAAGGTACCCGGAAACCATACCTTTCACAAAAAGTGCGTTTGATACTAAAACATTCGATTTTATGAAGGCGGACCGGTCGTAAATTATAGTTCAGGAGTCCGACGTAGGTTTACTTGCGTCATTCGGTATGCCGAACTTGGAACATGGCCTCAGCACAGACAGACAATTATGTTGGTATATTTATTAATTAAAGATTTGTTGGTAAAAAATATACATTTTTGAATGGCCAAAAAATGTTCAGTACCTATTTCTTTTCCTTAAATTATACCTACGAAAAACCTGTGTAGTCATATGAAAATTAATGTATAACGACCTAAAACTTTATTCAAAATTAAACTGCACCCGTCACCGCAGAATTGGCAGTCAAATTGAAGTAGGTAATTTAAGGATCAAAGAGTAAAGTAAGTAAGTATACTTACATATATGTATTAAGGATGTAGTTTTATGTATCGATTGTAAAAAACAATGTATGGACGACAAAATTTCATTATATTAATATTTATAAGTTAATAGTTTGAAGAGCATGCATATAGGTATAAAATATAGTAACCAGTTATGAAAAATAAATTATTAAAAACAATAAACAATATAGAAAAAGTGCCTGGAAACTGTAAATCTAGATAATAAGGTTGTAAAACTATCGTCTGTCTTCCAGTCTATATTAGCAGAGCCGTAAATAAATTTGGGTAGGCGTAAATCAATTCATCAAAGATTGCCCGATATAACCGCGATAGATGTATAAATCGGTTTTATCGGACAAATATTGATTTTGGGCCGGTCATTGTGCGCCGCCGGCAGTAACTTCATCAATACGTAATATAAATTTCTATTGTAACTTACCTATCGCAACGAGTGGAGGGCTGGTGAGGGTCTAGGTAATCGGTAGTTGGCTTATACAGATATTATTGTATGGTTAACGTCTTTCCTGTAGACATCGGAAGGCTAAGAGAATCTAAAGCTTTTTTACGCTTCACGTTTACAGCCTGATACATTATTTCAGTACTTGAGACTCAAATAAGAAACCCCTGATATATATGCCTACCTGGGTCGAGGTTTTATTGTACTAGTAGTTCGCCCCGATCTGAGAACTCCCAGTTCGCCAAAAACTATATAGAGTACGTAGAGTAGATTTATAGACGTCTGGTTTAATTTTCAAAGTGATTGGATAAAAAATGTGAATATTCAAGATGGCTGCTGTTTTTTTATAATTTCATCTACGGATTTATGTTACTGATAGAATAGAATACTCTTTATTGGCACAGCTCAGTAAAATTAATTGTGTTGTATTGTATCTTTGTGTTGTTGGGTGTCCGTGATTGTAGATACTCAAATGTATAATTGCATATGATATATATGAACACTAAAATTCGCATTCTAAAATATCTTCCACATTCAAATTTATTTACGTAGGTATAATAGAGAATTATCTCTTTTTATAAAACTGCTACTTACTCGATTTCTCCAAAATATCAAAAATGAACAACGTTAATATTCAAGTTTTCACTTCTGCCGGCACTTCCGGAGTGCAACTCGTTGTTTTTTTTTTATATAACCAGCAAGCTAGTAAGTATACGAAGATAAAAGATTACCGTAATCACCTGTTGATATTGTCGGCAAACACGTGGTATGTTTGTACGTTGCCTCGCTTGACATAATATTGAGATTATCGGCCTTTGACTTTGTTGTCTTACATACGTGAAAGTATAAGTGGCTTTATTTCAAAGTGAAATTATTGATGCATCAGGTTTCATCTAGTTTGGGATCCGTTAGATATCCCGTTCATGTAAAACTTATATTTGTATGTACATACCCAATAGCACAATCGAAATAAGACAAACCTCGAAATATTTATTTTATTATTTTATACCATTTGATATTTCGGGATCTCGAGGAACCGCCGCCATCTTGGAAATTCGAGTTTTACTCTGAATCTACGTCATTAAATTCGTCACATAGTAGCTAGAGTCAGACCTAGCTATACGAGTATACTCCACTCCACGCTTATTTTAGAGCTAGTTTTACGAATAAATTATTTATCTGGAATAAATAATTTGATGCATTAATAATTTTCCAAAATTATCCAAAATATGGATATGTTCGGATAATACAAATTTTATTATTCGTATTATCCGAATAATAAAATCAGACGAATATTGCAAACCCTAGATTTGATGTAAGTAATTGTCGATGTACAGTAAATTGTCTTCGTATTTTATGATTCTTATTATCCGAATAATAAAATCGGACGGATATTGCAAACCCTAGATATAATGTAAGTAATTATCGATGGAGAGTAAATTGACTTCGTCTTTTATTATTCGTATCATCCGAATAATAAAATTGGACGGATATTGCAATCCCTAGATATGATCAAAGTTATATAAATCTTTGATATGCTGTAAGTAATTGTCGATGTAGAGTCTTCGTCTTTTTTATGTCGTTTATGAATATACGCATCAATACAGTATAGGTACTAAATTTAATAACAGTAAATTTAATAACATCAAAAGTAAATTTAATAACATCAAAATTGAATTCAGCTAGGCAAATTAATATGGCACCATTTACTGAACAATTCCTCCTACTCCTCCTCCGTCGTCCACCAAAGACGAGCACTGCATAATATCCAATCGAAAAGAGTTTAGTGTAATTTGTTAAAATATTTTCAAGAGGTTTGCGATGAAGATACGGATAAGATTACGGAATGGCAAAAATATTGAGGCAAAAAAATGACGCAGAGTAAGTTATTAAAGGATGACACACACGAGAACGGCCCGGGACCGGGCCGGGGCGCCCAACGCTTCTTTTTCTATGACACATGTTCGGGGATCTCGTGATGCTTTCTACATTTAGAAAACTGAAGTGACGATAAAGGCTTTAAGTAATAAAGTTTTTTACAACTCGTCAGTTAGCTTGGTTTCTGTACCCCTAATGCAATTTTTTTCGATAGCGTGATGTGACTACGCGTTTTTGTATGGGATTTAGAAACAGCGCGCCAAACGGGACGTTTTGGAAAATCAAATTCCCATACAAAATGAGAATTAACGCGTACGTCAGGTTTCGCTATCGAATAAATATACACTAGGGGCACTGATTCTAGAATCGCACACTTGTCAAATGTAGGGAACGATAAAATTACATTTTGCGAATTAATTATTAATTTGCATAATGTAATTAGTTACATAGGCAATTATTGCCTATGTAACTTAGATGACAAAGAAAAATAGTACCTACCTACACGAGCCCATATAAATCGATCTTGTATTAGTACAACAATACATATTCTATTATATGGAGGTCAATTGATGCTTTTATGACATTACATGCTATATAAGTAGGTAACGGCAGCGACCTATAGACTGCTAATAAGACTGCCAATTCGCCACCCGTCGGGTAAAACCAGAAGTCAAACATTATATAGGTACGGTAAAATGGAGTCAGTAGTCACAGACACTCAAACCATTCCAATTCATATCATTGTATAGGTGACACAGCTCAGGTAAGAAAGCACATCAAACATTTTTTGTAGCTATAGCAATCTATCAGATTTATATAATGTATATTCTCATTTCTTTATTAATTTTATTTTTCTTTTCCTTTTGTAAGAATTCGATATGTTTTCTGAAAGAGCTAATACTTATTTATTAATATGACACATTTTTTTTATCAAATTCATATAAAGAAAAGTAAATACTGTATGTACAAGTAATTGCATGATTTCTATAGTAATCTAAATTGTATTTTTTTCTTATTTAATGCATGTTCATTATAAGATGTTTTGAAAAGATGTGTCCCGCCGAGTTTCTTGCCAGTCCTTATTGGGATACCCTCCTCCAATTGAGGGGGCATTTAAATCTTCTCGAGGCAGGTTTAGAGCCGGTGTAGCTTTATTTGACGTTCATAAGCGAATTGTAATATACCTACCTGAATAATAAAATATCTTTATCTTAAACCTCAATAAAAAGTTACGTTTACAAGTGGTACGTAAATTTTTATACGTAAAAACAAGTCCGACCGTGTAAATTTTAGTTTTTTAATGATTACATCTCGTTTAATTTCATAATTTTGACGATAAGCACAAAATAGTGCGAAATCCCACTTCGCCCTGTAATTAGGATTATAGGGGATAGCAATAGGGTAAGTTCAGAAAATGACGCCATACATTTTCTGAACTTTCGGATTGTTAATTTCAGGTTAGCTAGCCTTGATCCGCTGTCCGTTCCCACTCTCCACTCATCCTTATGGTTCCTCTTCCGCATGATCGGTCCAGTGGTTCCGCTCCCGACCACATATCTCACACCTCTCACTTCTAGAGATTCCAGATTTTATTAACATTATAATTTGGCTACTCAGTGTTGCCACAAAAAAAATGTTTAAAAGTATAATAAAAATACTCTATGAGCAACCTGAGCCAGAAAATCAAAGTAGTAACGTTCTGAAAATATTCGCGTCCCTTCTGTCCCCGCAATCCCTTCTCACCCCATTTTACTGTAGTAACATAATATAAACAAGAATAACTATAGAAGTCTGACTAAACGTCAAAATTGACCCTTATTTGTGTAATAAACATACAAATAAATGCCCTTATCAGGATTCGAATCAGGGACCTTCTGCTTTGTAACGCACGAGATGTAAATAACTTTGATCTTATGTAGACACAAGACTTTTCACTTTAGGGGTGAAAACGTATTTAGAAGGTAAAAAACAACCTGATAAAATAAAATGTAATCGATCTTCATCAGAATTTCACTCATGTTTTCTTAAGGTATTCTAACAATTAAGTTCAATTACCGTAATAAAAGAAAACGAAAGAAATTAAAATAAAATAATACGGAAATAACGAACATCAATTTGACAGTTCAATCGATAACTTTTTTTTAAATAAAACTTTGTAAGATACGGTCCGAGTTGCGGATATTATTTGTTAACTATACAGGGTGATTATTTAGTCACCTGCAATAGTTTACGGGCTGAATATATAGGTCATATTGAGCAACTTTTACTATGGGACCAACCCCGAATTCGAGAAAAAAATTTACTCTTCCATACAAAAAGTCAAGGTCAGCCAAAATGTATGAAACAGAAAATTTTTTAGGGTTCCGTAGTCAACTAGGAACCCTTATAGTTTCGCCATGTCCGTCTGTCTGTCTATCTGTCTGTCTGTCTGTCTGTGCGAGGCTTTGCTCCGTGGTCGTTACTGCTAGAAAGCTTTTTTTAGGGTACCTTCCCTACACGTAAACTGGGGGTGAATTTTTTTTTTCGCTTCAACCCTAGAGTGTGGAGTATCGTTGGAAGGTCTTTCCAAACTAATAGGGGTTTTCAAGAAACATTTTTTGATAAAGTGAATATATTCGGAGATAATAATCGCTCCGAAACAAAAAAAAATGTGTCCCCCCCCTCTAACTTTTGAACCATAGGTCCAAAAAATATGAAAAAAATCGTGGAAGTAGAGCTTAAGAAAGAATTTAAATGAAAACTATAGCGGACATGATCAGTTTAGCTGTTTTTGAGTTATCACAAAAAGTTATCCCTTCAGAGTAAAAAGACTTACTTTAATTAGGTACTGATTATGCAAATTTGCCTATTTGTTTAACTCGGGTTAAAGGTACCGTTTCATCCCTTCGTTAACAATTTACTATACTTTAAGCTCCTGTTTAGCTTATTGTGACGGAAGAGTAACTACGGAACCCTACACTGAGCGTGGCCCGACATGCTCTTGGCCGGTTATTTTTTCGTGATTTTGGGGTTGGTCTCATAGTAAAACTTGCTCAGTATGACCTTTGACTATTACCATCCTATGAATTATTGCAGGTGAACTAAATAAACACCCTGTAGTAGAGATCGTTAAAAGTAGAATTATTTACTTTGCATAATAATCTTTGTATTTCTTTAAGTTTTGAATATATAATAAAATACGTAAAATATGGTGTTATTATTAATGATTAAACTATTATTTAATTAATTAATTATTACGTAAGTAGACTCCTAGGGTGTTTTGAGACGATGCGGTCTGACTTATTTCGGGGGTCTATTATAAACCATCAATATACCGTTGAATTACGTGTGCATAAAATTGCGGTAAATAGATAGGTATTTAAATAATTTCTAAGAAGTTGAGCGTTCTGAGTTTTTTGTGCTGTTGTGACGGCATCAGATTAACTAAGTACTTTTTTATGTTGTTATGGGGCTTACTGGTTAATATTTTTTTATGTTATGTTATGGGGCTTACTTGTCAATATTTTTTTGTTATAGGAATAATAAACTTAAAATTAGGTATTTGAACCAATAATATTTTGACAATTACGTATTAGTAATTAGTATAGCGTATGTACTTAGTCAGGTCATAAGTTCTGTCATAAGAGCTTTGACTGATAAAAAAGCTAGGTACAGATCCGTTATTATTCATACAAATAAACAATTGTACCTCTGTTATTAATATGACACTGATATTTACTGCCTTTTGTAAAGTATAATGTTTCACTTATGACCTAACTTAATACAGTCAGCAATACTATTAGCTTAGCACCTTTGCACAGAAATTTCCATACAGGGGGGGGGACTTTTATTTGCAGCTGACTACATCATTTTGACCACCAAAACCTAGTGTACTTTTAATTTATTTATTTTTTGATGTGTTTATTAATAATTTACTAATATGTAGCTGATATCGTTTTTGTGAAAAGTTTTTCTAATTCCAAATTTTCATATTGATCTTTTTTTTGTTAATAGTTTCTGGGACTTTATTGAAACCGAAAACATACATAGTAAATAACAAAAATATTATAGAATGTTACCTAATTGTAAAACTAAATAGTTATGTTAGAGATTAAAACCTGAACAAATAAAAAAATATTGGTGATCTAGCCTAGTATGTGTATTTATATTAGACTATATCATCCAGGACCATCATTAGTTTATAGGTATTTATTAATTGTGACATTTTTGTCGTTTTTATTTTTGTATTTTTGACTGCGTAATTATTACCACCTCACCCGCTTATGTTGCAAACTGTATGATATGATAGGTAAAATAGAAAAATATAGCAGCATTTCGCTAATAAGTACTAGTATACCAGTTTGCGGTGTAGGAGCACTATCAGCGGCGTCTTTGGTCCTTATCATTGAGTTACAGCCTAATCCGTCAGTCACGCTGTCCAACTCGAGTGTAGGACGCTCATGTTCGAGAACACATCTAACCGTGACACTTCATAAGCAACAGAATCAATTAAAACAAGAAATATTACTTTGCTAATCCGCGAGAAAATAACGTGCTAGTCAATCAGTACTAACCCGTTATACTTACTTGCGTATTTTTACATGCAGTTAATGTTCCCACCCTCCCACCGCTAAAATAAATATGCCAAAAGTACAAAACTCGACACGTGTTTCGCCTCTCTACGAGGCATCCTCAAGAGATGCACTGATCAGCACTGATTGACTAGCACGTTATTTTCTCGCGGATTAGCAAAGTAATATTTTTTATTTTAATTAGCATGGATTTCCGCAAAGTAACGCCGGATTCTATTTTTTTTTTCTATGAATTAGCAACAGAGTCATTAAAGCTTGGAACAACCCACAGGACATCTGGCCAAAGTGTCAATGAATTTAAGATAATAAATTAATAATCTTTAAAACTAAAAATAGTATTGGTGACAACTGGCCACTGCCTAGTCTGCTGCAAAGGTGATTTAGGAATTCAGCCATTCAAGGATTAAGCCAATCCAGATTATCTTAGCTCTCACAATCACCTTGCTGTCCTACTTGGTTGGAACGATGAAAGAGTTAAAATAATTTTCAAAATATCTTCTACAGCTTTCTGTGAAAGCTATGAAAATGGATTTAAAAAATTCAATGTACATTTTCAGTTTGTTTTTAGATCATTGTTATTTGTCGTTGTAGTTTTACGTTTGAGATTTTTCTTGAGAAAAGCACTGTATGTAGACACTTCAGTGGGACCTTTTATTTAAAGCGATTTTTCAGAATATGCCTAGTTAATTTCCCCTTTTTCAGTTCAGGGTTCAGGGTGCTGATGGGTCTACCTCGCTTGCTACTGCGACGAGCCGGGATACCACGCGCCATCTTGCGCAGCAGAACGGTCTCTATATTGCGCCGTGTACTGGCCGTTCAGGGTAGCTCATTGATATTAGTTTTTAGTCTTTCTTGCTTATAGGGTGGTTGACTGTTTAGTCGAATCAAGTTGCTCCAGAGTTGCTCAATCAAAACGATTAGTCAATCATGTTTGCTGCTGCTTGCTGTATGTACCTACTATTTATTAATTATTTGCGACAATAAATGACTTTTTATTTATTTATTTTATTTATTTCTCCTTTTAAATATATATATATATATTCTATTATTTATTTTTGTGTTGTCAATCAATTTTCCTTGCCGTATCCAGCAATGGCGTCTCGCCCTAACGGCGAAATGCCCTAATGTGGGTCGCAGAACCAAACTTGAAGATGCGGTCACACGACGCGCAATGGAGTTATTTGTTATTTTTGTGTTGTTCTAACCAAACTATAGACCCAGAGTGTGTGTGATATTTATGTTTTTTTTTCATAGTTTTTAGCTTCGCCTTAATTCGTCTCGTCAAGTAATCAAACACCTCCTTCATTATTTCAATACTCAATCATTTATTGCACATAATGGTTATACAGGTGGAATATTTATTCATATTTATATTCACATTTATATGTATACTGTCACTCAATGTCTGCCTGTCACAACATAGGGGCGTCGCAATTTTCTCACAAAAAATAGACGAACGACTATAAAAGAGCTTATGTCCGTGGAAAACACGAATCACTAAAGACACTACTCGTGGTTTCTAGAAGGAATTTGTCGCGTGCTAATGAGGAGTCTCATTTTCGTCGACCTTGTAAATGATTAATGACTCATAGATAGGAAAAACTAATCTTGTTCTTGATGAAAGTATGTACTCCGAACAGACAAAAGAACATACTTAATAATTACTGAATGTGAGCAATTAAGTCTAAAGATCGTCACTCTCCGTGATTGTTGAGGCTTTTAGGGTCCTAGCAAAATTGGTTGTTTAATACACCCGAAAAAAGGTAGTTTTTTTAAACTTCTGTATTTTTTCATATCCATATCAATTTAATTGGGAATTTAAACAGGAAGCTTAAGGTTGCACGTCTAATGTGTTCGTTTCTGGCATTTTATATATTTGACACTGTCATCTCATCACTCATCAGTGGCATTGTGTATGACGATTAAATTTTTCTGAATAAAACAGGAAAAAAAACGAAATTATGTAAAATTTCCAAAAAAACATTTGATTTTCTCCGAAATTTTACCCTAAAAGGCTTTTTTAGAACCCTAAAAGGCTCAAAATCACGAAGCGTGACTGTACCTTCGACAGGCGCCACGGTACAGTCGGCGCCCGAACATAAGTATAAGTCACTAATATAAAAAAGTAGTGTAATTATTTTTTAGAATTAGTGATCTTGTAAACTAAAAATTATTAACCCCAAAAAAATAGTTATATAATATTTTATCTTGTTTTATTGAATGAATGAATAGTTTTTTTTTCAGATTTTTCAAATCCATATTTTTGTTAGTAGTTACACATGTAGAAAAATGGTTAATAAACAAACCACGCGTCACGCGTTTATTGAACAAGCGTCAGCGACAGTCTCAGTTTCAGCTTGGGCAAAAATGCTTTCGTATGTCCGGATGTTCTCCTCTAACAGTCGGTTGGTCGCAATCCTCAACCGATTCCCGTGAAAGTTTTTGAGCTGGCTTTTGTCGATTCGTTTTTGTTTTTTTTTTTTTCAAAATGGTGGAGCCATACATCTATTGAGTTTGAGGCTATTCTCGCGAGGTCTACAGCTTACAGTGGTACTAGGTAATTGTGCGGTGGACTATATGACTCTGAACTTGTAGTAGTAATTAGTGAGCTTTGATTATCACCTAATGATACCTATAATACCCAAGGATTTTTTTGTAAATATTACGTTTATTGATAGAGACGGCCTAGAGGACCAAGTCCATTGAGATGGTGTGACCAAATATCCGCCCAGGTGGACATCACACTAAGCAACGCTTTCCACAAAGCAACCGACAGGGAGAAGTGGAGAGCTGCCATAGCGAAAATTAGCAAGCACGATCCTCAGCAGTTAGGGACCGAATAAGAAGCGATTGATAAAGTTGCAGTACCTACCTGTCCGTTGGCTTCTTAAATTTATATACTTAGTTGTAGAGCTTTTGGTATTTATCTGTTCCCGTCCGCGCAATAAACCCGCCTGCTCTATGAGTCTTTTATGAGGTATATGTCCGGGGTGCAATGCCTCTCCCTAGTGACTGAGCAACGCAGGGTAACGGATTTCTATAGACTACATTTATGTTTAGAGCTAAACACAAGTTTAAAATTGTGAAATTTATAGAAAGTATTTAACTCGCAGTTTATTATTAATTTAAAACAACAACCTTTTGTTTGTAGGAATAATAATGGAAGACTTTATGCAGATAAATATTTTACATTATGTGAAGGTATTGTGCCTTTGGACAGACGTACAAATTAATAAATACTTCTTAAACTTAAACAGAAAGTCCGGTAAATTCGGTAAAAGATCGGCACGTCAGTACTCTAGGTACCTATATATTTCTATTCACACTAATTTTATTTTCAAATCTTTCATTACAATTGTAAATACTGTACAAACAGTATATCACCTAAAACACAAGTATCGGTGAACCTTATAATTGTTATAATTCGCATTATAAATAAAGCAGAGCTAATTATTTCCTAAACATGGTAGCTAAAACTATTGCCTATTTTAGAAAATAAACTTATTTAGTATTTAAATACCTAGATCCTACCTTTTTGATTAAATGATAATACAAAATACACATGCCTATTCACACGAAAACTAAGACGTTTATTCAAACGAACTAGTACAATATAAGAACATCTTGGCATACCATGGATGCAACAAATAAATGATTATGATTAGAAGGTTACCTAAGAATAAAATTATAAATTGTTATATACATCCGAGGGTAAAGTAGCTCTATATTTTTAAGGATAGCTTAAAGTTTAATCAAAGCCGATATTCATACTTACTTAATAAAATTAAAAACAGCACGGTAAACATTTGTAATCTCCAAACGGCACACATTTTCACTAAAATAATCCTTAAATCACAATAAACAGTTAATTATTTTTCATTGTCACTAAACAGCACTATCTTGATAAATCTTAATCTAAACATCATGCACACATTTCAAAAACATTTTATCCACTGTTTCTATTTCGCCGAATATTGTTTACGTAAAATATAGACAGTTAACATCACTGTTGATAGCGTCTGCTCGCGATGGATCAACAAGACGGACTGCCGAAGGAACGCTGAAACCTGAAGAATTTTCATACGAAACGGAACAACATTTTCGCACTGCTATCTATCGAATTTGAACCTTTATAACAAATGCACATCAATGACTGATTGTTGATTTTTTACTCTGTAACCGTTTTAAAAGTCTTCGGCCAGCGCGATGAAGAATTTTCATTACATACGATACACAACGGAGCTTATCGGGGGAAGGCATTGGGTTTTTGTATCTGCACAAGGAATGGATTAAAATATTTTCTATAATTCGATAATGAATGTCGATGAAGTTAATAAATTCGTTTACAGAACACATAGTGCTACTTTACCGCACTAGTGCGATAATTAGCACATTACGTAACTATGTCGAAAATTTAAAGGGTCATATGTACTATAAAATTTAGTAGAATACATGTGTGAATAGGCAACTTCGGTCGTATTTAAATTTACCCCCACTCTTTGTGTGATTTTTAATCGTTTTTTATAGATTTATATTTATTTTTCGTAGTTTTCTCTATTGGGTTCAGAATTTATTTAGCTTTTCGCATAGGTTTGGGTGATGTATGTGCATTTACATGCGGCTTAAATCTATTTATATAGGTATATTCTTCGCTAGTTGTCATTATCTATTTTTGTGGCTAGACAATCTATAGAAGTAGGTACCTACTTAATTTGAATTTCGTATTCAGTTTTGTGCATAAATCCATTATAATTAATGATTTGTTATTTAAGCTAGTGATCACAGTGACACTTTGCATAAAAATAAATTACTATCGATATTAACTACTTTTACTATTTTCCTGTTTTAACATATTAAGATAAGAAGAGTTTAGTAGATATGTTATAATAATTATGTTGTATTATTATTTATTCCTAGTACGCTGCCCTATAATTAACTTAAATAAATAAATATTACAGGACATTATTATACAAATTAACTAAGTCCCACAGTAAACTCAATAAGGCTTCTGTTGTGGGTACTTAGACAACGATATGTATAATATATAAATACTTAAATACATAGAAAACATCCATGACTCAGGAACATATATTTGTGCTCATCTTTTGATTTGAACCCAGGACCATCGGCTTCATAGGCAGGGTCACTACCCACTAGGCCAGACCGGTCGTGAAAATATTCGAACGCCCAATTTTGTGTAATGAATACCTATCTCCACACGGAATGAATTTAGATGCTCACAATATTAGAAATAACTTCATTTGGCATATATAATTATATATTTACGGCTTCATAACACAAACACAAAAAAAGCATTAAGCGGTTCTTTATTGCGGGTATGTTTGCACCTGAGGCACTTAATTTTAACGCTTTAAAGTTGTATTTTAATAGTAGTTGTGTCCGCGACTCAGCCGGATTGGAATTAATTCGGTCTGGGAGGTCGATTCTGCTTTAACAATTTGTCATGGGGATTGGTTTTGACACGACCTTGACGATCGACACGCTACTTTCACTTCATTCTGCATTCACCAATCAGCGATCTTCAAGGTCGTAATAAAATAAGACCAAACCCGTTATCAAGCTGTTAAATCTGAATTCTCTGTCGTTTTTGTCGATTGGTCGTCTTTCAGACAGACCCCCCAGAGCTCGTCAATAGTATTTTATACAATCGTGATAGAATAGAAAGCAGTCGAGTACCGTGTTTAGGCAATGAAGCTTGCTGAGTTGTCTAAGTAAGGTACGAGATTGAAAAGCTTGAATATCACTATTATATACAATACTTTTTCTACGAGTCATCTAAAATTATACTTTTTTTATTATAAAACCTAAATGAAATTGGTAAGTATCTCAATAGACAAAAATGTAGTACAAAATACATAATCGCGTGACTCCGCGCGACTCCGCGCCCCGCGCCCGATTAGTCTTTTCTATGGGAGCGCGGCGGCATTTTTATAGTTTACTACAGCGTATCGAAATTAATCTTATAATTGAGTTGGGTTGGGAGCCCATACATGAAATCACGCAATTATAGTTTGGTATACGAAATCTTAATTCAACCATTACAGTCGACGAGTAGAAAAACGCTATATTTTACATGTCATCGTAATGAGATGACTGGTTTAAAGTTTTAAGGTAGCAAACAGACAGTATTTTTTAGATAATACTTCTCACCCGTTTCTGTAAAAAGTTAACTTAAAGGATAGTCGCATTTAATATTTTACTCGTACCTAGAAACTACACACATATCACGCGGGTTACTGTCACAAAGACTTTATAAGTACTTGTTTTCACTACTAAAAAGTAGTGTTTTTTCTTCCACTTAGCGCTTTCGTAGCGTTAGCCAGATTCATTCTTTGCGACTATCTTTGCGACTTTATTATCTACATTCCGATGCATGTTTTTACAACATGCAGTTTAACAGGTCTTTTGGAGTGTTTATGAGCTCAAAACACATTTATTATGCATGAAATAATGTACATACCAGTATAATAGAATTCACGAAGGAGTTGGGATAATTTGTATTTCACTTACAATACTCTTCTTAACAACTGTACAGGTCCAGATCATGTGAGGCTTTTGGCGGTTGGAGCCCGGGAAGCCGGCTACTGGCTACATGCCCATTTTTCACTTAATATTTCGTGGATCTGACCTCCCTAAGACTGGCGACTGGTTTGCAACTCGGGGTTTCGGTATATACGCCACATATATGCTCTTGTGGCACGGAGGTGAACCGACTGGGACACCATGGATTATCTTGTCAAACAAGTGCAGGTCGTTTTTCACGACATGCCTCGCTTAATGATATAATCTCGGTCTCTTACCATCATCAATGTGCCTGCTCTTCTTGAGCTAACTGGCATTATCAGGGATGATTACAAGAGGCCTGATGGGGTGCCCTTGGTTCCTTGGAGCCTGGAACGGTTGTTAGTGTAGGATGCTAGCAGCGTAGACACACACTGGCACTATCCTACCTCCAACGGACTAATGTAAAAACGGGCGCAGCGGTGAAAAGCGCCGAAATTTTGAAACATAATAAATATAGGAGCCTCGGTAGACAGTATTATCATTTTGTGCTATTTGTCGTCAAAAGTCTAGGTCCATGGGGTTCCAGCGCGCACAAGTTTTTTGCAGAAATCGCGAAGCGTCTGGTCGACGTAACGTAACTGGTGACCAAAGAGCTGGCGGCTTCCTCGCACAACGTATCAGTATTGCGATGCCGCCAGCATCCTTGGTACAATAACTCAAGGGCCCATATTAGATTTAAGCTAGTTATAGTAATCCTCTGTATATATCCACTATGTATATTGTTGCTGTAAATAAATACTTGAATCATGTCAAACTTTAAACAAATAATAGAATTATAGAGTTATTAGCTCTATGCCTCGAGAAAGCTTCATTCAGGACCTTTAGTGACAAGCATATTTTAGAAACGTACGTACCAAATTACCTGAATTATAACAGGGACGTGTTTATATATTGTATTAAATTTATAATCGCCTTAAATTTCTCAATTACTATTGAGCCAAATTTTACCATCATTTGTTTTTCTTTCACTGATTTAGAGTTCACCAAATAAACATTCAATACAATTATCTCCATAACATATTCTGGTCATAAATCATAATCACTTGCCGCTTTAATTTAAAACAAGTATGTTTGTAAACCTATATCTATGTTTTGGCAGCGCGCCATAAGTTTAAAAGTGTTTTTCAGCAAGATTTATAGATCTTTTTATCGATCGAATACCAATTTATCAGTTGGAGATACGTAAAATATACGAGTAGCTGTAATCCTCGGAATTTTCTGAAATACTTTTGATACAGAGATTGGAAATTGGAACACTAGTTCACTTATTTATGCCTAGACTTCTTTTGAGTCTAGAATAGCTTTTATTACTTTCATAGTGTTCTACCGATATGTAGATACAGTTACTTATTTTTTAAGAAGATGGAAGAAAAATAAACTGTAATCTTGAGTTGCAGGCGTCCATAGGCTACGGAGACTGTTTTCCATCAGGCGGGCCGTATGCTTGTTTGCCACAGACGTATAAAAAAATACTGTATTAATTAAAGTGTTTACTATTTCACCTTTTCACAGTCCAAAATGTCTCAAGTCGTAATCAGTAAGTACCTGCGTGCCCGTCGGCATGCCACACCTAAATTAATTTTTAACAATAATTTTAATATTTCCGGGGCACTATTAATGTTGTTTCTGATTGCTATCAGCCCGCTAATCAGCTGTTTTGTGTTGTAAGGTCACTATACACTGGCGTTTTTAGTAAGTTCTATTTTTATCGTAATCTGAGTCTGGCGGCGTGCCAGCACTGGAAGCTACAGGTAGTAAAATTAACATTTTAATGTATTTAGTATAAAATGTTAACACTTTTTCTGATCTTAATTTTGAGGATCTCGTGATGATAAATACATGGTCCAAAAATGTTATATTGTACATGTAAAAAGTGAAAAATAATTTGACACGCCCCGAAGTTATTAAAACAATAGCCAAACTGCCACTAGTACATGTACATACAATACACACATACACATACATACATGTACATAGATGCACATCTGTATTGCGAACCCGCAGGGCCAGTGTTAGGGTCAGCAACGCGCATGTAACTCCTTTGGAGTTGCAGGCGTTCATAGGTCGTATGCTTGTTTGCCACCGACGTAGTATTAAAAAAGGCAGGTCACAAAATCTCGCGAAAATCGGTTAAGAAGTGCGACCTGTAGAATATAAGTTATAACATTCGGACAGACATCCAAAAGCATTTTCGAGTTTTGCCCTAGCTGAAACGAATATTTTCACTTCGTTCAACCAATAAAATATGCTTTATGCTAACTATAATTATTTCGTTCATACACTTATCAACAGTTTATCACTTTCTGCACAAATTGAAATTAATAAACATGTCAACTTATCAACCCGATAATCAGTTGTAAATTCAAAAGTAACTCCTGCTGTTCCGATGGAATTTTCCAATTAAGCAAATTATTAAAGATATCATATCAGTTAACCGAAATAGCGGATCTAAAATAGAATGATATGAATCAACATGAAAGAATGTAATTATTGGGGAATTCATTGTTTTTCTAAAGTCCTACATTCTTTTGTTATTGATAATTATGTGCGCAAAATGTTGATTAAATTTTTTCTTTGTTAAAGCAGACGGGAAAATTAAAATGAAAGAAACCATAAAAAATAAAAATTATTTATTTCGGACCACAAAAATCCATAACAGCTTAGTAAACATGTACATGCAGAGCTTGTAATTTAGACTATGTTAGTACTTAATTTATTATATACCTATCTACCTACTAACATTTCATCATAGAGAGCTAAGGAACGGTGCAGGTTCGACCAGTGCTGCATATAGCGACTATCGAGCCTACCCGCTATCACACTCAGTAGGGCTAAGATGGTCGGCTCTTTGTCATTTGTCGCCATGCCGGTCACGTTCTAACAAGTATGTAAGTGCGAAAGTGACAGGCATGGTGACAAGCGATAAAAATGGAACCATGCTGCCACTGCTGGATACTGAGACTACTGTCAAGCACTCTGCGACGCGTCGCGGCGGCACGCTTTCTTATTGTAACAGAGAAGCTGTCTACCTGCGCGTCCGCGAACATGCCTGACACGCTGCAGAAGCATGGCAGACGCAATAGTACCCTGAAGGCGCTGTTAAACTGAACCCTTAGCCATATTATAGCTTAGAAAAATAAGCCATAAAACCTAGTAATCTACATACAAGCCTCAAACGGCGCAAATATGCATCCATTGATTCTGGTTGCACGTTTGAGCCGTTTGGGGTGGAGACCCTCGGGCCCTGGGGACCCGGAACCCATTTTATATTTAGAGAGCTGGCAAAGCGTCTCATTGATGCTACGGGTGACCACAGGGCTGGTTCTTTCCTTGCCCAGCGAACTGGCATCGCCATACAGTGCGGTAATGCCACCAGCCTTCTGGGCACCTTACCATCGGGCGACAAGCCAGCCCCCATTTTTTATTTATAAATATATGTATATGTATAGTACTGTTTCTTTTAAAAAAATACATAATTATGATATGTGGACTAATATGGAGTATTTAGCCACGATTGAAAAATATTTTAAACAATAAAAATAATTTATAAATAAAATATTAACGTCAGCATTTTAAAAGTAAAACTCATTTATACCTTCTTGGTTCGTATAAATTAAGGTAGAAGTACTAGTGCTCGACGCTGCACTAGTACTCGACATGGGCACGTTATGTCAAAGTGAAAGGGTTAAGTTCGAATACAGAAAAATCTTCGTTGTTCAAATTTAATCTATATTTCTATGACATAAAGTGTAACCCATGTCGGTAACTAGTGCAGCGTTGAGCACTAGTACTTTTACCTTACTGAGATTTAAAAAAAAAAGCTAGAACTCCAAACAGAGTTTTTTTTTACAATTTATACAATTTATAACTAACGGCCCGCGGGATCAATACATGCCTTTGTCCTTCAGTATACCTGCATGAAATAAGATCTTTATCGAGCAAGTGTGATGAAAAATAAAGTGCACCGAACGAGGTGGCAACTAACATTTTGCATCTGTTATGAAATACATATGGTTCTTTTAACAGGTGCTGCATCCAGCTTGCAGCGCAAGGGCAGTGTGATGGCCGACATACTGAAATAAACGCCAGCTTTTGCCAATCCGCGTTTCCGGTTTTATGACAGATTATATTCAAGAATATTTTTTTCGTTTCACATTCTCTGAAGGTCATTATTGTTCTAAAACGGGTGCAGAAAGTACATTTTATATTCCAAGTACTTTTTTACGAAAAGCAATTAAATTTTGACTTTAAATGGATTTGTTGGACAGTTTCCATACTCATATTTAACACATTCGCTACCAACGTTTTCGTAGCGCTACGCTTTTCCCGCTTTGTAGAGGAAAGCGACTACGAACAGTGAACCCGCCAAAGGGGTCCCCAGTACTCAATGTGTCTCTCCATGCCATAAATAACGATGTTTTTACCTAAATTGTTAATTGAAAGTACCCTTATCGTATGTAAGGTTATACTTACTCATGTTTTTTTACTGTACATGTATTTTACTTTCCACGTACTTGAAATGAAAAGTAGTGTTTAATCTGATTATTGAAAGGCATTATTTCAGTCTGGGACTATTGGCAGTTTTACTGCGTTCGAGCGCCAAACTACTTCGACAGAAATGTGTGCCTTTAATCCCTTAGTTAACAATCTACTATTTCTGTACGTAGCCAAGATGCTAATCGCTTACGCTCCGTAGCGATCGATACGCCAATGTCTCTGTCGCTTTAATATGGAAGAATGATTGTGAGAGACTACCGTATCGTTCGCCACGGAGCGAATGATTGGCATCTTGGCTAGGTACCCTGAACTACTTAGTATTACTACATAATATTTCTTCTTCTTCTTCTTCCTCGCGTTGTCCCGGCATTTTGCCACGGCTCATGGGAGCCTGGGGTCCGCTTGGCAACTAATCCCGAGAATTGGCGTAGTTCTAGTTTTTACGAAAGCGACTGTCATCTGACCTTCCAACCCAGAGGGTAAACTAGGCCTTATTAGGATTAGTCCGGTTTGCTCACGATGTTTTCCTTCACCGAAAACTGGTAAATATCAAATGATATGTCGTACATAAGTTCCGAAAAACTAATTGGTACAAGCCGTGGTTTGAACCCGTGACCTCCGGATTGCAAGTCGCATGCTCTTACCGCTAGGCCACCAGCGCTCTTCTATATAATATTTCTATTATTAAAAATTAAATAAAATTAGGCCTGCTACTGCAAATCTAACCGTGCTGCACGTCCTAATATTGCTTGGAAATTATGTAAGCGTTTTTACATAACGGAAGTTATTTAGAATGAGGAAATTTTATATTTCTTAGAACTTAAAACATAAATTACATTTCTTTGAACCTTAAAGAAAGGTGAGCTAATTGGCCCGTTTGACCAATAAGGGCAAGCGGCATGTCACCGGGTAGGTAATTCTAAGTTGTATGCGAGACTTTTAACCATGGCAGGTATTAGTCCCAAAAATTATGTGTGTGAAAAAAGTTATCGCCGCAAAAAGTAGTGTGAATATAAAGTTAAACGTGACTATATAGTTATTTTTCGATGCGATGAGTTATTTAGGAAAAACTAGAAAAGAGACCTTTAAAGTAAGATTTAATTTGTTTTTACATTTATTTCCATAGACTAATAAATATGTACAGTTCCTTAGACAAAGAAACGCTATTGTCTCTCTATCACTCTTCCATATTAGTGCGATAGAGACAGATAGCATATCGTTTCGCGTCTCTGCGAACAATTGTCATCTTGGCTAGGCCCCCAGGTACCCGAGCCCTTAGCTAATAGAGCTTGCATAAATCCAAATGAAATATCGCTAATAGTCCGCTGTTTGTCTTGTAATGGAGAATCAATGCTAATGACGCACCACATGATTAATGAGGTGACATGACGCAGTCCGTCGCAAACACGGGGATTTCATGTTACACCCTGTGAGAGATTGTTTTTCTTGGTGTATTCCCATCTGTGCCCGCCCCACATGACCACCGCCATACAAGAGGCGCCCTCTGTGCCCGCCTCTTGTATGGCGGTTGTCACGTGGGAATGATTTGTATGTAGTGCCTATACCCATCTGTGCCCGCCCCACGTGACCACCGCCATACAAGAGGCGGGCATAGATGGGAATTATTTGTATGTAGTGCCTATTCCCATCTGTGCCCGCCCCACGTGACCACCGCCATACAAGAGGCGGGCATAGATGGGAATTATTTGTATGTAGTGCCTATTCCCATCTGTGCCCGCCCCACGTGACCACCGCCATACAAGAGGCGGGCACAGATGGGAATTATTTGTATGTAGTGCCTATTCCCATCTGTGCCCGGCGGGACGGATGGGAATTAGGGTGTTTCATTATTCAGAATTTTCGATTGTCATCCGACTTCTCTGGAATTATTGATCTAAAAAACTAAAAATATTATATGTCAATAAAACTAAAATCGGTCAATTTTTAGAGGTTGCAAAGTATCAAAAAAATTTTTTATCAAATAACCAACGACTACATCGGAGGGTGAAAATCTCATGGTTTAAGCGGCTACCATCAAAGCGGAGAGTAGGTAGTGTGATACCTTCTACATATAAACAAATTATAGTATAATAAACTTTGATTTTGGTTACTTGATATAGGTGCTAATTAAGATTCTTCAGTTCTTCCACCTGTTTTCAAAGGAAAAGAGCTTTTATCGTGTTTTATTTAGACGCAAAAATCGGTTTTCTAATTCGATTTTAGCATCATTTCATTGTATTTTGTTATTTTAGAACATAGTTAATTTTCAAGCAATGTGTGGGGGTTCTGCAACCTTTAAAAGTTATTCCATTCTTTTGAAAATTGACTTAGACAGTTTTTTTCTGCATTCAAAAGCGAAACACCCTATCGAATAAATTTACATTGAGGGTTCAGGTCTATAACCGCGAAAATCGAATTTCGTCAATTGCGGGCATTTTGCTCTATTACTTTAATTACGTCTTAGTGAGAGTAAAAGAAAAAGATCCCCGCAATATGGCAAATTTCGGTTTTCGCGGTAGGCCCCTGATCCGGAGTTACCGGCGCTTCGTTTTCTATGTAAAGATCACGTGATCACCGGCCATCTGTCATAGAAAATTAAGCGCCAGAAGCTCTGGCCTGGAGGCCTACTGCGAACCACGTTCGACGTGTTGCCTCTCTGTCGCACTTGTAAATTCGTACATAAGTGTGACAGGGAGGCAACACAGGGACCGGACCCGCTTACCCTAACCCGTTCAAAAACCCGGGTTATTGTAAAGCTGTGTTCCAAAAACCGCTTCATTTCGGTAAGCTTTTGACTGGCTTACCGGTTAAGAAACTAATCCTTTTATTTGAATTAATTCAGGTTAGCGCTTACCGATATTAAAAACCCGGGAAAGGGTTACCGCTTCAAGCGCTGATTAAATACGAACAAGCTGTTTTAGCTTTTACGTAAACTGCATATGGTCTATTAACGTAGCGCCCGACGCGAAACACGGCGGTTCCATTCCCTACGTGCGCGTGTGAGTGCACGGCATGGCGCGGCGGCAGTCGGTATTTGTCAAAGGCTTTGTAATTTGCCGACCTAATATTGCTAATTCAAACAAAAGTGTACGTTAAGTCAAGTAGCGCACAACTTAGATTTCAAAACACATGCTAAGGTTTAAGGCAAATTACCTAATATGGTAAGGCGTTGCATTGATTTTGGTATATTTTTGTTTAGTACCTATTACTCCTATTATTGTCACTTTCTTTATCGTTTGCTTGGCTTCTAATAATTTTATCGAGTTAGGGCTCATTTTAAAGGTCTTGACGAGTCTTTACGATACACATGGTGGAGAGGGTCTGATGGTGGAATCGGAATGTGTCGATAGAACTCATCGATAACTACTAGTAATGCTATCGAGTTAGGGCTCATTTTAAAGGTCTTGGCGAGTTCTTTACGATACACATGGTGGAGAGGGTCTGATGGTGGAATCGGAAGGTGTCGATGGAACTCATCGATAACTACTAGTATTGCTATTGAGTTTGGGCTCATTTTAAATTTCTTGAAGAGTTCTTTACGATACACATGGTGACGAGGATCTGATGGTGGAATGGGAAGGTGTCGATGGAACTCATCGATACTTACTAGTAATGCAATCGAGTTTGGGCTCATTTTAAAGGTCTTGCCGAGATCTTTACGATACACATGGTGGCGAGGGTCTGATGGTGGAATCGGAAGGTATCAGTGGAACTCATCGATAACTACTAGTAATGCTATCGAGTTTAGGCTCATTTTAAAGGTCTTGACGAGTTCTTTGCGATACACATGGTAGCGAGGGTCTGATGGTGGAATCGGAAGGTATCAGTGGAACTCATCGATAACTACTAGTAATGCTATCGTGTTTAGGCTCATTTTAAAGGTCTTGACGAGTTCTTTGCGATACACATGGTGGCGAGGGTCTGATGATGGAATCGGAAGGTGTTGATGGAACTCATCGATAACTACTAGTAATGCTATCGAGTTTGGGCTCATTTTAAATGTCTTGAAGAGTTCTTTACGATACACATGGTGACGAGGATCTGATGGTGGAATCGGAAGGTGTCAGCGGAACTCATAGATGGCTCACAATAATGCTATCGAATTAGGGCTCATTTTAAATGGCTTGATGAGTTCTTTACGATAATCATGGTGGCGAGGGTCTGATGGTGAAATCGGAAGTTGTCAATGGAACTCATCGATGACTTCCCATAATGCTATCGAGTTTAGGCTCATTTTAAATGTCTTGACGAGTTCTTTACGATACACATGGTTGAGGTTCATCATTTTTGAAAACCACATTCCCTAAAACCTATAAAACGACATCCATGACAACTTTTATGACAAGTTGCATGGCCGCCATCTTGGATTCCAAAATAGTCATGACTTTCGAAATCCGCACTCCCTAAAACCTATAAAACGACATCCATGAAAACTTTTATGACAAATTGCATGGCCTCCATCTTGGATTCGAAAATAGTTATCATTTTGGAAATCCGCACTCCCTAAAACCTATAAAACGACATACATGACGATTTTTATGACAAAGTACATGGTCACCATCTTGGACTCCAAAATAGTCATGATTTTCGAAATCTGCACTCCCTAAAACCTATATAACGACATCCATGACGATTTTTATGACATTGTACATGGTCACCATCTTGGACTCCAAAATGGTCATCTTTTTCTAAATCTGCACTTCCTAAAACGTATAAAACGACATCCATGACGACTTTTATGACAAATTGCATGGCCGCCATCTTGGATTCCAAAATAGTCATGATTTTCGAAATCCGCACTCCCTAAAACCTATAAAACGACATCCATGAAGACTTTTATGACAAATTGCATGGCCTCCATCTTGGATTCGAAAATAGTCATCATTTTCGAAATCCGCACTCCCTGAAACCTATAAAACGACATCCATGACGATTTTTATGACAAAGTACATGGTCACCATCTTGGACTCTAAAATAGTCATGATTTTCGAAATCTGCACTCCCTAAAACCTATATAACGACATCCATGACGATTTTTATGACATTGTACATGGTCACCATCTTGGACTCCAATATGGTCATCTTTTTCGAAATCTGCACTTCCTAAAACGTATATAACGACATCCATGACGACTTTTATGACAAATTGCATGGCCGCCATCTTGGATTCCAAAATAGTCATGATTTTCGAAATCCGGACTCCCTAAAACCTATAAAACGACATCCATGACGATTTTTATGACATAGTACATGGTCACCATCTTGGACTCCATCCACGACGACTTTTATGACAAATTGCATGGCCGCCATCTTGGATTCCAAAACAGTCTTGATTTTCAAAATCTGGACTCCCTAAAACCTATAACTATATCCATGACGATTTTTATGACATTGTACATGGTCACCATCTTGGACTCCAAAATGGTCATCTTTTTCGAAATTTGCACTCCCTAAAACGTATAAAACGACATCCATGACGACTTTTATGACAAATTGCATGGCCGCCATCTTGGTTTCCAAAATAGTCATGATTTTCGAAATCCGCACTCCCTAAAATGTATAAAACGACATCCATGACGACTTTTATGACAAATTGCGTGGCCGCCATCTTGGATTCCAAAATAGTCATGATTTTCGAAATCCGCACTCTCTAAAACCTATAAAACGACATCCATGACGATTTTTATGACATAGTACATGGTCACCATCTTGGACTCCAAAATGGTCATCTTTTTCTAAATCTGCACTCCCATAAACCTAAAAACCGATTTACATGACGACTTTTATGACTTACTCCATGGCCGCCATCTTTAATTCCAAAATCGTCATCATTTTCGAAATCGGAACTCCCTAAAACCTAAAAATGATGATTTTTATGACAAACCTGTTATAAACCGGATACAAATAAGCATCTATATAGTAAGTCAACATTAACGAAAAGTACTTTTACGTCGGTAGTTACAATATAGCTATCGAATCAATTACGTAATGCCCATCTCTGCCGCGGTGCCGCAGCGGTGGGGGAAAGGCGCGGGAGTGGGGTAAGGCTTACCCTAAACCGAAAGGTTACCGGTTAGTACATGCAAAACACAAACCGAATCAGCTCCTGTAAGCGGTAACCACTTGTTACGATTAGGTTAATCTGAATAATACGGGTTATCATTATTTGTTGGGTAACCGGTTGAACGGGTTACCCAAACGATTAGCTTATCATATGAAGGGGTTACCCATTCGAACGGGTAAGGCAAATGAACGGGTTTTCCGGTCCTTGCAACACGTCGAACGTGGTTCGTGGTAGGCTTTCTGGACCCGGTCCGGTCTAACGTGAATCATCGTTAACCTTTTAACCGCTTAGAATTTTTCATCGATGTGCTCATGTCGCCGCCGGTATGAAGTTACACGAAGTTTTGCCTTATCAGACTACGGCGGTTAAAATGTTAATAGGCTATTTACCATTCGAACTGTTATTAATCAGAATAATAACTGGCTCGCACTGTCAAAAAGTTATCATCAAACTGTATGCAAATCTCACGAAGAGCCAAACTTCTAACTCTAGGTAATAGGTACACGCCCTAACTCCAAAAGCTCTTACTTTACACCATGGGCCCATTTCTCGAACGGTTTTATACGTTACCATAGCAACAGACGAATAATATTAGACTAATACCGTTCGGAAAATGGGCCCCTGTAGCCTTACTACAATTGCCTTAGCAATGTTAAACTGATACTTTCGCTAACGTCTGCGTAACTTAATTTCTATACATCTCGCTTGAGCACTACTATGTGAGTATGAGCGATCTTAAATCTGCATAGAAAATATGTTACTCACACTATTTTATTTCATATATATTAACGGCACCAATCATGGGACATTTAAGAGAAAATTTGGAGTATTTTTGATATTTCACCGACATCTATAACATTTCTACCGATTTATGCTTTAAAAGTTGAATGACCAATTCGTCCTTTATGTTTTCTATCTATTTAATGAAAGTTACTTCAATTGGTTTCAATATTATTAACCAATTAAAACTATGGTTTTTTGCTCCAGTCATGGGATGTATGGCGCAATTAATTGTCAAACTAACAAATATCAATGAAAAATGAAACTTAAGCAGCTCTTTGGCTCTTGTATATGGTAAAATGTTGCCAGCGATTAACAACTGATGTTAAATACTTGTTTTACAGGATTTGTCTATACCATGCCGTTACTGGTGCCTGTTCCATTATAGGGGTGTTTACTATATACACACTTATTGATATACACACCTATTGATATAATACACTTACATAACTAAATTACTTTATATAAACGAAACATAAAGAAACAAATAAATATAAATATTGTATCAAAACTTATAAACTAAACTAAATTATAAGCATCGAAATTAATAATAATAATTAGAAAAACTGGGGTCCTAATGCTTTACAACTTTTTAAAGAATTATCTAAAAGGCTGGTCGACTTCACAGGTGACCGAAGAGCTGGCAGCTTTCTCGCACAACGTATTAGCATCGCAATACTGCGGGGAAATGCTGCCAGCATCCTCGGCACCATGCCAAAGGGGCCAAATTTTTAGATATATTTTAATTGTATTTAGTATTAGTTTTTAGTTTTAATATAGTTTTATTTATTAGAAAAAACCCAAGTCCAAAACTAAAATAAGCAAGCTGCCGTAGATGCTAGCAGCATTGCCCCTTTCCTTTAACACATATACATATCATATACCTACTTATATGTATATACAATTCAAATCAATTTTCATGGTGTTAATTTATTTGTCTACTAATTTCCCACCCGTATTGTTGATCAGTGACTCCTTTATGTGGCGAATATGGCATTTGCTATTAAACACATTAAAATAGATCAGTGGTTTCACAATTAAAAAGATAATGCCCCGCATGTCTGGCTTAACTTATCACGCTTACTGTAAACTGTTTTTTATCTACATAGGTACCCAGTACCTGCCCGCCTGGGACCCATTTCTCGAACGGCATTACACTATTTAAACTACTTAATGCTATTAGTCCACAAACTGTCAAATGATATGGGTTTCCATACTTTCCATTATAACACACTAATAATATTAGCCTTATATGTTGGTTCGAGAAATGGGCCCCCTGCTGGTGTTTGGCGTATACACTTATACAAGGTGTGTTTTAAACTCGAACCATATGGCTAACCATATTCGTCAGACTGGGCAACTTTTATTTTGAGATTAACCTCGAAAATGCGAAAAAAAATTGGGATTTCAGGGTGCCTCATAGTAGGTAGAAGTTGCTTGGTATGACCTTTATATTCACCCCTCAGAATACGGCTAAGGGTTGAAAAACAAATCTAAGTAGTGTTCCATAGAAAAAAAATTTTTTTTTCTCATAAAGAAACTTTTTTTCTACTTTTGTCTATTTTTACACAGCTATTAAAGAATGGTAGTGGTAGACGCTTTTATTTATAAGATAATGATAAAGATAGTATTATTCAAGTAGGCATATTATGGGAGCATGAATAGCATCTTAAATATGATAGCTACCTATAATAAGCTTGATTGTCCTTTGTTGTGGAAATATTGTCGAAGGACAAAATCTTTCTTCTCGATTAAGTACTAACGTAGGCTAGGATCAACTTAGCTGGATACACATTTGTCTGACGTGTCGTGTTGTGTTGTGTCGTGATGTATCAGAAAGGTAATCGGTTTAAAACACTTAATGAAAAACTAGGAAGGGCCCTTTGCACAGTCCCACATTCAGGGGACCCGCATTCGAGCCGGCGCTGCCGCTGACCAGGCCCAAGTACTCGACGTTGCTCGACGACTATGAGTTTGCGGTGCTCGCGGTTGAGACTTTGGGTCCCTGGTCAGCCGACATGAAAATATTCATGGCAGCACTGTCGGCGCGGCTGGTCGACACCACAGGGGACCCCAGGGCTGGCGCGTACCTCTCTCAACGTATTTCCCTTGCCATACAGAGAGGTAATGCCGCCAGTATCATGGGGTCCATGCCGCAAACAGACCTGTTAGAAGGGGTATTCTCTTTATAATTGGTTCCTTTTTTTTTGTAGGTAAGTATATTTTATAGTAGATGATTTTATTTTATTTCTAGGTTTAATTTTAGTTTTAATTTTGTAATATTATATTTTAGTTTAGTTAGTCAATATAGATTGTTTAAGAGCTTTATTAGAATACTTACGTAAGCCAATATTAATTTGTTGACCAAAATTCATAATTAATAAATGTAAAACACTTAATATGGTTGCGTTCACATTTCTGTGATGCACGCTGCATCAGACAAATGTGAACCCGCTACGTCCTTGAACAGCAGCCGGTGCATGCTTGGCCCCCAGGGCCTCAGCGTTTCAACCCCAAACGTCCCAAAAATATAACTACTGCTGAGGCTGGCATATTTGCGGCGTATGAAGTCTTCTGCCATGGACGGAGCATGTCCAGCATCGCTTCTGGCGCCCGGAAGTTGGGACGGCGAGAGGGTGTCAACGCATGTGGCATCCCTGACTAGCGGCCGTCCCATCTTCTAAGGCACCATCGTCATACCGTTGGGCCTCTTTTATTATATTTTCAATATTAGCAATGTACAATTTACTGCCGAGACGCTGGCAGAATTTTAACATAATAATAAAAAATAAAGGTGTAAATCAGACTGCTGTCCGCTCGGCTAAAGGAACAGTCACGATCCCGAGCCGAGGTGTTAAACACAATATTTGATCTGGCAGGCCTTCGGTGGCTTGTAACCGTAGCTACTTACAATAAATAAATGTTTAATAAATTCAAGTACCATCATTGACATAAATAACACCATGCGTGATCCTTATTCCATCGTGATAGAGTCTATCAATGGTTAGCTCGTAGAACTTAAGGTGTGAAGGAGTGTTTATTAAAAAGAATTTTGTCTCATTCGCCGAATGATTGCGACTTTTAGATAATCTGGACCGATATGACTAATGAGTTTTTCAAAACTTATTTTTACCTTTTAATATAATATATTCAAGGTGTTTTTGTGAAGCGATTTTTTTTTCAGAAAAAATGCGGAAAGCTCGGTTCTCCATACAAACGTAGTTACGCTCTCGTTTTAAACCGACTAGCTAGATTGCTCTGAAACTTTGTACTTACAATAGGATAAGGTATATCTATAGGACTGTAATTAGTTTATGTAGCCTCAGATACCATAGTTAAAAAATACAGTGATTTTAAGATTTTCATACAAAACTTGTTTTTGCTCTATTTCGTTTGTTTTATAAAGTGGAGCAATACAAACTAATTTCTATATAGATATCATCATCATCATCTCAGCCATAAGACGTCCACTGCTGAACATAGGCCTCCCCCTTGGACCTCCACATGTACCGGTTGGAAGCGACCCACATCCAGCGTCTTCCGGCGACCTTAATAAGGTCGTCTGTCCATATTGTGGGTGGACGTCCTACGCTGCGCTTGCTAGTCCGTGGTCTCCACTCGAGCACTTTTCGACCCCTTCGGCTATCTTCTCTGCGTGCAATGTGACCTGCCCATTGCCACTTCAGCTTGCTAATCCGGTGGGCTATGTCGGTGACTTTAGTTCGTCTACGTATCTCCTCATTTCTGATTCGATCACGTAGAGAAACCAATGTGTTAATCAATGTGTGTTACCAGTGATGACTTGCGGCTCCGAAACGTGGTCTTTTACTATCGGCCTCATCTCAAAACTCAAAGTCGCTCAACGAGCTATGGAGAGGGCTATGCTCGGAATATAGATATACCTCTTGTCATTATATGTGCAAAGTTACAATACAACATGTAGTTTTAAAATGAGCTCAGCCGAATTTCACCTTCCCATACAAATATGGGAAGGTGGAATTCGGCTGAGCTTGCCGGGGACAGATGATGATTAATTTTAATTTAAATAACTAACTTGTACCTACCTATATATTGTCAAATACTTAAAATAATAAAAAAAAAACATCTTTCCATTGAGGAAAAGCATTAAGCACCTGCCTGCACCAGCATCTCTCCCTGCGTGGCCATCGGTCTACTTACCTATCGGCCCGCGGGCCAAATCCGGCCTGCAAGGCGTTCCTATCCGGCCCGCGGACACCCAACACGACAGCCTATTGACCAGCCCGCGGGAGGTTGCTAAACAGATCCCAGGCTCCAGGGGTCAGCATCATTGAGAATGGAACTGCTTCTAACAGCTAGACCCTCCCCGTTCCCCCCACCCCCGGCCAAAAAGTTTCTGAGGTGCAACATGGCCCTCAGGTAAAAAAGTTTGGAGACCCCTGCTCCAAGAGAAGAAACTTACTAAAATATGTGTACCTACTTAGTACTTATAGCCTATTTCTATACTTAGGGCTAGCTTTCAACGCGCCGAATTATTCATCTTTCTCATGCGAAGTGTTACGTCAAGTACGGAGCTTATAGGGAATTAGGATGTATTTATTTATTTATGATTTACTTACTGCCAAATTTGAGCAAAGTTAGCGTGGTCATAGTACATTTACACGAATACGGACACAGTATTATTAATTATTAAATTAAATACGTTAGTTATATTAAGAATTTCATTTCAAAATAATACCCCCACGAAATCGCAGATTAAATTTAAGAGCCCTTAATCCTTGGAGCGTTCTCCGATTTCACGAAATAACGCTCGATAGATGGCGATGGCGCTCGGTACGCGAGCGCCGGCAACGCGACGCGCGTTTCAATGCAGACTAGAATAATCTTGATAGTTTTTAATATAATTTCAAGCAACATTAATTTTAGTGTTATATGATATCATATGGGCACTCTTTATTTTATTTTATATGCACAGTAGTTTTTTTTTATGTACACTACTACTAAGTGTACAGACTACAGAGTGTACTATAACCCTTGCTCTTTATTCTGTCTCTTTCACACCAATGGAAAATGAAGAAGTTAGTAAATGACTGCAGGTATAAATAAAGTATATTAGTGCGATAGAGAGACAGATAGTGTTTCGTTGTCGTATCGTAAACGATTGGCATGTTGGCCACACACTTGCTTGGTGCCTAGCCAAAATACCAATCGTTTGCGTATATTAGTGCGATAGAGAGACAGTAGTGTTTCGTTGTCGTATCGTAAACGATTGGCATGTTGGCTACGCACCCATGATACCTAGCCAAGAAGCCAATCGATTGCGCATATTAGTGCGATAGAGAGACAGATAGTGTTTCCTTGTCGTATCGTAAACGTTTGGCATGTTGGCTACGCACCCATGCTGCCCAGCCAAGATGCCAATCGTTTGTGCATATTAGTACGAGAGAGAGACAGATAGTGTTTCGTTGTCGTATCGATTGGCATGATGGCTACGCACCCATGCTGCCTAGTCAAGATGCCAATCGTTTGCGCACATTAGTGCTATAGAGTTTCAGTGTTATTTGAAATCACGTTAGGGTTTGTATTATTATTTATGACCCGAATGAAGTCCATCCAGGTTCTTATGATGGAGTCAGGAGTTGGTCACCAGAACTCCTAATCTACTCATTATAATTCCATCGTGCTTGGGCTCAAAAGATTTGCCCTGACGAACACCATCGATCTAGATGAGGTCCAGGGTCTCATGACGGAGTCAGGAGTTGGTCACCAGAACTCCCCAGAACTCCTAATCTACTCATCATAACTCCATCCAGTTTGGGCTCAATAGATTTACCCTGATGAGCACCATCAATCTAGATGAAGTCCAGGGTCTCATGATGGAGTCAGGAGTAGGTCACTAGAACTCCTAATCTACTCATTATAATTCCATCGTGTTTGGGCTCAAAAGATTTGCCCTGACGAGTACCATCGATCTAGATGAAGTCCAGGGTCTCATGATGGAGTCAGGAGTTGGTCACCAGAACTCCTAATCTACTCATTATAATTCCATCGTGTTTGGGCTCAATAGATTTGCCCTAACGAGCACCATCAATCTAGATGATGTTCAGGGTCTCATTATGGAGTCAGGAGTTGGTCACTAGAACTCCTAATCTACTCATTATAATTCCATCGTGTTTGGGCTCAAAAGATTTGCCCTGACGAGTACCATCGATCTAGATGAAGTCCAGGGTCTCATGATGGAGTCAGGAGTTGGTCACCAGAACTCGTAATCTATTTATCATAACTCCATCGTGTTTGGGCTCAATAGATTTACCCCGACAAGCACCATCAAATTACCATTATGATGAATAGATTAGGAGTTCTGGTGACCAACTCCTGAGTCCATCATGAGACCCTCGACTTAATCTAGATCGATGGTACTCGTCAGGGCAAATCTTTTGAGCCCAAACACGATGGAGTTATGATGAATAGACTAGGAGTTCTGGTGACCAACTCCCGAGTCCATCATGAGACCCTGGACCTGATCTAGATTGATGGTGCTCGTCAGGGCAACTCTATTGAGCCCAAACACGATGGAGTTATGATGAGTAGATTAGGAGTTCTGGTGACCAACTCCTGACTCCATCATGAGACCCTGGACCTCATCTAGGTCGATGGTGCTCGTCATGGCAAATCTCATGAGCCCAAACACGTTGGAATTATAATGAGTAGATTAGGAGTTCTAGTGACCAACTCCTGACTCCATCATGAGACCCTGGACTTTATCTAGATTGATGATGCTCGTCAGGGCAAATCTATTGAGCCCAAACACGATGAGGTTATGATGAGTAGTTTAGGAGTTCTGGTGACCAACTCCTGACTCCATCATGAGACCCTGGACCTCATCTAGATCGATGGTGTTCATCAGGGCAAATCTATTGAGCCCAAACACGATGGAGTTATGATCAGTAGATTAGGAGTTCTGGTGACCAACTCCTGACTCCATCATGAGACCCTGGACCTCATCTAGGTCGATGGTGTTCGTCAGGGCAAATCTATTGAGCCCAAACACGATGGAGTTATGATGAGTAGATTAGGAGTTCTGGTGACCAACTCCTGACTCCATCATGAGACCCTGGGCCTCATCTAGATCTATGGTGCTCGTCAGGGCAAATCTTTTGAGCCAAAACACGATGGAATTATAATGAGTAGATTAGGAGTTCTAGTGACGAACTCCTGACTCCATCATGAGACCCTGGACTTTATCTAGATTGATGGTGCTCGTCAGGGCAAATCTATTGAGCCCAAACACGATGGCGTTATGATAAGTAGATAAAGAGTCCTGGTGACCAACTCCTGACTCCATCATGAGACCCTGGACCTCATCTAGATCGATGGTGTTCGTCAGGGCAAATCTTTTGAGCCCAAACACGATGGGATTATAATGAGTAGATTAGGAGTTCTGGTGACCAACTCCTGACTCCATCATGAGAACTTGGACTTCATCCGGGTCAAAAATAATAATGCAAATGCAAACCCTAACGTAATTTCAAGTAAAAATGCGTTTTTCAGAAAATCGCAGCCAAATAACACTAGACCCTACTCATAGTATTGTGTTCCTGCCGGTGAGTAAGGTTGCCAGAGCTCAACGAGGGGCGGGAGGGGGTTAGAGTCGGCAACGCGCATGTAACTCCTCTGGAGTTGCAGGCGTACATAGGCTACGGATACTGCTTACCATCAGGCGGGCCGTAAGCTTGTTTGCCACCGACGTAGTATAAAAAAGGACCACTGAAAATCCATCAATAAGCGAGAGTCTGTTAAGCATAGTGTAAAAAATGAACTTTTATTAAGATTTTCTAATCGCAGTATATAGCACTTCTCGGAACTCCGTAGCTGATTACGATCGCAACGAATGCCTGACAATCGAGCACAGGTCCGTCCTCTAAGCGCGCTCCGCGCGGACTGAGAGCGGGGCGTCGCTGCTGCGTGATTTATACGTGTTTTAAAAAAATATAAATTTACGGCAATGTAGGTCTACGGTTGCCAGATCATAATTTGATAAAGGAGGGCAGATGGGTCTAAAAAGGAGGATTTTCTATAAAAAAGGAGGACTTTCACAATTAAACGATTTTTTTGTATTATTTTACTTTATTTTAATTATATTTAGCTGAGCTGCCAATTTTTACAAGAAGTTCTTGGTTTTTTAACAAATAATTATGAAAATCTTCACATGTCATGTTTTTGAAGTTGTATTGAGTAAGAATTACAGATTTAACTGACTGCACACTTAGTCTGTTTCTCTCTTTGCTCCACTGAGTATTAATCAGTGAAAAAACTCTTTCCACGTTTGCGTTATGTGCACTTATACAGAAATAAAACTAACGTAACGAGCGCGCACTATTGCCCGAGCGGCTCGTTTGACTTTTGACCACGCTTCAGCATGCAAGCCGCATGACACAAAATTTTCAATGACATGCTGCAAAAAGGAGGACTTACAGTAGGTGTGGGAGGACGGGAGGACAAAACATGAAAAAGGAGGACATGTCCTCCTTTTGGATACCATCTGGCAAGCCTATGTAGGTCCCATAGTTATGATTTTTTTTTATAGGTTAACATAAAGTTACAGTTTGCTATAATCTTATTTTTAAAGCAAAATATGCGTACAATTTGCGGAAAAAAAATATAATAAAACCCTGTTTTCGCCAAAAAAATGAAGAAAACTCGGAAGGTATTTTATCAGATTTTTCAAATGAATCTTCGATTGTTAATTATTCCAGCCCCTCGTACGAGATATGTTGAATCAAATTGTAGTCATTCATGTACCAAATGATTCTTGTTTACAGCAAAATTGAGAACCGAAACGCCACATCTCACTGCAAAATTTGGATAAGACTCCCAAAAAAACTCATTAAAAAAGAGGTTTAAAAGAGAAAATGAAAATTTGAACTGTTGGAGCCGCTAGTTTAGGAAACGATTATTTAAGTACGTTACCAGTTTTTGAATAAATACTAATAGTTACGTCGTAATCTTGAATGAAAAAGGAAGCATTTTACAAAATACGCTCGTCTGTAGGAATAAGGACTCTTAATTAAAATAATAATTATGAAATACCAAAAAAATCAAACCAAAACAAATCCAATCCAAATAGAACGTAATAAACATGTATCATTCAAAATCATCATTTAATAGTCAATTCTACCAGCTAACATAAGGAAACAACTCAAAATTTGCATGTGATTACTTTGCCCCACATGTGGATAAAATTCAACTTTTTCATTAGCTTTTGTACAATCAAGAGGGCCTTTACCAATTGGTATGGTGGAAATTAAAGTTCAATTTCGAGCCATATATTATAACTCGTATGAAAGTTATAAACGCTAACCTTTCTTAGTGCCAATTTTTACCAGCTTTATGCGCTGCGGTCGTTTTACTTACCTCCACCATGCATTTCGCACGTTGCCAATATTCTTTGGTCGATATAATATTAATATGGATACCTCGCCTTACACGAACTCGCTTATATATAAAACCAAATATAATTTCGGACGCTGGCGGCGTCTGCCAATCGCTCCAAGTAAATATTGACACCCAAAATATTGTGGCAAGTCATATTTATTTCATTTCAGACACTAATTTAGCTAATTTGAAGGTTAAAGAAATAGGCGGACCCAATTTTCCCTTCGGATACGTGCTGAGAGTTGTTATTCAATTCTTGTACAGTTAGCTGTTATATCCACTGCATATAGGTTAGTTATCTCTAAAGTTTCCAAGATGTAAAAAGTTGAATACTGTAAAGGGGGACGGCGGGACGTCCTATTGGGGAGGATGTCATTGGTTCTATCAAAACTGGTTTCCTAGGATAGCCTCGGAAGGATAGGTTCTAGGATATTTTATTTATTGAATCTTTATTGCACATAAGAAAACACCACCAGTCAACCTTTAGGCAAAGCAGATAAGTGCAACAGGCGGTGCAAAAACATGAGGTATATGATACAATTAGGTACCTGTACGAACACAATACAATCATAAGAAATGCATAAACATACGTATATATAAATAATATTGATACAAATACATATACATACAAATACATACATACTTTCAAAGCAGAAACACTAAGATTTGCCAGAACTGCCATAAAAGTGCTCACTTAAGGATTTTTTTAAAGCAAACCTGTTCTGACACTGTCTAACATAGCGGCTTACGTGAGCGATGACTCGCCAATGAGACGCGGCGCGGCGCAGCGGCCCAACGGCATTCGGAGATCGCCCACGTAGGACACTTCCATAGGTATCAAAGGATTAAATTCACCCACGCGTTCGCGAGTTATTCGCTCATATAAGACACTGCCTAATTTTGACAGGGAGACTAATACGAGTATTCCAAAGGCGAGCTGCCTGAATAGAGAAAGAATCGGTCATGTTACCAGTTCGGTGAGATGGTATAGACAGATAGATTGCCAGAAGAGCGAAGCTGACGGACACGAGAGACACCATAATAGTGGAAGAAAGATTTTAGATATTCGCGGGACTGAGGGTCGTTAAGAACAAAAAAGAGGGTGCAGAGCATGCAATGTTGCGCCGAATACGAATGGGAAACCAGCCATGTTTTGAGCGGAATGAGGAGACAATATGATCGTATTTGCGGAGACAGAAAATAAAACAAATACAATTATTCATTAAACGATTTAATTTGTCCAAGAGCTCCTCGTTTAAGTCCGGATAACATACATCACCATAGTCGATTATTGGTAGGATTAAAGTTTTAATAGGTAAAAAGTGTTTAAGTCTGTTGAGAGCATGAAGAGAACCAGTAACTTTGCGGCTTATTTCAGCTACCTGTGTCCTCCAGCTCAGGATAATGGCCGTCTCCATACAAAATATTACTCATCCATATTTAGCCGTATTTTTTCGGGGGGCGTACCGCTAAAACCGAAATTCGCAAATTGAGGGGATCTTTCTCTTTTACTCCAATGAAGGCGTAATAAGACCGACAGTGAAAGATGCCTGCAATTTGCGAACTTAGATTTTCGCGGTTATAGCCCTAATAGCTGCCACTTCTAGAATGCTGGCTTACACATCCTTTCCGTCAAACAGCGAAAGCCAGTTCTAAATGATCTAAATCCATTTAATATCAAATTAGTACCTATTGCTTATCGAAATATAAAAGAAAAACGTATCATTTTCTGCACACTTTTTAGAACAGCAACGACCCACTTTCAGAGGATGAGAGATGAAAAACATATTCTGCCAGCCAACACAAATAAACAACTCAAATTTTGTATCAGATTACTTTGCCACTCTTGTGGTGAAAATACAATTTTCTGATCAATTTTAGGGATTGGCAATTTTAATCATTACAGGAAAACAATTGTATTATGAACATAAAAATAAGACTAAATTAAAATATTAATAAATAAATAAAATAAAATATCTTTATTTCGAAGATCAGGCTTCATAGTTGTTAGTATTACCTATGTGAAAACAAAACAAACAAACTTAAAACTAAAGGTTAGTGTTATCGGCACATTTAACATTGCTTAAATTATTCCCTCAATATGGGCTAGTTGCTACCCCTTTAATTTGCCCAATCCAATGAGCGAGGATTGGGCTATCATATTTGTTAGCAATAGCATTCAGAATACTGTTGGGACTGCTTCTAACTCGACCTAGTAGAGATACTATTTTCTTGCGCACGATTGCCGGAAAACAGTCTGTTCTAGCTTCGCAAAACATGCCAGATATAACTTACACAAAACTAATTACATAAAGCTAAAAAAATACAACTATAAAGTTCCAAATTCAAATAAATCTATTGCCAGTCACCGTCCAACGCAACCAAGTACTAACTTCTCACATTTTTGTATGGAAAAAGAAACTTTCAATTTCCAAAATGGAAACTTCCTTTATTCCTTCCGATATCATCACCAACTTTTTGGAAAACCTACTTCCACAACATCGGGGGCTAGCCAAGTTACAATCGTACCTATATAGAAAACGCTAATTGATTGTAATGTGTTCTTGGCTACGTCCTAATGTATTATCAATTTAAGTACCTAAATACCAAATTATGTTTATTAGTAAAAAAATGGTTAATAATCGCATACATTTCAAAACCTCCTAAATTCCAAGTCATTTTTGCAGTTTTGAATTTGGAACCTTCTATTCCATTATAGTTAAAATTCGATTTGATTTTGCCCTTTTTAAATGGCCTTAGTTTAAGGGTCATTGATTATATACACATCATATTTCTACTTGATTAAATACTAAATAAACGAAACTGAACGCGACTTAATATGTTTTATATCTACCCACATTTTGTCATTAAAATTCTAAAGCGGCTAATGAACTACTTAGTTCTGTCAAACATTAGATCTTTATGAATTAACTAGTTTTTATCATGGCTGCAGGCACAGAATCCGACAAGAAAGAGGAGAAAACATCATGTGAACGAGGTAAGGTACCTCAGTAATATTATTTATTTCCTTCGTGTTTGTTGACGTATACGTTTTCTACGTTTGTCTCGGGCAATTTGCTTTGTCTGGAACTTCTCCTCTACAGAGGGCTTACCGCGAACCACGTTCGACGTGTTGCCTCCCTGTCACACTTGCGTACGAATTTATAAGTGCGACAGAGAGGTAACACGTCGAACGTGGTTCGCGGTAGGCCCTCAGATCGCAATTCTCAACTGAATCTGGTGAAATATTGTAAGCAGGTCCAGTAGCTACATAGATTGTTTCTGGATTTTCGCTGTTTGGAAAATGTTCAAAATGGTGGAGATTCGTATTAAGGACTTAAGAGCCATTACGTTCCATGGCACTTAAGACCATTGTGAGTACGCTGTTAAAATGGCTCAACGAAGTATTTTTTGTTTTCACATGTTTTAAGCATATTCTTTGACATTTACCAGTCGCTTTTCGGTGAAGGAAAACATCGTGAGGAAACCGGACTAATCCCAACAAGGCCTATTTACCCTCTGGGTTGGAAGGTCAGGTGGCAGTCGCTTTCGTAAAAACTACTGCCTACGCCAAATCTTGGGATTCATTGTAAAGCTGACCCCAGGATCCCATGAGCCGTGGCAAAATGCCGGGACAACGCGAGGAAGAAGACATGTTTTAAGCCTATCGATCTTATCGCGAGTTCTACAGCTCACAGAGCTACTAGTGGTATTTTATTTAATTTTATTTTTAGTAGTCTTACTACGACTGCCTTAATAGTAGTGTCAAACTGGCAGTGGCGGGGCAAGACCAAAATTTTATGTGGGCAAGGTACATTTAGCGAGGCCCTCTGGTGGCGCAAGAAATGACGAACATTTTTACGTTGTATCCGAGATATACTTATTTGGGGCGCGAGGCCCCTCGGACCGCGAGGCCGCGGGCGATGGCCCACGGCGCCCACGCCTAACGCCGCCTCTGCAAACTGGAGGTAGCTTACTTACTTTCTGTCTCTCTCTATGGTCTCACTTTAATTACCTATCTAGCAAATTATCATACAATATTAATATTTGATCTTAATTGTGACATTCCACGTAAGGTACCTTTGGCGGTCGGCGCTTACGCCGTTATTAGCGGCTACTCAATACTAATCAGGTACTACGCGACGTAGCACCGACCGCCATAAGGTACCTTTTGTCGTGGAATGTCACAATTATGATCTAGGTACAGATTTTGCTTCAAGGTATTTTCAGTAAGATTGAATAGTTCTTTAACAGTCAAATCAAAACCTTTGTGACATTACTTAAGACCTGACTAAGTACTTTTCATCACACTTACTCGAAAATCGATCTTATTTTATGCACGTGTACTGAAGGACAAAAGCCTATTTTGTTCCCGCGGGAGTTATGGATTGTGAAAAGAAAATCTATGATTCCCTGGGGAGTTATAGCTTTTTTAATTATAATAATATCACTTATTCATACATACCACATACAAACCAAGTAGCATAAATGAGTTTTACTTTTAAAATACTGACGTTTATAATTTAATATTTTTGTTAATGTTTAAGATTATTTAATTTCATTAATTTAACAGCCGTTTACAATATTTTTACATAATTTTCAATCGTGGCTGAATGCCGAATAGGTTTTTGCCTTCGATCCTAACCTGTCGAGAAATTACTAAATAAAAATTACTAAGTTTGATATTTCACCGTATTTAAGAATTATTATCCACATAGCGATATTCGTCAGTTTTAATGCTATTTCTGCAGCCAATCGAATTCATTGCTATAGGTATTCAGCTTTATAACTAGGTATTAAAAGCTTCTTAAATAGGTAGGTGTTACTGTAGAATTAATATTATTATGACTGTTTAAATTTGCCACGGTAATATAACTTTGTGTGTCTTGTTTATTTGCCATTTCATCAGATTTATTGTTTTTAGGATAGTAAAGTTCTGTAATAATGTTACAGTAAACGGGCTTTATAGACGTTTTATTGTCCAAGGCCGTTTATACAAATATTATTCATTCTAGAAAGGGGTAAATAATAAATATTCAGTGATTTGTAGCCACGGCTACAAATTGGGTCAGGAAGATTTTTTTACGGAATGTGCAGTCACGGAATTTCAAGGGCTGTCTCTTTTCAATTCTATGTAAGGGCATTAAGGTTCAAAAATGACCAACTACTAATGTACTTATAAAAGTAATTTATAGAAAACAACGCCATCTAGAGATATTTATAAGGAGTTATTTTTATTTTGTTTTTAGTGTCATCTACGAATTATAGTGTGAACCATTTTATTTAAGTGTTGATTTTAGCGCCATCTACTAAGAAAAGTACTTGCTTCTGTGAATTAACACTTGCGAACGTTAAGAGCGCCATCTAGATAATCGGCAATTATTTAAAAAAAAATTATACTTTTAGAGCCATCTAGTATATATTATATGAACTTCTGATATTAGGAGTTGACTTTAGTCATAGACAAATTACTTAGTTTTTTTTTTTAAATGTTTTCGTTTAGAAATTAATTTAATTATATTTACCATTGCTATATAACTCCAAATTAACAAATAATTATCTTCACTTTGGTATTTACATTAAAATGTGCTTAAATATGTAAAGAAATGATATAATTTTCGCCATTTCTCAACGTTTTTTTCGTCAATTTGTCTATGGTCAACTCTATTATTTTGCGCCTGCGCACTTGATGGTCTACGCGACGTACCTACATAAAATCATTTTGTGGAAAATTTGAAGTTTGTTGTTATTGGTGACAAACCATTCATATTATTTATGAAAGCTTCGTGCTAATTACCATTCCAGGCGCGAGGCTGTGATCATCTGGTGGTGGTCAGCCTGGATGCGTTCAGTCACTATTGTTGTACAGTTCGAGCGGTGTACGGTAGCCATCTTGGAATCGAACAAAGCTTCAGATGTGTAGTTTGTCTGTTTATCAATAATTTTTGTGCATTTTGTTGTAAATAGTTTGTATGTTTAGGATATGTACGAAACGTTCGTCCACATGTGTAAATAGCTATGGCTGCGACAAGAAAATTACAAGGTAATTGTCATGTTATCAGGTTAGAGATTGACCCCAACCGATATACGTGTTCTAGAGCATTATTGTCAGATTGACGACTCCTCTGCCATCCTGGCGGTGAAGAGGTCTGCTAGACGGTGGCTAACATATTGTCGCGAATATTTCCATAACGAGGCATATAAGAAGTATTCAAGCTCCTATTGACAGTTCAAAGCCGCGATGCTGATACTATTGAATCGTTAGTTTTTTTAGATTTCTTGAATTGTTATACGAGTGATAATTCGAAAGCATTATGTTTAATTACTCCAGCGATAGGGCTTAAGTACATTGTTATTGAAAACTAGCATTGTTTATTTAAAAACAAGATCTCAAACTGGTTTTTTTGTTTCTTATGTTAATATGGACGTATGTTGCTTGCAGGTGAAATAGACAGGTGTTTAAAAAAGGTAACGGAAGGGGTGGAGACGTTTGAGGACATTTGGCAGAAGGTTCACAATGCCACTAACAGTAACCAGAAGGAGAAGTATGAGGCAGATCTCAAGAAGGAAATTAAGAAACTCCAGAGGTTACGAGATCAAATCAAGTCTTGGATCGCCTCCGGAGAGATTAAGGATAAGAGTACACTTTTAGAATATAGGAAACTAATAGAAACGGTGAGTTATAACATTTTACTACCTTTACATTGTGACAAAAACATTAAAAATATCTTGCATATTATTGATATGAATGGGTGACACATTTTTCTGCATGTAGGTAGAATTTTCTTGTTAGAAAAACATTGTTTTTCTATACTACCCATTGTTCAACTATTAGTCATAACCTCAAATAATATAATAAAGTACAACATATAAAGAACTCTGAATAATAAATATTTTTAAAGAGCATTGTGATAATAACCTTTATTTTATACACATGAAAATATATCAAATTGATCTATTCAATCATAATATAAGATTTGTCATTGGATGGTTTAAAATACAATAAACTAATCTTTTTAAAACAACAACCATCTGATACAAATAGGCTTCTTCTATAGAATTAAAAAAGTATCCCTATTGGTAGTGTACGGGTTTATCAACTCCAAACTGGCTTGCACTATAGGCGGTATAGACCTCTATACCGCCTATAGTGCAAGGCAAGGAGTAAAGCGCAATGTATTTATGATAGTCAGAACAACTGCTATTTTACTTATATTTCGTAACTTGTTTATCTCCAAATGCCGAACCGAATGTACTGCTTATATTTGACACAGATATTGTTAAATTTGAATAGAGTGTAAACATCACATTTACATATGGCAGATTGTTTACTCAAAACTGTTTTTTTGATGGTATTATTATGTAAAATAACTACTGTGTTTACAAAATAAGTGAAAAACATTGAAAAATACTTGTTACAGTATGTAGACTATCTGTGTGCCTTTCTTAACCCTTAATTCGACAACATCCAAAATCTGGACATTCCTACATAACCTTTGACCCTCTTTTTTTGACCTTATTTTTTTCCTAATCAGAATCATTCGTACTATTGAGCGCCAAGGAGACTCAAATTCATGACCTTCCATGTTTTATGTTGATTTAAGTGTTAAAATACACCTTGTAGACCAATTTGACTAACACCAGCCTATCATGTGTTTGACTGGAATTCTATTATCATAATTGAGGTTATTAAACTTTGTAGATTATTAGTGGATAAGCCTGATTGTCCGCTAATGCTACACTGTGCAGCACTACATTCCCCTATGTACTCTATAGTGGTAACTTGTAGGTTTAGGGTTAGGTATAATTTTTAACCTTTTGAAACTGTTTTTTACAAACAAAATGTATGTGTCACAGTTAAATGAAATAAAAGATTTCAAATTGAAAATTAAAATCAAATTATAGCTCTCCATAAATTTTAATGCTTACATAGTAAAAAATTGGCTTACCTTTTACTTGTGACACATACAATATGGTTAATGTATCTCACAATCATTTTAAATAACTTACATAATATAATAAGTCAATGATAATGAATAGACAGACTATTTGCCGACCGGTTTGGCCTAGTGGGTAGTGTACGAAGCTGATGGTCCCGGATTCAAATCCTGGTAAGGGCATTTATTCGTGTGACAAGCATGGATATTTGTTCCTGAGTCATGGGTGTTTTCTATGTATTTAAGTATATATAAATGTTTATATATTATATATATCGTTGCCTAAGTACCCTCAACACAAGACTTATTGAGCTTACTGTGGGACTTAGTCAATTTGTGTAATAATGTCCTATAATATTTTTTTTTATTTTTTTTAATGATGTTTTTCAGGAGCTCAGTCTTGATTAAGTACTTAAACAACTGAATAACACAATTATCCTTATTATTGTTATTTTAAAATGTTATTAGAATATATATAAGGGTGAATCAACTTTTTAACAACAGTTTTGAGTGTCTCAAAATGTCTCTGGAGTTACCAAGAAATCAGATTCCTATGCATAGTTTCTGATTATTAGGTTTGACAGTTAGGGTGTTGAGGTCATAAAGCTGTCAGGAATTATGCAAAATTTAACCCTATCACTTTGAAATAATGTTCCAAATCAGGTGTGAAATATTCCCTCTGCCTTGTAAAGGCTTAACATACATCATAAACTGAAACATAAAAAAACCCTTAATTTAAAGGTAAAAATTCACAATGAACTTAAAAATTTGTGAACAGATTTGCGTTGCTCTAAAAGTAGAGTCTCACCCATAACTGGTGGTTATATGGTTACAGTAATTGCTTTATCTTTTACTATTAGACAGAAAAGTAGGAAAGAAAGCAGAGGTGACAAATACATAATCAAATAACCGGCCAAGAGCATGTCGGGCCACGCTCAGTGTAGGGTTCCGTAGTTACTCTTCCGTCACAATAAGCTAAACTGGAGCTTAAAGTATAGTAAATTGTTAACCAAGGGATGAAACGGTACCTTTCACCCGAGTTAAACAAATAGGCAAATTTGCATAATCAGTAATTAAAATAAGTCTTTTTACTATGAAGGGATAACTTTTTGCGATAACTCAAAAACAGCTAAACTGATCATGTCCGCTATAGTTTTCATTTAATGTCTTTCTTAAGCTCTACTTCCACGATTTTTTTCATATTTTTTGGACCTATGGTTCAAAAGTTAGAGGGGGGGGGACACATTTATTTTTTCTTTCGGAGCGATTATCTCCGAATATATTCACTTTATCAAAAAATGTTTCTTGGAAACCCCTATTAGTTTTGAAAGACCTTTCCAACGATACCCCACACTCTAGGGTTGAAGCGAAAAAAAAATTTCACCCCCACTTTACGTGTAGGGGAGGTACCCTAAAAAAAATTAAATTTTTAGATTTTATTGTACGACTTTGTCGGCTTTATTGATTTATATATCCATGCGAAATTTCAGGTTTCTAGCACTAACGACCACGGAGAAAAGCCTCGGACAGACAGACAGACAGACAGACAGACAGACAGACAGACAGACGGACATGGCGAAACTATAAGGGTTCCGTTTTATGCCATTTGGCTACGGAACCCTAAAAAGGCATACCTTTCAAGCACTTGTTATATTCTTAGGAACAAATATCCAACCTCGACATTGGCAGAATCATCAACACCTTGATGGAGCCATAACACGAAAAATTGATTGATTGATTGAACAAATGGGAATAAGAACTTGATAAAAATGATAGAACAGTGACAGTTATTTGATTTACAAGGGGGCAAAGTTGTTGTTTAACCCCTCCTGCTAATATTAATAGCAAGTGAGATTCCAAAACTGAAAATGGAATCTTGAATATTGCAAGGGTTTCAACGCACTGGGGTTAAACAAACGGTCGAACTGTTTGAGTGTTGTTGCACACCTGTTATTGGTGCATAGATATTATACGTGGCCACTATACTTGTTACTTTGCTAGCCTTGTTTATGTACTGTTGGTGTGTCTTATAAAATAAAATAAAAAATAAAATAAAATAAAATAAAACTTTGCCACCAATAAAGGTGAAAAATATTGTGGTTCAATGCAAGAAAAATACTGACTGTAAAATATGAAACAAAATCAAAGCAAATCACTTCAAAATTAAAGTTATTAAATATTTATCATTCAAAATAATCATCTTAAAGTCAATTCTACCAGCCAACATAAGGAAATAACTCAAAATTTGCATTTCATTCGTTTGACACACATGAATGAATGAATGAATGAAATCGTTTATTCACAATGAACCTATGGTAATATAAGATCTTAAATTACAAGCATTGTGTCCCATGATATATACATGTGGATAAAATGCAACTTTCTCATTAGTTTTTTAAGTACGAAGAGAACCTTTACCAGCTGGTGTGGTGAAATAGTTATTTACGATACAAGTGCAGAAAATAGGAAATTTAATTTATAAATTATCTATTCGCACGTGTATCGTACAACGTTTTACAGTACATATTACTCTTTAAAGTTTCGGCATATGCACGGAAAGTGCTCATTCCCGCACGTGTGCGGGAAAGTAGCATCATATGTACTGTTAAAGTATTTTCTGCTATATCTTTGCTATGCTAACTTAAAATTCCAAATCTTACTTACGCTGCTTTGTTAGCATAAAACCTTACAAACACCATAACATGATTGCAAACTTTGAATGGAGCCATTACTAACAAAGGCAGTTGTTAAGCTTTATATAACTTTGTATGGAAACCTTGTTTGGCTGAAGGCTTGTTGCTAAGGTTCCAGTTTTCGTGGTGCAAACAAACTTTCACATATGCCAAATTGGCTTATTTACGCAGTTACATATACGCAGTTACGGTAAATGCCTACAACGTATTAAATAAATATAGCTGTGTATACAGTTATTCAATGGTATTCATTCAAAATGATTATTTTGGGTTAAAATGTCCATAGATAAAACAAAAAATAACGATCATCTTCCTCTGTTTTGCCACGGCTCATGAGAGCCTGGGGTCCGCTTCGGCAACTAAATACCAAGAAGTAGCGTATGCACTAGTTTTTAGCACGAAAGCGACTACAATCTGACCTTTCAACCCAGAGGTTAAACTAGCCCTTATTGGGATTAGTCCGGTTTCCTCACGATGTTTTCCTACACTGAAAAGCGACTGGTAAATATCAAATGACATTTCGTACATAAGTTCCGAAAAACTCATTGGTTCGAGCCGGGGTTTGAACCGACGACCTCCGGATTGCAAGTCGCACGCTCTTACCGCTAGCTAGGCCACGAGCGCTTCCTAAACAAAAACAATATCAAATTAAATTTCATATAGATACACAAACATAATTCAATTCAATTCAATAATTTTAATTCAGAAAATAAATTCCGTACATTAAAATACAATATAAATTAAGATAAAAATTAAAATTAAATATGTTAGTAACAATGGGTAAATCCTTAAGAAACTATGTTAGTAATAAATTGGCCTAAAAAATTATTATTTCCCCGCTGTGGTATGGAGCTGCATCCATCGCCTCAGTATCGGGGAGTCCCAACTCTCGGCCAGCGTTTGTAGGATGATAATAATATGAAATACAAATTGAATTACAAATAAAATTTAAATATAGGTCATATCATTCACGAAGACGCGTGTCTTGACCCGTAATATCATGTTATTAAAGGTTAGATTTGACAAATCTGCGCGTCATCGTATATGACACGAACTATAATAATGTTAATGTGTATTATTTAGTGTGCTGCTGAAAATTCTTATCACTTTAGTGTTAATAGCCGGGTCCACACGGAGCGAGCATACGCGCGAGGCAATTTCCTCACGCACAAACCGGCCGAGACACGTCTACACTGGCCGGTTTGAGCGTGAGGAAATTGCCTCGCGCGTACGTGCTCGCTCGCTCGCTCTGTGTGGACCCGCCTAATGACTATGATATTAGTATAATGATGGCACTGACCTACCCCATCACAAAATATGTTCTACTATTTATATATCTAGCGATAAACTCTAAACTATGTGTAAAAACCATTATTTGATGTCTATTTGAAATGTATTATGAAGTGAAGATAATAAATAAGAATATTTCCGTTATTTAGAAATTGGGTGTATTTCAGTGATAAATATGACCAATATAAAACTACCTATTTCTAAGAAATTGACTTTAATTTAAGACGAAAGAGGACGGCCGATTCTCCATACAAGCGTAGTCCCCATTTTCCTCTCTGAATATTGACATTTTGGAAAATATTTTTACATAATTTGATGTATACAAAACATAGTTATGCCCATACGTTTGTATGAAAAGGTTATTTCGCGCGAGTCCTCGACTTTCGTCTTAAGGCTGGATTCTTATTTTTTCTATATTATTGTACAAATGTTAAATTATTTATGGTATCTTTAGGAACCCTGCTTCAGGAGATATGCTAGACATTTTTGATTGATTTTACTAAGTTTGTACATGGACGCCTTTTCTTGGCAAGATTCTCTTCTAATTAATTTTCAATTAATTTTCCAGCAAATGGAAAGGTTCAAAGTAGTGGAACGGGAGACAAAGACGAAGGCGTACTCGAAGGAGGGCCTCGGCGCCGCGCAGAAGCTAGACCCCGCGCAGAAGGAACGCGACGAGATGTCTGCGTGGCTCGTCCAGTCCATCGACGCGCTCAACTTACAGGTGAGGACCAGCAACTACCCTAAACGGGCCCACTGATTACCAGTTCGCCGTATCGTCCAGGGAACTGGTAATCAATGGGCCCCTTAACCCTCTAGCTGGCGCGGGTGTACTGAGTGCACTCACGCTCGTGGGTGCCATTTTAGGTAAAATCCCTCGCAAGCGTTCGCGCTAGCGAAGATATATGTCTAAACGTGCGTCTAAAAATCAATTAATAAATGGCGATATACCTTTGGCCTATATTCGAGTAGATGGCGACATAGTTTTACTTTTAACACATATCAGTGAAAGAACATGGGTCAAATAGCCTATGGGTCAAAATTCTAAGGGTTTTAGTCCTGTGTCGAAAGATGACAGTAAAAGGTGACTCCAAATTTACTTTGACAATATACCTCCATACTTAATTCTCTTTGGCACCAGTTAGCGTTGCTCATACTATTTTTCGCTTACCCGCTCACCCGCTTGGCAACCTCTTGCAAACCCCTCATAGGGAGTTTGCCTTTGTACTGCACCATTATATTATCTGTTGTGTCCAATACTTTTTCGTACAGTAAATCGTTATCCCTTTCTAACGAACAGAAATGTCAAGATGTATAGGGATAAACAGTTATCAATGCTTTGTTAGATGATAAATAAATAAATAATAAATAAATATTATAGGACATTATTACACAAATTGACTAAGTCCCACAGTAAGCTCAATAAGGCTTGTGTTGAGGGTACTTAGACAACGATATATATAATATATAAATATTTATAAATACATAGAAAACACCCATGACTCAGGAACAAATATCCATGCTCATCACACGAATAAATGCCCTTACCAGGATTTGAACCCGGGACCATCGGCTTCATAGGCAGGGTCACTACCCACTAGGCCAGACCGGTCGTCAAACCGTCAAACGTGATAAATGTTTATAATAAACCCGTAAGCCATAACTGTCTACTGTTTTTCAGTCTTTGAAATATTAATCTCCGCAACACTAACACAACACACACACACAACACTTAACTGGCCCCAGGTGGATCTTTGTCTTTGCAATCAAATTTATTAAGCCTTTACCATATATGAAGCCATATATGTCACTTATAATATTCAACTCTATTGAAGTTTGAATTTAAACTAATAATTTTATATGGAATGCAGCAAAGATTGTCAGTGAAGGGTGTGGCCAATGGTTCCTTACAAGTGGTTTTAAAAGTATGAAATTTATTTGAACCTTGAAATTGACTCCCCAACCGATGGTTGATGCAAGAATAACATTAGAACCAGTAGCATTAATAAACAGAGACAAGAAATAAAAACCAATATGTAAATTCTGGCCTTACAATAAGTACGCTGACAAAGTGATAAATGCGGCATTTCAGCCTCAAAAGACAATACGTACAACTTTTTGTACATGTATCACGATCTATTTTGAACATGTATTTTAAATAAGAATTTCATTTTCAAATATGTACATAACAACTACTTTTAGTTATCAGGAGGTTAGTCGACGACTTACAATAATGTGTAAAGACGGCAGACCCCTTTTGTAAAAAAATAAAATGAATAAATATTATAAGGCATTATTTTATTACACAAATTGACCAAATATCAAATATCAAACATTTATTCAGCAAATAGGCCACAGGGGCACTTTTACATGTCCATTTTTACAAACAATAAATTAAAAAAAAAAAAAATTACAAATATCGAATCTATGAAATAATAAATACTTTATTAGAGATGTATACTGTCTCTAAATGTCAAATTACACAAAAAAAAACTATGATAAAAAAATAAAACCATAAAATACTAAAATTCTTTAGAGATGTATAAGTCTCTACGTGTCAGAGATAAAATATAAAAATATATATTAAATTATCCTTAGAGATGTAGAGGGTCGCCAAGGCTTGAATTCTTATATAAATAATTAAAAGACAAAAAAAATAAAACAGACAAGAACCGAATGAAGTGTCTCACGTTAATGTCACTCAAAAGTAAAGTTACATACTTTAACATAACCTGTACCCCGTGTAAGCTTAAACAGACCGGTCTCCACAAACAGTACAGTACAGACCACGACAGTAAGCTCAATAAGGCTTGATGTAGGAAGTTATTACATAGCGCCAAAAGATTTATACATATTGCAATTTGTCAACACAATTATTTGTTTTTTATTATCACTTTTTCGTGGCGCCACTATGTTAATTGTTTGTGTTGTATTATTTTCATACAACACCTAGTTATCTCTTATCTTGCTGTTTGTTTTTAATATTTTACTATCTGATACAAATATGAGTAATTATTTTCTGATTATCTGTACACTGTAGAGGTAGAAACAGTTTTACTCAATATTTTATTGATGATTAAAGTAGATCTGATATTGTTAAAGTTTACCCAACTGTTAACCTTTTGAACGCTTTATGTCATAAACACAAACATCACTCGAACGCCAAGCTCCCGGGGGCAAGCAAGCTAATGTAAACCTTACTTGAAAGTATGAAGGTTACTTGGACAGCGAACCTCATGACATCTATAGTTGTCCTTGGCGCTGTGGGCACGACTAGTAACGACGCCTTTGCAAGTTCTTGGCGTTCAAAGGGCTAAGGAAAAACCCTCATGACTTCTATTTGTAAAATTAGCTTAGCAGCACTAGTTGCTTGCTTATCCAATCCAATCTCTTATATCTCACCTGTCTGTCTTAAACATATCGGTACATATATTATCTATTTTTACAAGCTTTTATTTAACTTACCTGTTAGTATGTATGTTAGTTTCCTAACATTTTCTATTCACAATTACAGGTAGATCAGTTCGAGTCAGAGATCGAGTCGCTGCTGGTCGGCAAAAAGAAGCGGCTGGACAAAGAAAAGCAGGACCGCATGGAGGAGCTCAAACAGAAGCTAGAGAAGCACCGCTTCCACATCAAGAAGCTTGAAACCTTGCTGCGCATGCTAGACAACATGTCCGTTGAAGTAGAACAGGTAAAAACTACATATCCATCATTCATAGATAAGCGATTGGACAAATTTAGGGTTTGGTACCCAAAAATTACTAAGACTCCGCTGTCCGTCTGTCACCAGGCTGTATCTCATGAACCATGATAGATAGTTAAAATTTTCACAGATGATGTATTTTTGTTTCCGTTATAACAACAAATACTAAAAAACAGAATAAAATAAATATTTAAACCCATACAACAAACGTGATTTTTTTTCCGTTTTTATAAATAATGGTACGAAATCATTCGTGCGCGTTTTTATGAGAGACAAATAAATAAATAAATAAATATTATAGGACATTATTACACAAATTGACTAAGTCCCACAGTAAGCTCAGTAAGGCTTGTGTTGAGGGTACTTGGACAACGATTTATTATAATATATAAATATTTATAAATACTTAAATACATAGAAAACACCCATGACTCAGGAACAAATATCCATGCTCATCACACAAATACATGCCCTTACCAGGATTTGAACCCGGGACCATCAGCTTCGTAGGCAGGGTCACTACCCACTAGGTCAAACCGGTCATCAATACATCATTCTAGTTGAAATTAGGCCTAAAGCCCTGCGCAAACTGGCGGATTTCCGCGAAGCGCGCACTGACGAGGGAAAATCCCTCCACACCGGGAGCGCCCGCCACTATCAAAAGGGATAAGGAGTCACGTCACGCCCGCGGGCGCCCGGGAGGCTCCGGCGCATGTCGGTGCGTGCGGGGCCAGAGGATAACGCGGAGAGCGTTATACTCTAATGTGCTCCTCATGCCGCGGAAAGATCCTCCGTGATGCTCCGAAGTTGGTCTCGGACCATTCAGATTTATACCTTATTGAAATAGGAAAATCAACAAATCAAGTATTTACATTTGTAGAAGCACTAGATCCATAATTTATTAAAAACACAATTAAAATCATATCAAGACAGATGTTAGATCCACGACGCAGGCTTCGTCAATAAATACAAGCAAAAAAAAAAAAAAAGCATCCACAACACGCTTCGTCATCGTAATATGCACCTATCCTACAAAATATATATCCACAACACGTTTCGTCAACGGCCTACCTAGTATCTATATAACAAAAAGCAATAAACAAATAGAAACCTACCCCCCACTCTGATTTTCACCCGGACCAAAAGTGCCAAAAATACTGGCGGCATTGCCTCGCTGAATGGCCAGTGATATCTGCTGGACCAGGGGCCAGTGATATCTGCTGGACCAAGAAGAAAAATTGAAATTGAAATTGTTGGAGGAAAATTGTATGTTGATTGATTTAATGTCCGTTGGTGCAGGCCTTTATTGGAATAGTTTCGATTTTTAAGTTAAATGTGTGAAGTCTGTGCGGAAAGGTAAGAGTCGTGAAATGTATTGGTCCCCTTATATTCCACGACTCTTCTCTTCCCGCACAGATTCTAACTGGTAAAAAAATAATGACTCGCCGGAATTCCGACTCTACATCCTCTGTTTTGGAAACCGCACGTCTTATTGATTGGCCTCTACTGCTAGAATGCCCGTAATTCATCTGACTGTTACCTACATACACGATTTAATAAGTACACTACATGACAAAGTATGGAAGGCTTGTCCCATAGTCACCTGCTGACAAAATTAACAAGCAAATTTTGGTGAATAGCCGGGTCCACACGGAGCGAGCATACGCGCGAGGCAATTCCTCACGCACAAATCGGCCAGTGTAGACGTGCCTCGGTCGAGGCGGCGCGCTCGGGCGAGGAAAACGCATGCGCCGCCTGCTTTGAATCATAATAACAATGACGTTAGTCGTTTTTACGGGTTCCAGTTTTACGGAAAATGGTGGAGCTAAGCTCTCCGAAACATGTCGCCCGAGTGACTAAAACACGTAAATCATGCGTTACATCAAAAATTATACAATTAATTTAACACTGACCGCCAAAGACGTGAACTGACGCGTACGGCTACAGCACAATATGAACCTTCGTGCATTCCGACAAGGTTCACGGTGACGCGCTACGCTCGATAGGCCTAGGACTGGACGCTCGCGGCGCGATGAATGAATCTGTTTTGGACGACAGCGGTGGCCGCTTGCCGCGCCGCGCGCCGTGGGCGTCCAGTCCACGCCCTTAAAGCTTTCCTTGTTGTAATAACTAAACAATGCACATACAAGGCGTTACATGGCATGATTATAATAATACCTGTTATCAACCACTGGGTAGAAAGCGCCGGACACCTCGACACCCCTGAGCCGCTCACACCGGTGTTGCTCCTGGTCGTCTTCACGACGGCATTATCAGGGGCCCATCTAGTGGGCGGCGAGTCACCGCCTGCCTCGATAACTAGTGAAAACATTGTTATGGCAGGTGTCCGGACCTCTTTGCTATAACCCAATCTCATTGCCCTCCCAAACTTTAATCCATAGACCGTTATACTGTTCACTTTTACTACAATAGTCCCAATGCCTGCTGCGACCGGTTCATGGGTGTCTATTGTTGCGCCCGTGAACGGGTTCCAGCAGGCGTTCTACATGACATTAAAGCTCTCCAAGAGGCCTCTACGTGTTGGATCTATATCCCCACGCAAGCCTATCAAAAGACCGGGATTTATAGGCCCGTGAAATCCAAGGAGATACAATAATAATAACCCTAGGTTAGGTTTTTTATAATGTGTTTATATCTCTTGTATTGTTTTGTAAGTGTTTGTATATTTTACTTTTATATACATATTGTAAAAATCCTAACCTAAGAAAAGAAATAAATAAAGGAAATAATAATAATAAAGTACTTTATTGTGCACTACAAAGAAAAATACAAGTTACAAACAAAGAAAGGACATAAGTGAGTAGGTAACATAACAACAAGCAGACTTATCGCTAAAAAGCGATCTCTTCCTTTGATTATCTTTTGCATTACCTCAGGCAATAATTTTTTTTCACTTAGTTTTTATACGGTTCTCGTGCCTTAACCTATTTCTCTCTAATTTCCAGATAAAAAGGATCAAAGACGACGTAGAATACTACATAGACTCATACTTAGAACCCGGCTTCGAAGAAAACGAGTACATATACGACGACATCAACGGTTTGGACGAAATAGAACTCAGCGGCGTCGGGTTACCATCCTCCGCCACCACGGATTCAAATAGTAACGAGTCAAACGGCTCGCCCACTAGCATTATATCAGGTACTTTACATAGTATATATACATACACTCACATTGTCTCATACAACCTGGCTTCGAAAAGAACGAGTACATTTACGACGAAAACAACGATTTGGACGAAATAGAACTCACCGGCGTTGGGTTACCATCCGCCACGTCTATAGAGTCTAATAGTAACAATTCAAACGTCTCGCCCACTAGCATTAGGATATCAGGTACTTTACATAGTAAATATACATACACTCATATCGTCTCAAACAACCCGGATTCAAAGAGAACGAGTACATTACGACGAAAACAACGGTTTGGACGAAATAGCGTCGGGTTACCATCCTTTGCGACTACAGTCTCTAATAGTAATGATTCAAACGGCTGAATTTTACAGAAATAAAGCCAGAATTATGTAGGGCTGACTTGAAAGCCAAGGATTTGCATTCATTTGTCTAAGTTTAGTTAGGTTTGTTAATATTAGGTCCAAAGGCATTAGGCTTAACCCCTGGAACGCCGAACCGACAAACATACTTGTACCCGTCAGATGCCTAGTGCCGGATTCGTCCCATCCCCCTCAAACGCCGGATAGGCTCGCGTACGTGCACCCGTTGACTGCCGCGACTTATATTGCATTGAAATGCAAGTAATATAAATCTCTATTTGTAAGTGTTTAGATATCAAAATTAAGTAAGAATATGCTAGAATAAATTTGTTGACTGATAAGGCACAAGGCAGTTGAGACAGTTTGTACAGATCTGGGACTAGGCAGTAGACGGGTACAAAAATTGAAGACCCTCTGGCAATTGACAGGACTGGTACGGATCAGGTACTAGCCGTCCCAAGGGTTAAAGAGTTTTAATTTTATTATGTTAGTTTTAGTTTTTGGAGCGCCATATAGTAACTCGGAAAGTGATTTAAACCGGCGCTTACGCTCCTTTCTGTTGGTGCCATTCATTTATTACGTAAGACGATTTTTGCCTATGAAAGAAAAAATAACAATAGGCCGACCCCCTCCCATGTCTCCTTCTTCGCGTTGTCCCGGCATTTTGCCACGGCTCATGGGAGCCTGGGGTCCGCTTGACAACTAATCCCAAGATTTGGCGTAGGCACTAGTTTTTACGAAAGCGACTGCCATCTGACCTTCCAACCCAGAGGGTAAACTAGGCCTTGTTAGGATTAGTCCGGTTTCCTCACGATGTTTTCCTTCACCGAAAAGCGAGTGGTAAATATCAAATGATATTTCGTACATAAGTTCTGAAAACTCATTGGTACGAGCCGGGGTTTGAACCCGCGACCTCCGGATTGCAAGTCGCACGCTCTTACCACTAGGCCACCAGCGCTTCTACCCCCTCCCATGTGTTTAACATTTATTTCGTAAGAATCGAAGTTGTTTTTATTTTATGGTTATAATCAATTTGGGTTTTATTTCAAGGTTTTTCTTCATCTTTCATTTTTTTATCAGTCCACAGGGGCTCAAAATACACTCGGGAAGTGGATCTGCTATTGAAATATCTCTGGATTAATAGGTTTCAAAGTATAATCTTAACTTAGCGCATCTTTGTGATCTTATGTAGGAACTATCAAGACTCCTTACCACCTGATAAGAAAAAAATAAAACATGGTGGAACCCCCTCCCCTGGGAGAAGCGTCCCAGAAGCGCTGGTGGCCTAGCGGTAAGAGCGTGCGACTTGCAATCCGTAGGTCGCGGATTCAAACCCCGGCTCGTACCAATGAGTTCTTCGGAACTTATGTACGAAATATCATTTTATATTTACCAGTCGCTTTTCGGTGAAGGAAAAAATCGTGAGGAAACCGGACTAATCCACAAGGCCTAGTTTTACCCTATGGGTGGCAAGTTCAGATGGCAGTCGCTTTTGTAAAAACTAGTGCCTAAGCCAAATCTTGGGATTAGTTGTCAAGCGGACCCCAGGCTCCCATGAGCCGTGGCAATATGCCGGGACAACGCTAGGAAGAAGAAGTGGAACCCTCTCCCCCTAAATAGTCTCACGTAATAAATGAATGGCCCCTTGAGTGTAAATCATTTTGTTATTGCCTTGATTGTTTCATATGGTTATACTATAACCGTTGTAGTGTATAGTTCGTGTCATCCACGATGGCGCGCAGATTTGTCAAATCTAAACTTTAATAGTATGAAATTACGAGTCACGGCACGCGTCTTCGTGAATGACACGATCTTTAATAAAGGTAAATGTAATACACAATACATATTACAATTATAAATAACCAGTTAGAATAGAAGCATACGTTTTTATACGTGAAAAATGTAAATAGTTTTTACTTCTGATGGAAAACTTTTGATGCATCAAATATTAGTAAACAAGTACGTAATGGTTTGAGCCATTGAGATAAGTATACGTAATCTTAACACGATTTTATTGCAAGTTTCGCCAATTTCTACTCTATTTTATTGCGGTTAAGGATCAAAATCGGTGAGCATATATTCCACGAATAATAATTAGTCACACGTGTATTTTGGCACGGCTTCATTGCTGATTGGAGACTGTCAACTGGATGTCAAAACTGCTGGATACTGAAATGTTGCTAAAATATATATTATTTTGTAAGAAATTTCACAAAAAAAAAACAATAAATAAGAAGCGCATCTAAGAAAATAATATTAGTTTAAAAGCGACCATCAGTGAAACGCGATCTTCGTCCTGTTGTGTTAATAATGTTAATAGTACCTGGGCGACCTAGCTTTGCTCGGTTATAAGTATTTATTGTAATATGGTGGTCTATAGGTGATAATCTTAACTACATTTTTTTACTAAATTAAACTTGTCTAAAACAATAAAAATTAAAAAATTATATATAAACTTGAACATATAAAAAAAAACAAAAGTTAGTTACCGTGCGAGATTCGAACCCGTAACACTCGTTTAGCAGTTCGCGTCTTAACCCGCTGGACCAGACGGACAGTGGCCGGTAATAGACCAGCGGTTGAACAAAAATGGGTTTCGATAATATTAAAGTTTTTTCTTTTTTGATATGTCATTGGGAGTATGTTAAATAATACTTTGGTAAAAAGTTAGAAATTTTAAGGTTGAGCTTTCGGTTATATTTTAATTTTTGCTAATAACTAAGTAAATATAGAATTAAAGTTACAGAAAACTTTAGCATATCGAATAACACTTCAATTTATGTACAATTTTCAGTTTTTAGAAATCTGGAACAGCTGCTTTCTAGTAAACGTAAAAACACGAGTTATTTTGTAAATATAGAATTAGAGTTGCTGATATTGCAAAATTACGATATTATCGATCAACTTAGTATTCTAGTAAAAAGTTAGACATGTAGACAATGTGCTTGTCTAGATATTGATTTCAGGTTAAGCAGTATAGCTAATATTGAATTAAAGTTTGTAGAGTTAATAATAATCGATCATCAACAATGATCTCAGTTACTAAACAAAAATTTAGAGATATAAAATCACGGCGACACTCATTACTGATATGTATGCATTCCTTGCTTATATAAATACGTTACGTTTCAAACGCGCGGCAAGTTTGCGCGCGCCGCGCGCTGTGGCAGGAGGCAGCGAACAACGGTAGTGGGGAGCGGGGTGCCCTTGACTGCGTCTACGGTCCATCAAAAAAAATCCTAAAGCGTGTTTTAAATTAATAGCAATAGAAAATTGTTATTTTGTTGTTACTATAATAGGTATTGCCCGCGGTTTCGTTCACGTAGAATTCGTTATCGCGTTACATGAATATTATTTATTTATTTAAACTTTATTGCACAAACAAAAAAAAAACACAAATGGCGGACTTAATGCCAAAAGGCATTCTCTACCAGTCAACCATTGGGTCAAATAGAGACAAAAAAAACACATTCTCATACAGATGACCACCCTTCCTTGTACCATTTTAAAAGCCAGTTGCAGCTTTTCTTTCCCGATTTTTTTCAGATGTTTGGACTTGGTATTTTCCTCGCGATAGTTATTTGTTTTAAGGGGAATGTTGTTGTTAACCGCTAATGCTAATATTGATAACCGATAGTTATATAGAGATACGTTATAATAAGGTATATGCACCCTCATGTTATTTATTTCTGATAAGAAATAAATGTAAGACAAAATTCACAGTGATACATTTCAAGTAGGTTGCCTTGTAAGATTGCGTACGGATAGTTTTTTTGTTTGTTATTTCATCGTATGATATATCAAATGAAAGCTTATTTGAAAGTTGCCGTATTAAAAAAGTTGGTCCAGTTAATGGTCGCCTAGATTAACCGATTTTTATATAAAATGTAGGCAACCATGGACTGGACCAACTTGTTAAAAAGGCAACCTAGTACAGTTAGTAATATAGTACCTGGGCGACCGAGCTTTGCTCGGTTATAACTATTTATTGTAATATGGTGGTGATAATGTACATAAACTTAAAAAGTAAAATGTGAACTGACAATTATTATTATTTACAATCGATTTTAACATTACAGCACTTGTCACAGAGTAACGCCATCTATTGTCGATTTCTCTTATTACATAGGTCATTTTTTTTTACTAAATTAAACTTGTGTAAAACAATAAAAATTAAAAAAATTATATATAAACTTGAACATATAAAAAAAACAAAAGTTAGTCACCGGGCGAGATTCGAACCCGTAACACTCGTTTAGCAGTCCGCGTCTTAACCCGCTGGACCAGACGGACAGTGGCCGGCAACACGAAATTAGTGACCATATTCTGCGTCGAAAGAAAAACGCATGAAAACTCGAAAACACGCGTTTTCCCAAACATAAGACTAATCTAGATAGATTGTATACCCCCAAAAACCCCTATATACCAAATTTCAGCGAAATCGTTAGAGTCGTTTCCGAGATCACAGAAATATAATTATATATATATACAAGAATTGCTCGTTTAAAGGTATGAGATAAAATAACTTTTCTTTTGACATATCATGTGACGTTTTCGTTTACACACTAAAAGCACAGTGTAAAAAGTAACAGTGGGCCGACGCCTTTGATGTTTGCGTAAATGCCGACACCGCTCAAGGTCTCCGTACCTACCTAGGGTTATCACAGACTTACACAACTGCCCAAAAGAGGATGGAAATGTTTTTAGTTTTCATGTTGTATGATGTATGTGTACTAATTTTACAAATGACGTCCATTTTGGAAATAAAGATGGCGGACGTCACTTTTTTGAAAAAGTCGTCATGGGTGTTGTTTTCTGGGTTTTTAGGGGTGTGGATTTCAAAAATGGCATCTATTTTGAAAATAAATATGGCGGACGCTACTTTTTGAAATGGGTGTCGATGTGTGTAGCCGTGATATCAACCACCTTTAATTCTAAAATGGTCTCTATTTTTGAAATCTGCACCAACAAGAACCGCCAAAATTGACGTCATTTTTGTAATTGGAACCCCGACGAACCTCGGAGATGACACCCATATCGATTTTTAAGAAATATTAATGTCCGCCATCTTGGATTTCAAAATAGACGTGTTTTTCGTAATCGGAATCCTGAGGAACCTCGGATATGACACCCATATCGACTTTTAAGAAAAAATAATTTCCGCCATCTTGGATTTCAAAATGAACGTCATTTTCGTAATCGGATCCCCGAGGAACCTCGGAGATGACACCCATATCGATTTTTAAGAAAAATTAATGTCCGCCATCTTGGATTTCAAAATGAACGTCATTTTCGTAATCGGAACCCCGAGGAACCTCGGAGATGACACCCATATCGATTTTTAAGAAAAATTAATGTCCGCCATCTTGGATTTCAAAATAGACGTCATTTTCGTAATCGGAATCCCGAGGAACCTCGGATATGACACCCATATCGACTTAAGAAAAAATAATTTCCGCCATCTTGGATTGCAAAATGGACGTCATTTTCGTAATCGAAACCTCGAAGAACCTCGGAGATGACACCCATACCGATTTTTAAGAAAAATTAATGTCCGCCATCTTGGGTTCCATAATGGATGTCATTTTCGTAATCGGCACCCTGAGGACTTTCAAAAATAATGAAAACATCAAATACTACATGATACATATACAAACAGAAGCAAGAAACAATTTCTTGCTTTTTAAAGTCTTAAACTACTCATAATTTCTTAAAATAAGTTATAAAACATGTCCGCCATTTTGAATTTGAAAATTGATATCAAAATTATGATATATTTTTGTTTACACTGAGACAAATAATTAGCACATGCCGTATGAAATATTTTAATTGTGTGTGTTTTTTTTATTTATTTTTATACTACGTCGATGGCAAACAAGCATACGGCCTGCCTGATGGTAAGCAGTATCCGTAGCCTATGTACGCCTGCAACTCCAGAGGAGTTACATGCGCGTTGCCGACCCTAACACCCTCCCACCCCTCGTTGAGCTCTGGCAACCTTACTCACCGGCAGGAACACAACACTATGAGTAGGGTCTAGTGTTATTTGGCTGCGATTTTCTGTAAGGTGGAGGTACTTCCCCAGTTGGGTTCTGCTCTAGATCTGGAATGACATCCGCTGTGCTGTGCCCTACCACACAGAGCCAGATGACATTTACAATGCCCATACCTCTCTTATAATGCCTGTGCTAAAAATGTGATTGCGAACTACCTGCAATAACTATACAGTACCTGGGCGACCGAGCTTTGCTCGGTTATAATTAACTATTTATTGTAATATGGTGGTGTATAGGTGATAATCTTAACTACATTCTTTTACTAAATTAAACTTGTCTAAAACAATAAAAATTAAAAAAAATATATAAAATTGAACATATAAAAAAAAAAGTTAGTCACCAGGCGAGATTCGAACCCGTAACACTCGTTTAGCAGTCCGCGTCTTAACCCGCTGGACCAGACGGACAGTGGCCGGCAACACGAAATTAGCGACCATATTCTGCGTCGAAAGAAAAACGCATGAAAACTCGAAAACACGCGTTTTCCCAAACATAAGACTAATCTAGATCGATTGTTTACCCCCAAAAACCCCCATATACCAAAGTTCAGCAAAATCGTTAGAGCCGTTTCCGAGATCCCGGAAATATATATATACAAGAATTGCTCGTTTAAAGGTATAAGATAATTAGGCATTAAAACACTCGTGTGATCTTTTTAAGAAACTCACTTCGTTCGTTTCCTAAGCCCACACTCGTGTATTTTAATGCCTTTTATTATGTAGCAGTAACATAAACTATGTTGAAAGTAAGTACAGGCGGCTAACACAATGGTACCAAAAGACAAAAGTTTTGAAAATGTAATTTTCATCATCGTCACTTGGCTGTACATTTGAGGGCCTATCGCGAACCACGTTCGACGTGTTACCTCTCTGTCGCACTTGTAAATTCGTACGTAAGTATGACAGGGAGGCAACACGTCGAACGTGGTTCGCGGTAAGCCCTCTGATGCCACCTCCATTAGTCTTTTGTACGCCGGTATAGCCTTCGACTCAATGTATAATCTACACTTTTTATGGAAACGTAGTTCCTCCTTCCCGTAGAAATATTTAACTTTCCCATCACCAAGAAAGATTATTTGCTCGCAGTTATTAACTGCTCAATTCCTCGTTTTTTCTCTGTTACTAAGTCAGTACAGTACACATATCAAACATTTTTCACTCATTTTGAAGTCATAATAACTTTTATTCTATAATTAAATTCATGTAATGTCCGCATCTAATTTATGTGCACGATAAATAAACAAATGAATGATTTGAAAGAAAAGACAAACAGCGCTTGCGAAGCTGAGCGGGGGGCGCGGGCGGGGCGAGGTATCTATCGCTCACTAGGTCGGCTACGATAGGCTCCCGCGCGCCGAGCCGACATGTTGACGGACCAGCGCGGCGTGGTTATGAATTTCGCGCCTTTTTAAGTTGATTTTACTATTACAATGCAAGCTACACACAGATATTTCTACCTTTCCATAAAATGGCTGCATATATTATTTTATAGTAATAGACTTATCTCTACGGACTTTAATTCAATATTAGATCTTACAGGACAAAAAACGCTTATTAATTGTAAAGCACATATCCTATTCTTCTAATTTTTTGCCTTGCCTATTAACTTAAGAATTTAGATATGATATTGTGGATTTTTCAAACTTTAATTCAATATTGACAAAATAATAAGCTAATTTGAGTTTGACAAAGTAGCACGTTGATTTTTTTTTCTAAAAATTTGATAGCATAAAGCCTCATACATATTATAAAAGACGATGCTTAAATTTTGTACTTTAATTCAAAATTCATCAATAAAAATACATAAATACCTTATTTATATCTAACGCTCGTTCTAAATTTTCTTCATATATTACAAATATGCTTAAAAATATGTCCCATACCAGATAAACATCACTTTTCACTCTTTAGAATTATCGAAACTTATAGGGCAAAAATCCGGTCCCACTATTGGTCTAGTAACACGAAATTAGCGACCATATTCTGCGTCGAAAGAAAAACGCATGAAAACTCAAAAACACGCGTTTTCCCATACATAAGACTAATCTAGATAGATTGTATACCCCCAAAAACCCCCATATACCAAATTTCAGCGAAATCGTTAGAGCCGTTTCCGAGATCACAGAAATATATATACATATATATATACAAGAATTGCTCGTTTAAAGGTATAAGATATCTCTCAACGCTCAACTCACGACTGCCAAGCAGTATAAGGCACAGCCTGGCTAGTAAGAAAGAGAAAGTATCATAGTTAGGGAGGGACAGAATGATATTACGCTGTTAAATATGGGTTTTTCTAGTGAGGAATCTGTATGTTATGATAAGATAACATATCGACCCTTTGTACTTTTTTTGTATTGTGGAATAAAAGTTAAATAAATAAATAAATAACATACAGATTTCTCACTAGAAAAACCCATTTTTTACAGCTTCATTCATATCATATCTAGTATGTGAGCCATAAATCATGACTCTTGCATTATGATCAATATGCTAAATGTTCTCTTAGACTTCCTGACGTAATATTTCTCTAAATAAATTGATTCATTTCTCGTTTCAGGAACAAGTCCCATTCCGTCTCCCACGTTAGAAGTCCACAACCACTCCACAGATTCCATAGACATTGAGAAGAAAAAGAAAGAAGAGGTCATAGCGAAAGTGAGTACCATAGACAACACGACATTCATTCATCATCTAACATTATATATTGTATATTTAGTATAATGTGGAGTATTGATTTTCCAAAATTATGTTGTTGGTTTTGGGTTCTAAGCTGATTATTTTTAAACTATAGTTAGTAGTCGTGGCAAAGAGAATTGATTGTAATAGAGAGGTAAAGTTTAAGAAAAAAATGTGCCCTTAGTTTGACATCCATGGCGCTGTAATGCGCCATATGATTTGCGGTCACTGAATTGTCAAACGTCAATTTTTTGACAATTAGAGTTACCGTAAAATGTATGGACAGCGCCATTTCGTTTACCTGTCAAATTCGAAGCACGACATTGTATTAGATTTTACACAACTTACTCAATCAATGTATCTTTGGTTCTATCTGTTAAGCGATTTCCGTCAATAGAGAAAAGCGGAAAATTTAAAAAATGAAAGCGCGAAGGGATATCGTGCAATAGAAAATTTGAATTTCGCGCCTTTTTCTATTGACAAAGTCGTTTGACAGACTATAAGATCCGACTGGTTTATCGGTGCCACGAGTGCCCACAGGGGCCCATTTCTCGAACGGGATTAGACTAATATTGTTAGTCCACGAACTGTCAAGTCGTATGGGTTACCATGGTAACACACTAATAATATTAGACTAATACCGTTCGAGAAATGGGCCCCTGATGAACGTGCTAACTGCATCCTCATTGGGCAGGACACAGAACGAAGCGCCTCGCCCGCGGCAAACGCCACTGCAATGCCTCGGACGAGGCATCTCGAGGCGTTCATTCTAAGTGGACCCGCATATTCAGATGATTATGGTTCTACAATAGCGTCAAACATAGTGTGCGGGTGGCGGTCTTCACATTGGATCCACTCGCCGCTACGGTGTGCAAACGGGACATCGTCTATATACTGTCTCGCTCATATCCGGAGCGGCGTATCAAAGTACAACCTGTACTTATAATCTGGCAAGCCAGCGTTGTCAATAGAAAGGAGCGAATATGAAAAATTCCTTTTTTTTTCGTTTTGTGAAAGTAGCATTTTTTTACTAACAAATTGGTTTGTCAGACTATATGTTCGCAGGTGTATACCGCACACGTTATCAGATGAGGCAAAGAGAATTTGAAATAGAGGTGTGTTGTCAAAGAAAACTTTGTAGTTACGTAAATTTACTGCCATCTTTCGACACATGATTAAAACTTTTACAACATTTGACTTTGATCCTTATTCTTTCACTGATATGTGTTACATTTTTTAAATATCAAAAAGTGGCGCCATCTAGAACAGCCAAAGGTATAGCAGCATCGTTTCGAGCGGTGGCGCCATAACCTTTAGATAGTGCCCGGTAAGATGGCGCCACTTGATATTTAACAAATTGAACCCATATCAGTGAAAGAATAAGGATCAAAGTCTAAAGGCGTTCTAAAAGTTTTAATCATGTGTCGATAGATGGCAGTAAATAGGCTACAAAGTTTTCTTTGGCAATATTTCAATTAGTCTTTGGATGAGGGTAGGCTGGAACCCAAAACCTTGCGGCCTGTGTGTGTTGCTATATTGTGGTGTATATTTGCAGCCGGTAAAGCCCCTGCCGCTGCGGGCGGCGAGCAGCGTGGTCAATAATAGCACGTCACTCGTTAGTTCCTTGCTCAATAACTCCGCCGCCTCCACCAATAGGTCAGTTCACTGACTTTCTTCTTATTGCTGTGTACGTGCTGAAACGAAATTCACGTCACTTTAAACACGCTGCCCCAATGTGTACAGCAGGCCTAATTTAACCCTTTTCTTGCTGACGTATCTTATATGATACATAATTTTACATCCTCATTTTGTATTTTTTTCCGTAGAAAAGGCTCGTGTTATGCGGCTTGAATTCAGGTTTTTTTTTTTTTAAAGAAAACGGTCTATTGTTGATGTATGGTTAAATTAGGCCCTGTTTACACATTGATCCCACTATTCAATGTATAATTAGGCCCTAAGAAGTCATTAAAGTGAATTTTGTTATTGCACATAAACACGGCATTTTGCTAGAATTTATTAGACCGGAAACAATTATTTTACAACTATCATCTAAGATAAGATAAAGTACATTATTTTTCTCGAAATCTACTTTATTTTATTATGCTTTTAAGAATTGTTCTCGGCTAATATGGTAGAAGTAGAACACATTTTAAATAATAAGAATAGTTTTCAGAGTATATGTATCGTATACAATACATCCAACACAAGCGAAACACATTTTGAATCTTAAGACTAGTATTTTAACAAAAAAAAAACAATTAATTGGTACCATCGACCGTCCAACGTGTCTCGTAAAGCCTAAGCCGCCGATTGTTGTATTCTGTGTACTATGTCACATTTTATAGTATGGGTTGGCAAACTTTTAGAACGACCGCAGTTGAAATCAGTTATGATTCTAAAAATTTTCAACTTGTTGGATGACTTAAAGCGCCGCAATCGTACGGTCACGCCTGAAAATATCGATACGAAAAAAGTGCCAAAAATATGTATACATGACTTTATTGCCCATATATTAAGGTAGTGTATACATATTTTTGGCACATTTTTCGTACCGATATTTTCAGACGTGACTGTACCTGTAAAGGGCTACGTGCGGCTTCGTTTTGCCGACCTCTATTCTGTAGCAATGTTGGTGTCATTTAGCCGTTGAGAAAAAAACCGGGCAAGTGCGAGTCGGACTCGCGCACGAAGGGTTCCGTACCGTTATTTATGAAAACTGCAAAAAAATAATGTTTGTTGTATGGGAGCCCCCCTTAAATATTTATTTTATGCTGTTTTTAGTATTTGTTGTTATAGCGGCAACAGAAATACATCAGCTGTGAAAATTTCAACTGTCTAGCTATCACGGTTCATGAGATACAGACGGACAGCGAAGTCTCAATTGGTCTCGTTTAACCCTTTGGGTACGGAACCCTAAAAAGCCTTTCGCAGCAAAAATGTTACACTGGAACAGTACACAGCGCACGGCAGGAAGCGGCCACGGCCTTACGTAGTGAGTATTGACGACTAAAATGGTATTCCCCCGCAGCATAAACAACACGGGCGTGTCGGGCGCCTCCACGCCCAGCAAGCCGCCGCCCAGCCCGCCGCACCCGCCCCACCCGCACCCGCACCCCGCGCTGCACCGCCCGCCTAACAACACTGGTGAGGAATACTATTCCTATAAATAATAAACAGACAGGAATCCGCGGGGCTAAATTGTTTGACAAGTAGGGAGTTCCTGTATCGATAAACTCGACTATCGATGCTGGTTCTATATACTAGTGATCACTCGAGGGTTTGCTTGTAAAAATACGTTTTTATTTAGAGTAAATATAATAATTAAATAATAACTCAATGTACTCTTCTTCGTTTTTAGGACAAGACAATTTTATAATTTTACTCATCCCAATTTTTTTCTTCGTGAATGTCGCATTTACTATTGTTAAAGTAAACGACCAGAATTTGTTTCATATTTTCGGGTATTAAGCGTCTAAAATTAAGGGAGTAAAATTATAAAATTGTCTTGTCTTAAAAACGAAGAAGAGTACATTGAGTTATTATTTAATTATTTTTTTACTCTTAATAAAAACATATTTTTACAAGCAAACCCTCGAGTGATCACTAGTATATAGAACTAGCATCGATAGTTGAGTTTATCGATACAGGAACTCCCTACTTGTCAAACAATTTTGCCCCGCGGATTCCTATGTCTGATAATAGATGTCGTTCAAAGGGTTTGTGATACATGTGTGCTCATCGTCAGGAGTTGAGAGATATTCTGATCAATAGAATATCAGTCCTCGAACTGCTGCCGAACTAAACTACAGGTCGGTAACCCGCATAACAGCTTTTGCGGAACTGTGTCTATCGCAACTAATTTTATTGAGAGTGTGGAAAGTTGAAATAGAAATGTACTGAAGGTGTGAGGAACAAAAAAGTTAAATAGAAAATATGAGTTTTCTCCAATTTGCTCGGAAATTTACACCCTAAGGGAAGTTCTTCTATATAGTCAACTCAAAATAAATAAATATTATTATAGGACATTATTACACAAATTGACTAAGTCTTACAGTAAGCTCAATAAGGCTTGTGTTGAGGGTACTTAGACAACGATATATATAATATATAAATATTTATAAATACTTAAATACATAGAAAACACCCATGACTCAGGAACAAATATCCATGCTCATCACACGAATAAATGCCCTTACCAGGATTTGAACCCGGGACCATCGGCTTCATAGGCAGGGTCACTACTCACTACGCACTAGGCTAGACCGGTCGTCAAAAAAAATCCATTATCGTTCTGTTTTAGTGGACGGGAAGTTCATTACTGTATTGTTTTTTAGGGTTCCGTAGTGAACCCTTCTAGTTTCAATACATGGATACATACATTATGCATGGCGACAGAACGGTAAAATAAAAAGTACAAAAATATATTTTTAGGGTACCTCCCATATAAAATGTTTTTTTTTTTTTGCTTTAACCCTATTGTTTGGGGTACCGTTGAATAGGACTTTTAAAAACAAATAGGGGTCTCCAACAATTATTATTTTATTACTAGCCAAAAATATGGACATACATAAATGTTTTCATACTGTCCAAAAACATTATCTATCGGCTTCGTCCAACGAAATGGAAACTCATCCACGAATTGCTATTTCTCGGCCTTTGCAATAATGTTCTATAAAACCTTTACGGTGGTGCCCAATGTTCTATTCCAACTTTCCGCTCTCCACTAAACAATGGATTGTATTTCATAAGGCTTATAATATAAGTAACAATATGAAAGGTGTAGTAACGTGATATATAACCGGGCATGTATGTACGTACGAAGCCCTGGCGCTGGCGGAGTACTTGCCGGCGGCGTCCCCGCCCGCCCCCGCCCCCGCCCCCGCCCCCGCGCCCGCCCTCGCCGCCGCGCCCGCGCCGCCCCCCGCCGCGCCCGCGCCCGAGCCGCGCCTCTACAGCGCCAGTGAGTGCCGACACCTGACCACCACATGCACTTATATTACACACTCATGACTACCGACGCGCTACTTACACAAACCTTATAAAAACATATTAAGGCTGCACCCGACGCCAACGACCTCGCGCGTGTGGGCGGAGCTGACACCCCTCACCGCACCACCCGCTGCAAAAGATCGAGCGCGCAGAACTATGCGTTTGGAATAGAATTTCGCTTGCTCGCGCGCGCAACGCAGCATAGGGGGCCGAATTTTGAATTTCGAATGCTCGATTTCGTATAATTCCCTTCAATTTATCTCCACTCCTAGGCATTTAAATTCTACTAATATAATAGAAAACGAGTGGTCAATACCACTAGATTCCCAATTTCTATTGCTCGTATTTCTAAAATATCAATTCGCCGTTTCCCACAGATTTTCGAGTGACGAATTCGAGCGTTCGTAATTCAAAAATCGGGCCCCAGGTCCGTCTAGCAACACGACTTGCCCCGCACTGACTATACGAACGTAGGACTATATGGTAGATAGGCGGGATTTAGGCTTCTTTTTTTAGGAGTTGAGGGATAGCTTTATGAAACTGCAAAAACCAATAAAACCAAATCGTTTTATAGTGTTTTGTGAGAAAGATTGTAAAGTTTTATATATTTTCGATAAAAGTTGCAGTAGTAATAAGGATACAACTGAATGAAATAAGGGTGACTTCAAGATTTTTTTTCTTCACTTATTTAAATTAAAATAGATTTCCAGAAAAATTATATCATTGCTCATATCTTGTAGATTGTTATATATTTTTTTCTGTTCAAATTGGCAATTTTGGAAATTATCCGACGGCACATCAGTAGCCATGAGTGTGTTTAATATTTCGATGCTTTGTTCGGTCAGATGTTACAAACTACTAAATGAGAGCTAAAAAATAACATATCTTTATTAAGACCTCAGAACTTTTTGATCATTACTTTTAAAAAAAACCTTGTAATTATTGGATACACCTCAAGGGAGCCTAGCCAAAATAATAATCAATACAATCATATATCAAAATACTTCAAAGGAAAAAAAATTGAGATGCCAAAAACGACATGACTATTTCCATACATTCCTTAAATTTTAAGCGTGGGACTTGCAATCCGGAAGTCGCGGTTTCAAACCCCGGCTCGTACCAATGAGTTTTTCGGAACTTATGTACGAAATATCATTTGATATTTACCAGTCGCTTTTCGATGAAGGAAAACATCGTGAGGAATCCGGACTAATCCCAATAAGGCCTAGTTTACCCTCTGGGTCCAACCCGGTCAGATGGCAGTCGCTTTCGTAAAAACTAGTGCCTACGCCAAATCTTGAGATTAGTTGTCAAGCGGACCCCAGGCTCCCATGAGCCGTGGCAAAATTCCGGGACAACGCGAGGAAGAAGACTTAAATTTTAATTGGCATTTTCTATCAACGGTTTTCATTTTGGCTAAGTCCCCTGATCAATCCCTTACGTTAATAAGATTAGAATCGATATTGCGTCAAAATTAATCATAAATATTAGCCCTCATTTAGTACTCTCCAGCTTGAAAGGAGGACTTCATGTCTAGAAGCACAGATGTTTTGTTGGCTATGCGTAATTTTTAGTTTCAAACTAGTTAAGTCTGTTTTATATGCACGATTCATGTTTCTCTCTACTTAGATATTTTAATTCAGTATTTAATGCAAAGCATGCTTAAACATAACTTTTTAGTTGTATAGTATGTACACGTTTTCTTACGTCAAAAGTTGCTCGTCGTGTGTCGCTCTGTCGCGAAGAGCTCCATCCTATCGAATTAAAAAACAAGTGAATGTGACATTTTTATGTATTTCATGGTTCACAGGAGTTTTGTATTTGAAATACACGAAAACAGAGATTTAAGTTATTTATGAATATGTGACAGAAAATAGGGTAGTTTCATCTATCAAACTTAAGTTATGAAAGGATATTATTTATATAGTTATTACCATAAGAAATATGAACTTATGATATTAATTTGTTATCAAAACATGATTTATATGATTTATATTTAATTTCATAATTAAACTCATTGTTTTATTATCTGTATGCCACGTGAACGAAAACGCAGACCACCATTCGAAACGGCGAAAAGCTTGCACTGCAAATTTGACATTATGACGTCACGATAACGGCGGCTGCCTTTTTGGCGCGAACATTTATCGTTTAAATTAAAAAATATACGTGTTTGCATAGAGCGATATTCTTTTTATAAATTAAAATTCCCGTTAGCTAAAGCAGCTATACGAACATTTATAAATATGTATATAAAAAAAATTTAGAAAAGCCTATTATCCAAATGATTAATTAGGGCATTCCACAAAAAAGGTCCACTTTGTAGACAACGTGACGCGTATGGCAGCTACCTTAAACCCCGCAGAAATATATATTATATACCGATTAAATTAAAGCTAAGTTATTACACGTTATCATGGTAAATTTTGGCTTCTTATCTTTAAAAAATAGCGTCATATACCCTACAACTTTCTTGAAAGCCTCATCATTAGCTCTGATACAGGTGTTTGTGTATCTAGTTAAAGCAGTAGTTTTTACGAATAAGAAGAAAACGCGCACATTGTCTAATCTATCCGCAAACTAGTTATATCGAGAAGTTGTCATTCCCAAGGTTATGACAGCGGTATCGATTGCCCTATGTGCCTAGAGTTATTTACGGAAGTATGACATTACAGAACACGATACGCTTCTAACTTAACCGGATACGTTACAAATATTCCATTTTAGAATACAGATGTTGCGGAAAGTTTCCAAAGAGTCGGAAGTCGTTACAAAATTTTGAAAACTTTCCGACGGCACATATCTTCCTATGTTTGAAATATTTGTCATACTCCTTGACAAGCGCCGCGATTGACAACGCTTACGCATAAGAACATGATAGATAACATTAGTAACCTGCCAATCGAATTCGCAATCAGTTGTTTTGAAATACGTCGAGTGCAAAACTAAGGTTAGAACAAGTCCAAGATAAAAATGCAATTAGGTAAGTGTAATCGTTCAATGCGATTTATAGATAGTGTATGTGATTCATACTCACGCTATCAAACATCTAGAGTTATCCAGCGAGCGTTATCAGCATTGTTTACAAATAAACAACGTTATCGCCGCGTGAATGGCGACTCGCCACATTACAATGTTACACCGTCCGCCATTGGCCGCGCGCCAATCCTAGCGCTCACCGAGCGAAGTTGGCCACACGCCAGCGCCACCGAGCGCAAACAGTCGCCACCCGTCCTCCAACCGGCCAGCATCTAATTAGAAAAAAAAAGTAAAAGAAAAAATAAAAACATGATTTCCCGCCTAAATACCGGATAGATTAAAAAAACATGGACGATGGTAAATAAGTTTCGTGTGTGCATGAGTTTTTGACGGTGTTGCGCGGATATGTGGTATGTTTTCGATGTGTTGCGTATTTAGTTTTTTTCGGTGTGTGTGTTTTTTAATAGTTTCTACGCAAAGTTGCTCGTTATGTAATTGTGTTTGTTTAGAAGCTATACGCGTAGCCGTTTAGTTATCGATAATCTTGTAAATTATTTGTTCGCGAGTTATCGCCTCCACGTGGAAGACAAAGAACATTATTAATTTTATTTACGTATAACTGCCCATTATAGATGTGACGATGTTTTGTGACGACATATGGACTTGAGGAATGGCTAAAAGCGGAACGGAATCAGGAACAAAGTTTTGTTTGAATTTTCTCATAAGAATTTTTACGATGTACTTTTACATAAGAATTAAAAGTAAGTAAATTAAAATTGTTCTAGTGAGCGTGAGTATGCGTATTTACATTCGCACAATTCACACTTTAGAATCAAAGACAAAATATGAAATTATTAGGATGATAATGATAGATTTTAGTCTCTAGTGCTATGAAAACAAGAGCGGTTGTGCTGACTGCTGACACATAATCCTCCAAGTGCAAATCTGTTTAGATGTCCTATAAACACAAGTTTATGACACAGGAACGTTAATTATATTATACTCAATCATAAATCACTCACTGCGCTCCAAATCTAGATGTAAATTAGTGCATTGACTTTTAGTAAACCGCCGAACGTAAATAAACAAAGTAGCACACATTCTGTAGTCAATCAAGTAATGAGTCACTTGTGTTTGTGACTGTACTCAATCTCAATTCTTCATTTTATCGATTCTGATATCTAATTATAACGAAATAGGACGTTGCAATATCAACAGCTGCTTTTCATACATTTTTCGTTTCACGTTCAAGTTTAAACTTTGTTTGCAAGCTTTAAGAGTGCATTTTCAATAGCAAAGTTACAAACGTGACAGGTCGCTATGTGGTGTGGGTTGCCATGACAACCTACTTGTAAACAACACGTGTTTTATGAAAGATGCATATGAGGTTAGAAGCCGTAAAACTGAATTGCTAGTTCAATTAAATTGTGTACTGTTAACCTTATTGCGATAGTATAAGGTCTAAATTTAGTTAGTGCGTATTTTAATTTGGAAAATAAATAATTGACTGCATCCTTATCCTACACATTCTAATACGTACATAGAAGTTGTAATGTAAAGATACGTCATATTGCCACCTACACTTTTTTTGTCAATAAGTACTCTTGACCGCAGTTGAACCCTGCGTGGGTTTATTATTTTGTTTATTAGGAGTGCATGCATATTCAGTATTTTTTTATAGTACATTGTGAGTCAAGTGTGCTACGTTGGTCATCACACACGAAGCGATAAGAAAGCCGATGTGTGTAATGACCAATGCACACGCGTTTCATACGACATTTTTCAACACACTTTAAGAAGGCTCCGTCTCCATACATATTATTAGTAATTAGTTACAATCTTAACTCGATCGGATTATCACACATTACCGCACAAGTGCTTTAATATATCAAAAAAAGCACGCGTGTGTAATATCTAGGGGTTATGAGCAGTGATCAGCACGGGTGCCACACCGAAGGATTCCGAATAGAAATGTTATTCAAAAACTCTTCAAAAATCTTATTTATAATAACACTCAATAGAATTAGTTTTTCAAAAAACATCGTGACATTTGAGTCATTTGTGCCCTCCATGCTGGTCACTGGTTATGAGCCTAAGAGCGCTTCAATAAGTTCCACGTTACTAGCAAGTGTGTTGAAATAGTTATTTACAGTACATATGGTTCTACCTTTCCGCACTAGTGCGTAAATTAACACATTATGTAACTATGTCGAAAATTTAAAGGGTCATATGAACTGTAAAACGTTGTACGATACACGTGCGATTTTCCTATTTTCTGCACTTGTATCGTAAATAACTATTATGAAATACCAGAACATTTTAGTACATGTTAAGTAATTTATGATGCAATCGCTCATTTTTGTTGCATACTTTTTATTATAAGTGAATAGTGTGGTTTATTGTGTGGTTGAAATTACCTGATAATGAACTTTTTAATATATCTCTGTTAATTAATAAATATTACTATAAAAACGGGGATCTGGCAGACCTCACCGGCGATGGTGAGATGAACTGGACTCCTTCTTGAAGGAGTGGCCAGACATAGCACTGGACAGAGATCAGTGGAGAGATTGGGTGAGGCCTTTGCCCAGCAGTGGGACACGACAGGCTCCAAATAATAATAATAATAAAAACGTAGTAAGGCTTCGTTAATTTAGTTCATATCAAATAATTTCAACTAAGTATATAGAAGAAGAGGTCAGAAGAAGAAGGGCAACATTCATTCTGTATTTTCTTTAGCAATTTTGCCCTAAGTCTTCTCTGCACTCTACCTCTTTGTAATCTCTTTATTAGTAAGAATAGAAAAGTGATATTGCTCAAAGCTATGTTCAAAGTTAAACTAGATAGATTTCGGAAGAAGTTCGTGAGATCCAGCACTTCTACTTGTATGAGTTTAATTTGATTCAAATCCTGCTTTGTACGGTTTTAATTATAAAATGTAAAATTCTGAAATTTTAAACTTAGAGGATTTAACAACTTTAGTTGCCTGTAAGAGCTTACCTCTCGAAAACCTCGGCCAATGGTCATATTTATTGTATGGACTGACGTTTATCGGACATGGCTATTTTTACGTTACGTAAACCGGCAGACTGTTTTGTACAGAAAATGACAGATAACCCGTCTCCAGATGTTAAGTCCTCTAAGATTTTACCACAAAGATATTTTTTAGTTTTAGTGGTTATAATCAATTTTAGCACTGATTTAATTAAATAATTAATTAATTAGTTGAGCATGCATTTGTATATGATTTTCTAGCACCCATAATAACGATTCATATGTGTGATCCGTTTCGCAGCGATATCGAACTTGTATATCAAATCGCATCGATTATGAAGTAAAGTGTATCGATTCGTCAAACACATGTTTTATAAAATTAGATTGTACAAATAAACCGTTACTTTGAATCGTTCTTGTGTGTTTCGGGCTTCAACTGCGGCCTTAGCACGAGTGCGCTGCGACAGTTTCTCGCGCGTGATAATAGATAACGATGGGTGGTGTTGAACGATTGAAGGAGTGGTATTTGCATATAATTAGCTGTTTAATATATATAAAGCTCAAATTTTCTGGATGCGACTAGCCCAGGACCGGGATAAGTGGCGTACACGATAAGAGGCCTATGCTCAGCAGTGAGCGACTGGAGGCTAAAATGATGATGATGAAAACTCAAATATGAACCTAATAATGTAAGATTTTAACTGCTGTTGGCAGACCTAAATAAAAAAAAAATGGGTAGTCCATCTAGCGCGCGAAATACTATCGCGTAGAACATTTGCTGAGGCCGCTGTAAGAAAGTACCACATAGGATTTCCTTTTACCTGCTTAAACTAATCTGATTAATATGTGTTATTGCAGAAATAGTGGAGAACGGCCCCGTCCCCGCCGCGCCGCACCCCGCGCTGCCCGCGCCCGCGCCGCCGCCGCCGGTCAGTATAATACACTAACCCCCTTATTCATAAACGTGTACTAAAGTTACGATGCCGCCGATCATCGTTTGTCCCTTTCCGACGTATTGGTATGATGGAAAGGGACAAACGATGATCAGCGGCATCGTAACTTTAGTACACGTTTATGAATAAGGGGGTAAGTACACTCAGTACCTTCCACATACATATTGCAATCACACAAGCAGAATGAGACGAGAAACTTCCTTTCGATTGATTTTTTATTTATTTATTGGTAAAATCTTTGTTTTACAAGATTACATTACACATTAAAATACTGATACTATTTACAAATTACAACATTTACATTTACAATAAAATCTTACACTGTATTTGTCGCGCGTGGATCTGGCTAAGTTTCAGCTCGTAGCCTCTTGGAGCGGGTTCAGCAGCAATAATGTAGACGACGCCCTTCGTTTTATATACTTTTAATAAACACATTTGGTAGTACATAAATCAGAATAAATAATTAATATATAAAAAAGGGCACGTATGCGTGCATCTTGTAATGAGGCGAATAGCGAATGCATGGAGTGGCGTACGGTTCCTCCGTGGCAACATCCTGAGCAAAAACCAGGGCCTGTAGATGACGTGATATCGACGCTGATTGGCTGCCGATGATGCGATGTGTGTACGGTAGGCTGCGTAAGTTGCATTGGGTACGGTCTCCCACATAAGTTGCATTTGACAGTATTTTAAATTTAACACAATAAATAATAATTCAGAGAAACATTACACTTAGTTAGTGAGCTCCACGAAGAAACTCGTCTACGCTGTAGCAAGCCTGTGCCATTAGCAGCGATTTAAGTTTCCCGGTGAACTCATTATAACTTTCTGCTGCCTTTATATCGAGTGGAACCGAGTTGTAGATCTTGTGATTGAATGACAGTGCTAACTTCTAAGCTGAGCGATTCGCTATACGAGAGCAACCAACATTAGCTACCCGCGGTTGTTGTCACCGCGGCTACAGTTTGTTTTATACATTTACCCCCGTATTCATAAACGTGTACTAAAGTTACGGTGCCGCTAATCATAGTTTACGTATATTTAGTAACAATTAATTTTATTTTCCAGACGTCAAAGAGTTCCATCGCGCCAGCGCCCAGCGTTCCCACGGAGCCCGCCGTGTCGCCGCTCACCGTCAACGGCCCGCTGCACCACCACCCACACACGCCGCAGCACACAGTCAATAAGTGAGTATTTGCGTATCATTACATATAGTAATGACCTTCTCGTAGTCAGCTTTAAATACTTTGTGAGTAAAAATATTTAAATTTCAACATTTCTGCTACACGTTTCAAGTTCAAATTGGTCCGTTTACTCATGCCATTAAGATTTCATTTTGAAGGCACTGGAATAAATAAATAAATAAACTTTATTTAGTACCATAAAAGTAACAACTGCTTACATTTAGACAACGCTAATTTAGGTATACATATATTATATATGCACTAAAGGCTAAAGGTACACATCATTTAATTTGTTTAAACATAGGAGTAGGTAAGCGTCTTCTGTTCCCCATACTAGTTATATAACTGTATCACGGTGGAACAGCATTCGCCGAATATTCAACATATTTTTATAAAAATATTTTATTTCATGAAGGTGTACTGAAGGACAAAGGCACAAAATTTAAACAACGTAATCGGCAGGGAGTCGACGGCCTACCACTCCAAGGGTTTTTTTTCTTTATATATCACTTATTTATACGAACCAAGTAGATTTTAAAACATTGACGTTTATAATTTCATTTAGTTTTTTCTTCGCAAGTATGATGAAAAACGTTGTAACTCCGGGGGTAAGAAGTTTTCAAATAGTAGTCTTTAATTGACTGTAGTCTGCGGCTGTCATGAATCTAAAGACTCTCTTACAATATTTCACTTACCCCACTCGTTGAACAATGTACTATAACCAGGCAGAGCCTCCTCACAATCAAATATGTTGTAAACTCCTCATTATATTGAGTTGCGAGCGAGTTCGCTATGATTTACCTGAGATACTCAAATATTAAGAGGATATGGGAGCTGAGACTTAAATATTTTAGGTAAATATATATCCGTCTCGCTAACGGAAGCGGCTACTAAAACTAGTGCGATGAGAACAGCGCTAGGTTAAGCGAGAAATCCTACGTAAAAATCTCAAAAAACGATGTTTCGTACTCGACCGTTATCTTGAACTTAACTAAATGTAACGAAAACTTCAGATCTTTTTTTGCTTTTTAGGCTTACTGATGTCAGTCTTGAATACCGTGCTTCTCTTTGCGGCCTAGTAAATTAGGCCGTTTTATTAGAATATTTAAAGTGCACTAGTGCCTTAAGAAACAAAAAAGATATTAATAATAATAATCTGTTTTGAAAAAATCATTGCTCTAGCTTCAAAAACCACGGAGGAAACAGTCGAGTACGATTGTATGGAGAAACGACCGCTCCTGTTGCCTCTTAAAAGTACTTTGTCACGCTCGATCGTAATGATGGAGTTTGTTATTTTCGTATAACTGATAACAAAAGAGCTTCTAAAACATTTATTGGTTTTGTATTGCATTTTTAGTCTAGTTTAATGAAGCAAGTCGTTGAATAGAATCGCATGTATTTCCAGTGGGCGAGGCTCGGCGACGACGCCGCTGCTGGCGGGCGCGGGCGGCACGGCGTCGCTCAAGAGCATGGCGCAGGAGGCCGTGCAGCGCGCCGGGCTCGCCACGCAAGGACAGGTACTAATACACACAGCTGCTACACTAGGGATCAAAATAGGTTTAGGTTTAAACAACTTTATTCTCATAAAGAATTAAACAATTCACTTACATGAGAAAATTCACATGTTAAAACTAAGTCTAAGCATACAGTGTACACAAAAAAACATGTTATTAAATTCATAGTGGGTAGAAATGCATTACAAGATACTATTACTGAACGCTCGGAACATATCTTTACGTTACCAACTGAACAACAAACAGAACCAGCGATGTATGAGGCAGATAAGACGATGCGCTAGGATGGATGCGGCATACTCATACTAAGCATATGTAAGTTTCGTGGATAGATATTTTTAATTCGTTTTTTAGTTTGGAAAAAAGGGGACAAAATATTTTTTTGTTATATAGAATTCCAGATAAAATATTTTATTTTTGGGAATTTTACCAAATTTCGTGTTATTTTTTTCGGTTTTTTTTTTTCTGTTTTATTCAAAACAATAAAATACGTCGTACACGATGCCATTGATGTGTGATGACAGTGATATATATATAAAATACCAGAAACTAACACATTAGACGTGCAACCTTAACGTCCCTGTTTAAATTCATATGGAAAACAACAGAAGTTTAAAAAAATCTTGTTTTTGGATGTATTCGTTTTTTGTTGGAAGTTTTTCGATAGAAACTTGAAAAAAACGAGTCTTTTGGAAATTTCCCGTATTTTTCCGGGTTTTTTCAGCGCTATGCTAAACTATATACCCACTTATCCAATGGAATCTAATCATTAAGTATGTACTTTTACAGCTCGCTGTAGCATCAGCCGTAAAATTGCATGCTATTTCACAGTTCATTATACATATTGGAATTCCGAAAAATCCGAAACGTGTGTCAATTTATGGTAATAAATATAAATATAGGTTTTTAGTATAGATAAAGAAAACAAGGATATCATGTTGCTGAGACGGAGCTGTGATACACCGATTTCACACGCACACTCACTTATAGGGTTTGAGCCAATGACTGTTCGCTGCTCGGAGTTGTGAATGTATGCATACGCGCGTATGTGTCGGCATGTTATAAAGTCACAGTTTTGTCTAAGGGACTTTAAATTCATAGTATCAAAGAGAATTTAAAATTGAGGTGTATTCTTAAAGAAAACTTTGTTAGCGACATAAATTGCTGCCATCTTTCTCATCAAACTCTTAGAAGACCATTTGACTTTGATCCTTATTTTTTCACTGATATGTGTTAAATTTGTCAAATATTAAAAAGTGGCGCCATCTAATAGATCAAAGGCCAAAGGTATAGCAGCATCGTTTCGAGCGATGGCGCCATAACCTTTAGGTAGTGCCCGGTAAGATGGCGCCACTTTTTGATATTTAACGTATATCAGTAAAATAGTCAAATGTCATTCTTAAAGTTTTAATAATGTGACAGTAAATTTACTGTGACTACAAAGTTTTCTTTGACAATACACCTCTATTTCAAATTCTCTTTGATAGTAGGTATTTAAAGTCCATGTTTTATAGTATCCCCTAATGTTATAGTACATCCTGTTGAGCAGTGGTTTATGTACGTTAGCAGAACGTGCGGCGAGGCGCGGCGCTGGCGCAGGCGCACATCCCGCCGCTACTCGGCGTGGCGCCGCTCGGCCCGCTGCCTCTCAACTCGGTAACTACATCTATCCACTGTCCGCCATCACCATCCTATCCTTTATACTAGAGATTGGATTTAAAATACGAGTACGCTTTTTTCTTAAGATTTGAAGGTCGTACTTGTAGTAGTTCCATAAGATTTTGTTTGACATGATGCCAACGGCCGCACCGCTTGCCGTTAGCAGGGAGTTCTATTGTTCATCCTCGCAACCCAGAACCTAACCGGTCGCGTACTGTGCAGTTTAAGAGGAATTTCCTCCCGCGGACGCTTCGGCTGTGGAATGATCTTTCAGCCGAGGTTTTCCCGAGGGGCTTAAAGTTGAAAAAAGGAGTGTGCAAGTTTTAAAGGGAGCATGTAATATCTCTGGTGTTGCAGGCGTCCATAGGTGACTGCTTACCACCATGCGGGCCGTATGCTTGTTTGCCACCGACATGGTAAAAAAAACCTTGCAGATTGGTGCGGCCTGGAAAAGGGTTAAAGTACTAAAACGTGAAGTAATCCCGTTTTATCAAATAATAATTTGATAATTTCGAAAGCAGACATATTAACCACATATGTGTAATTCCAGGAGCACCAGCTACAGTTCCAGATGATGGAGGCGTCGTTCTACCACATGCCGCACCCCAGCGACTCGGAGAGAGCGCGCCACTACCTGCCCCGCAACATTTGCCAGACTCCACAGTACTACAACCAGGTACAGCTCACACATTAGTGTGTACAGCTCACACACTGAGATGACAGTGTGCTCAAATAGAAAAGCACTATAAAAATCTCGGCTAGAAACGAGGTTGCCGGTCTATCCGTATGTCTATACCTACTTGGTCTGCAACCCTTCGTTTCCCGGCCTCTATAGTAATGTACTATTACAAGCATCTGCATTAATTCATTCAAAAAGCATGTAACTGCTGCTGCTTTAATGCACGACTCGTGAACCGCACGAACCGGTGAAACGATACTAAGGTTGACTACGCTACTATAATTGCCTTTTATACCCTTGAAGTTGTACAACTAGTAGTCCAATTTCTTGACGGAATTTTTCACAGGCGATCTCTTTCAAAGCAATAATCCTTCGGCAGCGGCACTCGTCAGCAAGCTCTGCCATATCTCCGATTATCGCTAAAGATGTGAACTGACGCGCGCTGATGCAGTCCAATATGAACCTTCGTTGATATAGTTCAAAATTTGTCGATATTGGGATGTTGCCATCAAGTTCAAGATTAACGATGATTCGAAACGTTAAAGTTTCCAAAATACTTCCAAACCCTTCTTCATCTGCTGCCATGCCCTAGCAAGCGTCGGTGGCCACCTTTGCGAAGTGTTTTCTATTCTTGGCCAGTCTTGTTAGCGTGGCCGCGTCTTTAATGTTTGTCCAGTTTTTTGAGGGTTTCTTCATTTTTTTTATTTACAAAACCATAACGAAAGTTTATTTTACTATTCCAGGTGGTAGTCCCACACTCAGACAGCGTGGAGTTCTTCCAGCGACTATCGACAGAGACTTTATTCTTCGTGTTCTACTACATGGAGGGCAGCAAGGCGCAGTACCTGGCCGCCAAGGCGCTCAAGAAGCAGAGCTGGCGCTTCCACACCAAGTACATGATGTGGTTCCAGCGGCACGAGGAGCCCAAGCTCATCAACGAGGAGTACGAGCAGGTATGTACGTCTGCCACTCCTGGCGACTGTCAGAGACAACTGAAGGAGCAGAGCTGGCTTTCCACACCGAGTACATGATGTGGTTCCAGCGGCACGAGGAACCCAAGCTCATCAACGAGGAGTACGAGCAGGTATGTACGTCTGCCACTCCTGGCGACTGTCAGAGACAACTGAAGGAGCAGAGCTGGCCTTCCACACCGAGTACATGATGTGGTTCCAGCGGCACGAGGAACCCAAGCTCATCAACGAGGAGTACGAGCAGGTATGTACGTCTGCCACTCCTGGCGACTGTCAGAGACAACTGAAGGAGCAGAGCTGGCCTTCCACACCGAGTACATGATGTGGTTCCAGCGGCACGAGGAACCCAAGCTCATCAACGAGGAGTACGAGCAGGTATGTACGTCTGCCATCCTGGCGACTGTCAGAGACAACTGAAGGAGCAGAGCTGGCCTTCCACACCGAGTACATGATGTGGTTCCAGCGGCACGAGGAACCCAAGCTCATCAACGAGGAGTACGAGCAGGTATGTACGTCTGCCACTCCTGGCGACTGTCAGAGACAACTGAAGGAGCAGAGCTGGCCTTCCACACCGAGTACATGATGTGGTTCCAGCGGCACGAGGAACCCAAGCTCATCAACGAGGAGTACGAGAGCAGGTATGTACGTCTGCCATCCTGGCGACTGTCAGAGACAACTGAAGGAGCAGAGCTGGCCTTCCACACCGAGTACATGATGTGGTTCCAGCGGCACGAGGAACCCAAGCTCATCAACGAGGAGTACGAGCAGGTATGTACGTCTGCCACTCCTGGCGACTGTCAGAGACAACTGAAGGAGCAGAGCTGGCCTTCTACACCGAGTACATGATGTGGTTCCAGCGGCACGAGGAACCCAAGCTCATCAACGAGGAGTACGAGCAGGTATGTACGTCTGCCACTCCTGGCGACTGTCAGAGACAACTGAAGGAGCAGAGCTGGCCTTCCACACCGAGTACATGATGTGGTTCCAGCGGCACGAGGAACCCAAGCTCATCAACGAGGAGTACGAGCAGGTATGTACGTCTGCTATCCTGGCGACTGTCAGAGACAACTGAAGGAGCAGAGCTGGCCTTCCACACCGAGTACATGATGTGGTTCCAGCGGCACGAAGAACCCAAGCTCATCAACGAGGAGTACGAGCAGGTATGTACGTCTGCCACTCCTGGCGACTGTCAGAGACAACTGAAGGAGCAGAGCTGGCCTTCCACACCGAGTACATGATGTGGTTCCAGCGGCACAAGGAGCCCAAGCTCATCAACGAGGAGTACGAGCAGGTATGTACGTCTGTGCCACTCCTGGCGACTGTTAGAGACAACTGAAGGAGCAGAGCTGGCCTTCTACACCGATTACATGATGTGGTTCCAGCGGCACGAGGAGCCCAAGCTCATCAACGAGGAGTATTTATTAGAGATCTGTTTGCAATCTTATTTTTTTAAAGGTTTGCTATAGAAACTAATGTAATATACCATGTTTTGTTGATATCTTTTGTCATGTTTAATCTTTGCTGAAATGTAACATTGTATTTCCAGGGCACGTACATCTACTTCGACTACGAGAAGTGGGGCCAGCGCAAGAAGGAGGGCTTCACGTTCGAATACAAGTACTTAGAGGACCGAGACCTGAACTGAGCCCTCGGTGTGCGACAGAGACAGTAGCGCAACAACCCGTGTGTAGTGCAATGGTGCCGGAGTCTAACTCCACAGAACGGTCGGTTCGGTTCGTTCCTAGTTTCAATTTGCAACTTTTTATGGACACTAAAAAGTATGAGTAACATTTGAAATAGTCACAATCACTGATGATGCTAGCGTCGCCGTGTCGCGGATTCCGTTGCGTCAGTATTTTTTATATTTCTCAGTAGAGTAAGTTAAGTATTTCTGTGATGAATTTTCCAATAATGAAAAAAAATGGTAATGTCTGATTTTTTTAATTAAGTAAACGTTGAATCGATCTGTTGTAAAATAACTTTGCACGCTGGCAGTTTGTATTATTGTTGTACACGGTTTTTGTATCGAATTTGCATGTGAACGAAGTAAGCGAAAGATATCATGTGATGCAACTAGCTTCCGCCGTTGGTCGGTTATTATAGAAAACAATGTGATATTGATATAGGGACCCCGGGCCTAGCGCTGCGTCTGCGACGTGGCTCCTCCGCTAGTTGCGACTAAACTTGTCATTGTAGTCTTCAGTTCCGAGCCGAGGCCTAGCCGTGGCGAACCAAATGACGTATTCGGTTTTCACAGCTATAAAAAAGGTTATAAAAGTGAATTAAATACCTTTATAGCCTTTTTGGCAAGGCTCAAACATTTAGACATCACAATTAGAAAAACGCTAGGTGAATTATGTTGTCTAGGCTACCTTTAGATTTAGTACCTAACGCGACCCGCTCAGTGGGACCTGTATGTATAGCTATAGAACATCCGTAGTATGTAAAGGCCCACGTCGCACCCGCAGCGCGGCGGCATCTCCGAGCAACTATAATATGCTAGTCGTAGTATTCAACAACAGTGTGCCTACCTAGGTAAGTCAGTTATAGTGCCGCAGAGCCCGGGGTGTTTGTTTTATTAACTTGTGTATAGTCGCCTAGGGGGAGTGGAGGCTCGACCGCGTGTCGGCCTCGCACGCTCGGGCGGTAAGCTAGCGTCGCGACCGCGCGGCGTCTCCGCCCTACTGTCAGGCGGTGCCATCCACTGACGATATCGTGTATTGGTTCTTTTACATTTCGAAATTTTATACTATCGGCGAAAAGACGTATGAAATTTAACATTCCAACGATTATGTAAAAGCACCCAGTCAACTGGTGCGTTCAGAAACGAATTTACTTTTCACCTTGAGTACGTTTTTTGTACTGCTCGGGAAAAGTTTCTGAACGTTCCCTGCGTGATGTTACGCGAAGTCATGTGTGGATGGCGCAGCGCTGACGGCCGACACATAGCAATAAAGGCCGCGCGGCGCCTAGCTGTAAGACATCCAGTGTGATTCATTACATACTAATAATACACTTTTTCACCGCCCATTGTTAAATTTGAAAAAAAAAACCTATGTGATTTGTACATTTAATTTTAATTAGTGCATTTAAATTGAACAAAAGTATATAAATTGTGTAAGAGCATTGTATGTAAATCACTGCCACGATTGTATTATATTCGGATAATTAGAATTATCGTCGGTTTAATTTGTACTTATTTATTTGTGATAAATTATTTGTATGCGTCAGATACTCGGGGGGAGGGGGGTGAGACAGTGTATTATTGTCGACTGCCGGCCGCAAGCCTTGCCGTCGACCGTACACCTGGCCGCTGTACGGGGTCTCCCAGAATTGTTGCACATGCCTTGCGCGAACATGAAGCCTTCCGTCTCGTTCCGTGTGAGTTGTGTGAGGGTGGTTGTTGCGCGGAGCCGCGCCGGCCCGGCCCGGACCGGACCCGGTCCCGGACGGACGGACCCGGCCGGACCGGACCGGACCGGACGGCGGCGAGCGGACGCAGCGCGCGATCTCGTTTATTCCGTGCGTGATGTTGATAGTTTTCACTTTTGTAAAAAGTCTATCGTGAGAGCAGTTGAAAATGTGGTAAATAATAATTTAAAAAATTATCTGTACAGTTCTATTTGTATAGAAATAATAAATAATGATTAAAAAAATTTAAAACAATGTTGTGATTTCTTCTTAACGGTTAAGTTAAGTGCGCGGGCGTCGTTTACAGGCGCGGTGCTTTTTTGGCATTTCTTTTCTTATTTATTTTTTTATTGAAAGAGATGACTGTTTATTTTGTAGAATAAACTGTAAGAAACCATTTTAACATTTTGTTTGCTTGAGAATCTCTCTGATTTCCGAATTGTCATCGTCAAGAATTATTTTATGATTGCCTGATTGATGATTATTTTATGATTGCTGTCCTAGCCGTGATCCTCAATGTGAATATGTGCTTTGACAAGACATTTTTATTTCACCCTGAAGAGATGTAGATAGAAGTCTTATACGTGAAATTGAACCTTAATGCAAATATAAACCTAACAGACAGACAGAACACTCTGACACAGAGGCAGACTGGTAAAACCTGACAGATTTTAACCACGCATTCCTGAGGTCATAAGGAGCAAAAAATATGAGTTTTGGTAATTCTTTTTTGTGTTATCTGATTAGGCCTGATAAAGTGTGGATGTAATTGGCACTTAAGTGATTTTTTTAAAAATACGGTGACATTTCAAACATTCGTCCGCCGTATTGTCATTGTTTGACATCGAAGGCACAGACCTATCTGGCATTCAGCCACGATTGAAAATAGTGTAATTTTTTTTTTTATCACACTTGCTCGAAAAAGTTCTTATTTCATCATTTTCAGGTGTACTGAAGGACAAAGGCCTATTTTGTTCCCTAGGCAGTTATAGCTTTTTTTAAATTATGTCACTTTTTCATACAAACATAAATGAGTTTTACTTTTAAAATACTGACGTTTATCATTTAATATTTTTGTTTATGTTTAAAATTAAATAATTCGATTAATTTAACAGCCGTTTAAAATATTTTTACATAATTATTAACCGTGGCTGAATGCCGAATAGGTGTGCCCTCGATGCTAACCTGTCAAGAAATTACAAAATGGCGGACGAATGTTTGATATGTCACCGTATTTAAGAATTATTTCGTTTAGTTTTTTCTTCGCAAGTGTGATGAAGAACATTGTGTGTAACTCCGGGGGTAAGAATATTGCAATAATCACCCTCGTGTCCAAAATTTCACTTACCCCCCTCGTTGCACAATGCACTATTAAACGGCTATTGAATTAACGAAATTAAATCTTTTTAAACAAATAAAAATATTAAATTAGAAACGTCAGTAAGTATTTTAAAAGTAAACCTTCAGATTTCGTATGAATTAGTGACAAAATAAAAAAAAACAATTCATCCGTAACTCCCCCGGGAACAATATAGGCCTTTATCCTTTACCTGCATGCAATAAGATCCTTTTCGAGCAAGTGTGATAAAAACATTTTTTTATAGCGCTCTCGTTTTTATACTGTAAATGTGTGTGTGACCTCGAGCCACATGAAACTCCATCTATCTTGATACGTTACAAGCAGATGCGCTGGGTTTATATTACCTACTCAAATACGGTGAGAGGCAGAATGGCGGGTGTACCTAAATAAAAATAAATCTTACCATATTTTTGTGCTATTTAGTTACTCCATTAAATTTTTTTTTACCTCACGGTTCTTAGTTATCAAAAAACAGTACACCCGCCATTCTGACAGTCAGAATGGCGGGTGTACTTTATTACGCTATGATCCCGCGATTATAGATAAATTCTATAAAAACCAATTTTTTTTACCTTCATATTTAATTATGAGCCAATTTATTTGTGGTTTCCTAGTTTTAATCATTTTACATTTTGCTTGCTATTACATTTTTGCAGGCGCTATAATTTTTCACCTTTTGAATGCCTTTGGCAGTGAATGTGTTAATACGCTGTTTTTAGGGTTCCGTAGCCAAATGGCAAAAAAACGGAACCCTTATAGATTCGTCATGTCCGTCTGTCTGTCCGATTATGTCACAGCCACTTTTTTCCGAAACTATAAGAGCTACGCTGTTCAAACTTAGTAAGTAGATGTATTATATGAACCGCATTAAGATGTTTACACAAAAATAGAAAAAAAAAAACGATAAATATGGGGGATCCCCATACTTAGAACTGAAACTCAAAAAATCTTTTTTCATCAAACACATACGTGTGGGGTATCTATGGATAGGTCTTCAAAAATCATATTTAGGTTCCTAATATCATTTTATTCTAAACTGAATAGTTTGCGCTAGAGACACTTCAAAAGTGAAAAAATGTGTCCCCCCCCCCCCCTGTAACTTCTAAAATAACAGAATGAAAAATCTAAAAAAAATATATGATATACATTACCATGCAAACTTCCACCGAAAATTGGTTTGAACGAGATCTAGTAAGTATTTTTTTTTTAATTCGTCATAAATGGTACGGAACCCTTCATGGGCGAGTCCGACTCGCACTTGGCCGCTTTTTTGGTAATAACTTTAAGAGCCGTGAGGTATTTTTTTATGGAGGTACTAAATAGTACAAAATATGGTAAGCTTTTTTTTACTTTTTATTTAGGTACACCCGCCATTCTGTCTCTCACCAAATACGGCTCCGGATAGTTTTCCCTCAGTCACAGGCAATGTCTCGGCAGGTGCACACGATAGGCGACAATTTAAGGCAAACAAAAACAGCTTAATTGGACTGGAAAGGACAAACTGGTTGCCTTATACAGTTAATTACGGTAAGTTCGTGTATTAAGAGTAGGTATTTTAATTTCACTGATTCTGTTTGGGACTAATATGAGAGCGCCGTAAATTCAAATGAGTTTAATAATTAAGGTGGTAATTATAACGGTTGGAAATATCTTGGAACCAAACAAAAGTATGTAGTATATATGTTTAATTTGGATTAGGCATGTCATTTTTTTTATACGATTGCAACGTGATTATTTGTGACCGCGGCTGGCCAAACGTCCCACTTTGTCGCTTGCCATAAGGACGCCGTGTCAGGTTATTCGCATAAAGATACAAGCAAATCTCGTCCTTAAAGCAAGCGACAAAGTGGGACGTTTTGCCGACCGCGGTCACATTTAACCCCTTAACGCACGTCGTAATAAATATTTTGTATAAATTTGAACTTTAACAGCTCTCAATAGAGTTGAATATTATAACTGCCATAGGCACATGCGGTAAAGGGTTAAGAACTCATTAAATATATTACAAAATTAAGAGATAAAGGGAAACTTAAAAAGAAGTGTTATTATAATAACACTTATTTACAGTACATATGGTGTTTCTTTACCGCACTAGTGCGAAAAGTAGCATATTACGTTACTGTGTCGAACATGTAAAGGGCCATATGTACTGTAAAACGTTGTACGATACATGTGCGAATAGGTAATTCGCAACTCGTGTCGATTTAAAACACTCCCTTCGGTCGTGTTTTAATTTATCGCCACTCGTTTCGAATTTCCTATTTTTCGCACTTGTATCGTAATGTACTATTTTATCGCTTCTGTTTAGTGTGTTGTTTGCGCGCACTTGGAATCTTTACTTACTTTCAGATGTTTCCTACGAGCGTATGGTGGGTGTCAGTTGTGACCCTGGCCGCTGCTGACTACGTCACCTGGCCTGGCTGCCCATTGGCAACCGTCAAACGACTCATCCAACCCAACACCCCAGACCTAGAGGCCACCATTCTAGACCTCAAGGAATGCAACATCAGCCACATTGAATCCAACAACTTCGCACATCCCAATCTTGAGTTACTTGCCATAAGGTCAAACGATATAGCGAACCTAGATGCCGATGTGTTTAAATCCCTTCCTCAATTAAGGTCATTATATTTAGGCTATAACAGAATTAAAGGAAAAGAAATACCGTCGAATATCTTCCAAAACTCTCGACGATTGGAAAGAATAGGTTTTACGGGAAATAACATGACCGGTACACCTCAGATTTTACTACAAGGTTTGGATTCACTAGACACACTTTGGCTGGACAATTGTTCCTTGCAAGAAGTACCTTTTTTCGCCGCACACCCATCTCTCAAACAGTTATACCTCTATGATAACCAAATTAAGACACTGGACAACCCTGACAAATGTATCTGGTTCGAAAATTTAGTAAAACTCCATCTATATAACAACCTTATTGAATCTATTCACGAGAATTTCTTTCGGCCTCTAAAAAATATAGAAAACATAGATATGAGTCGTAATAAAATTCGATACCTCCCAGATAAGCTATTTACTAATTTAACTAGTTTAAAAACCGTTAATTTAGAGAAAAATCGCATTGAATACGTACCTCTTGAAGCATTTAGCGGTTGTAGAAATCTTTCGCATATCAATTTATCTTACAACAAGTTAACATTTTTGCCGGTAAATTTCGTTTCTCAGTTTAGTAGACTTGAGTACTTATATTTCGAGCGAAATTCATGGCAGTGTGCGTGCTTAAACGACATACTTGTCGAAGTTAAGTCAAAGGGGGTACAATACAGGGATATAGACAATAAGGGGAGCTCTCCGGCTTGTATAGCTATTGACTTTCGTTGTCATAGGTTAAAAGATGTTCATCGTGAGCTTTTTGATTCTATGATACAAGACAGTGTCTAAAGACTAGTGCATTAAAACAGAAACTTGCAGAATAGGACTGAAGTGTAAAAACTATATTATAATTTAATAATTTCAGTAGAAAAAAAAAACAATAATTCGTAGGACTGCCGGCTGTACTATAACCTATGATCTCACAAGATAGATGACCGCAGTTTACTCGCATACAATAGGTATGTTGCCTATGTTTTAAACAAAATTTCACACCATGCACGAAACAAATTATTAGAAAAACGTAGACAGCAGGTTTTTTTGACACGATTTCACAAAAAATTGGTGACTTGACCATAACGTCACTTTTTCTGTGTTCATATAAATTCCATAGAAGCTATTCGTTTTGACAGTTAGAAAAAAGAAACTGACTTGGCTAGCAGGCCAGACCATACTAAATATATGGTGTACCGAACTATTTGGCTACTTTGGTTGCAAAGTATTTGACGCTGACTGTACCCCATTTTGAACATCATTTTAGCATTATGTAGTAAGAGGTCTTAACTGTGTAAAATGCAATAACAACATTTGAAAGCTTAATCTATAGTGTATCATGTATTATGTTGAATTCAAAATATAGTTGATGTGTACTTACTTAAGCTTGGCAGAGTAAGCCTCCAGGGTTTACTTATTCTAATGTGGCTCTTTAATAAAATTCATCGTAGTATTTAACCATATATTTATCGTTTCTTCTTCTTCCCGCCATGATTACTCCCCCCCTTCCCCTTCCCCTTGATCCGGCGGCGCACGCCGGCCGCGTTCTCTGTGTCATCATCATCATCGTCTGCGCCGCGCTTACGGCCCTTTGTATTCCTCTTGTCTTCTAGCTCTTTCATTTCCTAAAAATAATATGAGAAGTTACATAGTTCATATAACAAATATGGTGCTCAGTCTCCAAGAGCGAGAACTGCAATGGAGCTTTTCCCTGCCATCTATTGAAAAACACAATCAAACGATCGATCAAATACCGCAGTTTTGGTTACGAACTTGCGTGAGAGTTCTCGCATCGACTGAATGAGTCTTTAATCTAATAGATAAAGTGTGGTCATGTTTAAAAAAACCCTTTTGGCATTCATGTCACTTAGAAATGAGTCGTGTAGTATAATGGCATCAGAAATATCGGAGTGATCAATCTTTAAAATATCTAAACGTGGACTATATAGCTTTGACAACTTAGGCGACAGATGGTTGTAAGACTTGTCAGCATTTTGGCCGATTTCGATATAGCTGATGAATATCATTCAATATACTTACAATCTTTGTGAGTCTCTGCGCCTCGGCTACTCGCTCCTGCAGCACCATAACCTCGCTTTCCTCTGTCGGGTAAAGAGGCAGCTGTTTACCGATCAGCTGCTCAATACGCTGGTACAGTTCCACGTCGTACTGAAATAAATGACGAGGTTGTAGAAAACGTCGAACATCTTTGGGTGAACACATTAGCCAGCCACCTGTTGGGCAGGTACAGTAAGGTACCCACGACGTCGAAATACCAACTGTATAAAAAATGTATACGTTACGTACGTTATACGTTATGTTAGGACACCGATTGTAGTCTGTTCGTAGGCGCATTTTGCTACAAAGTGGAAAATACACGTTATCAGTTGCAAGCGTAACGCGTAGTTTGCGTTAACGTGCAGAATTACTATATCCAGACAGTATATCTTTTGTATATATTTTTTTATATTATTGTTATCGAAGAGAAAGATAAATTAAAGTTTACCAAGGTTAGAAGTAAGCTTAGTCGGTTAGAGTTCAAAATGATTTATTTGTATAACATGCTCTGGGTATACAGGTGTGTCCAATCCTCCATTTAGGTTAAAAACTTGTATTAGTTATCTGGATGGGTGCTCGGAAAGGTCGTAATTTCTAATCTTGCTGGACTAGATGCGGTGCTTTACAATTGATCGTTCAATTAGAAATAGTATGAATGTAAGATAAGAAGAGTATGAGGAGGTATATTTCGTTACCTGGGACACGAAGGTGACGGCCTTGCCCGCCCGGCCAGCGCGGGCCGTGCGGCCCACGCGGTGGATGTAGTCCTTGCTGTGCAGGGGGATGTCCAGGTTGATCACTACGTCCACGTGGGGGATGTCTAGACCTCTGCACGATAAGAAACAGTTCTGAGATTATAGCGCAGTTGATAGAGTAGTACTTGGACTTTCCTTTGATGATCAGATGAGGTAAAAGAGAGCTTTGAAAGAAGTCTGATTTGATCAGGACTTGATAAGAGAAACAGATGTCAGATAACCACCACGTTTACGTTGACACTGTTGAGTTTGCCTTCGGCAATTAGCAATCGTGAAAACGTTTGTAAAATGACGACGCCGTTTGTAAACAGCCAAATCTTTACTGCGACATTCACATATGTCGCCGGTCTTAAAACTGTAAAGGAAAAAGTAAAAAAAAAAAAAAAAAAAATTGTACAAGCTTTTATCGCTGACTACTTTTTTCCACAGGCAACTAATACTCATCGAGACAACTCTAACAACCCCAAACACAAAAAGAAAGTTGAAGAAAGAAAGGTGAAGTTCGCGTTGTTTTCTCACAAAGTTCCCATGGCCACCTCCTGTCTCCATCATCAGATCAGCTCCATGTCATCATAATGTTGCATTGACATCCGATTTACAGATGTATGCAAAATTTCAGAAATCGGGAAGATGGTCAAAAGCTTCCAAGATTTGGCTAACATACATACTCACAGGGCAAATAAAATAAAAGCTAAAATGTGTTAATCATTGGACATAGTAAAAGGTAAACTAACATTTTGGATTAGTACAAAAATGTACATATTGGAGGTCAGAAATTACTGATTTTATTTTATAGTAACGAAATTGTAGTTTTTAGTTTAAAATTCTATAATCTATTCTATTAGAATACCGCACATCAGGGACTTCATAAAAAAGCACAGTACGCTATTTAATGTTTATCTCTTTACCATCTCCATGGCCCTAGGCAGTAGATACATAAAATATAAGAAGACAACAAAAATGCGTCTTGATTTCCCGAGACAAACTCACCTTGACGCCACATCAGTACAGATCAAAATCGATCTGCTTTTATTTTTGTACTTGTTCTACCCAGGCAATCTCTTGTTCCACATCTGGCCGTGCAACGGTAGTGAGCAGCCCAAGATTGCGTAATAACAGACACCATTATCCAAGAGATTCCCAGAGTTAAAAACGACTAGTGACGAAATTGAAAGGAAAGCTCTCCAAGTTTGTCAAAATAGTATGGAAATCAGCATGTTGAATGTAAAACTTAGAGACAGAATAAAACTGGAGGATATTAGAAAGAAAAAAATAATCATTGTTAACCACACTATAGAAAAGATTAAGAGTCCATGCTCCGAGCTCCGACATGCTCCGAGACAAAAGAGAAAATTTGTCAAGTCATTACAACCTGATACCCAAGGGGTGGGAAAAGGAATGATGGTGGACAAACAATGAGATGGGAAGACGAATTCAGACAAGTAGCTGGAGCCTTGTGGAGAAGACTGGCTCTAGACAGACACGTGGAGGAATATGGGAGAAGGCTATACCAAGGGCAACCAGACAAAACGTCTGCGGAGAAAGGCTAGCAGTAAGTGACAACATTTTAAAGACATACTAACCTGGAAGCAACATCCGTACAGATCAAGATCGACCTGCTCTTATTCTTGAACTTGTTCAAGGCCGCCAGCCGCTTGTTCTGGGACATCTGGCCGTGCAGCGGTACGGCGGCGAGGCCTAAGTTGCGCAGTAACAGGGCGGCTCGCAGCGCGCCGGCGCACGTGGCCACGAACACGATGAACGAGTTGCCGGAGAGCTCGTTTAGAATGTGCACAAGGTACACGTCCTGGTAGAAATTCATTTATTATTTACAGACCTTGCAACAAACGGCATGCGATTTTAGTTAATTGATGTCTAAGTAGGAGCAACGAATTCATTCGATCGATCAAATGCCGGAATGTATCGCAATCGCATGCGATTTTCGGTCGTTTGGAGAGGCCATTATTTTATTTGATGTCAAATTCATGGTATACTTTAGTATTTTATACAATCGTGATATAATAGAGAGCTTTTCAGTCGAGTAACGTGTTTAGGCAATGAAGTTTGCTGAGTTGCCTAAGTAAGGTACTAGATTGATTTTACATGATCGGTGACTTTGCAATGCAAATAGTTTTTTTCCCAAATTCTTACGAAACTACAAATATGGACTAACCTTATATTTCACCGGGATGAACACATAGTACTGTTGCAGCTTATCCACCGTCTGGTACTTAGTGGACACCTCCACCTTCACCGGGTTCTGTAGCGAGGCCCGCTGCAGCTTCTGCACCTTCTTGGTCATGGTGGCGGAGAACAGGTACGTGCGGCGTTCCCGGGGGATCACGCGGAGGATCTTGTCCACTTCCACTTCAAAGTCCATGTTGAGGATGCGGTCTGCTTCGTCCATGACCTGATATTGTTTTTACATCTGGTATAGTTTATTTACATAACAGATATATAAATAAATAAATAAAAAATCTTTATTGCCACACAACAAAATTTACAATTTCTGTGAAAATAGCTAAAAAATACAAAATAACTTAAACTAATTAACTTAAATTAACACAATAATTACAACTTAAATCTATAATGTGGCAAAGGGTGCCAATCTCAGCATGTGCAGTGCCAGAGGGCTCTGCGCTGATTTTCAGACTGGTCCCGGGAGAGATTGGGGTCGGTCACTACTAACATAATGTAATGTACCTTTCTTAGGTACAGCTCTCAGCTCTATATTGACATCTTTGTGTATTTGTGTGTTCCTGTACTATAGTTTATTAATGTACGTGTATGAGTATGTGGGGCTGGTATGTAGAAATAGTGTAGGTAAGAATGTACTTTGTAATGTGTGTATTATGTTTTGTCTTTACATACAGATAAAAGAAAAAAAGAAGAATACATTAAATAAATATAAAAATAATAAAATGAATATAAAAATAATAAAATGAAAATAATTTATCAAAACCAAAAAAATAATAAATATATATATAAATATAATATTTGGAGCTACAACTTATTTTGTATATTTAATAGATGTGTACGGACTAAACGCTTATATTTTAAGAACGTTAAAGGTTCTCGCATGGGGGGAGGTAGGTCATTCCAGACTTTACTAGCGGCAAATTTGAAACTGCCCCTGAAGGACGCAGTTAGTTAGAAGTATAAAGAGGTATTACTATTATTAAGTAGCTTTAATCTAAATAAAAATTATTACTTTGTTAAATTCGTTCTTCGATTGGTAACACAGAATCAGGTTTTTCAAGCATTACGAAGACCACATTAAATTTCAGCATTCTATTTATTATGCTGCGAGCAACTCTCTCTGTGGTGGGTAGTGCAAACTGTCTCTGTTGCACTACCCACCTTCTTATATGACAACAGAACTAAGTCTTTGTGACTAATCCCTTCTTATACCTTTATTCATAAAACTTTAGTCAGTTTATGTTTTATCTCTTTGTCAAAACACATGTCAAAATGACTATCAGAATGAATTGAGGCTTGTAGCACGTTTGTGAATAGGCGGGTCCACACAGAGCGAGCACCGTCGCGAGGAAATTGCCTCGCTTTGTGTGGACCCGCCTAATGACGCCATAAGCCCTTAGTTATTTCACTGTCAATTTTGCATAAATGTTGACATAAAAAAAAAACATTTTTTTTATTTTCATTTTTGTTTATACTGGACCTTAAAATTGAACTGTTGTGCATCATACTAACTTACTCTTAGTGCTTGAAAATGGAGACCTAGACTCTCCAAAACACAATGTGTCTAAAAAATCATTAGTTACACTACAAAATTAATTTAGTATGAAATTTAAACAGCAATAAAAACATGCTGAAGCTACTTCTATCCTACTCTTCTAAGATGCAATAATCTGTAATTTGTGATACCTAAATAAACCATTTTTCATTTTCATGCTTACCAGATATTTCAAAGCTTTCAGGTTGAATCCTTTAGTGTTCTCCAGGTGGTCAACAAGCCGGCCGGGCGTGGCGATAATGATGTGTGGCTTCTTGGACAGCGTGAGGGCCTGCGCCACCATGTCCATGCCACCAACTATTACTGCACATTTTACTCCTATACTGGCTCCTATAATTTAATGTAGAGTGAAGTTTAGAAATACCAGTACTATCTGGTTGACACAATATTAAAAAATAAACAATCAATTGCACTAAAAAGCAATTAAATGCAGACAAGGCAGACTGCCGGTCTGGTCGGGAACGCGTATGTAACAACTCTGGAATTGCAGGCATAGGCTACAGTAACCGTTTATCATCAGGCAGGCCGTATGCTTGTTTGCCACCAACAAAGTAAAAAAAAAAATTCAATATTGTACTGAGAATTCTGTAAATCAGGGGTAATAAAATAGCGGCTCTAGAGCTGCATGAGGCTCTTTGGAGATACAATTTCGGCTCTTTATGTCGCCCATAGAATTAGCCCTTGAGAGTTCATACACCACTGAAAACAACATTCGCAGTGATTTAAGCTTCCTAACACTGGTGATTTTTCACTGCAGTTAGCTCTTCTCAAAAGTTTGCCGACCCCTGTTGTAAAAAATAAACTCCTTAGTCACCTTAGTTCACAATCATACTAGTGAAAATTTTGTTGCAATTGGCTTCTAGACAGTTTTTCGTAAATAATGTCAAACGATCTTGATTTTCCTGACGATCAAATGTCTATATGGGACTCATGGCATTTAAGCAACACAAAGGTCAGAAATGAGAGTTAAAGTCTGACGCTCACACTCGACAATTGAAACGCCTCTAACAAAATGATAATGTGATGTGACGTCATCACATTATCATTTCGTGTGTGTGTTTTAACATCATATACGTCTGTTCTAAATGTATGTAGATCAAGGAAATTGCCATTTTGACCCTGAAATATTACATATATGTGTATAGTTTTCATACAATTTATCTTTCAATAAAATGTAAGTAATCGAATGGTACCATTTTCTTTTCTATTTTTGAAAGACAAAAAATAGATTTTTTTTGAGACTTAGGAGCCTTGTATTTTGTTATAATCTCAATATAATTTTTTGAATTCCACTTTTTTATAATGGATAGCTCATTTTCTATCCAATTAACTAAATTTTGTTATAATATTCAACATGTGTCAAGTACCAAGTACCCAATTATTAATACCATAGTGCACTAACAAAAGGTCTATATTACAACCAAATTTTCTGCATAATTAGTATGATTGTGAACTAGAGTGATAATATGGGAAATTAACCATGTTAATCATGCTTCACTTAGAGTGAAACAAGCCCCTGCTTGGCGCCTAAAACCCCTAGTAATTTAATTGTATACCTTTTTAAATTGATGTATCTAAAGCATTACTAAAACAACTCTTTAATAAAGTAGAGGAAGAGAAAACACAATTTAGAGCTCACCAAGTGCCTCAAACTGTTCTGAAATTTGGAATGCCAATTCTCTGGTAGGTGTAAGTACGAGGGCAAAGTATCTCTGTGGGTTTTCGAGCAGCGCCTGCAAAATAGGCAGTGCAAAGGCACCAGTTTTGCCAGATCCAGTCTCTGCGAGACCTATGATGTCCTTGCCCTCCAGTGCTACAGGTATTGCCTCTTTCTGGATTTTTGACGGGTTCTTCCATTTTAATTCCTGGCATGCTTCGCATAATACGTCGACTACGCCCTGAAAATGAAATACAAAAAATGAGATGATATAACCTCAAAATAATAGTTGCTGTAAGTTCGTAATGTACAAATATATTAAGGCATATGTGTGACATTAACGAACTGTCGGTATATAAAAATCTATAAATGTATATTGTTAATAATGGGAAATTCTACAAAACAATACAAATACCACATACCAAATCTTTGAAAGTTACTGTTTCTTCGGTTTCGCCATTTTCTTGCGGTTGTTCTTGTGCCTGCTCTTCTTCTTTGCTCTCATCTCCGGATTCTCCGCTATTAGAAGAATCATTCTCTTCAGTCATATTTATTTAATGTAATTGTTTAAAATGTTTTATAAATAACACGGAACACGTGAGATCTCTCCTCAGACAAATCGCAAACAACTGTCACTGTCAGTGTCAATTGTCTTTTGTCACTTTTTTTAATGACGCATGCATGACGAATGACACATATCAGACGTTATAAATCATACCTTAAACAGTTCGGGACATTTTTGTTGAGATGTTTTTCAGCATGTTTAATAAAAACCGTGCCTTTTTAGATAACTCTGGGCTACATCAAGCGGGCTCGCAGTAGTTTTTCAAAAAAACTTCTAAACTGAGACGTCATCTACGTACTTCAAATTCGGCGTCGTCTTAAAGAGGTTATAGAAGTGTTATTTTGTGCTTATTTTAATAAAATATAAAGCACAAAATATGGCTAAGCATCATCCAGATTTAATTTTCTGCAGAAAACAGCCTGGTGTCGGTAAGTATGAATAATTGCATTGGAAAAGTGTCTACCTTCACAATAACAATATAAGCATAAAGCGTTTCACTGTTTCCTCAGCTATAGGCAGATTATGTGAGAAATGCGACGGTAAATGCGTGATTTGCGACTCGTACGTGCGGCCGTGCACGCTGGTGCGCATCTGCGACGAGTGCAATTACGGCTCGTACCAGGGACGATGCGTGATCTGCGGCGGCCCCGGCGTTTCTGACGCGTATTACTGCAAGGAATGCACTATCCAGGAAAAAGATGTAAGTAGCTCATACTCAACAATGCTTGCTGGTAACTAAACCCTCTGAATGCCTAATCTTTTTCAGGCATGTAAAGTCCAATTTAAGGAATCCTTGCCTTAGGGTGGTATAAAAAAACTTATGGGGCAAATAGAGACGGGATGCTCTAACAGATTGAGCCCTAGAGTGCATAGACACAGCACAATACACTTTTAGAACAGGGCTATTGCATAATATTATTGTTTTCCATAACAAATTCCTGCAGTGGGACATATCTAATGTCACTCGATATAACAATTCACTCCCTTATAATGTCAACATTCGTTGGCTATAGTTGGTATATTTTAGTATTAATTTTTCTCTATATAATAATAACTCTATAGCGCCGAAATGTACGGTCCCTTGAGTGTCACTATATAGAGTTTTAATGAGTGAACAGAAAGATATAATTCCACTAACTCTAAAATAATATAAACCACCTACAATAAAATAAACCAAACTTGTATTTGCACCTCTAGTGAGATTATATTTTCGGCTAAATAATTTAAATTGTTGAGATTTTGAAATCAGTGAACATTGGGTAAATTGCCCTAAAATACCACCTTTTACTTTAGTTTCTATCTGCTTCATGTCTTAATTTTATATTTTTACTTTTCAGAGAGATGGCTGTCCAAAGATTGTGAATTTGGGAAGCTCAAAGACTGATCTGTTCTATGAGAGAAAGAAGTATGGCTTCAGAAGACACTAGTAGTAACTGTAATGTTAGGCTATTTGTATTATTGATTGATGTGTGACTTGGACTTTATAATGGATTTAAAGCTTGCTTAGACTAGCAAGAACTTGCATGCAATTTTCATTACATTGCGGTATCCAATCAAAGTTACGAATGCAGTTTACCTTAGTAGTCGGCAATGTAACATAACTAGCTAGCAAGTTCTTGCTAGTCTACGCCTCGCTTAACATATCCCTAAGTTAAACCAAACCATATGTACATTTCATAGTACTCTGGTAAAGTGTTTACCAATCTGCTGATTGTGGTTGGTGCAACCAGTGAGGATATATTTATACCACGACCTAAATACCTTAGAGCAAATTTTGTTTCAAAGAACACTGCATTTCTGACAAAATGTATATCCTTATTTAAAAATGAATATTTTGCTCAATATAAACTCTGTGATTATATTGACCAAAATATATATATTCGGTATTTAGTTCCATCTCTTTGTGATAACTTAATTTTTTTAAACAAAACTGTTAGATCTTACTATTTCATGAAGTGTTTTTTTCATAAACACACTGCGGATATAAATAAAAAAATGGTTTATGACCGGTTAAAACAAAATATTTGTAAATAAAAACTCCAATGTAATTTTGGTTTTATTAAGCCTTTATTTACAATACATACAGATTTCCATCTGTTTTGTTATTCAGGAAATGACAATATTCAAAAATTAAGGGCGAATCTCATATTGTATTGTAATTTATTTATGCCTAAATCTACAAATTAAAGGTTGAACACGCCAAAACGTGGGCATACATATGTACTTATATTTTTTTTATTTACGACTATACAAACTATTTAGTAATATATTTATAAACTAAATAGTATGATCAACAAAAAATATTATGACAGCATGTCACTTCGTACATTCGTTTTCACGATGGAGAGCCCTGAAATTCAGCAGCGTGAAATGATTTTACTCAAACACACAGAAAATCCCCTTCTAAGCTACAGAGCACTAGCAAAGTTATTGAAATATCCACAATCCACTGTTTGTTCTGTTTTAAAAAAGTTCCGGGAACGGTTTACTGTAGAACGGAAGTCAGGTACTGGCGGAAAGCAAGACGTAAGACACAAAAAAAAAGAAGCCAGAGTTTTACAGCTTTTTAACACAAATCCGAAGATTTCGTCACGGGATGTCGCTAAAAAGGTACAAATGTCACAATCTTATGTACAAAAAGTAAAGACAAGAGCTGGGTTAAGGTCGTACAAGGCTCAAGCTGCACCTGACCGCAACGCTATACAGAATTTGACGGCCAAACGAAGGGCAAGAAAGTTATACGATAATTTCTTAACAAAATTTAAATGCATCGTGTTAGACGACGAAACGTACATAAAAGCTGACTGTAAACAGATACCAGGCCAGGAGTTTTATACTAGTACGAGTCGAAAAAATGCTCCTGAGGACTGTAAGTTAAAAAAGAGGTCCAAGTTTCCGAAAAAGTACTTGCTTTGGCAAGCTATTTGCAGCTGCGGTAAAAAAAGTCGATCATTTATCACTACAGGCTCTGTAAACAGCGAAATTTACAAAAAAGAATGTTTGGAGAAGCGACTTTTACCCTTTCTAAGAAAACATATTTCGCAACCATTGTTTTGGCCTGATCTTGCAAGCTGCCACTATGCCAAAGCTGTGTTAGACTGGTACAAACAGAATGGTGTTGCTGTGGTACCAAAACACTGCAATCCTCCTAATTGCCCTGAACTCAGGCCTATCGAGGAATATTGGTCCATAATGAAAGGGATATTAAAAAAGAAGGGCGGGCAAATCAATTCCGTGGCTGATTTGCAAAAAACATGGACTTGGGCTGGTAAAAAGTACCCTGACAATGCCGTGCAAACCTTGATGAGCCGCATTCGACGCAAAGTGAGAGCAATGGCGTATTCAACGCATAATTAAAACACATTTGTATGTTTATAAATGTACGATAGTAGTGTAAGCCAATGTAATAATTTTTTTTTTTTAAATGTACTTGATTATGTTTTTATTGACTATTTAATATGCCCACGTTTTGGCGTGTTCAACCTTTATATGGAGGGCTTAGTGAAAACTAAGTACTATATTAAAACTACAAGGAAACACTTTATTGTCAAGTATATTTACCTACTACTAAAACGAGTTATTACTAAGTTGTAATCTTCCTTTATTACTAATTGTAAGTTGAATCCTTACATAAATATGTACACTATACAATCAACTGCACTAATTATAAAACAGGATTATGTTGCCTAAAATATTTTACATAACAATTATCATATATAACTGTTATATATATCATATATATATAACAGTTACAGACAAGTCTCCTTTTAAAGCACTATATTTATATGCAGAAGAGCTAATATCAAAGAGAATTTGAAATAGAGGTCACAGAGTGCAGAGGTGGATTGTCAAAGAAAACTTTGTAACCACTAAATTTACTGCCATCTTTTGACTCATGATTAAAACTTTTAAAACGCCATTTCTGATATTTTTTCGGCTTTGCCTGGTGGGGTGAATCAACTCGACTGTAAGTAGAAACCCTATTATTTTACAACCTCAGTAACTGTAACCTGCGTGATAATGAATTCTAGCTGCCTCTACTGCTGGCGCTGACGACGCTATTGGTCGACGAGCCAGCGGGATTAGTCCAGATGTTAGGCTGCTCCGATGACCCCATGTCTGAATATGCTGGTCGCGCGGGTATGATCGGTGAACGAATGCATACGCTGAAAAGAGTGTAAATATAGTTAATTTGACCAATTTTTATGGTTATTAATCTTGGTGCTTTAGTAAAAAAGGGCGTCAAAAGTGATTATGCACTTAATATGTACAATCTGGCCATTTACGTTACTAGGCGCGTAATTCAAGCATGGCTGGCGCGGAAGGATGATAGAATGAAATCAATTTAGGCTTTCACGCCATGTGCTATGCCAAGTATCTACTTATGGCGCTTCCATACATTGTCACCGCCAAATAGGTACTTAACGTAGTCGCACTCTTTTGAAATTGCCGTCTTTTTAGTGACGGAAGTAGTCGGCCAGAGCACTTACATTATTTTACTACTTTAAATTGATCTAGGTAGTTTTCACACGTGGTATGGGAATGTGCTTGAAAAAATATTAGACGTTTGTAACATGTTAAAATAGTCCGCAGGAAGCTGGGTTTCGTTTGTTTTATAACCTGGAGCTAAGGTAGAAGTACTAGTGCTCGACGCTGCACTAGTCACCGACATGGGCACTTTATTTCATGGAAATGTAGGTTAAATTTGAACAACGAAGATTTTTCTGTATTCGAACTTAATCTTTGTCACTTTGACATAAAGTGCCCATGTCGAGTACTAGTGCAGCGTCGAGCACTAGTACTTCTACCTTATATAAAATAATTACAAGCCTATACCTGTCCCTCATGTCATTGTATGTGTAGTTTCATTACAACCCAACAAGTAGTTATAAAATGAGAACGAAACTCCCTTTGTATGGGAAGGTGAAAGTCGGCTGAGCTTGCTGCGGACTCTTACGTTTATTTGATATTTTATGCTTTAAACAGGTAATTTTAACCATGCATTTAAGTTAATAGATTTTAGATATCATTTTTAGAATCACAAAAGTCATAGCCGTCGGCATATTTTTCGCTGACCAAGTTATGAACCCTAATATCGCGGGTATTGGTTGATCGGACATATGCTGACGGCTTTGCCGATTGCTGACTAAGAATATAAAGAAGGTTAATTTTGATAAATCTTTGTGCTCGACATGCCCAGGCAAGTCTTACGACTAACCTGTCCCCGTATCAGCTTCCGAATATAGTCCTACAACATTTATAAATTGTTACAATGGTATAATTAATCCAGATATTATAGGACACAATGTCCAAGTACGAAAATAATAAACCTCACTGATTTTGGCAGATCCTCAAGTTCGCCATTTCCTAAGGTAGGCAGTAAAACTACTGTCATGAAACTTACCTATCAAGTGATAGTCAGCAAAAACTTGTAGGCTTGTTGTAGTATCTACATACTCCTGTCATCAATTGGAAACAATTCGTTCTTTCGGTCAATTCTGTAGAACCCCTTTATCGATAGGATAACTCCTGGCCCTTCAAAAGCTGGTCTCTTACGACGAACAGCTCCTGGTTCAACTGCTGGTCTCTAACTGAAGGCGAAATTCTCATCCATGTGGAGTTGGACTATTTCGACTTATTCCTAATACGATTATCTACACTAGTTTCTAAAGACAAAAACACACCAATACATACAAACTTACGAGTTGACATCCTCCAGTTTCTTCAACAACCGCTCGTTCTCCCGGCTCAGTAACTCCTGGTCCCTCAACAGCTGGTCTCTCACTCCGAACAGCTCTTGGTTCTCGGTCCTTAAGGCTGAGTTCTCATCCATGTGCAGTTGGACGAGCTCGACTAGCTCTGATTGGGGAAGCTGGTAGAGCTTGTTGGCTTCGAGTGCTGGAGGGGTGTTGCGTGGGCGTTGGTCTGTGGAATATAAATTGTATTAACTACAATGGATCTACTGGATGAGGGTTGCGATAAAGTCCAATATAGAGAGTTTGGGCAGGCCAATATATCAAATATCGTTGACATTAATTATGTTGTGAAGAATAAAGTTTAGGTCTAAACTGCTACTGATAACTGCTTCTTGTGAATATTCGGAGGGAACACTCACATAATTATATACATAATTTTGCAGTTTTAGCCGTTCGAACTGGATAAATCTTTTCTATACTTACTGTAATCCATATTGTAATCTGTTTGCACGTGCAGTGCAGTTCTGAGGTGTTGGTTTTCTGCTTGTAGAGCTTCTACTTCTCTCTTCAGACTGAGTATGAGCGCATCTCTTGCGTCCTGCAATTAAATTATTGTAGAATAGGTTTAATTCATGCTGTATAACGCGTGCCTTCACTTATATGGTCATGTTATTAAAGGTTAGAGTTGACAAATCTACGCGTCGTCGTGGATGACACGGACGCTATGTCGTTAAAGATTGTTGGACGTGATGTTGATTATTGTATCTATAAGTACATGAAGTAATAGATATATCTGGATCAACTTGCCGCGGATTGTCAAGTTTAGAGCCCTTGGCAACCTAATTAGCTACTGCGTTATGACGTTAGGTATGTAAAGGGCTTTACAGCGCCACATACAGTCTCATATTTTCGGCCAAATTTGCAGTACCTATATGTAAAGTACTTAGGTAATGTTTTGAGAGTAAAGTAGATTGTAATGAAACTGCACATACAATGACATGAGGTATATCTATGCCTATAATTAGTTTACATAGCTCTAGCTTATAAAACAAACAAAACAGAGCAAAAACAAGTTTTGTATGAAAATCTTAAATTCGCTGTATTTTTTTTTTACTTGGTATCTGAGGCTGCGTTAAATTAATTAGCCCTAGATATACGTCATGCTATTGTAATAAGCAAGCTATAGTCGTTTTAAAATGAGAGCGTAACTACGTTTGTACGGACAACCGAGCTTGCTGCTGCGGACACGTAACATAAATAGTGTGCAAAACCTTTTGTTTAAAAAAACATGGAGTGTTGATTTGTCATAGACGAAGTTCTTACCATTTTGACGATAGGCTTGGATTTGATCTTCTTAGCTCGGGCTGCATATCGTAAAGTGTTGATCGTTTCGCTTATGTTTGATCTCGAAGGGGCTATACACGCAATCTGGAATAAAACAATTTTCACATATGATCACTTGACGAAAATTTAAAATAGGCGGGTCCACACAGAGCGAGCATACGAGCGAGGGAATTTCCTCGCGCACAATGCGGCCAGTAATAGACGTGCCTCGGCCGAGGCGGCGCGCGGGTTTTTCTCGCCCTGTGTGGATCCGCCTAATTGCTTTTAAGTTTAACAGGAGAATCATTCGAATTTTGAGAATACGGAACAGCTAAAAGTAATTGTTGAAAAATTCATTACATACTGTTTGTTGCTCTTAATTATACACTATAACAGGGGTTCCGAAACTGTGTGCCGTAGACAGTAAAGAGGGGCGCCGTGAGGCAAACAACCTCACCATGTTACCCATCTATTTCGAATAGCCTTGCTAGGTTAGGGCGCCGAAATTAAATGTTAAACTTGAAAGGGCGCCGCGGACTGAAAAAGATTGGAAACCCCTGTTCTATAACATCTTTCTTTACAAAAGCTTCTATAAACTCAGGGTTCAAAAGACAGGCCAGGCCCTTTGTCTTGTCTTGGCCAGAATGCTTACCATTAGAGTAACACCATTGCCCGCCAGGCTGTCAGCCAACAGTTTCGTCAGCTTGCTGTCCCGGTACGGTATGTGGCCTCTCTTCTTACCGTCACTTAGTTGAGCTATACAGTATCCTGGAACAACGAGTAGTTAGTTAAAAGCTTACACTCTCTTTATCCCGCCAAACCGGAATGACCCTAAGAAGGTGACAGACAGTATATGGTTTCTGACCGAGGTCATGTATGTGAGATAAGACTCCCTTGAATGTTAACACGACTCACCTAAAACCATAAGACTCCTATTAATATTATTCGCCTCCTCCAACGTCTTCCCCGTGCTCTGCGTCTTCTTGGTCATCTCGCTGCCCGCCAAGTCCACGAAGTTGATCTTGCCGTGGGTTGAACAAGTCACGTCGCCATCGGTGCGCAGATCTCTTCGCACCCGTACGCAGAGTAGCGTGTGCGAACGGGATGAATTGCTGTTCATCGCGTGCGCGCCTACTGCGCGGTTACGCATGCCTGAGGGGAAATTGTTGAATTAAAGTCGTACAGACAACTGAAGAGATACGTGACTCCTGAAGTGATTCTCTGCCTTAGCAAGTGAGCCTTCCCTTAATCTCACTGTACTAAGTCTTTTTTTTCCCTTCCGTTAACCTTAAACCTCACTGTTACGAGGTTGTTTTCAACTTCCCCTCTCTACCAGTTACAAAGGGCGGGCCCCGTTGACGTCCCCTGTACAGGCGGTCCAACTTTCCCATTCACCGAACAGATACCAAAAGCTTTCCCTTCCAAGCAAGCCCTTTCTGAAAAAGTAGTGCCCGAGCTAATTCTTGGAATTCAGTTGCCTAGTTGAACTGAGACTCTAAGTTAGCCGTGGTAACAGGGCATGATGAATTGGTGTGCCTTCCTCTCAAAATAGAGGTCAGACGAGAGTAAACCTAAAGTCCTCCAAGTCCTGAGGACTTTTATGAAGCATACACGTCCCGACTGGCATCTGCTCATTTCCAATTAACCTAATCCAGGTGTATTTATATAGAAAACTTTGACCTGAGCTTAGGGGAAGACGGAGAGGGGGGCGTCCATAAATCCAGCGTTTATGAGGAATTTATTTACCCTGCCTAATTTTGTGATATTTGCCGAAACCCCCTCTCTCCCCAACATGAAATTTATTGAGATTCAGCTTGACTCTCTTCCTCCATGATCCCCTTACGTCTTTACCTTCTTCCAGCACAGCGAACAGGTCGTCCAGTTCTTCGCAGTCGACAGTGAACAGGTTCTCCACGTAGAACCCTCTGCTCTCCTTCGACCATCGCACTTGCAGCGGCTTGCGAGCGGTGCCAGGGTTCAGCAGGTCTATCACCTGAATGTTAATATTAGTTAACATTTGTATTCCATTTATGCAATATACCTACAAATAGAATTAATTATGGAAGTATATAACAGAGAAAACTCTTTATTCTACAAAAAAAAAAACTAACTTATCTATTAAATAAAACTAAATTAAAACTAAAAACTAATACTAAATAAAATTAAAATATGTCTAAAAAATTTGGCCCCTTTGGCATGGTGCCGAGGATGCTGGCAGCATTTCCCCGCTGTATAGCGATGCTAATACGTTGTGGGAGAAAGCTGTTAAACAGAGATAATTTACTTTCTAGGTAGGTACCCAAAACAACAAACGTCCTAGGTATATCAACAATGTGATGTGAGGCCATGAGCATGTTCTTTTATACACCGTGTTTTTATTGAATAGCGTTAACTCCGGGGTTTCGGTAAGTACGTTTAAGGAAACTAAATGGCATAGTTAATTAAAAAAAAAAAAATTTTTTTTGTTTTTTTTTTACTATTTTTATTTTTATAAAAAGTAACTAAATGTTGCATATAGCGTTGTTGTAACACGGGCATTACATTTAACTCAACCAAACAATTGAAAACTGTGACATATCAATGTCATTTCTAACATCGATCGTCCGAGATAGTACGTACGTTTAGTAGCAAATGTATGAACTCGCACTAAACACTAACTAATAAGTAAACAGGTCCTAAAGCAAGTGTACACGCTCGTAAGGGCCTTATAATATAAAAATTTATGATTGATTATCTCTGAAATGGAGTTAGTTAGAATATCGGTATCTTTGAGAAAGTTACTTAATTTAAGCTCAGGAATGCACCCTCGAAATTAACGCAAATCAAAAAAAACACGGTGTATAGCTAATAAACCACTACCATATACAGACCTCTGTATCTCATATTAGCTACTTATTTGTGTTTTTTATTACTTTACACAACGCGTCTTAATATTTCTCTCCACAAGAATATATAACCATTTTCCTAAATTTTTTGGCCTGCAGAACTGACCTTTTCATTGTAAATCTCAAGGAAGCTGGCTTTCAGTATGAAGTGGCACTCAGGACGGTCGTGTATTAACCGGAACAGGTACACGAATGACCGCACCACCAGCCCGTGTTCTTCGGAATATGGGCTTGCTCCTCTTTCCACCTGTAGGCGAAAATGGTATTTGTAGGTAGGTATATAAAAAGCTGTGTTGAATGAAAAAGTAAGTTAAATTCTCCATATAAACTGTTATGAGCTCTGTAATAAAAGATCGTTAAATGGAATGAAATATAAGTATATTATTAGAAGCTTTACCTACTCGTTAACTGTCTGTCGCTAAGCGGCGCGCTCGTTACGAGTTATCGCAACATGAATAATCGTTCTTTTGCCTGTTCATTAATTGGTTAGATAACTTAGATAGGAACCTAATGATTAATGTGTACTTAGCACCGAATGCTTAAAAAGTACTATTGTGGTAGTACCTACCAGCAATGTAAAATAAATGCTAATAAATGGTCTAATCTAACCAGAGTTTATAAATATACCAAAGGCCCTACCGAGAACAATGAATTTCGAAGTTTTGTTATCTTTTTTTAATACCACGTCGGTGGCAAACAAGCTAACGGCCCACCTAATGGTAAGCAGTCACCGTAGCCTTTGGACGCCTGCAACTCCAGAGGTGTTACATGCGCGTTGCCGACCCTTTAAAAACCTGTACACTTCTTTTTTGAATAACCCCTCCGGAAAACCTGTGACGGAGCGTCCGCGGGTGGAAATTCCTCTTAAGCCGCACAGTACGTGACCATTTCGGTTCTAGGGTGTGAGGATGAACACCCTGCCGACGGCGAGCGGTGCGGTGATAGAAAGTGGCCGTTGGCATCATGTCAAACAATTCTTTAGAGCACATCCCAATGTACAAGCGGTAGCGGTGTCTGCCTCCCTAACGCTCTTTCATATTCGAGCGATAGAGAGGCAGGTAAGGAAATTTCTATTTTTATTTTTTGCGGTGTGGCCTCAGAATCTTCAGATCAGTGGCGAGGCAAGACCAAATTTTATATGGGCAAGGTACATTTAGCGAGGCCCTCCGGTGGCGCAAGAAATAACGAACATTTTTATGTTGTGTCCGAGATATACTTATTTTATTTTATTTTATTTATTACAAAATATATAAACATTACAGTCAACAAAAACCAAGGCGCTTATATACTAGAACAATTATTACATTTAGATATTAACAATACACAAAAATAATACTACTGTCATAACTAAAATTAAATTAAGTACAATGTCACCATATACATAACATTACAAATTCATGCATTCGTTGTAAATTAAATTAAAATAAAAAGTTGCGAAAACTACATACAATTATTATTTAAATAAATTAAAAAAAATAACTTAAGGGGCCCACTGATTACCAGTTGGCCGATGATATCGGCCTATCATTTATTCGCGACTGTCAGCTTTTGCAAATAACTGACAGCCCGATATCGTCAGGCGAACTGGTAATCAGTGGGCCCCTTTATTTGAGGCGCGAGGCCCCTCGGACCGCGAGGCCATAGGCGGTGGCCGGTGGCCCACGTCGTCCACGCCTAACACCGCCTCTGCTTCAGATACTAAAACGACTTTGTACCGATTAATGGGTACAAAAGCACGCAGTACGCACCGAAATCGTGTGATAGGGCCCTTACCAACAAAGTTGTGTCCAGATCACTTTGAACCGCGCTCGCATACCAAGTTATGCTGCTGCTTTGAGGTATGGTCAATAACTATTAATGGGTGTAACTGTGGTTCAGATTACACTGAAAGAAATGTTTGCATAACTGTAACAAAATTTTGGTTACTGTTTACACAAAAATTGGGACTTGCGAACTATGTGTTATATGTTACACAACCGTGTTTGGCTATCAGTGTTCAGGTACTGGGTATACACTACAAAATAAGTTTGTAAATTTATGCAAAGTTTATTTTCTTATAACCGTAGTTTAGTTATTTAGTAAAGTTACAAAACCAGTTCGGCTATCTATTTTTTTCAGTGTAGCAAGAGAAATCTAACATCATACAAGTTTTATTAGATACTTTCCATCGTTAACGTTCTTCATTTAGTTTATTAGTTTACTTTAACATTAATGCTGTATTTAATGTTGCAATTAACTTAAAAGCCGGTTAAAGAACGGTTAGCCTGAGAACATTACTTTAGTACCTATTTTCTACAACATAGTATAGGTATACTAGTATGTACATAGGTATGTCCAACCTGTTTTTAAACCTGTGGTTCGCTACTACCCTGTCCCTGACTTACTTAAAAACAAAACAGATTACAAATCCAATAACAACCAAATAGACTTAATAGACACCGTATTACGTATGAAACTTTTACGATCTCTATGATTTATATCTTTATCTTGTGATGGAGGTGATTTATGACGAGCCTTCCAAACAATACGACACTTTTCTTTTGTTACGATTAGCTGCCAGACTATATGTATAACGAATTGTCACAAACAGTTTTGTACACGCCGATCGATGATAGGTAATAGCCTAGTAACTAACGCGGGCAATTTTAGATCCCATCGTCAGATTGCGGCCAAATAGCTTTTGGATGTGCTGTTAGATCTACCTACTAGTCAATTCTTTTAGTAATTTTCAGAATTAAGTTTTTAACGTCGTTTTTTGTATGAATTATATATTTTTTAAGATAATTAGGTGATTATGAGTAATAAAATTTTCCATTCGTTTTAAATGCTATTCATATAAGCACCGACACAGTTTCGATATAAACAATAAAATATGTAGGTATACTAAAAATATAAATACCTACATCGTATGCAAACTGAGTGATAGAAAATAGGTACCTACAGGTTTTCGTTTCGAAAGACTACAATAGAAATACGAGCAGAAGTGCTTTTTAGGGTTCCGTAATAGTCCACTAGGAACACTTATATGTCATAGATCTAAAAAAGTAAGGATAAGCCCATGCGAATGCGAACAATTCCGACCGAAAAGTCTCGTTAAGCAAAACACAGCGCCATCTGTTGTATACTGCGTAAACTACGTGGCCGATGGTCAGAGCAAAGATACAATCAAGTCTATTTGAGCCAGAGATATATGCGAAACTAGACTGCACTCTCGCCTCCAAAAAACGTGTCTAGAATAATAGCTCGAGGGAGACCTTAAGTGCCAATTACAGCCACACTTTATCAGGCCTGATATCAGCACATCGTTTACAATATTTGAAATGTAAAAAAATGGTTCGTATGCAAAAATATCAAACATTGAACATTTTTGGCAATTACAGACAAAGTATTGTTTAAATTTCAAATATCGTTAACGATGTGCTAATAAAAAATAGGCAATCTAATTAACATATTTTGTGACTTATTATATAACTATCAGTCTTTTGGGTTAGTTCTTATGCTTCTAATGTGCATAATACTTGCTTATGGCCACCGTTTAGCCTATTCTGACCGAATCGTAACTACGGAACCCTACACTGAGCATGGCCCGACATGCTCCTAGCCGATTTACTTGTTTTATTTACTTTGAGCGTATCAATAGATTTAAAGGTGTCAAACGCCACGAGATGCAAGTATAACCTTGCATATTGACATTGCACCTTGGGATACAAATAACTATTGTGGGTTTTGTTGTATCATTATGGTTACATACAATTATTGCCAATACATTCCTGAATGAATAAGGACCTCGTCCTAATGAAATCACTAATTACCATTTATCAATTAGGTACTCTTCAACAATGGCCTATATGTTTTAAACGGCACAAAGAATTTTAGTGCAACGCGTGACGCTTATGTCCACGTCCATAACACGATTTGAATAATGACCATGCGCCAAAGGACACAGATAAATGGCTGCAGCGTCACGCTACGTAATCAGTGCCCATACATAAATAATCGAGGGTAGTTCACAGTCGTAACTACCATTAAAATTTAAAGCAATTTAGACCTTTTTACTGTGTGGAAAGAGGCAAAGTTAAGTGGAGGCTTGTTGAAACGAATCCAGGTGTCGGATTGTGATTTGGGAAAGTATATTTGTCGGTTTCATTTGTTTAGTGTATTATCTGTGAGCTGTTAAAATGTCTTTCAGATGAAAAGCTTGATATGCCTACCACATATGTATATGTCGGCGGTTGACCGTAAGATCAGGCAGATCGTAATGTTCCTGTGTAATGTTTTGATGAAAGTCACATCAAACTAATAGATAAGTAGGTTCGTTAGGTTGCTTCAGATACCCGAAGGGCAAATTGTCCAGAAATACGCGGGGCTCCTTTGGCTCTGGGAATAAGACAAAGATTTTTACGTTTCGCGATATGATTAGGAATTTCCCGATCTGCCTGATCCTACGATCGGCCGCCATCGTATACACTCACAGGGTGAAGAAACTTGGACGTAAGAACATAGGGGAGCGACGCAGTGACAAGGGCATGTCATGACATAGATACCCAACTGCGACTGTATTGCAAAAGAGATACAGATACTTGCAGAACACCCAGCTGATACCACACCCACTGCCAGTAGGAGTAGGATGATTTCTTCGTATTTATATAAATTACTATTCCACATTTTTCAGGGTCATGATAGTGCATATTTCAGCAAAACAGGGCACGACCGGGATTTGAACCCGGGACCTCTCACACCCAAAGCGAGAATCATACCGCTAGACCATCATGCCGCTCGGTTTTCATTGTATAAATTTCCAGTCCAACCAACTCCAATCCAAAGAGGTTGTACCGAACAACATTTGTGTAAACACACCTTCGTTTTATGTCTGTACATCATCATTGTTTTATGACTCATAATTTGACTGCAGTAACGAAGTTTTAATTGTGTAATAATCGTACACTAACCTCCACCATAGTAGATTTTACTATTTATATATGGAGTCTTGACGAAATTTTCGTTTTTTTTTTAACTACGTTGGTGGCAAACAAGCATAGGGCCCGCTTGATGGTAATCAGTCTCCGTAGCCTCTGGACGCCTGCAACTCCAGAGGAGTTACATGCGCGTTGCCTACCCTAACACTCCGCATCCTCGTTGAGCTCTGGCAACCTTACTCACCCTAGGAACACAACACTATGAGTAGGGTCTAATGCTGCGGTTTTCTGTAAGATGGAGGTAGGTGGTGGAGGTATATTTAACCCATGGAAGATACGTTGGGAAATACGTTGTGCTGGTCAGGGTGCAGAAGGCGGTGCAGTAGAAACCTTCGACTGCCATCCCCAGGAGCCGCTTCCGCCGGAGTATTGTAGCACTCCTGGGGAATCCAAACTAATGATTTAGATACTTAAATTAGCCTTACCAAACCTGGTGGTCCGGTCAGAGTGTGTGTCTTCCCACTCCCAGTCTGCCCGTAGCAGAAGGCGGTACAGGAGAAACCTTCGACTGCCATCTCTAGGAGCCGCTTCACGCCGGAGTACTCCAGGACGTCCTCCTGGGAAATATAAACAACAATGTTACATGTAATGGCCTTCTAGCCTAGTCGATAGTGACTCGGAGGTCCCGGGTTCGAATTCGAATCCTAGTAAAGGCATTTGTGTGTTTATCACAAATATTTGTTTAAGAATTTATATATTTCTATATATCAATGGTCAATCCTGCGAGGACCAATACAGGACCAGAGATGTGTGCCGACATTGAAAAACCATTCATTGATAATCCACCATCAAATGAAAATTACGACCGGCCTGATCAGGTTGCCGAAGAAATGCTACCACACACGCTGGCCCCAAAAGGAGTGCTGTGGATCCAAAGGACAAGCCGGTCCATCAAAGATATACACGAGATACGAGTTACAACGATTTCCCTCGCTGTACTGTATATTAAACACAATGATCCAAAGGGCTTTCGAGGTGGAAAACTTGGATTTGTCATTACTATTTCATCACTACCAATATATATATAAAAAAAAAACAAAACTACGCCTCATTTGATGTAAAGCAACACCTCTTTTTTGGTATGATTTCCATGTATTAAAAGGTATGACTTAAACTTTTATGCAACCCAATATAGACCCTTTGATGCTAGGTATCAACTACATTGGTCAAGTCTCTGAAAACGGGATTAAGCTTCAGTCATCTATTTTGAATGGTGTTCTATAATATGTACCTAATGATTGCACCTGGGAAAAGCAAGTCAAAGAATTAAGACAAACTATGTTCAGGCAGAATGTCGGAGGTCCCGATTCACCTTTCTATGGAAAAAGCTTTATATTGTACAGTCGCGATCAGATATATCGGAGTGGCCGAGGTGCTCAAAATTAACTGGACATGCACTCTAGCGTCTTGACAATAGAGGCGTGTTCAGATATTTGTGAGCACCTTGGCGCTCCGATATATCTGATGGCGACTGTACACTCATACATTGACATAGGTACACTCACACACTCATGTTAATTGAAGGGTCATACACGAAACCACAGAATAAGTAATAGTATTTATACGAAACTACAATAGACTTACAAGTTCGTTACCACTGATAATTATCACAACTAATAAATACGTGTTAAATTGGTAACTATAACTTTAAAACAGCAACTCTAAACATCTAATTTGTTTAAAATACCAGTAAACAAATTGTGAAAACATCGTTAATAATGATAGGAAGTGGGCGGCCATAACAAGAGTACAAACATGCCAGTCACTTCCCCAATCTGTACGCTGTATTGATTCATATTTTTCATTTGATGAACAACCGTTACATACCTACACTCTACTTATGTATAAGCCTCGGACCCGGTTTTAAATATAGTGGTAAATACTGGTTTATTTTGGTTTTACTCCGAACTTTCATAAAACTTTATTGTAACCTAAATAAACCGGTTTATTCGACGAGCGACCGTCCGACCTGGTGGTGTGGAGCGTAAACAAATATAGGGTGTACCCCCATAGGAAGAAACCGGTTAATCCGACAAGAACTTTATGGACATGTTCTTCTAAGAAGCGGTTTAAAAATAAAGGTTTTACGAACGATACAATAAGTACATGATAGCGGTTTGGAAATTTAACCGGTTTTCGAGCCTTGCTTATGTATTTGAATATGTATAATACCTACTCTGTGCAGCTCCATATGTTACTGAGCCGATTCTGCTCACCACATATGGCCAATGCGTCTATATCATGTAACATGTTGTAGAAGTTCGGAGTCGGCATTACATTTGATATCAAGGTTACGGTTCCCCTATCTTGGGCGTATTTTTTTGCAATAATTTTAGTCTATTCTGCATAATAACTTTAAGAATAATATACTGTTAGCATAAACTCACTTGGTACTGGATGGTTGCGCTTACGTAAGTACTCAACGCATAATTTTGATTGATTCAAGTATTTTTTGGCATAAAATTAATGTCCGAATTGAGACCTGTTATCTGTTTCATGTCGCATAATTTTATTTGTAATAATTTATTTTCGCATAATTCGGTATTAAGCATAAACTACTACATCATGAATACTCTGGCTGGAATGATGATATTCCTTCTCACCTGAGTAGCTGCAGGCTCGAAGACCACGTTGTATGAAAACACCTTAGCTTTTTGTCCCGGGTTATGGCAGATGACTTGTCCCTTTCCAGGGAATTCCAACATGTCACGTTCTTGGCACGCTCGTTCTCTCTCGTTGAGGGGCCGAACTCTAAAAGAAAACGTTAAGATTTTTGAAATGGCTTCTGTGTTTTACTATGGTTGTAAATTACTCGCTGTGATTCAGTACCGTAAAATGGGGTGAGTAGGCACAAAAACTGACATTCAAACCTCGATAAAACTTTATTTTTACATTTGGTAAACTGATTTTTATACATAATAAATGTTCCGGTTGTTTAAATTTTAGTTTTTTTTTATGATTTTGTGTAGTTCCATTTCATAACTTTAAAGATAAATACGAAATAGTAGGGAATCCCAGCTCACCCCGTAGTAGAGGTGAGGAGTGATTTCCTACTAAGGTGAGTTTTGAAAATTGTTGGATCGACACTTTGGGATTATGAACATTATAATAGCATGATTTGTTATTAGAATTTATAAGTTATGTAGCAGTAGCCTGTAAAAACCAACTCACCCCTCTGTCATCCCTCCTCACCCCATTCATAACCAAACTGCCCTCGTAATCCCTACTCACCCCATTTCACGGTACTTTCGATCGCCGTTACAAACACCTCGTCATTTACATATACGCGATTAGGAAATGCACGGCGTACCTAATGTACCTATCCAATTTGTTTTGCGATGGAATGCAAAACAGGGCACGACCGGGATTTGAACCCGGGACCTCTCACACCCAAAGCGAGAATCATACCGCTAGACCATCATGCCGCTCAGTTTTCAGCCTCAAAACTTCTGCCAGAATAAAAATGTTTCTATGTATGAAACACTTGTGTAAATACAAGTACATACTCGTATTACCACTGCAGCAGTGCAAGAATCTATTGGTTAGTTTTTTTTTAGTTTCGTTTTCGAGGGTACTGGGTAGCGTAGCGAACGAAAAGCAACTGTCACTGTCGCACTAATACAGTAGAGTGATGGAGAGAGATGACTACGCTACGCTACGAAGCGATGACGACGTACTCGTAGAAGTGGTAGATTCCATAATTACTCACAGCTTGTACAACCCAGGGCCTAACGCGAAGAATGAAAATAGAAATTTCGTTATCTGCCTCTCTATCGCTCTTGTATATTCGAGCGATATAGAGGTAAATAAAGACATTTTGTTTTTCGGGTTAGGATAAATTAGGACAATCGAACTTCAGTATGTGGGTATATGAAAACAGATCAGTCTCACTTTTTAGACGTGTTTTGATTGCCTCAACGTATCTTAAAGATTATTATAAGATGTAATGTTTTGAAAAGATGTGTCCCGCCGAATTTCTTGCCGGTCCTATATTGGGATACTCCTCCAATTGAGGAGGGATTCGTCTCGAGCAGTGTAGGGTTAGAGCCGGTGTCAGGGATCGGAAACCGGTATTTTTTGTATGGGAACGAAAACGGTTTTTTTTCGTTCTTTGTTAATTATTTCATTCCTAATCGGGCAATCTAATAATACGAAGTCGTTATCTAAAAACACAACTGAGTCCTACATTTTGAGTATAAAATAATCCGAAATATATGGTTATTTCGATGTTTTTGCAAAAAAACCGGTTCCGATCCCTGGCCGGTGTAGCTTTATTTGACGTTCATAAGCGCATTGTATTGTAATATGCCTAAGTACTTGGAAAATAAACCATTTTTAATTAACCATTTCCAATACTGAGGAAACTTCACTTATGTTATACCTTTCAACGAGCAAATCTTGTATATTTATATATTTTAGGGATCTCAGAAACGGTTTCCATGAAATTTGTTATACGGGTGTTTTCGGGGGCGAAAAATCGATCTAGGTAGGTATAGGTCTTATTCTGGGAAAATGTGCCTTTTTAATCGACACGAAAAAAACGACGACAGCAAAACAGGGCACGACCGGGATTTGAACCCGGGACCTCTCACACCCAAAGCGAGAATCATACCGCTAGACCATCATGCCGTTCTGTCCATTCTTGAAACTATCTACTTACAACGGCCAACAATAAAGCGGTCTGTGGCAGTATAAGATAATCGATTTATTACAAATGTATTTACACAAGTGTTCCATACAATTATTTTTGGATTTGTCTGGTGATTTAAGGGAGCATCATGAGAGGCATGATGGTCTAGCGGTATGATTCTCGCTTTGGGTGTGAGAGGTCCCGGGTTCAAATCCCGGTCGTGCCCTATTTTGCTATCGCTAAATTAGAAACATGTATAGTTTAAAACGTGGCTTTACAGGTCAACTGCAACGGTGTTTTTGGATATCTGGTGAAGTATAACTGCTGTTGAAGACCACACGCAAGTAACTCCTTAATGCAAAGTATTGTATCTTTTGCAATTTCGTTTTCTTCGCCTCAGTTGATAAACAACTTATGCTTATAAAAGTGAACGTGGCGTGGTAAAGTAGAACAGGAGGCTTAGCCAAGATGACAAATGTTGATAGAAAAAGTCAGTCAAAACTTAGTATCTATCATACCGATACATTTTTTTTTTTCATTTGTCATTGGTAGATATATGATTGTCATCTTGGATAGGGTCCCAGAGAACATTCTTAGTCGATACCCTAGCCGCATTTGAGCTAAGTGTAAATAATAAAAATGATGGACCCGGGTACGTCCTTAAACTACGTCCAAAAGAGAGGTATGGGCATTGCGAATGTCATCTCGCTTTGTGTGGTAGGGCACAGCCAGTGGATGTCATTCCAGATCTAGAGCAGAGCCCAACTGGAGAAGTACCTCCACCTTACAGAAAACAGCAGCCAAATAACACTAAACCCTACTCATCGTGTTGTGATCCTGCCGGTGAGTAAGGTTGCCAAAGCTCAACGATGGGGGGCGGGTTTAGGGTCGGCAACGCGCATGTAACTCCTCTGGAGTTGCAGGCGTACATAGGCTACGGAGACTGCTTACCATCAGGCGGGCTGTATGCTTGTTTGCCACCGACGTAGTATATATATATATATATATATATAAAAAGATGTGACTTCGATATTTCTCTGCATGATTTTAATATTATTTTAGCACTGTACTAGTGAGTGTTTTTGTGTAATTAAATTTATCATTAAACAGTTAACATTGTGGAATACATACACCAATGGTAATTTGCCCCAACGAACTAGAAACTCCGGGCGTGCTGTAACACAATCCAATATAAATAATTACAGTGTTCGCCGATGTATGGTTGCGGCATTGGGTTTATGGTACAATTCACAAGTGAATATGCAAACAAAAAATACATGGATCTTGTTTTCTTTTCCGTCAAATTACTCTAGGCAGAGCAGTCGAGGTCACGTTGAACGACGAACGATTCTACGCCACTTCTCCCAGGCAGATGCTTCTCTGGCACATTTGTTAAGTGGGGTGTTGGTAAGGGCTTTTATCTGATCCATCCAACGCATTGGGAAATGTCCTCTTGACCTACAGCCATTGACCCTGAACAACAAGTCTCTCCATGGCCTGCTCTTCACGCCGCGTCACGTGTTCGAAGTAATTGAGGATACGGGCTCTTACCATAGCTGAGAGCCTCTCACCTTGAGTTCTTCAAGTATGGAGACGATACGGGGTTGTGTCCAAGATGCAGCATTCGCAGCATTCGTCTCCAACACCACATTTCGAGTGCGTCGATTCTTTGTCTCTCTCGCTCCTTGACTGTCCATATCTCAATATAGGAAACACTAGAGATCGCACTAATTGAACTTTAGTGGCCTTGGTGATATTTCTGTCCTGCCATTATATCCTCTTCAATGTGGATCATACACGGATCAGGATTATACAAATATTATAAGTTGGCAGTTTAATTTGAATGCAGAAAACATAAAGTTGAAAAAGATAAAAATATGAAACAGCATACTTCCTAAGAATTATAATTTTATGACTTGGATCGTTGTAGGTCTTCCTACTCCTTAAAAGCTCATTCGACATTTGATGCCAACAACACACATGGTAATATTTATTTAAATATAGAGATAGAGATTTATTTGCATACCAATATATGTTACATACATGGACCCTGGAAAGTGAAAGGAAAGGGTGGAAAGGGTGTAGCAAAATAAAAATGTAAGTACTTAGTTCACAATATCACACTTTGCTTACACTTTGTTGTATGACAACCGAGAGGGACGAGGATGAAGTGGGTACTTATTTGAACTTACAGAGTAAATACCGTAAATAATGGGAAAAATCTGGCCTCATAAAGTGCGACTCAGCTAAATCTGTACCAACTTTGATGTAGGCCTTAACGTAATTGCGGTCGTATGAAAGTTTTATTATAAACGTTATAATTTCGTAGTAATTTCACGTTTATGATGACCCTTTCAGCCTCAGTCACTGCAAAGTGTATACACAGTTCGCTTGGATCGACGCTATAAAGAAAGCACACGTCGCTACCGCTTTTGTTTTGTAACACTTCTTCCACAATACAACGTCACAAACATGGTTTCATTCAAATGAAAATCGATTACTTTAATGCGTAGTCTGTGTCAACAGCCGCCGCTAATATTCGGTGACCATTCCAGTCTTTGTTCGGCTTTCCTTGTTCTTGTTCTATAGGAAAAGGTTTTTCACCTGCAATTTGCGATTATTTAACGGAATTTGGCCTTCCACTTGACTTTAGCCACTGTAGGTTGAACAAGACAAGGGCTAGACAAACATAGATGGTGGGTGGATGATATTGTAGTACAGGAAATGTAAAATGTCGAGGACAAATTTCCATTCCGAAAATCATTATTTCAATTGTACTAATGCATTGTTTACATTCAACGCCTATTCCACGTGTAGCTTAGAATATAAAAGGGGTGACTAAATGAAAGCTAGAAGGAAGTATTTATAGGAGAAACGAAAGGAAAATGACTTCTTATAATGTCTACAATCTGATCTAATACTCGTGGTGTAGTAGTACATTTTTGAACCAAATAAATATGATCTTGGAAATATGTATAAAATATCTAAGGGCCACTTGCGCGTTCCAGGGTTAGCCAACTAACTCGGAGTTATAACGTCTATACAGTAACCTACATTTTAACCCTGTGCGTTTTCTGCCCAAAAACCATTCGAAATGAATACCTATGGAGTATGTGCCGGCAAACACTCATTGCCGAAGAAATCGCTACAAAGAAATGAAGATGGATAGGACATACTATTCGAAAATGGGAAACGAATAACGCTACCATCGCTTTCAGATGGAAACCCTCCCGGAAGCCGTGGCTCCGGGCGCCCTGTACTCTTGGCAACGGTCCGTCATAAGTGAGCTACGAGCGGTTGGGTTGAGCTGGAGTGAGGCTAGAAGGCGAGCTGAAGATAGGAAGGCGTGGCGCGAGCTTGTGAAGACCCTTTGCACCTCTGGGGTGCCTGGCTCTTTATTATTTGTCACCATGCCTGTCACGTTATAAGAAGTATGTAAGCGCGAAAGTGACGGGCACAGTGACAAGTCATAAAAATGGAACCATGCTGCCGCCGCTGCTTAAATCATTTCCCCGTCATGGTGCTTAGCTGTTTTGTTATTTAAAACATTTTTAAATGGTTTATAGTATAAAACTCAAATGTTTTTGAAGCAATTCGCTTAGACCACAAGAAGTATCTTTTAGGGCCATGACAAGACACCTAACAATATTGAAAAGTCTGATGTATCTGTCATGGATCATCTGTAGACAATCCAGCTTCGAATCTGTCTCTGTGATGGCCCTAGCAGTTTTTAAGTTTATTCGGGTTTTCAAAGTTATGAATTTGAAAACGCCAGAAAGAAAGTCCAGGCCAAGAGCACCCTAAACCAACGAGCGTGTATGAGGAACGTTATGAAAGTGAAAGAAACGAAAGAGGTGTGTCAGGAGCGTAGCAAGTGGGCATCTGTGGTCTCTGTCTACCCCTCCGGGAAATAGGCGTGATTATATGTATGTATGAATTTGAAAACGCTCAAAAATATGTTTACATACATTTGGATGATTGGTAATACTGTAACCATTACCTGACGACGACGTTGATGTTGTCTTCGTCTGAGTTGAGTGTGGTGCTGGAGCCCCGGGAGCTCCGGTCCAGGCTGCCCGCCCTGCTGCCACTGAAACAAGGTGATCAGGCTCAATTTTTTATGATATAACGGCAAACAACAGACGGATTGCCTGATGGTAAGCGATTACCGCCGCCCATGGACATCCGCAACACCAGAGGGGGTTGTAAGTCAATTGACAGCCGCCTAGTCTAGTCGGTAGTAGCCCTTAAGAGGGAAGGAAGTGTACCACGAGAACGTCAATACAAAAAGAGAAAACGTTATTCCACTTTTAAATATTTTCCATTCTCCATAATTTTTTAGTATGTTATTGACACAATGAAAAACTAGGTTTAGGTTTTCTTTTTTTTTTTTTCATAATTTGCAAAACAAAAAAAAAATTGTAAAAAAAACGAAAACTTCATGAATTTTTAGTATGTTATTCACATAATGAAAAACTAGGTTGAAAGGTGTTCCTTTTTTTCATAATTTGCAAAAGATTTTTTGTTTTTAGTAAAAGCAAAACGTAACCTATAAACCTAGAATATATTATGCTGAAGCGATAGACATCAAAATCAAAGTACAAATAACCGTTATTTTGTTAGATTCGAAAAACTATTCCTCCCTCTTAAAAAAAGGTATTAAGGGCATTCATTTGTGTATTTATAAGGAATATTTATTCTTGGGTTATGTATATCTATGTATGAATATAAATATTCATCTATTTAAATATGCACATCGTCGCCTAGTAACCATAGTACAAGTTTTGCTTAGTTTAAGGCTAGATCTTCTTCCTAGCGTTGTCCTGGCACATTGCCACGGCTCATGGGAGCTTGGGGTCCGCTTGACAACTAATCCCAAGATTTGGCGTAGGCACTAGTTTTTACGAAAGCGACTGCCATCTGACCTTCCAACCCAGACAGATAGATAAAACTAGGTCTTGTTGGGATTAGTCCGGTTTCCTCACGATGTTTTCCTTAACCGAAAAGCAAATGGTAAATATCAAATAATATTTCATTTTTATACTACGTCGGTGGCAAACAAGCATACGGTCCGCCTGATGGTAAGCAGTCTTCGTAGCCTATGTACGCCTGCAACTCCATAGGAGTCATAGGAGGAGGATGTAGGAGTCATACATAAGTTCCGAATAAGTCATTGGTACGAGTCGGGGTTTGACCCCACGACCTCCGGATTGACCGCTCCGCTCTTACCGCTAGGCCACCAGCGCTTCAGTTTAGGGCTAGATGGATATGTGTAAGGTTGTCCCAAAATTATTGAGGATGGTGCTGCAGCGACTGGAACAAGACCATGCTGATCAGGGTCTAATGCTTGGTAGCGAGTAGATGTAGATACATATAGTCAGCACACACGAAAAAGGTAAAAGAATGACTCATGCTAGAACGGCCCGGGTCCGAGCCGAGGCAACCGACACTTCATTTTCTATGACAGGTGATCAGTGATCACGTGATGCTTTCTATAAAAAACGGAAGCCTACCCGCGCAGTTCTAACGTGCGGTACGTGAGCCATCCTTAAAGTAGGTTCTAACTAAACAATTTGATAACATATTCTGGTTTGACGACCAGTTTGGCCTAGTGGGTACTGGGTAATAGTGACCCTGCCTACGAAGCTGATGGTCCCGGGTTCAAATCCTGGTAAGGGCATTTATTCGTGTGATGAGCATGGATATTTGTTCCTGAGTCATGGGTGTTTTCTATGTATTTAAGTATTTATAAATATTTATTTATTATATATATCGTTGTCTAAGTACCCTCAACACAGGCCTTATTGAGCTTACTGTGGGACTTAGTCAATTTGTGTAATAATGTCCTATAATATTTATTTATTTATTTATTTATTCTAGTTAAATACTTAGAACGAAAATAAATAATCAAAGTGTAGAGATCTAGCAGCTGTCAAACCGCTAGGCTCCGTTTTACACTCGTCGATCCAGGGTACCTGGCCAAGATGCCAATCGTTCGCTCTGTAGCGAACGAAACGGTAATCTCTCTCTATTACTCTTACATATTAGTGCGACAGAAAAACATTAGCGTATCGTTCGCTACGGAGCGAAGAATTGGTATCTAGGCTAGGCACCCTGGTGTTTATAATATACAAAGTTGATAATCATAATTGCGGAATATTATGCTTTATTGCAATAAAGATAAGAATCATTACGGCATAATGACTGCAGCAAACAGAGCCTTGTACATAATGCATCGAATGTCACGACAATTGGCTGTTTGTCGACTCATCTGTTGACATATTGTCGATCGGTAAACAACTTCTGTTATTTCATCGATAGATAAGCACAGTTTATTAGCTTTTAAGTTTCCAGTCAGCGAGTTGAATTTGTTGTGGCTGCGGGACAAGTGAGTCTGGTTTTCACATTGCGGCCTGTTTAAGGTAGAAGTACTAGTGCTCGACGCTGCACTAGTACTCGACATGGGCACTTTATGTCAAAGTGACAAGGATTAAGTTCGAATACAGAAAAATCTTCGTTGTTCAAATTTAACCTATATTTCCATGAAATAAAGTGCCCATGTCGGTGACTAGTGCACTGTCGAGCACTAGTACTACTACCTTACACACTGATTAGTGTTTAGTGCGAGTTCATACATTTGCCACTAAGAGCAAAAAAACATGCCAATCGTTAACACTCCGTAGCGTATCGTAGTCATCTCCCTCTATCACTCGTCCGTATTAGTGCGACAGTGACAGTTGCGTTTCGTTCGCTACGGAGCGTTAACGTTTGACATGTTTGCCACGCGGGCTCTTGGGAAAGGCTCTCTTTGTACTTTAAAAACTGATAAGAAAGTTGCATTTTATCTAAACGTAACGCAAAGTAATCTGATGTAAATTTTGGGTTATTTGCTCGTGTTGGCTGATAGAAATGACATAATAACTTTACTCTTTGGAATTTACTTTTAAGCGATCATTTTGAAATAAATATTTAATAACGTTCATTTCAACTTGATTTGTAATATTTTACAGTTATTTTCCTGTGTTGAAAAATTGTTTGTGACTCGGGAGCAAAGTTTGTTTAACCCTCGTGCTTTTGCCCCCTTTGTTTAATTTTCACTATTATCAGTTATAAAATGTGTAAACCCCTCAGAGATTTGTAAACCCCATGACTGCGCCACTGAGAAAAGTAAAAAAATTTTTTTTTAATTATTTACCTATTATAAGATTCGTTTAATTTATTTTTAGTATTAAATTTTAAGTTTTATAGGTTATATTATTCTATTTGTTTTTTATAAAATATATATATATATATATATATATATATATAATTTACCGGAAAGAAAAAAAAACTTACCGGAAATAATGATTGCATAAAATTTATATATAATCGAAAAAAAGTGAATTTACACAAAAATCTACATGTATAGGTAATTACGAAACCTGCTCACCCAAACACTGGTTTACACTTTTAAGATTTTTACCTAATTATTATATAAAAAAACGGGACTTAATCGCGTATAGTTAAATTTTAAACCACCATCCCATCGAGATCGATGTAATGCCGTCCTCGAAACGGCGGAGGTAGTTTTAAAACTTAATTAAATGCGATTAATTTCTATTCACCAAATTCCACGAGAATCGGTGGAGAAATGTGAGCTGTACAGAACAGCAGAACTGACATACGGAAGCATTTTTGCCCATACTGAAACAGACGAAGGCTTTCGCTCTCGCTCGGTCAAAAGGGACTTTCGGTTTCTCTTACACATCGCTAACGGAAAATGACAAAAATATAGACAATATAAACTTGACAACATTCAGTTTTAGACTAAAAACAATTTTACAAAGATATTTTAAGTAACTAGCTTTTAACTAGAAGAAATAGTTTTTATGCTGAAAGAACACTTATAAATCGTGTCATTCATGATGACTCGAGCCTTGACTCGTATTGCCATGTTATTAAAGGTTAGATTTGACAAATCTGCGCGTCATCGTGAATGATACGAACTATAACACACTAATTACCTACTAATATAGGTACTTAACGCGTTCGCTGCAGTAAGGGGTCGATTCGGCCCTCTGCAAGTACGTAATATGGCTTTCTATTTTTTTTTAACTTATCTTTTATCAAGCAGTTAAGTCCGCATTTTTTTTATATGAAAGGGGGAAGGGAGGCTAGGGTGCGGAGTGTTAGAGTCGGTAACGCGCAAGCAACTCCTCTGGACTTGCAGGTATACATAGGTTACGGAGATTGCTCACCACCAGGCGGGCCGTATGCTTGTTTGCCAACGTCGTAGTATTAAAAAAAAGGAAAAATGGAAAGTTCACCGCTTCGGATAAGTCTTGAACTTGTTCTGAAAGTTCGCAAGTTCGAGTTTTACTCGAAGTTTACCGCTTTTTAAATTTTTCGTTTATTAGATATTTCTTCTATTTATTCCTGATTCCGTGAATCCACGTGTTTAGAGCCACTTGTGTTTGCTCGGATGAGCATAGTTTATGCATGTTACTGCCAATGCCAAGGGTGTATCGATTCAAATCGCACGATAACAGCGGCTGCATTACTTATTCATATTATTACATAAATCTATAAATACTATGGAATTATTAGAATATAGAAGAACCATTGTTTCATTGCACTCGAAGAGTAATATCTGATTTTATGCCCAAGGGAGAGGCCTAGATTGTAATTGTATTTAATTTTAATAATTTTTCATTTATCATTCTGAAAGTTGCTTAATGTTTATTTACTTATGCAGCGGATTCAAAGTCGTTTTGAAACTAGGGAACTTTACTTTCCAGGTTATATTCAAGCATAATCGTCTAAGCTAACTAATCACCTAGTTAGTAAACGCTTAGTAGCTCTACCACAAACATCTAGTTTCTTTGAAAATATGACGGCGCTCCCATACAATCACTGCCAAGGTATCGCAAAGTGAGCTTACAGGACGACACTAACTTTGCACTTTGCTTAGCACGTGGTCCGACTCTACAGTCTACACCTCTACGTTTATAAAGGCACAAGTCTGAAATGTATAGCTATTCCTCTCGCGTCTAATGATGGTTCTTATGACAGTTCATTTTTAAATGAACTGGGTCGAAGTTCTTTTCGTTGTCTTGTTTTACGCAACGGCTTACGTGAGCGAATAACTCGCGAATGCGACGCGGCGCGGCGGCCCAACGGCATTCGCGTTCACAACGAGATCGCCCACGTAGGGTACCTCCATAGGTATCACTATCAAAGGATTGAATTCACCCGTGCCGCGCCGTTCGCGAGTTATTCGCTCACGTAAGCCGCTGCGAGACCACTCTGTCACGCTTGTATTTCTGTATGTTATCAAATAAATAAAAGAGACGAGTGCTAATCTGTGCTATTGCATGTCTTTTTAGCATTAAATTACAATTACCATCAGAGAAATTTAAAACTAAATTTCATCTCATTCAAAAAGCTACACTCCGTCACATTTTATGGGGACAAAAAACAAGACAACGAAAATATTTTTTGACCCAGCTGACACGTTAATTTTTTTTGAAGTGCATACATTAGTTTATTTAGAAATGTAATGTAATAAAAATACGGAGAAAACTAATATTTAATTAGATTTTATATAAAAAAAATCGATTTTAAGGAACTGTCATCATAGGGTCCAAGGGACCATGACTCGACGCATTTGCTTATTTCGCGTATGTGTATTTTATTTTAGGTTCAATTAAAGTGAAGTAAACCATAAAAAGGTGACGTTATAAATATTAAATTGATTTATACAATATAATGTAATAGAGTGCGTGGCTAGATATAAATAAATATCGTAATCCACGTTACATCGTTATATAACCTATAATTTACTTGAATAATTAATGGTGTAATCGTAGGTCCGTTTCAATTTAAAATCAACCTGCCTTAAATTGTACGTAAGTATTGATTTATATAACATTAAAAAAAATGTTTATTTAATGACCTAATCGATCATACTCTAGAAAGTAATGCTTTTCAAAAATAAGACTTGGTCTGACAAGTTAATTTTGTCAGCCGAAAAATGAGCGAAGGGTTTGAAAAACAGGCGCGAAGATCGGCCATACAAATATTTGTAATAACGTGTTTTTTTTTTAAATCAACTATACGTAGCTAATCGAATCAATGTCAAGTGACAACCGTTAACCGTTTATAGAATTAAATGCCAAAAAACTTAAAGAAATAATTTGCCCTTTTAGTATGTATGTATTATGTATGGGTCAAATCTTAGAAGCAAAATTTGACCCACTTCACGGCTTCCGATTGAGCTGATAGCTGGATGTGGAATCGTGGAATCGGATATATGTATATTATGGTACCATCGAGCTGATCTGATGATGGACACAGGAGATGGCCATGGGAATTGTGTAATAAAAACCCAACCTAATTTACCTAATTGGGTTGTTAAAATTGCCTCGATGGGTCTGTGTGGTGGAAAGAAAAGTACAGGTAAATTTTAATTTACGAGTATTATAACTGTAAAATAATTTATGCTATTTTTAATTTTAGTAATGTATACTGGCTTAGTTTTTAATTTTTATTGTAATTTTAATTTAAATGTTAACCTTAATTTAGTAGTCATTTTATTTTGACATGTAAATTGACTTTATGAATAAATGAGTATGAGTATGAGTACAGTCAGCGAAAAAGGTTAGTACCAGAAATGATTTAATTGCAAAAAAAATATTATTTTCAATAGGCATTTATAGATACACGATTGTTATTATGGCTACTGCCCGGATATGTAGATTAACACGCTCGCTGTAATACAGGGTTATTTTGACCCTGTTCATAAATATATGGTTAATTGATGATTACTTGCTGATATGTCAAGAATAAATGGGTAGTCTATTGCATAAGTCCTCTAAGTATAAGTAGGCCTAATTAGGAAGCCCATAAAAATAGCGCTACGTACCACATTTGACCTTTGGTATATTCTACGCCTATTGTATTTTTAGTTTTCGGGATCTGATAAATCCTTAATTATACGCATACTTTGCGAGTTTATGCAAAGTAGTATAATTTTAGTTACGCTAATTATATTTTGTTTGTATTGTTTGGGAACGGTTAAAAATAACTACCTCGTCCTGCCTAATGTTCTCGACAAAAAACACTTTAGTTTCTGAATTTAGATATTCATGCCTGGGCAGAACCAAAATATATATAAATTTCCGATTAAGTCTTCTGTACCATATAATCATATAGGACCTGGGCGACCGAGCTTTGCTCGGTTAGAACTATTTATTGTAATATGGTGGTGTATAGGTGATAATCTTAACTACATTTTTTTACTATATTAAACTTGTCTAAAACAATAAAAATTAAAAAAATTATATATAAACTTGAACATATAAAAAAAAAATTTAGTCACCGGGCGAGATTCGAACCCTAACACTCGTTTTGCAGTCCGCGTATTAACCCGCTGGACCAGACGGATAGTGGCCGGCAACACGAAATTAGCGATCATATTCTGCGTCGAAAGAAAAACGCATGAAAACTCGAAAACACGCGTTTTCCCAAACTAATCTAGATCGATTGTTTACCCCCAAAAACCCCCATATACCAAATTTCAGCAAAATCGTTAGAGCCGTTTCCGAGATCCCGGAAATATATATATACAAGAATTGCTCGTTTAAAGGTATAAGATTCCGGTCGGGCTTTAAATTACTGAGAACGAAAACTCTAAAATCCCCTTTAAAAGACCGCTTAACCATTTCCTCAAGTCGCCGAGTTAATATTAAAGAGTCTGGAGTGACAGCCGCCGGCCGTCGAAATGTCAAGGGCTGAACCTGTTTAATATGTATAGGCTTTTAGTGAACCTAATTGATTGGGAGGGAAGTTTTGGGTAAGCAACGTCGATTTTATGATATGTTTTTGTAAGGGAAATTGGTAAACAACGTGTTTGGAGACGGAGTTTTCAGCTTTAAGGATGATTCACGTTAGAACGAGCCGGAGCTTCCAGCGCTTCGTTTTCTATGGAAAGCACCACGTAATCACGGGTCATCTGCTGTCTAAAGGGGCCCACTGACTCCTGTCATTCCTGTCAGTTGTTCGGAACTGTCAACTTTTTGTTCTGACAGGCCGATACCGTCCGCCGGACTGTTAACCAGTGGGCCAGGTCTAACGTGAGTCATCAATTAGGCTGATAAAGAAAATTTAGAAAATATTCTTAAATGGGGTTCGCAACTTTCAAAGGTTTTTACAGAGGGTCAGTATAGAATCGTCTCTAGTTTTGTTACATAAGATTTGATTTAAAGAGCTTCCAGCATCCAGGCCATAAAATTATAAAGAAAAAATAAAAATTTGGCACTATTCGTAGGACTGACAGGTTTAAAATCTAAGTTAGCCCCATCTGTAAAATACCTATTTGTTCTGTTTGTAAATGTATTTGTTGACTGGAAGTTTGCGCAGATCCGTCTCCATCATGTCGCTCCAGCGATACCTGGGGCGTCCGATAGGACGTCCTCCTGCTAGGCTACCCAGGTACGCTCTTTTCACGTTCCGATCTTCATCCAGTCTCTCAAGATGGCCCAACCAATGGAGTCTGTGAGCTTTACCCTTTCCCATAATGTGAGGTTAGGTTAGGTTAGGCACAGGACTACAAAAAATGACACTGTCTTGTGTCGCTGAGCCAACGGAGGTAGGGAGAGGGAGGTAATGTATTTGTAAATTTTGTCTGAACATTGCTCCCGAGTAAACCACAATTTTTTTACAACACCAACTCGAGGATTGTAAAACATTACAAAAATGAACGTTATCAAACATTTTTCTCAAAATTTGCATCAGATTACCTACTGTGCGACACATGTGGATAAAATGCAACTTTCTTATCAGTTTTAAAGTACAAACAGAGCCTTAACGAGCTGAGTAAAGGATCTTTTTGTACTCATTCATTCTATTTAGTCGATTCAAGTGTTTATCGTATCTTACAGTAAGTACAGTCACGGACATTAATTGTCGAGCCCATTTAGGGTTTACTTAACCTTTCATACATTACCAAATTAGCATGAACCCTAAATTGCTCCACAATTCAGTCTGTGACGGTACACCAATTTCCTAGAAAGACTGCTCAACTTCTTGAAAGCATTAACAAGCCAAACGCCGCAATCCGCAACACGCAAAGCTTGACTGAATCACTTGATGGAGGGTTTCGGCCGCACGCGAGGTTCTCAGTTTCTCACCACACTACGCGTTAGAGCGTTTTTACATTGTCTGACCCGATATCGGATGTAGGATCCTACATTCTCTGCTGTAGTTTCACAGTATTTCACCGGACATCGCATTAATCTCAATAAGGCCTAGTTTCTCTGGGTTGGAAGGTCAGATGGAAGTCGCTTTCGTAAAAACTAGTGCCTACGCCAATTCATGGGATTAGTTCCCAATATTTTACTTCTATCCGTTTTTTTTCTTTTTTTTAAATGATACAGGAGGCAAACGAGCAGACGGATCACCTGATGGTAAGCGATTACCGCCGCCCATGGACACCTGCAACCACCACCACCACCACGCACCAGAGGGGTTGTAAGTGCGTTACCGGCCTTTAACAGGGAGTACGCTCTTATCGGGTTTATGGCGAGTTTATTGGGTTATATCGGATAGGACAATGTGAAAACACTTTTAGTGTGAGATCATAGTTCTTTGTACTACTGTGGGATTACCGAGAACTTGACTCACTTGATTTACATAGATGGTAGATAAGAATGACTTATTGTGGGATGCCAAATTATATAGTTCATACAGCTGGTCCCAAAGAGTCGGTCAAGTTCAACTTGGATTAGCCTACTTTGTACGCAAATACTGATAACTAATAAAACTTACCGGTTATTTTTACATACATTTGAAAAAAAAAAACACATAATTGGGTCTGATTGTTTGGATAGGGGAAAAAAAGTAACGAGCGCAGTTATTTTTCTAAATGTCAGACATCAAAGTAAAAGCTTAGATTTTTTTTTATCATAGGATTTTTTTACACAGATCTACCTAGCCCCACAGTAAGCTCAATGAGGCTTGTGTTGTGGGTACTGGACGACGATATATAAAATATTAAGATATATATAAATACTTGCATACATAGAAAACACCCATAACTCAGGATTGGAACAAATATTTGTGATAAACACATAAAAGCCCTCACCACGATTCGAACCCTCCTCTAGGTTAAGACGCCGTTAAATTTAAAGAAAGTTAAATTGAGAAGCGTATAGATATAAGTAGTGAATGCTGGAAATCGTGTGAATGGGGCACTCAACGCTTTTATGAGCAGCCAGAAGGTGTCGCAAAAAGCACGGTTGGCTGTGCATAGAGGGGTGTTGGTGCCTACACTTATGTATGGTAGCGAAAGTATATAGGGTATGGCGGAAGAGGCATCAGAGTCAAGTGATGTGAGTTCAGTGAAAATTAGAGCGTTGAGAAGTGTGTGTGGTGTAAAATTACAAAATAGAATTAGGAACAGTGTGATAAGGGAAAATAAGTGTGGACTGAATGAAGATGTAGTGACAAAAATTGAGAAAGGTATGTTGAAATGGTTTGGACACGTGGAAAGAATGAGTGAAAGAAGGTTAACAAAGAGAGTATATAAGGGAAAAGTAGAAGAGGGAGCTGGAAGGGGTAGACCTCGGCGGACTTTCTCTGATCAAATCGGGGAAATCCTGAAGAAAGGCCAGGTCAAGAGCACCCTAAATCGACGAGCGTGTACGAGAAATGTCATGAAAGTGAAGGAAGCGAAAGAGGTATGTCAGGATCGTAGCAAGTGGAAATCCGTGGTCTCTGCCTACCCCTCCGGGAAATAGGCGTGATTATATATATGTATGTATAGATATAGCCTGTACATTTAGGTACCAACTTTAGCTTCATCAACCCGGCTTCTTATCACGGCTATCTAGTAGAGACTTGGATCCTTTCGGCAACCTTTTTTTATGTAATAGGCAGCAAACGAACAGACGAGCCGCCTGATGGGAAACCGTCATCGCCGCCCATGCACATAAGCAACATCGGAGGAGCCACTAATGCGTTGCCAACCTTTGAGAACCCTGAATACCTGCTTCTTGAAGAATCTCATGTCATAGCGCAAGGGAAACACCCAAAACGTAAAACAACAAGGCAAGCAAGGGAAACCTAATGCCGAAAATTGGTGCAGATAATATTTTTTTAATGAAAATTACTGCCATCGATGACCGTCTTACCCAAATGTGTAACTAGACCTTACGAGTGACTTGGATTAGTCCGGTTTCCTCAAGATGTTTGCCTCCACTGAAATGGAAGAAGGTACGCAAAAATACCAATTCAATTAACTATCTACGCATTTCCGCAATTAATTAGCGCTTCTCCTGAACTCACTTATAGGGAGCGTGCATGAACTGTAGGAGGCAGCACAGGAGCCGTCAGATTTTTGGCGCGAGGCGTAAATGTGATGTTTATTGTTATGGCAGAACCTACTATGCACAAGAAAACACGTGACGTGTAAATGTACATGATTATGGTTCCGATTCAGGCCACAAGATGGCAGACCCTCCAACGCGCACGGTCCCTATAATTGCAATATCGGGATGACTACGAAAAATGTGAAACGGTAAAGCTTAACATACTCCGCGCTTTGAAGGGCTTAATGAGTTCCATTGCTATCAACCTTGGTCTAAATAGTTAATACGCACCGTCATTGTGTGAGAAACAGGTCTTACAAATTGGAGTTTGGCTATTTTTACCTTTTCCGCCCTTTATGGGTATATTAAATGTTAGTATTAATGCGTAATATGAGCAATTGTAGAAAATTTTACTCTTTCAGTTTGTTTTCAATTCTCATGCTCCGAAAGTAGCTCATTGTTTATATAATTATGATGCGGGCTGAAAGAGATATGTATCTGCTCTTGGGCGTTTTACGATCCAAGTACGGTTTTTTTAAATTGTTTTACGATATGCAATGAAAACTCGGTTCTAAATGAATTTGTTGTATATTTTCTATTCATTTAACTCCCGATTCCATTTTACTTAAAATAATCCGCGCGCGTAATCCGAAAATGAGGTGCGGAGGAATATTCAGCGTTCAATGGAAATATAGTTCTGCAAGTAAGGACGTTTTTTCTGGAAATTTCCACCTCTTTAATAATATTTTATTTCGATTTCTTAATTTTTACTTTAAATGTTAATTAAAACTTTTGTAAAATATACATGTATCTATATATTTATATCTACACATTTATTTACTTTCCTCGTATTCGAAATGAAAAGTAGAGTGTTTAACTCGAGTGAAAACCACCCATGCATTCTAGCTCGAACTATTGACGCTCTCACCCAGTTCGAGCGCCTAAATACCTCATCACTCATCAGGCATGGGTGGGTGCCTTTCATCCCTTGGTTAATAATCTACTATTACCTCTTCTTGCGGAATAAATTCTATGTTCAAACTAGTTTTGTAAGGATTGTTATGTGTGGTGGGGCCACCGATGTGCAAATTACGAAAACTTTCTAAAAAAATTTGCGGAAATAAAGGAAATATCATTTGGAAATGAAAAATTTCGATGCCCAAACATTAAAAAATTATAACTACGTATAGAAATTAGAGACGGCACAGACAACCAATATTTTGCGCCATGAGTTGCTGTTTTGACAACAAACCATACCCAGAAGCGGAGCGTGAATTTCGTGACCTAAACGCGTAAGCGCCATGAATTTTACGGCGAATGGTACAGGTCGCGATTGCAACAATTTCATTGTTTGGTATGGCTTCTCTATCATATGCCCAAACAAAAATATATGATGTATCCGAAAATTTCGCAATTTTGTAAACTATCCGGCGGCACATCAGTAGGTGGGGGAGTTTTGCCAGTGGGATTTTCTACCGTGAGATCTAAGTACACACAAACATTTCGTTATTAGGTACTGGTTGATTCACGAAAGCTGGCAGCAATGGAATGAATAAGACTTTCATTGTATGACACCTGTGATGATGATGATGCTCTGACCAATTTCGGTCACAGCACAGCGACTGCGTGCTTTGGACTCATACAGTCAGAGCGACCATTTTATTGGTTAAAGTTGTCCCACACCGGATGAGAATGTCCCACACCGCCAAAAGTGAGAAAAAATGTTTATAAGGGTAAAACCACCGCCAATAAGGTATTTTTGACTGACTAGTGAAATCAGTTTTATTTTCGAACTAAGTATTAACATTTTATGATAAGTCATTATGAATTTTATAAGAAAAATAGAATAAGTGTAATAACGTCGCAGTCAAGAGAGTTTAATTATTGCACAAAAATTAAAATACCGCCATGTGATTAGTTTTAGCTGTCCATTCACTTTTTTTAGTTACCCTTTGTTGGATTAATGTAACCAGACTTCTCAGTAACATAATATTATTTTATGCAATAGTGATATGATAGAGAGCTTTTCAGTCGAGTACCGTGTTTCGGCAACGAAGCTTGCTGAGTTGCCTAAGTAGGGTACGAAATTTAAAAGCTAGATTATATCACTACTGTATACAATACTTTTTCTACGAGTCATTTAAAATAATACTTTTTTACTATAAAACCTAAAAAAATTATGAAAATTGGTAAGTATCCATAAACGTAATAACCAAGGGATAAAACGGTACCTTTCACGCGAGTTAAACAAATAGGCAAATTTTACTATGAAGGGAAAACTTTTGCGATAACATAAAACAGCTAAACTGATCATGTCCGCTATAGTTTCCAATTAATATCTTTCTTAAGCTCTACTTCCACGATTTTTTTCATAATTTTTGGACCTATGGTTCAAAAGTTAGAGGGGGGACACATTTTTTTTTTCTTTCGGAGCGATTATCTCCGAATATATTCACTTTATCGAAAAAAGTTTGTTGAAGACCCCTATTAGTTTTGAAAGACCTTTCTAACGATACCCCACACTGTAGGGATAAAGCGAAAAAAAAAATTCCCCCCCACTTTACGTGTAGGGGAGGTACCCTCAAAAAAATTAAATTTTTAGATTTTATTGTACGACTTTGTCGGCTTTATTGATTTATATATCTATGCCGAATTTAAGCTTTCTAGCACTAACGACCACGGAGCAAAGCCTCGGACAGACAGACAGACAGACAGACAGACGGACATGGCGAAACTATAAGGGTTCCTAGTTGACTACGGAACCCTAAAAATGTAGACATAAACGCGCCACTCCCGCCCCGCGCTCTTTAGTTTAGTCTTTTCTATGGGAGCAAGGTGGCACATAATTGGTTAAAAAAAATATAGTTGACTACAGCGTATCGAAAATAATCTTATAGTTGAGTTGGGAGCCTATACATGAATAGTACGTAATTATAGTTTGCTACACAAAATCTTAATTCAAGCATTTCAAGCATTGCAGCCGACGAGTAGAAAAAAGTATTTATTCCCTTTTACCATTTATACACGTTTAGATAGCAGGCTTATATGTTAGACTCGCGTGCTGTGCAGGGGTCAAGTAGCCAGCCCCTACGGCCATTACCGCTACAACCTTCATTATTTAATCAATATCAAAGGTGTCTTCCAATCCAATATTACCAGTAAGTACTGAGATTGACGGTTATTTTTTTACCTTAATAGGTACATACATAGCGCCAGATTGACTTAAACAGACAGGTATATACCTACACAACACTTTTACGCCTAAGCGTTCCTAACGATTAAATTTTTCATTCTTTTTCAATACTTTTAAAGAATGATTAAACTTTGAAGGTATCCGATGATATTTAAGTTATAAGCTAACACAACAAACAACAGTTTTTATATTTCAGGTATGCGATTGAGGTAAAATAAGGCAAACTCCTTTAATTTAGAGGATAAAGCGGATCTGATTATGTAGTTGGAAGATGGTCAAAAAAAAGTCTTCGAAGATAAAATGCAACCACATGAAGTATGGGCTCATTAAAAAGTTTTCGTGGAAGATTTCATGGCCACGCAAAAGACATTTCACATGGGGTTTGTACCTCATCTTGTACTTGTGCAATTATTTTTGAATGACTTAGAAACAGCCCTGCAAAATGCCTTGCAGATCCTCAGAAGTCTACAGTCTACAACAGAAATGATGGGCGCAGTTGGTGGATTTTTGACAGAACTTACCTTTCATTTTTCTTGTTAATCGCAGGTAAGTCAAGGGAGTTTGATCTCTTCACAGTAGTATGGTTTATATCCATTCTGGTAGGATGAGAGCGGCGTATGTTCACAGAACTCCCACTTCTCCAAAAGTACCATTCATTCATTCTTCCGAAAGCTTTTTTCTGTTGATAAGAAATTTCATATGAAGTCAGGAATGGTTCCAAAGAGCTGTTAAGTTAGTCAATAATTATTCTTTTTTAACGGAGTTAAGTCTGGAGTGGAATATTATATTTGGGAACACCATCAATATAAAATTTCTATGAAAACCTGCTGTTAATGAAGGCCTTACCAAATATATTTTACTGCAAACAACTTAGACGGGTTTTAATAGTATAGAAAATAAGCTTTCGGAAAAATTCATTTCAGAGAACTGAGTTTTAGCACTATCACTATATATAGGATCCTCTAGACCAGGCATACTCAACCTTTTTTATGAGGACCAAGATGAAATTGCTTAAAGGTGACGACCAGATGGCAAGGTATGTAAGTATGCTAGGATCACCTGCCGGGCCACCTTAAAAGCCCATCGGGCAGCAGGTTGGGTATAATGGGTATGGTTGCTCTAGACTAAAGAACCTAACTCACCTGCCATTCCTAGACCGGCTGCGCAGGCTGTCGTCATCTCTGCCCCAGGTCTTGCCCAGGGCTGGAAGGCCTAAGGAGCTGGAGCCTTTGACAAGCCCCGCGGCGCCGGGCTGCTCCGTGCTGCGCGCTTTGCGAGTTTTTACTTCTTTCCCTGCAATAATTTTGATTGTATTGATTTTTTATTGAGACTAATACTTCAAGGATTACCCTGAAAAATATATTGCCATCAGAATTTAAGAAAATCGATGAAATATTACATTAGAGAATAAATATAAATGGTTGATGACCTCAGAAACAAATTAAAAATTCGTTAGGTCAGTACTCAGCACTCGTAAGTTAAGGAAAATTTACACTATCCATAGCTTAGTTTACACCATACCTACCTCGAACATTTGATACAATATTTTTTCCAATTCAGTACTTTTCTTCTCAGTTTCAATACTTTTAGGAATGCTGAATGCCTCTACAGGCGCCGTTACAAACATACCTGTTTGCTGATGGTGATACATCTTATAACAGTTCATCTGCTGGTATATTTGCAAACCCTTACGTCGTTGGTGGTGCCCGCATGGGCGGCTACCGATAGCGATACATCATATCACAGATTAGCTGCTGGAACAGCTGCGAATCCCTCACCTTTCGTACTAGCCAGGGCTTCAGCACTCTTCGAAATGCTCCTCGATAAAGCCGTTGGTGGCGCCCGCATGGGCGTCTGCCGATGGTGGTACACCATATCACGGCTCAACGGCTGGAACAGCTGTAAATTCTTCAGCGCCATTTTGGTTTTGCATTTTTACTCAACGAAACTTCGACAGTTCTTGTCTATTACTGCACTGCGTTATTATTTAAAATTGGAAGGCAATTGGACACCTATTAAATCGAACGTGTAAACATGAAATGTGAAGTGGAATTTTAAAGGATTTGTTATTTGTTAAGCAATGCGGGTCGTAGAAAGTAGACAGTAAAATATTTTATGTTTTGATAACAACACGTAAATTTATTGCTTGTTTCCTATTTGTGATAAGGTGATAAGAATTCATTCGACTGTCAATAGATAAATCAACAAGTCAATATTTACGCCACCTAGGTTATAAAGAAAGTAATTACAGGTACCTGCTGAACTATGTAAAATCAAAATAAAATTACCCAATCTTCTGTAATTACCAACTATCGATAGAAGCCAAATATCAAAATGTAAAAGTGTACCCCATTGTCTGACCAACAAAATATGTCATGTCACAACATAACAATCGATTTAAATATCGTCTCCCTCAGTGTCGTGTGAACGTCCGAGTGTGAATGGACATCGATAACACATATGTTTGTTAATAATGCCAGCACAACACTAAAAAGTAAAAACTTTTATGAAATTAAAAAGTAAAAACGATCTCAAGTGTCAGTTTTTTTTTTAATATTCCACATGCACGCGGTCGAGTGGAAAGGCGGGATTTTTTTCAATATGGCGGCGCGGGTGGCGGCAACGCGCGCCAGGCTTAGACTGAATTGCTTTCAGCCAGAGGGTTAATTCTACTAAAGCTTTTTCGTCGATACAACTATAATTTCATAGTTTGTAATGGTGTGGGCCGCGGGGTATATTTAATAGACGTTCCTCGAATAAAGGTGGGTCGTTAGCATTTAAACTATTTTGTTTCTAAGCTAAGTACTCGTACGAGTAGGTAGCTACATTAGCCACTGCACTGTTACAGCACTTATCAATATCTGCGTAAAAATAAAAATTCAAAGAGAGCTTTTTACTAAAACAACTCAAAAAATATTTACGATTAGATATTTTTGCATGGCCAGTGAGGTTAAATTTTTCATTGCTTTTCAGCTGCAATGAAAAAATGGTGTTGGTCGGCCGGATTTAGCCAGTGGAAAAGGAGGTAAGTTGTAAGGCTTAGGGTCAAAGTCAATGATGTTATAACTCAAGATGGTGTATTCCTATCTGTGCCCGCCCCACGTGACCACCGTGCACCGCCATACAAGAGGCGGGCACAGATAGAAAAGATTTGTATTTAGCGCCTATTACCCGCTGTGCCCGACGGGGACAGATGGCAATACACCCTTGCCTTTTACATATTTTATAAGTAGCCAAGAAATATGCACGTGCTAACGAGCTCCCGCACACCAAAAGAAAAAGAGACAAGCTCATGTTTAACAACGAGTATGACAAAGATCAAAAATATACAAACAACATTAAGAGAATATTAATCAAAAATAACAGATTTCTTTGTAGGTATAGAAATAAATATGGAAGTATTTTTGTGATACTTATGTATGAGTATAACCTATCTATGGTTATATAATATCATTGGTCAAAGTACGTAATTGATGATGCCACAAGTAGGGTCACAAAGACGCAGCATCATTAGTCGTATGCTTAAAACCATAAATCAACACAATCCAATAAATTAATAACCGCCACAGTCTCTCACACTCGCCTTACATTGTTTGAATGGCTAGAAATCGTTTCGGCGTCAATTAAACCTCAATTTCACAGTGTTATGTTAAAGTTTTTTCTATATACCTTGTACGTAACATCATTATTATGACATTGTCGTGGGCGTAAGGGGATAGTTTACCTATCAATCAAGGTTAAAATTTCAGGGTTTTAGTCATTTGTAAAACGCGTTTGCGTCTATGTCTATGAATCTTCTTCACTTTAATAATTAGTTAAATAGTTATGTACAATATACGATATCCATATTAAAATGAATATTAATAAATTCAAGACTAATAAACTGCCCGCCTATTTACTTTTAGGTATATACGTATATATTAATAATTCATATTTATGTCAAAAGTAAAACTTTAGGCTGAGCTTTAAGATAACTTATATACCTCAATGATCATTATATTTATCGCGATGTATGGTTTAAAACTCCGCTTGATTTACCAGAAAAAGTATTTGCTGGAAAAGTACGAGTAGGTACTATACTTATTAAAATATACATACTTATTACTTACGCATACTTTAGTTCGTGAATATATCTATGACCATGACAATGCTTCATAAGTAATTTATTCAAGTATACTAATACATATATTATGCATTACATACCACCCCTCAACTACAAAGTCCTTCTCAAAGTGAATTTTAATTCGTAAAACAACTCAATGTTCGAAAAGTTTGGGAATAAATTGTCTCTGATAAGTAGTTAATAAACCAAGAAGGTAATGTGTAATGAGGGCCGTCAGCTGTTTCGTTCCATATAGTGCGTGTCATCCACGATGACGCGCAGATTTGTCAAATCTAATCTTTAATGGCATGACGATACATGTCAAGGCACGCGTCTTCGTGAATGACACGATCTATAGCTTCGACGTTATTTTAGTTTACACTTGACAGTATCCACCGCCTGAACGTTTTTAGGCGTAGAGTGACCTTTTTATTAGTTTTAAGTAGTATTCTATAATACAGCGTGGAAAAATTTATGGGCCCTGAAGGAAAAGTGCCTAAAAACCTTATTTCACTTAATGGAAACATTCTTTTATTTTGAAAAAGAAACAAAACTGCATTAATAAAATCGCTTGTCTCTCCCGGGAAACGAACTGACAAAAAAAACCAAAAAATAAAAATGCGTTCTTTTATTCCCCTAGTGACACATTAGGTCTTACATTCGCCTGTCGTACAAAAAATACATAAAATCGAAAAATTGAAAAAAATCGGCGATTGCATTTTTGTTTCTTTTTAAAAGTAGGTAAAAGAATATTTCATTTAAATCTAATGAACTAACTTAAGGTTTACACATTTATTTTTTCCACCCTTTATATGTATTATCTAAAATTTGATAAACCAAACCACATTTTGATTTATCAAACTAAAGATTCAACCACAAAGGCTTCTGTAAAGTGGAATCTTGAGCGTTGCGAGAGGCACAAGGGTGAAACGAACTTTGCTGAAACAACATTTTTAGAAATAGTAAGAAACATAACAAATCATATCTAAATTAACGTTATTAAATATTTATTTTTCAAAATCATCACTAAAAGTCAATTCTAGGCCAACTAGCCAACATGAGGTAACAACTCAAAATTTGCTTGCAATTATTTTGTCATCTTATGGTTAAAATGCAACTTGCTCAGTTTTTAAAGAATAAAGAAAGCCTTGTGGTGTGGTAAAATATTTTGCACTTGTATTATATTAGTTTCAAATTTACGCACCTGGTAATTGCGTGCCATGCTGTGCTGTACAGATCTATTAATTATTAACTACGGACGATGTAGGGTGACACTCAGAGGGTGACGAAGGCCGTTGACCCGAGCACTGACCACTGATTTGATTTATATACACTGTGGGCTGGTAAAACCCGACAGATTTAAACCACGCATTCCTGACGCATAAGGAGCAAAAATGTTGGACAAATTCGGCATTTTTTTTTTGCCAAAACCAAATTTTGTTTTGCGTTTTCTGCACGTGACACGTTATTTCTTTTAACATTGGCGAAAAAAAAACATTACAACGAATAAGTAAACTTTTATTTTTATTTACAGGTAAAAAATGCGAGTTTCCTTTAAAATTTTAATGTCTGTCAGTAGGTATGTCTAAACCAAGTCACATAGTTAGTGGCAACGTCGCTGCCAAAAATGCGTTTTTCACTGAGAATTATTACAGAAACTAATTTTCAAAAAAAATTACAGTATATCTCAAACAAGACCGATTTCAGAAAACTTTGTATGACATTTTAGTCTCTAAATGCGGTCAAGAAATACACCTTTAAAATCTGTCGGGTTTTACCAGCTCACGGTGTATACATTGGTGTCCTTATACATATTAATATTTGAGGGCTTGCCTTGAAAATACTATATTAATAGTATTTGACATGTGAAGATCTAAATAAGTTTAACAATAAAATCGTAGGATGTATTATAATCATCTCAAGCGTTACAGTTATCATGATCACGCGATACCGTTCACGAAACTCCGTTATCTACCGTAAAGTTTACATACCGTTACTTTTATGAAAATGCCTATCGAAAATAGTTTTTTTTTAATACTACGTCGGTGGCAAACAGGCATACGGCGCGCCTGATGGTAAGCGGTCACCGTAGCCTGTGGACAACTGCAACTCCACATGTGTTACATCCGCGTTGCCGACCCTAACACCCAGCATCCTCGTTGCGCTCTGGCAACCTTACTCACCGGCAGGAACACAACACTATGAGTAGGGTCTAGTGTTATTTGGCTGCGGTTTTGTGTAAGGTACTTGCCCAGTTGGGCTCTGCTCTAGATCTGGAATGACATCTGCTGTGCTGTGCTCTATCATACAACGCGAGATGACATTCACAGTGCCCATACCTCTCTTTTGGATGTAGTTTAGGGACATACTCGGGTCCAGGTATACCTTACAATTCTTCTTCGTCTTCATTGTTAGGGGCTATGTATGGCTCTACAGCCTTAATATCACTGCGACCATTCCTGATCTATTGTGATCGCCACCTACTACAACTCTCGAAGCAAACCTGCAACTTCAAACAGCTGCAGGGTCCTCTTGATCTCGAGAGACCTTAACTAACTAACCTTACAATTACAACTGTACATATATTCAAAAATATGTTTGTTTTAATTATTATTTTCATATCATTTAAAGGGCCATACAAATCATTCAATTTCATTTCAATTCAATTCAATTTATTTTATTTCGGACCATGTCCATACTGTTAGTGTACATTCCCTTAATCCTACGTTAGTAAAACCTATGCTAAATTATAAACTACGCCTCTGGATCCCATATGTAAGTACATCCTCCCAGTGTTTCCAGAAGGCGCAAGCAGGCGACTCTAACACTAGGCGCAAGAGGCTGTTGGGATCTTCACGCACGCGCATTATTACGTCATGTCATTTACACAATATAAGTAGGCGCAAGAGAGACAATATTACGTATAAGGTATGATGTGTCTACATTTAACACATTTAACATCTGTATACAGGTTTAAAGATCATTTTATTCCCATTAGGAATTTTACAATTCACTTATTATGAGAACTTAAATTAATTACTTAGTAATAAGCGTCTCTTAAAGGATGAATCACGCTAGACCGGCCCGTGCCCGGGCCCGTCCGTAGTTTTGAACTCTTATAGAAAACAGAAAGTTCCAAATTCAAAAGCGCAAAAAATAAATGTCTAATAAAAATCCTGTGCTCCTGTTTTCTGTAGATATCACAAAGTTAAGAACATCTAAAGCAAATTTTTACGCTGTACCTTTGCAGGTACACTTAATGCAATACTTGAGATTCAAATAAGAAATCCTGATATATGCCCGGATCGTTAACCTTTTGTATTGTGTACAGAAGAGACTTTTTGTAAAATGTGGTAGACCCATGTAGAGCCATGGGGTGAATTTTTCAATAATTTTTCGCATCTATTTCAGCATGTAGTATTGACGGTTGAATGCGATAGCTATGTTCCGTGATTTCATGAATACAACCTTATTTGCTTTCCAATCATCGTCTTTGGACATTCTGTTGAATGAGTAATGGTTCCCCATACACTAAAAATCAATAAAAATGGGCCACTGCCTATAGAAGTTTGCATGAAAATTTACGCTTCTTAGCTCTTGAGTGTAGTTTAATTATCCATAGCTTTCAGCTTTTTTAATAAAACGTGTATTAATTATGTAGAATAATTAGGAAAAAGCGGCCAAGTGCGAGTCGGACTCGCTCATGAAGGGTGCCGTACCATTTATGACGTATTAAAAAAAACTACTTACTAGATCTGGTTCAAACCAATTTTCGGTGGAAGTTTGCATGGTAATGTATATCATATATTTTTTTAGATTTTTCATTCTGTTATTTTAGAAGTTACAGGGGGGGGGGGGACACATTTTTTCACTTTGGAAGTGTCTCTCCCGCAAACTATTCAGTTTAGAAAAAAATTATATTAGGAACCTAAATATGATTTTTGAAGCCCTATCCATAGATACCCCACACGTATGGGTTTGATGAAAAAAAAAAAATTTTTTTTAATTTTATGACGTATTAAAAAAAAACTATTTACTAGATTTCGTTCAAATAAATTTTCGGTGGAAGTTTGCATGGCAATGTATATCATATATTTTTTTTAGATTTTTCATTCTGTCATTTTAGAAATTACGGGGGGGGGGGACACACATTTTACCACTTTGGAAGTGTCTCTCGCGGAAACTATTCAGTTTAGAAAAAAATGATATTAGAAACCTCAATATCATTTTTAAAGACCTATCCATAGATACCCCACACGTATGGGTTTGATGAAAAAAGATTTTTTGAGTTTCAGTTCTAAGTATGGGGAACCCCCAAAATTTATTGTTTTTTTTTCTATTTTTGTGTAAACATCTTAATGCGGTTCATAGAATACATCTACTTACCAAGTTTGAACAGTATAGTTCTTATAGTTTCGGAAAAAAGTGGCTGTGACATAATCGGCGGACAGACAGACGGACATGACGAATCTATAAGGGTTCCGTTTTTTGCCATTCGGCTACGGAACCCTAAAAACGTTGTCTATTCATGGCTTAGATATTTTAATAATTTATTGAACACGTTCCCTGACCCCGGTTCCAATGTAGGGTCATGTAGCTTTTTTCAGGAGTCCGTGCTTCCATTATGGGTTAACAACTTCAAATGACCTCAATATTTGTGGCTTTCCTTCAGAGAAGGTCCTGATGCACATGGAGTAGGGTCAAGGAATGGAACGCCACATTTGGACGTGTGACTTTCTCATATCATTTTGCATGGGGACAGTGAACATGTTAAATAAATGGTACCACAGATACTGAATTATTTAAGGACTTAAACCAACAGTTATTTTTAACGCGTTATTAGGCTATTTTTATTTAAGTACTCTATTTTATTATTTTATTAATAAAACTGTCAAATACATAACTATACATTACGACGATTAGGTATATTTTAATAACCTACGTTTTAGAACTTAATAGTTTTACTGTGTGAAAGAACTTAATAGTGTAACTTTATAAAACTTAATTTCATACTTATGTGTATTTAAATCAACTAGAACAAAAGGAGCCACAAAAAACAGTTATTGTTAAGTATACAATGATTAACAAGAACTTCAGAAAACCTGAAAACTGATATGTAGTTTATGAGAGCCTACTTTTGAATCTTTTACATTGTATAAAATCATAATATTACATAATTATTAATACTTAAACACATAAAAAACAGGATCGGGATCAGAAGAAAGGGAAGTTAACCCAGGAGTCAGTTACCGACTAGATCGGAAAGTCGTCGAAAATCTCTATACGAGTATTAGTAGAGATTTTCGATTTTTACTACTATGGTAGGCCTGTAAGCTGTAGATCTTGTGATATATGCTTCGTAAGCTTTAAGATATAAAAATAGAATTTCGTTGAGTCATTATTACGAACTCACAATATAGCCTACTGTCTTTTATGCCAATTTCCAACATTTAGAACATTTTACAAAAAATGCATCGACAGAAAATTTCACGGAAATTCTATATTTGGGGAGAATCTTAGACAGATCGACCTAGCCGCAAACTAAGCAAAACTTGTACTATGGGTACTAGGCGACAATATTATACATACGCATATAAGATAAATACATACTTATATATATATATAAAACATTCATGACACAGGAATAAATGTCTGTGCTCATCACACAAACAAATGCCCTTACCGGGATTCGAATTAGTTGAAAACTGTGACCTGCAGGGGAGAACATCTGGATGTACGAAACATTTTTGCCCAAGCTGAAACAAAAACTTTCGCTAACGCTCGTCAGTCGTTCAATAAATGCCAAATTAACTCTGTCTGTTTATAATTTCTTCACGCTTAAACCGCTGTACCGAATAATCTGAGGCCCCGGAAAGGACATAGGATAATTTTTATCAATCATAATTATTTCACGCAGACGGAGTATATCAAGTTTGTATATCGTCTATGGTGTAATTTATGGAACACGAGTTACATGAGTCACAATGTCAACGTCCACTCCGTCACGCTTGACGCGGACATCTGTCATCCGCCGTACCCGCGAATTTAAAACAAATTATCATCAAAATGGCGGCTTATTGGCAAATAACTATGGCAAATTGTGCTAAGTGAATGTTGTTTAACGATGTAACCGTTAGGTTTGAAAGATGATTTATAATCTCATTATATCTAGTACTTGGTAGCTTGAGATACGACAAAACATGTTCATAGTATTTTTTACTAAATAGGCAAACGATGATCGCTGATGGTAAGCGATATCCGCCGCCCATGGACACACGCAACACCAGAGGGATTATAAGTGCGCTATAATATATGGGGGGCTCTTTTCTAGAAGGTTTGAAGGTCGTATCGGACCGAAAATACCGCAGGAGACAGACAGTTCATTCCACAGTTTAGCTGTGCGAGGCAGAAAGTTTCTGGAGAATCGAAGTTAAAGACTGCCAACCATCTAATTGGTGAAGATGGAAATGTTGTCGCGTCGGGCGATGGCAGAAAAAAGCGGCAGGGGTTAATCCAAACATTCCTCGGAGCACTCCACGTCAGCGGCGTAGCGTGTGTTTTTGCCGCCCGGGGCTCATCAGAAATTTGCCGCCCCGTTTATGATCAATATTTATTATTAGATAAAAAAAAGTTGACTAAAAATGGTAAAATACAACAAATAAGTTCAAAAACTGAAACTCGACTATTGAAAATAGGGCTCATACTGTCCCACTGCTGGGCAAAGGCCTCCCTCTTATTCTTCCACGTGTCCCTATCCTCGGAAGTCTCCCACCAGTCTCTGTCGAAGGCATCAAGTTCGTCCCGCCATCTCCGAAGAGGTCAACCGTGACGCCTTACAACCTGTGGGACCCAACAGGTGGCTGTTTTGGCCCACAGGTCATCCGGCATACGGCAGACGTGAAAAAATTATGAAAAAAGAAAAAAAATCTCATCTTAAATACGAAAGAAAACAGAAAATACTTTATATTTATCATGTTTTATATAAAGAAACAAAACAAAACATAATTTACTTAATACATTTTGTACACAATGTGGGAACAAGTAGGTAACCCGACAGATTTTAACGTCGCACTCCTGGTCATAAGGAGCAAAAAATGTTGCATGAGTTTTGGTTAAATTTGGCAAAAAAAAGTGTGGGTATGTTGTTTTTAATTTAAAGGGTTGGGGGTGATTTATTATAAAAATCCTGAAATACGTATCTGGGACCAACTTTTATACAATTTGCTTTTTATACTGATTCCACTAAACACGCTAAATGCGGTCAAGAATACTCCTTTAAAATCTGTCAGGTTCCTCGTTCCCACGGTGTAGGTATATTCAATATTCACAAACATATTTAAAGGACAGCCGTGGTCGTATGCTGCGGTCATAAACTTTAAGGTAAAAGTAAAGTATTATTTCTGATTAGATTTTTTTCTTGCTTCATACGTCTTAGAGCGCGAATTTCAGTAGTCTGGTTTTAGTTTTTGAACGAATTTTTTATTTAATTCATTTTAGGGTTATCATTTTGTGATTCATTATTTAAATTCATTTTACATTATTTTTGTGCGAAGGCGCCTTTAGTACAGCAGCGGCAGCAGCGCACGCAAAGCGCCCAATACCTACGTCAGGCTACGCCCGATGCTTTTTACATGATTGTGACAAATACTATTACTTATTCTGTGATCGTGATTCGATGGCGTGCAGCGCGCCACGTTTATCGGGCTACGCCCGACTATTTTGGCATAAGGGCACAGGGCACTGAGGGCGCCCGGCATCCGAACGCGCGCGGCGCGCCACGTACGTCGGGCTATGTCCAGATTTTTAGTATGAAGGCGCCGATGGCACCCGGCAAAGGGCGCTGTGTTCAATTTGATGTGACGTTATTTAACATAACATATAACCAGCGGACAATCGTGTAAGATCGGCGGTGGCTCCGAACACCGCATTTCGGCAGCGATGGACCGCCCCTGGGCCTATAACTACGAAAATCGAAGTTCGTCAATTGCGGTCACTTTTCTCTGTCACTCTAATTACGTCTTAGTGAGAGAAAAATAGAAAGATCCACGCAATTCACGAATTTGGGTTTTCGCGGTAGACGCCCTGCACCGCCGCCTCGCCTCGCACCGTTGGCTCCCGCGATGCGTTGGCGCGTTTCGTGACGCGATTTGAAAAATTTGGATTACATAATTTTATATTTTTAAATTCCGTGTTTGCCGCCCCCTCTCATGTGCCGCCCGGGGCCATGGCCCCCCTAGCCCCCCCCTCGCTACGCCACTGCTCCACGTTATAAGTACATGCGATAGAAAATTTAGAGCGAGGCGACATCTCTACGCAGCACCAAGGAGTCAAGCTGATCCGAATCATATAATCACTACGATCCGAATTACGTTGGCAGTCGATAATTATAGTCGCTCTTCGTTGGAAATTACAAATTAATTAGTTACAAACAGTCACGGATGGTTTAGGTTATCAAATTGTGTTTGGCTTTTATGTGCATATTGTGTATGTATATTATTTTAAACTAGTTATATTCTTAGCAAAATGTAGAATACGAGTAGATTGGATACGCCTGGAATAACACAAAAGCATATGTTGGAGACTGTTGACGTTCTTACCCGCCGTAAGAGTACACAAATTGAACAAGAAAACAGTTAGTAGGTACAGAAACTTCGACTACATATAGGTAGCATATAGGTATATAAAAATAAAAATATCTAGTATCCATATACGATATCTAAAATAGCCTTCACATATACTTATACCCAGGATAATTTTAAGTTTTGAATTTGGAAATTTCTTTTATATCTGAGTGAGTTCAAAACTCGAATTTAATTTGTACTCTGACAAGTATGCTAGTATAGTCAAGTTAACGAAAAGTATGGAAGTAAGTCGTGTAGTCGTGCTTTTTTTGGATTCGTTAGATGGCGCAACTAGATTATTTCCCCCGAGTTGCACCGTTTCTATTATGTACGGAAGACCGTTAAATATTAGGTATAAACTATAAAGTGCCGTAATTTTGAAGTAAATTAAAAGCTATTGGGTTCAAGCTAAGTAGTGTATAGAGAACACCTTGGTGCATAGTATATCTTAATTAAAAAGATGTGCAATGTATGATACCCTAAAAAAATTTTTTTTTCGTTTGCGGCTCGAGGATAAGTCAGTCGGTTGGTGCAATCTCAAGTTAAGCTTTTTAAAGCATTATAAACATTCAGTTAACTTTGCACGCCTGGGCAAATTATGGAACATGTATTTTTAATTATTTTTTTCATTGTGCTTCGGGGGAAATTAAGAGAGGCGTGAAATTTTTTAAAACGGTACTTATCTAAAGACACTACATTTGCACTAAATAAAAAATAGATTTTTTTTACCGGAAGTTTGTCAAAAAGTAAATAGAATTAATCGCAACGAACTGCAAGCGAAGGTGGTTGCCGCACACGGCGCGGGGCGCGCGGGGCGGGGAGATAGCGCAGCGCGCAGCTAGGGTTTGCAATATCCGACAATTTTTCGGATCCGGATACATAGAAATAGGATATCAAGAACGACTGTCAAACTTCAAAAGTGCGACCAAAAATTAAATGCAAGTTTGTGCGTAAATTGTCTATGTGAGATCATAAATAGTGATGTCATGTTACAACATATTAATAATCTATCGGTGTTTGACCGCTTTATCGACTACTTATTCAAATGTGTTTGATTGTATAAAAAAATGTTATACGAGTAGGTATGAAGGCGCTTCCCTTAGGGTCATATAGGGCCCAAAAGGTGCCTTTAATGAAACCAGCACCATATTTTAGTATGTTGTTAAGCATGTTATTTTGACAAAAAAACCATCGGGAGACAGTTTCTAACGTGGTTAAGTCACCAGTTATGACGTCATCAAAATGGCCGGTGCCGTGTTCAGAATATTGCGTATACCACAGAAAGTATATCACATGTAAGCTTGTGTGGGGTGTCATAAAAAGCAAAATTAAATGCGCTACAATATCATTTATACATTTGACCTTGTAAGTACCATAGTTTGCGAGAAATTTTAAGTTTTATTTAAATTTTCCCGAAAAAAAACCGTTTTTTGTTTTCATCAACTTTACTAGTAACTTTACAGGAAAACATTGTATCAAGATATGAATGCTACATTAGTAAGCTATTAAATCCCATTAAAATTTTGAAAATCGGTTTATAAACAAGCAAATAACACTATTTTTGTTCCATACCGGATGACACCTAGTATAGTCAAGTTAACGAAAAGTATGGAAGTAAGTCGTGTAGTCGTGCTTTTTTTGGATTCGTTAGATGGCGCAACTAGATTATTTACCCCGAGTTGCACCGTTTCTATTATGTACGGAAGACCGTTAAATTTTAGGTATAAACTATAAAGTGCCGTAATTTTGGAGTAAATTAAAAGCTATTGGGTTCAAGCTAAGTAGTGTATAGAGAACACCTTGGTGCATAGTATATCTTACTTAAAAAAATGTGCAATGTATGATACCCTAAAAAAATTTTTTTTTTCGATTGCGGCTCGAGGATAAGTCAGTCGGTTGGTGCAATCTCAAGTTAAGCTTTTTAAAGCATTATAAACATTCAGTTAACTTTGCACGCCTGGGCAAATTATGGAACATGTATTTTTAATTATTTTGTACATTGTGCTTCGGGGGAAATTAAGAGAGATGTGAAAATTTTAAAAACGGTACTTATCTAAAGACACGACATTTGCACTAAATAAAAAATAGATTTTTTTTAACGGAAGTTTGTCAAAAAGTAAATTGAATTAATCGCAACGAACTGCAAGCGAAGGTGGTTGCCGCACACGGCTCGGGGCGCGTGGGGCGGGGAGATAGCGCAGCGCGCAGCTAGGGTTTGCAATATCCGATAATTTTTCGGATCCGGATACATAGAAATAGGATATCAAGAACGACTGTCAAACTTCAAAAGTGCGACCAAAAATGAAATGCAAGTTTGTGCGTAAATTGTCTATGTGAGATCAAAAATAGTGATGTCATGTTACAACATATTAATAATCTATCGGTGTTTGACCGCTTTATCGACTACTTATTCAAATGTGTTTGATTGTATAAAAAAATGTTATACGAGTAGGTATGAAGGCGCTTCCCTTAGGGTCATATAGGTGCCTTTGATGAAACCAGCACCATATTTTAGTATGTTGTTAAGCATGTTATTTTGACAAAAAAAAACCATCGGGAGACAGTTTCTAACGTGGTTAAGTCACCAGTTATGACGTCATCAAAATGGCCGGTGCCGTGTTCAGAATATTGCGTATACCACAGAAAGTATATCACATGTAAGCTTGTGTGGGGTGTCATAAAAAGCAAAATTAAATGCGCTACATTATCGTTTATACATTTGACCTTGTAAGTACCATAGTTTGCGAGAAATTTTATGTTTTATATAAATCTTCCCGAAAAAAAATCCGTTTTTTGTTTTCATCAACTTTACTAGTAACTTTACAGGAAAACATTGTATCAAGATATGAATGCTACATTAGTAAGCTATTAAATTCCATTAAAATTTTGAAAATCGGTTTATAAACAAGCAAATTACACTATTTTTGTTCCATACCGGATGACACCACCAAGAGTCGGATGGCTGTTTCAATACAATTTGCAAGGCAAATGATGTTTAAGTAAAGGTAACTTGCTGAACGATATTTATAGTAAAGTAATATTTTCGATAAAAGTACTATTATCAAAATTAAGAATACTGAGATCGTTTTATTGTAATTTACTCCGGATCTAGCTAATTAAAGTTACACACTAATTAAACAAATATTTTTTTACGTGATATTTTGTCCCATAGCATGCACCTTCGCATGCGCAAAGCATAGTGTATTTAAATCCGTGTTTTACTCACCCACACCCTGTACAGCGTTCTTTGCACTTGCAAGACAATAGCTCCTTGCAGCTGAGACTAGCATCAGGAAGGGTTTTCTACAAAGAGGTGTACGCTGGTCCATCATTTTTCTTTCGCCAAACCTAGTTGCAAGAATCTAGCATTTGTGTGTCGCTATTCAGGTAAATTGGTCCCAATGTGGGTCTGTTAAGCCCTTTTTATATGCTGTAAGAGAGCATCCTGTTGAAGGAATATACTCGATCGCTCTGTTTTTAGGGTTCCGTAGCCAAATGGCAAAAAACGGAACCCTTATAGATTCGTCATGTCCGTCTGTCTGTCCGATTATTTCCTAAACAAGATCCTCCTCGCAGTATTTACATTACCTATTTGTGTCACTACTGGGTGTCACTTCTATATGTAGGGTACGTTTCGTTTTCTGCGAACTATGGTCATCTTGACTAGGCCCCCTGAACTAATTGCACCTTAAACAGGGGTCTCCAAACTACAGCCCGCGGAATAGCCCCACCCAAACCTCCAATCTAACCCCGTGAAATTAATTATTTTATAGAGTTCCGTGGCAAGATTGACAAAATTTGAATTCTATTAGTTTTATCATGTCCATCTGTCCTTTCGTATGTACGTCATAGCCATTTTATTCGGAAACTATAAAACGACAATACCTATAAGTAGTATAAGTAATATTAATAAAAAAAATGTTTTTTTTCATTAATTTCCACAAATTAAAGCCTGTTTCGATCAATTATATAAAACTAGTTTCTACACGCGCGACTTCGTCTGTGTGGAATGATGATGATGATTGATCCTATGTCCTTCCCCGGACCTCAAGCTATCTCTACGCCAAATTTTATCTAAATCGGTTCAGCGGTTTAAACGGTACGGTAAGCTTTATTTGACGCCTTGCAATATGCCTACTTGAAAAATAAATCTTAAATAAAACGTGAATATGTAGCAGACAGACAGTAGATTATACTACTCTTTGCAGTAGGGATAGCAGGAATGTAACTATATAAAAAAAAACCGGCTAAGTGCGAGTCGGACTCGCGCACGAAGGGTTCCGTACCATTATTTATAAAAAACGGCAAAAAAATGTTTGTTGTATGGGAGCCCCCCTTGAATATTTATTTTATTCTGTTTTTAGTATTTTTTATTATAGTGGCAACAGAAATACATCATTTGTGAAAATTTCAGCTGTCTAGCTATCACGGTTCATGAGATACAGCCTGGTGACAGACGGACGGACGGACAGCGAAGTCTCAGTAATAGGGTCCTGTTTGACCCCTTGGGTACGGAACCCTAAAAAAACAAGGTGGGCATTCCATACATGTAACAAAATCCCAAAAAAAAAGCTACTTTAATTCGATAAAATTAAGGCGTTTGGTACATGTACATTTTCAAAAATATGGGAATGTTCAAAAATCCCCCTCTTTTCTACTTTTCTGTCATAGTCAGTCACTTAACAGTAGAATAATGGTAGAACCCACATGGAAAGGTACCTTTGTATGTGGGTTCTACGCGCACAATTCAACTCCCATCGCATAAAGCCGCACACAGCCTTCGAAAAGTTCATCTCATACAGACGGATGGACGACCAAACAAAAAAGCCAACGATTTGCCTTAATTATAATAAGCACAGGGCGCCTGCGCGAGCGGTCAGTCCGCCATAGGCCAGCGCGCAACGCACAGCGCAACGGCCAACTCAAAAACGAATTCTAAATTCAAATCTCAACTTCAGTTTTGTAATTTTTAATCTGTATCATAGACAAAGAAATGTAAAGGCTGTTACAGATTGCGTTTTTGTCGTGCTTGAAACTGGTTTGCGGTCAGTGTCTTTGCGGATGAGAATGAACTTTTTGTAGAAATTAAGTGATTTCGTACTTGAGATGGGGTGCCTGAAGATGCTGGTAAGATTTAACGAGTTTTTGCAACATATCTAGTTAGATCTAAGCTAAATAAGATGAATTTAAAATTACCAAATTACCATAGGCATGATTTGGATTTATTTTAACTGTTGTGTTTGTCTCGATTAAGTACCTAACGTACAACAATTTGATATACCTAATATATTATCATGATTTAGGTTTATTCTTCACTGAAATCATGATAATATAGAAAGAGACAAAATAAATATATGAAAAAGGTATTTGGGAGCGCATTCAGTTTACCTCACACTTTACATATCACTCGCGTGTAGATGTTTATGCGGCCACAGTCAACCTTGGGTAAATACATATATTTAGTCAAGCTTCCTATGTTTATTTACCTAATTATTATAGTTCGTTAAAACAATAATCAGCCAAAAAGTTTACAGATCATAGGTGATTTTCACACATTGCGTGTTAACAAAAACCCATAAAGACACACCTATTGTATAAAATCACACAGCTATCCTATAATCTTGATCTATCGACCATGGCACAATTATAAAGCGATTACGAACAAACCAGCAGCAGTGTGTACACAACTTTAAAACTACTAAACGTCAAAATCATAGCATGTGTGTTAAAAATAAAATAATTGCCAATAGCAAATCGGACTTGCGTTTGGAGGGTTTCGCTAAAAACATAAAGATCGTGTCATTCACGAAGACGTGTGCTTTCACTCGTATAGTGTCATGTTATTAAAGGTTAGATCTGACAAATCTGCGCGTCATCGTGGATGACACGAACTATACTCGATTAAACTAGACTCACGCTTGTTTGATTTATTTATTTTCATTTTCCACGCTCTGAAAAAGGGTCGTTGTTGTTCTAAAAAGTGTACAGAAAATTATGCGTTTCTGCTTTAGAGCACTGATGTACTTTCTAAGGTTTTTTTTTCTTTTTACGATAAGCAATTAAAATTTTGCTTTTAAATGGAATTGTTGTACAGTTTCCATTCTGATAATTAACTTACCATTCCATAAATAACGATATTTTTACCTAAATAGTTAATAAAAAGTACTCTCAAGAAATACTACTGAAGTTTATAAAATATCTTGACAGAAATGGGTGCCTTTCAGCCTTTGGTTACCAATCTACTATTTCAGCATAACCATATACTTAGAGATATTAAAATAAAGCAAATAAGTTAATGTGGGCGGAAGCTAACAGGTGATATAATGAAGTTACCTTTGTCACCCTAACGTTTGCATAAACTACACAAATGTGGTTTAGAAATATTAGGAGTCTAATAGATAATACCTAAGATTCTTATATTTCCGAATAAGGGTTTAAAATGTACGCTAAATTAATGGCTGTGCGACGAAGTATTTTAATATAGGGATAAGTATAATTACCTTTTTTAAGTACAACCTTAAAAAGTATTTACTCGTAACCCAACAAGTTTTATAACTAAGCGGACATAGTCAAAAATAAATATTTGTTAACTCTCTCTCTCTCTGTCTCTCTCTTCCTTTCTTACACATGTTCTATTCCTGTTCTCTTGCTATTCTATATTTATTTATTTATTTTATTTGGTGTACGTATAATTATTTACTCCGTTGTTTTTGTTTGATTATATGCCAAATAAATATTTTCTATTTCTATTAATATGTGAAGTTACATATACTCAAGTTCAGAAAAATCTTCAACTCCAGATCTCAACTTAATAAACCCAGGTTCGTGATCCACTAACCTCCATTAATAGTTCAATATACAAAAAAAAACCAACAATTAACCACACACGCAAAACATCTAATGTTTTAATGCGTGACCTCCAAAAAACAATAGGCTGACATCACATGAAATGAAATTGCCAAGTACGAAGGCCGGATTATAATCATTGTAATGTTTGGTTACTTGTGCCGGACGGGGGCTATTACGTTGTATAAGTCTTGCGACATGGGACGTGTGGTCAAAGGTTGGCCAGCCCTTGTTTTGCAATAATCACAGAGCTACATTGCGTTATTCTGTAGGTTCCGAATGTCCTTGATATACGGAAAAATTGACACTACTCGATGTACTAGCACATTGGCATACCTTCATCATCTTCCTGGCGTTGTCCCGGCTTTTTCACAAGGATCTACGGAGCTTTGGGTCCGCTTGGGAACTAATCCCTAAAATTAGCGTTTACGAAAGCGATAGCCATCTGAGCTCACAAATCTCACAATCCAGAGGAAAACTAGGTTTATTGTGATTAATCCGATTTCCTCACGATGTTTTCCTTCACCGTAAAGCGATCGGCTAAATATCAAATTATGTTGTACAAGTAGGTACATGGGTTCCGAAATTCATTGACACGAGCGTTGTTTTCAATGGGCTAAGAACTCACAAAAAAGACTTCAAAGAGACACGTATTTACTTGCAGGCCTTGGTGGTCCTTAAGGCACGGAATGTTTTATTTATAAATCAGCAGTGTTTCATTATTAATCAGCAGTGATCAACCAAATCATACACCCAATTAGTGCAAAAAATACCATTACCTAAACCCAAACGAGTGTAGCGTATTAAAAATATTATATTAGGAGCCTTATGGGTCATATGGTAATTGTTTAACAGCCATCCTTAAATGTTGAATCAAACGTTTGTCATAAATATACGCCAACAAAGTCTACCGAAATACAGGGTAATTTATGAGACGTGAGCAGGACCAACCCTACACAAAAATTGTTGACCATCGTATTTAATTGAAACAATCACATATTTTCCCCGTTTTTAACTTTTTTTTAAGGACAAATTTAATTATCTGCAATCATGGTTACCCTATAACATTTGTTTGATAAAACCTCTAAGCGTTATGACAGTACTTTGATTACAGACATAGAAGACAAATAATAACATCGATAAGTCAGTCATAGATTAATAATTAAAAGATGTAAATTCTACTTGCTCTAATTTACCGGGAAATTTCAAGAATGTATATCAATTACAAATCCGACCATAATTTATTTATTACATATATTAAGTATTTAAAAATAAAAACGTAAACTGTAGAATACAGTGTCAAAAAATAAGAAAAATACCAATGGGTGTATCAAAGAAGATATCGAACGTGTTGTGTATTTCGCGGTAGCTATTTGTTTATACAATGTTAAAAATATCTGTAACGCTAAGGTAACATCGATATTTGGTTTTGTCAATCACTTTATTTTGCCACAAAAATTTATATTACTGATAAAGAAAAAAAATTACACTTGTGAGATACAATTTTTCTAAAGTAACTAAAATTCAATTTGACATTGTTATAGATAAAGCAAAGAGTATCGGTATTTGACGTAAGTATTCTTAATGTAGGGTGTCCCTGCATTTAGTTATTAATTAAAACAATTACTGTATACACTAGAAAAAAGTTGTAAATCTCACTAATACTGCTACAAAACAGTTGCTTGTTATAATTAACTAAATGCGGGTTGATCGTGCTCACGTCTCACGTCTCCTGAATCACCCTCCCGAATTAGGCTTAAAAGTACCTAATGTAATGTTGTCTTAATAATCTCGTTTTTCTTGTAATTTATCATTAAATAAAAACCCAACGCAAGGCAAGTAAAAACGCAATGTTCCCATAGTTAACTAGAATATTAATTGTACCTACCTATTGGCCGATCTTTACAAGATAAAACAAATTTGTGATCTTTACAGTATGTCGGCCTCGATGTGTTCGTGTCACTCACAATGACGCGCAGATTTGTCAAATCTAACCTTTAAGAACATGACATTACTAGTTAAGGCACGCGTCTTCGTGAATGACACGATCTATTTGTATACATGTTACACTGTACCGTTAAAATGGTTTTCGGCGAGAAAAATAATCTTTATTTTAAATACACCATCGTAGATAGGTAAAATAATACTTCCTAAATTATTACTAATTTATAGTTTGATTGCTTATTTTAGTATTTTTAGTTGTACCTATCCATGTTGATACAACTAATATAAGCGATCAAACTCGACTCGTATGTACAAGTAGGTAGGTACCAGGTATACCTACGTCGTTCACGTACAGTACCATTAGTAAGCACCTAATACATATACCTACTCTGTCTGTACAGTAATATTGTAAATACACATTTTTCATTTTACTAATAATATTACTCAAAAGGATCATTTGAATCTAAACCTAATTTCTTGTATTACTGAGTTTAAATTTAAATATCGATGATCTAACATATATACCCTTTTTCGGTAAACCCGTATCGGGCTAAAGACTTAGTAATTGCCTAGATCGCGTGAGATCGTATAACTTAAGTAATTTTACATCTCCGGCAACAATGACTTCGCCTATTAAAAGATTTTATCGCAGTAACTCATTATTGTTAAAAAATGGTTAATGGACATCATATTTATGTAAATACACCTTACACCTGCTTCCTTGATCCGCGGACTCGGAAACATGGTAATGTTCTATTAATAGACTACCTAAGTTGCTCAAATTCTGTATTTTTTGTGAAAATTTGCCTTAATTGCTCCAAAGTATGAGTTGTTACCATATATATGTACGTGAATTGGACCAATGTAGAATCAAGTAACTTAGAATTCTGAACCACATTTGTACCTTGTTATAGTACAAATGGTAAGTGCGTCAACTTAAGTACCCACGTCGTCATACTATGTATGGAAATTGTATACCGACTGATGTCAGGGCACCAACTGTACCTTAATTATGTACCCTAAAAATATTGAAATTTTCATTGTGATAAAAAGTAGAAAGTGGCTCAACTAAAATGACTATTAATTTCAGTGAGCTAAAGTGATGACGGCTTTAAATCTTCACATGAATGCCACAGCAGACAACATTATATACACTTTGGTTTCATCTTTTAAAATATCTGTAGCACGATGCCTTTTATTCATTTAGTTAGGCTAAAGACATTAGAAACATTTCAACAAATTTCCTTTTTTGTTTCAGGTGATTTCAGCTGTCGCTTTGATGTATCTCCTGCAAGCTTCAAACGCAGGAGAAACAGTCCTATCCACAGTCCTAACACCATCAAACGCAGAAGTCCTGAGCCGACAAGGGCGGAGTTACTATGATGATCGATACGGCCTCGGGCGACCCTACGACCGGCTAGAGTACGACCGACCGGCGCGTTGCGGTCGCTGCGACGACCGCTACGATGACGATTACGACCGCCCACGTGACCGCTACGATGACGACCGCCGTGGACACCGACCCTCCAACCGCTTTGACAAAAACAAGAACTACGAAGACGACGATGATAGAAAATTCGGATCCGATAGAAGAAAAACTAATGGAACAGATGATACTGAAGACGACGGTAAAAAGAGACCGTACGATGACGAAAAAAGACCAAGCGGCGGCAGGAGAGACCGCGATAGAGATCGTGATAGGAACCGCAACGATGACAGAGACCGATATCGACCGGATTATTACGATAGATTCCTAAGAGACCCTTACAGGGAAAGAGAACGACCGTATTACGATGACCCCTACAGACGACCGTCGTATGAACGGTACCCTTATCAGGAGCGATACGACGATGGCTACGGAGGAGGATATAGTGGTGGATATGGTGGTGGAGTTAGCGGGGGGTATAATAGAAGGCCAGTGGGAGGGTACGATGAGCGGTATGACAGAGGCAACGGATATGACGACATATATGGAGGTTATGGACCTAGCGCGGGTAGAGGGCCTCATGATAGGTGAGTTCATAAAACTTTTAACTATCAACTTTTATACCTATGTCTCATCTTGACATTCAAAGAGTCATTCCATTTTTTACCATATTCTTACGCAAGAACTTCTTGTCCCGTCCCGTGGATGTGCTTTATAGTAGGTATAAATGACTTTTCTTTCTTCTTTTGTTCTTTCAATTTGATATTGTATCATAAATTAGGTCGCATTACTAATGTGTCACACGATATCAATTGCGAAGTTCAGTGGCAGAAAATGACCAGTCCGTTACACGTATCTATGTCAGTTGTCAATAGAGCACGCTTTCCCGAATTAATGTGATATATAATAGCATAACTGTTCGTCAATGGATCATCATTGTCCTATTGTTGATAGCGTGAAGAGTTGACCGAACTATATAGGATACGCAATCCTATATAGTATACAAACATATAATCTGGTCGTTGTAATTTAGGTGCAAGCTTAGGCCTCCTTGTTCACATTCCTGTTCATAAACTCTTTATATTAAATACCTACCTACCTGCATTAAGACCGTGGACTCCGAAGCAGTACCTAGATGAGGATGCGAGCGAGGAAAACATTAACCCCCTTATTCATAAACGTGTACTAAAGTTACGATGCCGCTGATCATCATTTGTCCCTTTCCGACGTATTGGTATGATGGAAAGGGACAAACGATGATCAGCGGCATCGTAACTTTAGTACACGTTTATGAATAAGGGGGTAAGATGAGAGAGATTCATACACGCCTAAACTATAAGAGGGCATCGTTCGAATATGGAAGAACGATAGAGAGGCAGGTAACGATTTTCCGTTTTAATGTTGGTAGTAGGCCCTCAGGAATGCGAATGGTAAGTCAGCTTACATACCCCCCACCCCCCTGCATACAAATTAACTTTTCTTTGCAGCTGACTGTACCTACGCTACAGTCATGCCAATCAGGTGTACAGAGTCAGACCAAGCTAACTCGGCAGCGATTTTGATAGCACAGACTGTGCAAGTGTTATTTTTAAACTTCTATGAAACTATGACGTATAAAATAACACTTACTAAATCGCTGCCGAGTTAGCTTGGTCTGACTCTATCAATTTATTTACCTAAATAACATTTAATTTTTCAGTGTCCATGTGAGGCGAAAATACTCCTCATGTTATATCGTTTAGGTATATCAGTTGACTAGTCACTATAGAGATAATCGCGATCTCAAGACCGTTACAATTGAAAAAGATAGAGTATGACAAAAACTCGACAGAATCAGACCACAGACAACTGACACATCTCAGTAATGCTAATAAAAAACTTCTGATATGTGCCGCCATATCCGCAGCGATTAGCATCGGCGGTAATCATAACGACATGGATGACAAACTTGATATTGGTATAAAAACTGTAGTTACACGAGGTAGACAGTATCTCAAAAATCGATCATACGTGTATCAAGCATCAGAAAAGATTTGGTAGGGATTAGAAATGTATAAACCTTACTAAACACAAAAGTAACTGTTTTATCTAAATGTAAAACACACCGATACTAAACTAACTTTTAACCACGTCGAAACAAGATCCTAAACACGTTCTTACTTCTTAACACTGGACAATAGCAGTTAGATCATCATAACGCCAACGACGATTCCATAGAATTATCTTATTACGCTGCAATTTAGACACCTCGTAAACGCAAGACAAAATCTACACACAACTTAATTAACAGTACCTTATACTCGTACCGCTACCTCTAAATACCTAAATAACTTGTTGGAATTAATTCACCTAAGTTTTTTCCCGCCATGTTTTTTTCCGCCATTTTTTTACGCTTGCTGGGCAGCGGTTGAACCCATACGGTTATTGAACTTGCGTTTCCTGGGTGTTCCAATTTCAAATTGAGAAGGTCGTGAACCATAGACAAGTACCTAGTTTTTTTAGCAGTTAGGGTACACCTCTACTATTAAAATAGAGAGTAGGTACTTCATTTTACCGTTACCCTAATGACTTAAGTTTGTTGCCCTTTTTATTAACACCAAACTACGCTTTTGTTTTTATTACAGAGCTATTAATTCCTCACTCGATTACGAGCATGAAAATAATTTCATTAATTGCTTTATTTTGAAGAATATTTTATATGTATCGCTATTGCCCGCATGAATAAGTGCGTAATATCGTTATGTTACTACTCAATTGGTGTTTTTCTATCCTGAAAGAAAAGCTAAACCAATTTTTCTTTTTTTGGTTGTGATAATGAAGATACCTTATCCCTGCTATCATAGTGTCATGTCCCTTAGTCCCACTCTCTCGAGGCTTGGGATTGGGAATCATATTAAGTGCTACAAATTGCAGTTCGTCTTCAACGCTGCTCAGACTTGACAAGCGACAGAGTGTGAAAGCGCAACCAAAGTCATACTCCTTTAAAACTACGTTTGAATAAGCCATTGCCGTATTTGAACACTGCCAATTCGATGCAGCACAGCAGCAGAGATAAGACAGAGAGAGAAAGAGAGAGAGAGAGAGAAAGCATCTCATCATAATCGTCTCTGCCTATTATCGCCCACTGTGCCCGCCTCTTGTATGGCGGTGGTCACGTGGGGCGGGCACAGATGAGAATACACCCTGCCGACCATAGCCTCTCTCCCGGCCTCTTCCAAGACAAGAAAAATACCCTTACCCTTGCAAGGCAAAAAAACATTACTGCTTGTCCTTAGTTTCAGACCGTGGGATGAGACTTACCGTGGCCAAGCCGGCTGGGACGCGGGCGGCAGGGGCTATTACTTCGCATCCGGAAGACCAGACGCCGGCGCGGGTGGTTCCTGGGGCAGACCGCAATATAACAGGTAACTTATGTTACAGAAAAGGATAATCTTAATATGCCATACCCAGGGATGCCTACGTGCAACAGCAACAGTAACTAAACTAACATGGTATTATGTCTTTATATGTTTTTTCTTTTCATATTGTGGTACTCTTGTTGAAGTGGTACCGGACTAAGATTAGTCTCAAATAATTTTGACCCGTGTGAAGGCTCTGTTTTCATTGCAAACACCTTAATTTCGTCAGGACTTTAGAAGTTATTTCAGTGATATTTTTGTAAACCTTTAAGAGCAATTCCTAGCTGAGCAACTTTTCAAATCTCGAATTTTTGAAGCTATGTTTCTGTCGCGCTGCGGTGGGCGGGAGCGGGAGCTATCTAAGTGTGAGTGCGCACACACAGACGCGAGACGTGAGCGCTCACTCATTGCGCGCCGTTGCGTCGACACGTCGACGTCACCCGCGAGCCGGACGGAATTCATCCTGCGCTGCCCGAAGCAAGTTGTTTTTGGTCCCATATCACAGATCTCATATTTTGATCACATAATATTGTTTTCCATTTTTATATTATACTGTATCTATTAATTACCATATAGGTAAAAACTGCAAAAAAGAATGATGTCCCTGCTTCGGTCGTCGTCGTACAGTCAAGTGCAAAAATATGTATCGAAAGAATCTTCTCATAAATATGGTACTACGCTCTTATTACACTGGTATAAGATGCTATGAGACATATTTTTGAGTAAGATGTGTACACCCATATTTTTACACTTGACTTTACACCTATCCGTGACAGTAAGTTGGGTGTGATCATGGTGTGTTGTGAAATTTTGTAAGTAGGTATAAATATATGGTTAAACTACAATCTATTTAACTTGTAGTACGATGGGGCTAAACTTGGGTGGGCGCCTTATTGAAGAACGTATCGCAATGACAATCTGAGTAAAGTATGTTGGGATAATGCCGGACAATTTTGGGACCAATTGAGAGAACTCGTGAAAAAACGTTTTTTCAAGATCTCAGCACATGATAGATTCTTGAAGTACGGAGCAAATCGTTAAATAATAACCGTAGATTCGGCCTGAATTTTGGTAATCTTCAATATAGAACTGTTTCAGTTTTGTACCTGTGTAAAGATGAGACATACTTTTTTTTAGGGTAACGAGTGTTTTGCCATCAAGGGAGAACATAGGATGGTGAAAAAAAGTTGCTTCTAATGGAAAGAGAATAAGATATCACAAAAAAATAGGTCCGGTTTCTACCCTTCTCGAATGTATATAAATTGCAGCCACCAATTACAAACTTAATAGTTGTCATCGAAAGTTTTTAATTGGTATTTTTGAATCCGATCTTAACCCTGATACAAAAATTGGTAAAATTGTGGCTCTCAAACTTTGATACCTATGTCAGAAGGAAATTGTGGCTCTCAAACTTTGATACCTAATATAAGGCAATTTGATATGTAAGCAATGTGCTAAGAAACCTCTTATTGTAAGGTTTACCCGAAGTAATAAAATAAGAAAAACGACTAAAATAATAGATAGGTTTCGAAGTTTTGACAATTTAAGATCTCGTGAACTGTACAGGTTTAGTGAAAGTGTAAATGTATTGTTTATTGAAAGGAATGTACTGGAAGATATTACGTGCTTAAGTAGGAGGGGAAAAAATCGAAATAAAAAAATAATCGTGCCCAGTCAATTTAATGAAGGTCGCCAAAAAAATAAGAATCAAACTTAGAAATCAAAAAGACTAAGTAGTTCTTTAAAAAGGTCAAAGTCACTGAGAGCCCATCTTGAAGTATGGAAAATAAGTAAAATTGCGATTTTATTGGTATAATTATGAAATTATATATATAGTTGATATACAATCTTTTTTTTTTATAAAATGTAAGGATCGTATGTAAAGAGAGCCCTCTTGAAGCATTTTAAGGAAACTAATTTCGAAGCCCTATCTCTACTTTGTATCCGAAACTAGTTATGTATGTATGCGTGCACATCTACATATGCATCTGTATGTGTAGGTACTTTATTGCAAAAAATTGCTTATTTGCTATCTATTTTACTCGATTTTGTTATAAAATTCAACATGTATCATCATCCCTATACAATATAAATACTCTTTATTGCACACCTCAATAAAAGAAAACAATACAAAAGAAAACAGAAACATAAGCACAGGTAAACAACATGCGGTCTTATCGATAAAAAGCGATCTCTTCCAGGCTACGTTTGAGTTGCGGAAATTAAAAAAATGACATTGTCCGTAAGTAGCAGTCCATACACATACAATATACATACATACAAAATAGACTCCCAAAATCTCTTCCTTTTGATTTACCGTCGCGTTGGTAGTGGTACTGGATAAAAATAATGGTACGAAAGTGTGATCAAGAAAACAATAAATGTGATAATTAAGTAGGTCAGTAGGTAAATTGAAGAAAATTTAAAGTTTGACAATCACTGCTGTTTTTTAAATAGTTAAAGATCGGGTTGTTTCTCTCGGATCTTTACCTGGAAGGGTCAAGATCGGATATCGGTCTGCAGCAGTCCTAGGTCTGTTTTGATTGGATAGTTATATAAAAAATATCGAAACAGAAATTATACATTAAAACAAAAACAGTTTCGTCACAATACGCAAAATAAATTACAGGGCGAAGATCGGATAGAAGAAAAAAATTGCGAAAATATCTTGCTCCCTGTGATTGCGCATAGCACAAGCCCGACGCCCTGAGCGACGCGGGGACACTGGCAGTCGAGGCGCAATGAAATGGCATCTTACACAATGTTGCCAACATTAAAAAAATAAAGCCAAATTAGGGAGACATGAATGTCCTACGTTCTTCACCCGCATCCAGTATTTACCCAACATACCTACCTTAATCGTTGAACCGCCGCATTTCTAAATGGCCCTTATTTTGATATCGGCTAACCGTATTGTAATACGGTGGATTATACAATACGACTGCGATACTTATATATAAATCCCCTCGTTTATGTAATTTCATTTTTGCTATCTAGTGGCAAACATCAAAGTAGTTATCTTTTACTTGTGACGCACAAGTGTGAGCAATGTAAAATACTATAAGTATTTCTAAAAAAAATTGCCTTGTTTATTGTGATTATACGTAGTAAAAGAAATTGTGATTAATTGATTATTAAATTCGCAAAATGCTGTCGTTTTATTTAAAATAATGAAATAATTAGACCAGTTCCGAAAGTACCGGGAAATCCCTGTTCCTATTTCCACCAGTACCGAAAATCCCGGTTCTTTAAAACAGTACTGGTTCTGCAATCCCTAATAAGGATGTTATGCCCATCACTAATCCTTCTGTGTACGTATATTTATAAACTGTCTCCGCCTCCAATTCGTGCGATAAGGACAACTGCAGCTCGGACTAAAATTCACTCGCAAAAAACTCAAAAATCGAGGTTTCGCTCTCGACTGTTTCCTCCTCCAAAACGCAGCCAATCATTATGAAATTTTGGAAATTGCAAGAGGAAGAAATAATCTATGCCGCTATGTTTTGATTTTTTGGATATTTATTGTCATATTTGTATACTGTGCCTTTTTTTACAGCCAATTCAATTGCGCCGTTTTTCCGATTTTTGAGGCGCTGTAAGTTTCTTCAAAATAAAATAATCCAAAAAAGCAAAACATAGCGGCACAGATATTGATGATATTGATCTTATTTGAAAAAATCATTGCTCTAGGTTCAAAATCCAGGGAGGAAATAGTCGAGAGCGTTTGTATGGAAAAATCACCACTAGGAATTCCTCTTAATAAACGTAACATCACGATAATTTCAGCAGACCGGAAGTGAGCAGCGGTTGGCAGAACGTCTACCGCGATCCTTACGCTAGCGCTGGCGGTGGCTACGCACCAGATACTGGGTACGGTGGCTACCGGCAGGACTTAGCGTCTAGCTACGGCCGGCCTAGTGGCTGGCATAGTGTGAGCGCTCGGCCTTATAGAGACCAAAGGTAAAATCCAAAACACCTCTATGCTACCAGATTAGTCGAACTCAAATGAACCGAACACTGGCTACAGTGACTACCGGCAGGACTTAGCGGCCAGCTACGGCCGGCTTAGCGGCTGGCACAATGTGAGCGCCCGGCCTTATCGAGATCTGGTGTCTATGAGGCCTAAGAAGGTAATCTATCCTAACTGGTAATCTACCCTGGAACTACTACAGCGGTCTCTTTGCCAGCGGTGGCTACACACCATACACAATACAGTAGCTATCGGCAGGATTTAACGGCTAGCTACGGCCGTCCTTGCGGCTGGCATAAGCGTGAGCACTTGGACTTAAAGGGATGAGAAGTGAGCCTTGTTCGATAACCGACCGGAGGCAAAGAGTACATTATTGCAGTTGAAAGTCTAGACCGCCTAGAGTAGTTACTGACAAGATTTAGCGACCAGCTGCGGTCAACTACCGCCATATTAGTAAAACTCAAACACCGAACACTGGCTAGAGTACGAGTAGTTTCTCTCAAGATTTACTGATTAGATACAGAGGGCCTAAGCTAGAAGCTCCGGCCCGCCCCGGGCCCGGTCTAGCGTGAGTCATCCTTTATAGGAGCCGAAAGATCATTATGTATTACAAGACACACCTCCTTCGCGAGATGTGAATATAATTTATCCATTATGAAATAATACATTTTTTGAATCTGGAATCTTAATATACTGCGTATCTTGTAGGTATTTTAAAATAGATAACATATAACTAGAAGTGAAATGCTTATCATTCCTGATAAATTAAGAGAAGCTAATCAATGTATTGTAATAATATGAATGATGAAGTGTTAGTAATGTTCAAGGTGTATTGTAAGAGTGTTTTGACATGTATACATGCCAAAACACTCTTTGCTCATAATGCAACTTATATTCCATTATAATAAATATAAAATAAAACTACAATTTTCAAATTTCAGCGGAGTAAACTCCTTGGACACCAGACCAACTTACAATCAGCCATCCCGCACCCAATCCAACGCTTACGGGCAAGACAATCGTGGACAATCTTACGGCCAGGCCAATTATGGCCAAGCTAATTATGGCCAAGCCAGTTATGGCCAGTCCACATCTGGAAGTAGCAGCACTACTCCGGGAACCAGTTACTTGTACCAGCGGGAAGATGAACAAGTGACGACGAAAGTAGTTGATGAGACCACTAAGCCGCCATCTTAAATGTTTCGTTTGAAAAAGGCCCTTATAGAGCACATTTGGATATAATACGGCAAAAATAACCAGCCTATTACATTATCTTTTGTATTTTTTTCTTATGGAGAATTGTTAGGCGATGAGGCTTGAATAGTGTTTTTTTTTTTATTGGTCCGTTAAAGGGTTAAGTTTACGGCCTAATTTAAAAGTATTACATTTACAAGAAATTTTAGAAGTTGTGTAATGTCACATATGGCAATACGTTTTTTAGCTCAATCGAGGTGAATATTTTGAAAGGTAGTTTTACAGATTAATAAAAATGTGGGAAACATTTCATAAATTTGATAACTAAAACTTAAATTTATGAAACCGAATCCACCTTGAATTAGTAATAGGTAAATATGAAAAATATATTTGATTAAGGATTTATTTGATAAGACTCTATTAAGGAACAAATGTAGTGTGTGCTCATGATCATATCAACTGCCTCTCTTTTTCTTTAATGTACGTAAAGTAGGCTGAAATGTTGCAGGACACATTATTAAAAAAATCATTCGTTTGCTGCACATAGGTACTATGAGTGAATTCACTCATAAAGTGATCATGCAATTTTATGGCAGAGTGTACAATAGATATAACTTCAATAGAACAAATTAATAGATTCATCTATGCCACTTTCTTACCAGTTCTCAAGTAAATTAGGTGTATTGTATGAGGCAATAAATTATTCTTATTCTTATTTATATTTATGTATGTTTTAAATAAGTCATTTGATAATAATAAACAATTTAAATACATTTGATGAATTTTAATTTCAAACACTTACGCCATCTAGCCTGGAGTTAGTGATATTATGTTGTTTGTAAGTTGATATAGAGGGCGCAGGGTGTTTCGCTCAAAGTATATTACGGGAATCCCCGAGTTGATGAATAGGTTAATATTTGGTATTTACCTAATGTTAGATACCTGATAAATTTTAATTAAATTTTGCTCTTTTTGCTGCAGATCACGCAAATGCCGCAGCCAAAAAATCACGAGTGGGAATCAGTTGTGAAAGTCGACCTATAGAAGGGAACAGCCGGACATTAAACATTTTTGTTCTAGCAAAAAACGCTAAAACGGAGACCTCCACTTCGTTCGCTTAATAGTTATTTGTTTTACAAGCTAAACGTGCTAGTATTGATACCCGAGCAAGCGAAAGATTCAAAAAATGCAATTTTCTCATTAGTTTTTGAACAAACATTGCACGTGAAAAAAGTTTTTCACCACATCAGCACGTAAAAGCTCTCTATGTACTTAAAAAAGTGATGGGAAAGTTGCATTTTATCCACATGTGTGTCAAAGTAATAAAAAACAACTAAGTATTTGTTAAAGCGAAGTCCGTTTGTCATCAAAATAGTTCATGCGAGCACAATTTAATTTTTACTCTTAAGTTAAATGTAATCCGCTCACAATCTCTCTGCTTAGCCTTAAGGTGGACTAGACCTCGTGGCATTAAGTCCGCCTTTTGTACTATAAGATTGTTTTTCTTTTGTGCAATAAAGATTAAATACATAAATAATACGTAAATGTATAATGCAAGGTTTTTTCATATAGCCAGACGCTTCACAGACACCTGTGTCAACAGCCGACGTAATAAAGTGTGGATTATCGGTAATATGAAACAATTATTTACTATAAATTGAATATTTGTAATTACTCACCTCTACGTTGTAGTAAAAACAAAACTGTTCATTATGAAGCACGTACTTTAGTTGCAGTTGCAATATTTTTATTCACGAAAACGGGACTTCTTCGCGAATAATTAAGTTTTAAAAGTAACTCCCTCACACCCCTAGAGTAAAACCAAGATAACCCGCATCAACCCGCATGTCATATCAATGTGGTTCAGTGAAGGGGACGGACTGAAAATCAGCGCTGCGCAGTCAATTTGTAATGAAATGGCTGACGCAGCATATGCTGAGCCCGTTCCTTTTGCCGCACATGCCAATTTTTTTTTAAGTTTAACATTGTATTTTGTGACCTATCTGTTTTTTTATTGTGTGGCAATAAATGGTTTCTTATTCTTATTCTTTGATAGCCCAGACGGTGCACGGGTTTTTTTTAAACGTGAAACTTCTATGAAATTATGACGGGCTATCAAAATCGCTGCCAACTTATCTTGGTCTGACTCTAGTGTGCAAAACATTAGGCAAGAGGATAAACAAGACCAAGTGTGAGTAGTTCGAAATACGCAGCTAGATGTTGATGTCAACCTTAGCCAGTCTTCTCCGAGACCACGGGGACAATACCGAGCTTAAAACGTCGAAGGTATTTTAAAACATAACTGTACGCGATTAAGTCCCGTTTTTGTAAAAAATAATGTGTAAAAATTGTACGTCTAAATCAGTGTTTTATAGTTGCAATGATAACTGTACCTATTGGCTTTTTTCACCGAAGGCAAGAAGTTAGCCAGGTTTGACTTAATCACTTTAAAGGCCTCTCCTGGCATGCGATTTTTGTTACATTGCCGGCTAAGTAAGCTTAACGAATTCAATATATCAAAAATAGCATGCGATTTGTTGAAAACTGAGTAGATGCCTTAAGAAGGCAAGGACCATTCTACATATAATACTTTTCACCACACCAGCTGGTAAAGGCCCTCTTGATTGTTCAAAAACTAATGAGAAAGTTGCATTTTATCCACATGTGGGGCAAAATAAATTTTGAGTCATATCCTTATGTTAGTTGGTAGAATTGACTTTCAAATGATGATTTTGGATGATAAATATTTAATTACGTTCATTTGGATTTGATTTTTGGATTGGATTTGACGTTGTTTTTTTTTGCATCCTCGCGTTGGTGTGGTGAAAAATGTAGTGTTTCACTAGGAGGCAAAGTTTGTTTAACCCTCGTGCATTGAAATCCTCGCAACGCCCAAGCTTCCACTTCTCGAATTTTGGAATCTTTCGCTTGCTCGGGTATCAATATTAGTACGAGCGGTTAAACAATAACTTTGCTCCCTTGTAAAACAAATAACTATAGCCCAACAGCCTTGATATCCGCTTAACTCAACAATCAGTCATCGAGAGGGAATTCAAATTATTGGCGTCAATCGAGCAATTAACGATAACACAATGATAAAATAAAGGATTATTTCTCTATATCTGATAACGTCGTTCACTCGTCCACTTGGCTGGCTGAAACTCCTTGGCATTGCCACGTCGGTAATAAAAAAAAAATTAAAAAACAAGTGTCAAACGGAATCCAAAACTTTTGGCGCGCCTAACTATTGAAAAAAATAAACTGCTTTTTTGAGCGGTTAATTTTTTTTAATTTCGCGTATTTGTGTTTAGATACCCAGTGATTTTGGCAAAATGACGCAACAGGACTCAGTGAATGTGACGGAAAATGCTGAATCAACAGTTCAAGTAGTTGACAATGCGGGCACTTCGCTCCTTGTTCCCGGGAAAGGGTAAGTTTTAATAAATACACATTGGATAAAATACATACTTACTTTCATGTAATACATTAGTAGGTAGGTATATAATATATCACACATGTCACATATATCGCTGATGATGATAATGATATTCTTATTCTTCAGGATTAATACAACAACGTGATTTCAGTTTTTTTTACTGCATGACTTTTACTTATGACTAAAACGTAGTGATTATATGCTCTTTGCTTATGACAAATTAATTAAACCCAAGCAAAGAACCCAAGCAAGTAATTTAAAAATAAGGAATCAAAAAGTTCCAATACTTTAGGTATAACACCTATATAAGGTACAAGAAATAAAGAAATTAATCTGGGTTCCGATATAAGTCAAATTACATTTTTTGGCCTTATATCTGAATTTGTAATGCTTTATTGTTAAGTAAGTATAAAACTCTAAAAAACAACTACAATTTTAATAATTGCTCAAAGCGGAGTGCTAAAAAGTTTATAAGCTTTAAAAATATAAAAGAGGAAAACTTGTCTAACAACTTGAGACGATTCTGTCAACTGTCAGTATTTAAGTATGTCAGTTTAGATAATCCTATTTCATATACTAGCCGTGTCTTTAGAACGTAGTGATTATATGCTCTTTGCGTGTCTTATCCAACCTCGACATTGGCATCAGAATCATCATCACCTTGATGGAGCCATAACACGAAAAATTGATTAAATTTTGTATTATTGTAAACGTGTGCAAGTTTCGGGTAAACATGTTTAGTGAGTGTGAACCTGTGAACAAGCTTGGACTCCAAGTCAGTACTATGCGTAAGTCCTATTACGTATATCAGGATTTACATTATTCGATTCGATGGTACATAATTATAAGTGATTATCTTTCCATGCTCTACTGAAATTACGTCTCTGCTTACACATGCAATGTAAAACAGGCCATTCCTAAGGTTTAAAAAGCTTACTTATATGTAATTTCATCGACACAGCCTAAGATACTTTAAATAGATTAAATATAGGGAAAATATATTTATCACATCATATATAAAATACAATTTTTAGAATTTAGATGAATATTTCCAATTCCAAGTACTTTATTTGTTAATACAGTGCATACAAGATTAGAGAAATAACCCTATAATTTAACAAATAGTTTATACCATATCTAAAGCCAAATCATTAAGTTATCATTATTATCTATGATTGCAGACATTTCATTTATTGTAATATAACACTTGCGTGAACTGTTATCTCTTGAGTATTCTTTACCTACTTATAAATCATCGATCACTATACCTTCGATCAATACCTACTTAAGAACATAAACCTTGAATTACTGGGTTTAATACACTATTACTTAATCATAATAATTCAGCCTATATACGTCTCACTGCTGGGCACAGGCCTCCTTTCATGAGCGAGAGGGCTTGGGCTATAGTCCCCACGCTGGCCAAATGCGTTGGACTGCACATACACCTTTAAATTTCTTCGCGGATGTACGCAGGTTTCTTCACGATGTTTTCCTTCACCGAATCTAGTGGTGAATATCAAATGATATCCCGTAAATAAGTTCCGAAAAACTCATTGGTGTGAGCCAGGATTTGAACCCGCGACCTCCGGATTGAAAGTCGCACGTCATATCCACTAGGCCACCAACGCACACACTATTACTTACGGCTACAAAATACATATAAGCGCAAAAATATCTGACGTAAGGCCAGAGCATAACAGCTGAGTGGCTAAAATGTTTGAGCCGCCCATGCACACATCACGCTAGTAGCGTGCCATCTCTCATAAAGATCTATATATTACAACGCGCACGAGCACGTCTACGCACAGGCAGCCGGTGTGCACAGGCTTTAAATCTTATTTGTAGAGCTACATTAAAAATCACACGAACGTAGCCGCCGCAAATAGTTTTCCCCAGTAGGTACAGCTGCTTTTCTCCAAGGATCATCTCACGTCCGATATCGGTTATAGAAATAGAAAAATATTTATTTGGCATAAACACAACAAAGTAAATAATTACACGTACACCATAGGATGCCCCTCAGCATAAGCAATATTTTAGACGCGGCACTGGTTTTCAGGGCACCCAAAATTAAAAACTTAAAACTAAAATAGAAGAGAATAGCAACAGAACAAGAACAGAACATGTGTAAGAAAGGAAGAGAGAGAGAGTTAACACATATTTCTTTTTGACTATTATGTTCGCTTAGTTATAAAACTTGTTGGGTTACGAATACTTTTTAAGGTTGTACTTAAAAGAGGTACCTAACGGATTTGCAATTTCTGATTGGTGGCGGTAAATTGTTCCAACACTTCGTTCAATGTAAAAACGCTTTCGGTAAATCAATAAGCAATTATGATTTGCAAATTTTATTTATTTACTGTAAACTTGCCTTAGTAGGTGATGTATAATTAAAAAAATGTTTAGGTACTTACACAAATAGAACTCTACTAACCGTACTCGGAACAAATCTAAGAATTACAGATAGTGATAATTAAAAAAGATAGTGTCAGGTAAGTAAACAGTGATATAAGAATTGTGAGTGTTAGTTAAGTACAATTCGAAGTAAACAACGATTAGGTATATCGGAAAAGTCCTAGAGTGGCCACGGATGAGTAAGCGTAGTGTCGGGCGTCCACATACTAGATGGATGATCTTGTACGTGTCTCTGGGAGTCAGTGTCTGCAGTGTGATCGCTCCCGGTGGCGCTCTGCAGAGGTCCAGCTGTGGACGTCCGTGGCTGATAGGCAGGTGTAGATAAACATATCGATTGAGACTAAATAAAAAGGTTTCGGTTGAACTAAGACCAAGCAGTGTTTATCACATTGAAGAGAGCGTAGGACTGGTGACATAGCTGAAAAGATACAGAATATTTTGTATAACGATTAATGTGGTATGGAATTGGACACATATTCATCATCACTTGCAGGGTATTTTACTAACTACAATTTTAGTACCTGTGTGGCCTGGCCAGCCACATTAGGGCTCATGCTAGACAACGTCCATAATGTGTTTATTTGGGGTCGCCGTCATCGAAAACGATGAGGAGGACTATATACAATTTTAGTTTTTTTTAGTTAATCTCTAAAAAGACACTTTTAATCTTTCGTAAAACGTCTCGTCTACAAAACCTTTCAAGTACCTCTGCATAATAAAATTCGTCTAATTTCCGAATCTGGCCACATCTCTATCCAGGCAGACTATGAAAGGATATGAATATGACCGATTGCGGGCCGGGATGGTGATTCTGGTATATACATAAGCCTTGCCATCTGAACCTCGCCTTTAAGCAAATTCATTATTCGGCCCGAGGCTACAATAAAACAACAACAAGGCAAAACCGTCTTTGCGGCTTAGGTAGACCAATACTAACTTCAGAAAATGCGTCCAGGTTAACTGTTTGGAACAGCGTCCGGATGGCCACATCTCTCTCCAATCGGCACATAATGATGCACAGAGTCCGGCGCATTGCTGAGTCCGGGTACGCTTCCCACCCACTTGTGTACACGGACATCCGGAGGCTTAAGCCCTGTAAACGTATAGTAATTTAAAAAACGTTAAAATCAATATACAAATATATAATATAATACAAATGCACAAACGAATGAACATCTTTCCGGTCAGAAATTTCAGAATTACACCCGAATTGCATTAAGATGTGAGCGTAGAAAGATTATTACTTAAACGTTAATTTTATCACATATTTAAAACCGGATCCATCGCGAATTTATTTTGTTACATTTATTTCCGACATTTCGACGCAGGTTTTAAAAAAGCGGCCAAGTGCGAGTCGGACTCGCGCATGAAGGGTTCCGTACAATTTAAGACGTATTAAAAAAAAAATCTTCTTATTAGATCTTGTTCAACATTTTACCACTTTGGACACACATTTTACCACTTTGGAAGTGTCTCTCGCGCAAACTATTCAGTTTAGAAAAAAATGATATTAGGAACCTAAATATCATTTTTGAAGACCTGTCCATAGATACCCCACACGTATATGTTTGATGAAAAAAAATTTTTTTAAATTTTATGACGTATTAAAAAAAAACTACTCACTAGATCTCGTTCAAACTAATTTTCGGTGGAAGTTTGTATGGTAATGTATATCATATATTTTTTTTAGATTTTTCATTCTGTTATTTTAGAAGTTACGGGGGGGGGGGGGGACACACATTTTACCACTTTGGAAGTGTCTCTCGCGCAAACTATTCATTTTAGAAAAAAATGATATTAGAAACCTTAATATCATTTTTGAAGACCTATCCATAGATACCCCACACGTATGGGTTTGAAGAAAAAAGATTTTTTGAGTTTCAGTTCTAAGTATGGGGAACCCCCAAAATTTATTGTTTTTTTTTCTATTTTTGTGTGAAAATCTTAATGCGGTTCATAGAATATATCCACTCCACTTACTAAGTTTGAACAGTACAGCTCTTATAGTTTCGGAAAAAAGTGGCTGTGACAGAATCGGACAGACAGACGGACATGACGAATCTATAAGGGTTCCGTTTTTTGCCATTTGGCTACGGAACCCTAAAAACGTACAAAACAAGAAAGTTTAAAAGGTTATGTTATTTTTATCATTAGTAACGATAACCAATGTTTTCGGGCCATAGGGACAGCTGGCATACAGAGCCCGACTCAGACGTAACATCTTACAGTTTTAATCTTATTGTGATATGACCGTGCATGAGATGCGCGCCAATCAGCAAGCAAGAGGATTGTTAACGTCTTATCAAAACCAGTTCGAAACCCTAACGAGTTGATGAATCGGACTAAAGAGTCACTTAGACTGCGGGCTAGGAGCATACTTTGTCAGTCCTCGCCTCCCGGCTGATACTTAGTCAGATGATAGTTTAGATGCTGTTTGAAAAAAAAAACAAGAAGATTTAAAATTAACGATAGCATCGGAACTATCATCTGACAAAGTATCAAACGGGACGCGATAATTTTTTAAGTGTTTCAGTGGCTCCCATTCCTCAACCCACCGACGGAGTGACAATTGACGTCCACGAGGGTTCATCACACGTAGCCGTTAACCACTATAGGTACGAGTTTTTGCCCGGGAGGCAATTGGTCATGGAAATCTGTTCCTGGGTCGCGGTCTAACTACTCTGATTTAGTAGGTATAATAATATAAACTTAATACCTAGTTCCACATGATCACCCGTCTATTACAATATATATTACCTACCTTTTCCATGAGTAGATCGCTGTAATAGCACGGTGCAAAGCAAAGCACTGCCCCAGCAACAATGAACGTCATGAACTCTATGCTCAGGCGCCCTTCCTTCAATGACTGCAAAATAATAGATTTCTAAAGCCCGACCAGAAATATATGATCATTGTCAAGAGGGCGCTGTTATTCTCATGTATAGGGTGACAGTTCAGTTTAGTATGAAAAATTTAGTTACAATGAAATTCCGCAATATGGCGCGTGATCATATATTACTTGTCAGGCTTTATACAAATGTCCATGATAATGATAAAAACTAGTTCTAAACTTCAATTGTCGTACCTATATGAAACGATAATTGATAGGCATCCTTATATACTAATATAAGAAATGCGAGGGTAACTGTCTATGTATTTATCTCATCCCTGGGATGGGAGCCTTCATGGACGTAGGCAGGTACAGGCAGAGGGAGGGAGGCCGCTGCCCCCTTTTGGAGCTCAAATTTAACATACAATGTATGCCCCTCTGCGGCGTCTACCCCCGTCCCCCCGTGGCCTCCGGCGATATCAACTTCCTCCCCCCCTCCCCTAGTTCACTTGCTGGCTACGCCCTATGGAGCCTTCCCTCAATCCTAATAGGAATATTTTTTATTACCTTATGTGTACTAAATCGGGGCACGTTCTAGGGATGTGATATCAATTAGATAAATGAGATTTCGATGTAAATTTATACACGTGATCATGCCAAATCCTCTATTACTATAAAAATTACGATATTATGTCTGATCATCATCATACTGTCCTGGCCGGTTTCGACCACGGCGACTGTTGAAGTACTGATTAATGAGAGCGACGAACGTCGCTATCTCTGATATCGATATCCGCTCACAATTTTATGACCTATAATATTTTGCTACATCACGTTAGTAAGCACACGTAGGTATATGTTTATTACGAAATTCTTTATTCTACGCACATAAGCTAGTATTGGTATAATTCAAAATAAATGAAATGACCCTTAACCTATAATAGAGGTTCTGGGGTGAGAGTCCGTTGAACTCGTGTACCGAGGGTTCCGTACAAACTTTAAATTATCTCATCTAACGATAAACACGAAAGCACTTCGACCTGAAGCATACTATAAGCATAATTTGTGGACAGGGCCATCTGTCGGTAAAGTGCGTAAGTAATTGGTGCGATCTGTGTGTATGTTCGTTTTTTGGGTTAATTCTTTATAATGTGAACCGATTTCAACAATTTTGTATTATTAGAAAAAAGGTATTTTTAATGTAATGGTATTTTTTCACATTTTCCTTAAAAAATCTTTTTTTTACACTATGAAAAAAAAATTGTTTGGGAATGTTTAATTTAAGCTCTTTCAAATGATACCCACTTAACTAAGTTTTTCCTACTAATAACATGCTAAAAAAATATGATGGAGAATGTTCTGAAGCTAGTTTCATACATTTATTGTATTTTCGATAGGGTTGTCAAAACTCACGTTTTCTTTAACTGTTTAGGAATAATAAAAATACTTGTTTTAAAATTATGAAATTGTATTATAAGAACTTCAAGAAAGCAAGTACGCACACACATTCGTCTACAAAGTCTATTCTATATAGGTATATACATACCCCTGACAAACGGGGCCAATTTGGGTTTGTCAATAGTGCACATTATTACATTATTATTTAACTCTTTATTCATCTATTTAACTTATTATTATTTAATTAATTAGCAGACATATCCGTTTTATTTTTAACTTTTATTTGCGTTTACAATATTGTGTAGCCTAAATTGCCCCCGTCTGTCCGGGGTATGAAATATATTAAGTAAGTAAGTAAATATTCTTTATTGCACCAACAATTATACATTTTACAATTTTTACATACATGTAAAACTACAAATAAATTTTGAAGGAAAATAGAACCAGGTAACAACAGGCGGTCTTATCGCTAAAAAGCGATTTCTTCCAGACAACCTCAATATTATTATTATTTTCTTTTTATATTCATAATTGATAATAATTTATTTGTAAGAAAGGAGTTACAAAATTTGGTACATTTTATCTGCAAGAAAGTCCATCCTCAATTGCACAGTATGCAAATCCTACTAACTAGCCTAAATATAAATTAATTTATAAATTAATAATTTATTTTATTTACAATTATAGCTAAATAACAACATAATTTATAAATAATTTACAACATCTTCAGATCAGAAGTAAAAATAAATAAATAAAAATATATTTAAAACATGATTATAATAAAACCAGTTCACCCGTTTAAGTACTACGGTGCCACAGACAAACATACAGACATACACACATAGCGGTCAAGCTTGTAACCCCTCTTTTTACGTCGAGGGTAGAATGTGCCTTACTACTAAATAAGAAATGATAAATACATCACACACTTGGATTGACAACCCTAAGGGTAGGCGAAGTGTAGTAACAAGATGTTCGAACATCACCTCAACTACATTTTAATTGATTGCGATGTCTATACACAACTTAGGTACAAAATAATAATACAGTAAGAAAGAGCATTATTTGTAGATTATGATACAAGAAAAAGCTTACCTTTATCTCTTCTTTAGCATTATATATAACGAAGTTCCACCAAGGCAAAAAAACACGATCCCACGAAAAAACGGCACTGATCGGAAACGACGTTAAGTTAGCCACAATGCGAGAATATTGCCATGCATTATAACTGCCCTAAAAACTAGGCGGAAAATTCAACTTTTATAAAAATAGGCGACGCTAGGTATCCCAGACGAAGGGACGCGATTTTACGGTAGCGATTCAGAAAATACGGACGGACGGACAGAAGGACATGAGGGAACAATAAGGTTTACGTGTTTGCCACTTTAGCTATCGACCCTGAAAAATAGCATAAGTTATGTAAGAATGGATGTTATTTCGATCTATTTCCCGGCAAGTATTTACAAATATAATGCTTGCTATGAAAATATCGTGGAATAACGCAAATAAACCATTAGTTCATAGATGGCAGTTCCAAAGGATATAGGTATTCAAGTATAAAATTATAAAAACATATTAAACGGACGAAGTTCAACGGGCCGTCGTTAAAAAAAACTGCAGTGCAAAAAATCTGCAATCAACTTATTATCGAACGATAAACATACTACATTTTTAAATTAAATATACTGTATGTTGTGATAAATCAGAATTATTCTTGCAATTAGTGTTGTGTTTGTTCCAAAAATTAAGAATTTTTTTTTTAAGTTTATTACGACATGTTGTCTACAAGTGTGGTAACCTTCTGCTGGGACTGTGCGATTTGCAAGTCTTATTTGCGCGCAGTACGAGAAACCCTGGCGAAGAGTCAGAGTACTCAGATGATAAGTCAACCAAGGCAAACAATAAAGCCAAAATGTCAGCCTAGTCGGAAAATGCAAGCAGAAAATCAGCCAAATCAGTCGACTGTAAAGAAAAGGTATTTATGTATATATCTATAGCTGTTGTCACCTGTTGTGTTGGTTAACATTAACAGTATTTGTTACAAAAGTAAAAGAAAATACTTACGGAATAAATTATCTATCAGTTATTAATTTAGGTAGGTTCCGATGTGACACGTAATTTGCATACTTACCTCAAGAACTTCGTATGATGCAATCGGGATAACAATAGTGGTAAACTTCATGTATACCTCGTAAACTAGTCGGAATGTCTTCTTTATAAGATCTACAAAACTAAATAAATAAATCATTAATTTCAACTGGAAGTTCTCAATTAACACTGTGTATTGAAAAGCTGTGTACTTACTCCAATGCGTCTTGCAAGGGCGTCACAATATTCTTCAATCGCTGGTGTATCTCTCGCGGATCATAATGTTCCCCTTCGAACAGTTTACTAATCCTATACTTCACAATCTCTATCCTCCCACACACATGCAACATGAAAATCAGCCCCAAAGGCGTAAACCCCGCAAACATGAGCAACACATACACCCCAAAATAAGTCTGCAGAATTAACAAGAACAGATACATATTCGTCTCATACTTGCGTGTCTCTATAGCTTCTGGGAACGTCATCTGGTACATGTGGACGAATTGAAAGTCTCCAATCGCGTAGTTGTAGATGGATAGGACAATAACTTGAATTGGAAATACGCAGAAGACAGAGGAAGCTGTGAGAAGCCATACCTTCGTCACCCAACATGCTTTGTAAGCGTATTCAGTGGTTATAGCTTGCTCATCAGAACATAAATGTTTAGCAGCCGCGAAATCGCCTTTAACTTTATTCATAGCAAATGTTATATCTTCTGCTTTGACTAACAAAACTACGTATTTAAAGGTGACGGCAATATAAAGGACGGACAAAATACCGTTGGTGCAGGCGGCGGCGAAATCATTGTTTTTTAAATCGTGGACGAACATACTGTACAAGATCAAATAGAAGGATAAAGAAAAATACGCGTGTATAGGGATTATGCTGCAGAACCAAAACTTGTCTTTAGGGATCGTAGGGTACGAACGATTTAGCTTCAAAGCCAATATAGATATCTTAAACATTTTGTCGTAGTCTAAATTCAACATTTTTGCAAAGAAAACAGAATAGTTTTAAAATTGATGATTGATGTTTATGGATGTCGTGCAAGTTTACCTGTAAATGCAATGTTTTAATGGCGTTCCGCGCTTTTATATTTTTATGACAGCTACTTAATAATTTAACAGCAACTCTTTAATTTTACAGTGCCGTAGAAAATTAGCGAGACTCAACTTAAGAGGAAGTATTTGTAGAGGAAATACGAATAGAAGCTTAACCTCAACCAGAGTTTATAAGTTTCATCTTACCGCTAACGCGGTCACTTTCTTTGCCTTACACACCGAAAATAAGTTTTTTTTTGTCATACGACATTGATTTAGAAATTTCTGCCATGTAGGTACAGTTAGATGCAAAGATAACTGACCCCCTTGTCAACTAGTTTATATGCAGATCATCAGTTATCTCTGAAGTGAGATGTTCATGATCATGAGCTGACAGAATGCTGTGATCGGCTTTGTACTAACACAGAACATAGGCGAATTATTGATGACTTACATGCTAATCTAATAGATGCTTTAAAACATGCCGCATCTATGAGCTGTGAGAGTACAAAGGCGAAGGTCTGGAGAAAGAAACAAGTGGTCGGGTGGAACAAGCATGTGAAACCACTTCATGCGGAGGCTCGACTTAGTTTTCAGACTTGGGTTCTACATGGAAAACCTAGGTCGGGGCGCTTTTTTGACGACATGGTAGAAACAAGAAGAAAGTTTAAACAAAAATTAAAATGGTGTCAGAACAACGCGGACCAGATTAAAGCGGACATTCTTGCTAGACATCATACAGACAAGAATTTTAGCAGTTTTTGGAAGCAGACGAGTAAAATGGGTCCTAGGTCGAGCCTTCCTGTGAACGTAATGGGTGAAAGTAATCCGGAAAGAATAGCGGAGCTGTTCAAAGCCCATTTCAAAGTCGAGTCGCCGCTGGGCTCATCAAGGGATCCGCCCATGTCAGTGCAGTTTGGCTCTAGAACGCCTATAAGGTTTACAGCCAATGAGGTGAAAGCAGCAGTGAAGGGAATGACCCGCGGAAAGTCACCTGGGCATGATTCTCTTAGCATAGAACATCTCCAGTATGCCGGGGATCATTTGCCTAGGGTACTGGCCATGCTCTTCACTCTATGCATTAGTCATAGTTACTTACCTGACGAGATGATTAAAACGGTCGTAGTACCTGTACCTAAAAACCGAACCGACCCATCTCATTGGCTACCATAGTAAGTAAGGTGTTGGACAGTATGCTTGATAAGGCACTGGAGAAGCTTGTGCCGCTCCACGACGCCCAGTTCGGGTTTAGGTCAGGTCTATCAACCGAGGCTGCGGTTCTGTGCCTCAAGCATGCTGTCCGATATTACACAGATCGTAGAACACCGGTCTATGCATGCTTCTTGGACTTATCCAAGGCATTCGACCTTGTGTCCTACGATCTCCTATGGAAGAAGCTAAACCAAGCGGCGGTACCTGGAGAGCTGGTTGAGCTGTTTAAATATTGGTACAGTAACCAGAGTAACAGGATAAGATGGGCGGGTTCGCTGTCTGACTCTTACAAAGTGCAGTGCGGTGTGAGACAGGGAGGCCTAACTTCGCCAAGGCTGTTCTGCCTATATATGGATCACCTGATTCAGGAGCTCAGCGGCACTCGAGCGGGCTGTTCAGTCGGAGGACAGTGCTTCAATAACATCAGCTACGCTGATGATATGGTGCTGCTTAGCCCTTCGGTTTGCGCACTTAATAATTTACTGGCCATATGTGAAAGATACGCGGAGGTACATGGCCTCAGGTACAATTCTAGTAAGACTGAGTTACTAATTTTCAAAGCCGGCACTAAAACATACAGCATAGTTCCACCAGTCATGTTAGGAGGCGTTCAGTTGAAATTAGTAACACAGTTTAAGTACCTGGGGCATTGGGTAACTGCGTCTCAAAATGATGACATGGACGTTGAGAGGGAGCGCAGGGCTCTATCGGTGAGAGGCAACATGTTGATCCGCAGGTTTGCAAAATGCACAACAAGTGTTAAAATAACCTTGTTCAGATCGTATTGCCAAACTTTTTACACTTGCAGCCTGTGGATCAACTGCACGAAAAAAGCCTATAGTGCGCTGCGCGTCCTCTACAATAACGCGTTCAGGATGCTGATGGGGCTGCCACGGTACTGCAGTGCGTCGGGGATGTTCGCGGAGGCATACACGGACGAGTTTCATGCCATTATGCGCAAACGCGTCGCGTCCCTGATGCGTCGTGTTCGTGGTAGCCCCAACAGGCTCTTAAGCGCGGTCGCAGGGGCCCATGACAGCCCGATATTTGGCCACTGGGCGAAATCTCACGCGCCACATGCCAACTACGACAAGTAATTAGTTTAATATAATGTAATTGATAATTTTAATTTAATTTATTTGATAATTTTAATGTAATTTAATTGATAATTTTGATTTAATGTAATGAATAATGTTAATTTGATTTATCCGTATTTTTAATTTAATTTAATTCATATTTTTTTTTTTGTAATTTATATGTAAATATTTTGATTGTTTGTTGTTTTGTGTATTACCTATGGATATTGTCCGAAATAAATGCTTTTTATTTATTTATTTATATTCATACACTAATAATTTAGTTATTTTCTACAATCCATATTTCTTGATTACAAGTCGAAGTGCTCCTTAACCGTAAGCCATAATTGCACGTATTGTTTCCTGTAATTTTGCATTTCATTTGACTGCTGTTTCAGTTCGCAACTTACATGATGGAGGGTTAAATAATTACGTCAGTATGCTATTTCAAGGTTTTAAGATATCCACATGTAAATACGGTCCTTTAAAGGGTTCTGTAGTCAACTGGGAACCCTTATAGTTTCGCTAAGTTCGTCTGTTTGTCTGCCCATCTGTGGCTTACTTCAGTGATCTTTAACTATACTAGAGCTGCAATTTGGTATGGCCATCATTCAATTACGCCGATAAAATTGTTAAATAAAAGCTTGCAAATAATATTTGGTATGGGCATCATTCAATTACGCCGATACAACAGTAAAATAAAAGCTAGCAAGTAATATTTGGTATCAGCTCTATTCAATTACGCCGATAAAACGGTAAAATAATATTTTTGGCACTTTCCCATAGGTACATATATACATGTAAATTGGGCATTTATTTTTTGCTGCAACCCATTTTTAAACAAGTTGTTTCAATACATTTTGTTCTGGTATGGGGTGTTGCTGTTGCTGAATAGGTCTTTGAAAAAGAAAGAGTCTTGTAAAGTTAAATTTTTGATATAAGTTTTTATCGCTGACTGTACATTTCTTTCCACAAGCGATTAATACTTATCGAAACAATTCTAACAACCCCAAACACAATTAGTGCAGTAAAGTAGCACCATATGTACTGTAAAGGTTAAATAACATCGTGTAAGAAGGGGCAGCATGAAAGTGTCGATAGTTTTTTATTATGTTATCCCATTTTATAACAGCTAATGTGGGAGCAACATGAGGCATTCTCTATCAGTCAACCATTGGACTAAACAGAAACTTACAATTGTTGCGGAAAAGAAATTATCTTTCATTAAACACGCACGTCGAAACATAAAAGACAAATAGGACATTAAAATCTGGTGAAACATCAGAAATATTTACTCCAACACTCACACTCACTTCACTCTGACTTTCGGCAATTTCACTCTCGCATCCTTAGCTACTACGGTCATGTTACGCGCAGGGAAGACAACGCGATGGAGAGGCTGGTTGTTCAGGGCAGAGTAGATGGCACAAGGCCCAGATTGCGGCCCTCAATGCGATGGACCGACCAAGTGAAAGCTCTCACCGGGTCACCTTTGAATCTGTGCGCGCGACAGGCAATAAATAGAGAAGCATGGCGGGAAACAGCGAAAAAGGCCGTACAACGACCGCAATGACCATGACTACTCTGACAAGAGTATACGACTAAGAAGATTTAAATATCTCATGATTGGTGCCGTTACGCTAGTCATCTTAAGTTTTTAAGCTATATGTGTAGGAAGGTGTACATATCGGTAGACAAAACAATGTTTAGCAAACTAGTTTGCCCGCTGGCAAAGTTCACGCGCCCACACCTTGCCTACTTGACCCGCAAGTACTCAACAATGTGCCAGCAAAAATACTGTTATGGTGTGCTTGAATTGTGATGTTTTGTGCCAAAGGTGCTACATTGTGCGTTGTTAATAAGGAGTATTAGTGTTAGAACTGCAGAATTCTTAATTTTTTACTAGCTTTTATTTAACTTGACCTGTTATTATGTATTGTATTAATGTTAATGTGGGTCAAATCTTGAAAGCAAAATTTTATCCACTTCCCGATTTCTGATTGAGCTGAAAATTAGCATACATATGTAAGTCGGGTGACAATGCAATATTATGGCACCATCAAGCTGATCTGATGGTGGAGACAGGAGGTGCCATAAGAACTCTGTGAGGAAACAACGCAACCTAATTGTGTTTGGGGTTTTGAGAACTGGCTCGATGAGTAGTTACCTGTGGAAAGAAAAGTACAGTCAGCGATAAAAGCTTGTACCTAAAATGAAATTTTACTAAAACTTATTGTTGGTGTAGGTACAGTCAGCATCAATAGTAGCGAATGAAACAACGTGCCAAAAGTCCAAATACAGGTATATCTCTTCAGTTTGCGTTCTAAAGGATGACATACGTTAGACCGGCCCGGGGCCGGGCCGGGGCGTCTGACACTTCGTTTACTATGACGGGTGATCGGTGATCACGTGATGCTTTCCATTAGTTTTTAAGACAAGACAAGACAATTTTATAATTTTACTCATCCCAATTTTTTTCTTCGTGAATGTCCCATTTACTATTGTTAAAGTAAACGACCAGAATTTGTTCTATATTTTTGGGAATTGGGATGAGTAAAATTATAAAATTGTCTTGTCTTGTCTTAAAAACAAAGTAAAATATATTGAGTTGTTATTTAATTATTTTTTTACTCTTAATAAAAACATATTTTTACAAGCAAACCCTTGAGTGATCACTAGTATATAGAACTAGCAGCGATAGTTGAGTTTATCGATACAGGAACTCCCTACTTGTCAAACAATTTTGCCCCGCGGATTCCTGTCTGCTGATATTAAAAAAATAAATTCGATAATAATCAAACGTGGGGGGCATAGCCATGGCTAATATGCAACAAATTGTGTCAAAATTTCAATAATGTTAATATCCAGAGAGGAAATGAGGCCTACGTTTGTATCATTTAGATTTAGATTTAGATTTATTTATTACACAACATACGATTGCATTACAAATTAAATTCATGTCAATTTATATGAATCTATATTGTGATTGTCAAAAATAAATTCTAATAATGACAAAAAATAACATCATAATCCAGATAGCAACAATTAATAAATGGAAATGTTCACCTGAAAAGGATCGTCAAGTCAGAATTTATTGAAAAACAATAATAAAATAAAAATGAAATAGAATCAAGAAACAAAAACAATGTCAAATATGCAAAAATAAGTTATACAGTTATGTCAAAAAATTCACTAATTGAATATAATGGGTTCTCCAGCAAAAAGTTTCTCAATCGACGCTTGAAAATAGAATCGGATGTTTCCGTCCTTATTTCTGCAGGTAATCGCTCATAATAGGTCGGACCGATGACACGCGGGTTCTTTGCTGCAAGTGCCATGCGACGTGGAACTGTTCGTAATCGACCAGTAGATCTAATTATTAATAGTTAATTAATTATGCCAGATACCACAACGCGTTTAAACAAAGATAAGTTATTTCTGACATACATAATAATTTCGAATAAATACAATGAGTAGTGCGTCATTATTTTGTGCGTCACGAAAAGGTCCCTGCATGAATGCCTTGGCTTCACACCCGCTAGCGTTTGTATTGCCTGTTTTTGCATAATGAGCACTCGATTGGCATCCGTAGAGTTTCCCCAAATGAGTACACCATACGTCATTAGCGAGTGGAAGTGAGCATAGTAAACCGATTTTAATGAAATGTACGAAATAAGGGGTTTCAACTTCCGTAACGCAAACACTGCACTACTCAATCTACTGCACAGTGCACAGTTGGTCGACATGGCACTTCCAGTTAAGATTCGAATCCAACACAAAGCCAAGGAACTTAGTTTTATTACACAATGGGATAGAGCAGTTTACTATACATGGGGGCACCGTAGTTGTCCGTCCAGAGAACATCATTACATTAGACTTGCTGACGTTAAGGAGTAATCCATTTGCAGTAAGCCACCGTTTTAACTGCCTACATGCCTCGTTGATGTTCTCACCAAGCTGCTCGTACGTTTGCGCGCTGATTATGACCGTAGCGTCATCTGCGTACAGTACTGACAGCCCGGCGGTGATGGCTGATGGGAGATCATTGACGTAGGCTAGAAACAAAGTATTTCCAAGGGCTAATCCTTGGGGAATGCCTAATTTGACATGGCCAATGTCGGACTGGAACCTTTTTCCATTTGACAATACTTTAACCTGTTGTCTCCGGTCCGACAAAAATGATGCAATTAAGCGATGCGCCGTACCCGTCACGCCGTAACACTTTAACTTATCCAATAGCATTGGGTGACTTATCACGTCGAATGCTTTAGATAGGTCACACATAATACCGGCCATTTTATGACGATTGTCCAAACCTGTTATAATAAAATCAACAATTTTGTGGGCTGCAGCGGTAGTTGACATGTTTTGTCTGTAAGCGTATTGATTTGGTGTAAGCAGATCACTACATTCAAGGTAGGCCATCAATGTTGATGACAAAATGGATTCCACGAGTTTTGAAATGGTCGGTACTATAGTGATAGGCCTGTAGTTATTTACGTCTGTTTTTTCTCCCTTTCCTTTGTATACTGGGCATACCCTCGTACTCTTTAATACGTCAGGGTAAACGCCAGTTTGGAACAATGTTGATCAATACAACCAGAATGTCTGAGACGACCGGCCAGATACATATGATTATATTTAATGATATATCGTATGTATCCACGGTGTTGCTCGTCTTTAACATCGATTGTATTGTCTTGTGTAATAGTTCAGGTGTGACTATTGGGTGACGAAATGTAGGTATACTTGTGTTACTAAGGTGTTGGTGTAGGTATTGTGCAGATAAGGACTCATCGCTTTGAACCACAGACTTGGACGCTATTTAAAAAAAATGTGAGTTAAAAGCATTCGGAACCTCACTGTCCGAGATTTTTCCGTCAGAAATTGGGTCATTTAAGGTAAATACCCACTAACATGATTCCGATTTTAACGAAAGGTGCCCTGAATCGCTCTGCCATTTCGCAGATACGACGGCACAGTGTCGTGATATCTTCAAAAATCGATAACTTTGCCACTGCTTAAGCATTTGGAATGATTCTTTCGGTTTTATAATGGTAAAGAAACAAATAAATTTATTTTTTTACTTTAGCTATTTGCTGTTATAATAAAAATAATTATAAAAATTTCACGAAGTTTACCCAAAGGAATAATTTCCGAGTTATAGTAGAAAACTATTTTTAATAAAAATATCTAAATCGATAACATATCTTTTTTTAAATAAAATTTTAAGAAGGCTTAATAAGCTTTTAATTAATACTAAACACCTTGATAGCTCACCTATAAAATTGCAGAGTAAAACTGATTCAAATTCTGATAAGGAACTTTCGAATTGCTCCACCTGGCGTGTAACTATGTGCTATATTCGTGATTTTTTTGTGGCTAATTTAGACACTGAACTCACTGAAGTACAAAAATATAGTAAATAACCGTTTAAGACACTAATTACCTTGAAATAAAATACATAATTTATGTAATTATCACAATGATAGTGGCTTTATAACTTAAAATAACAAAAGAGTATTTACATACCTACTAAACTTTGGTGTTTTTAAAACGGCCGATCACCAACAACCGAACTAACTTATAACTACACTAACACGTATAATATATGCACCATAACATACACTTCACAACAAATTAAGCACAATAAGCAAATAGTAACTATTAACACATGAAATTATACTGAATACAAACGTTGTCATATCTTTAGAGGATATGATGGTGTAAATCAAATGCCCATATATATGCAAAATTAATTTAATAAAAAAAGGGTGTTACTTGTACAGAGCTCGTATTTGAAGTGAGCGATGACAATTAAAATTGTTCCATGCACTGTAAACGCCTGCCGATTCGTTTACGCAAAGTTTATAACACACACTTAGCACTCCATTTTTAACATAGGCTTTCAAAGCCTGTACATACTCCCGGCCGTTGAAAACTCGCTTTTCAACCACGAAGCTCTTCGGCTGTCGGAAGCTTACACAGACGTACGAGAGAGCGCCGCACACAGCCTCTGTTTGTGGTGACGTCTGCCACTCTGGCTATTCCATCGGATCCCGTGATGAGGCGTAGAACACGACCGAGCTTCCATGACAGAGGGGGAGCGTTATCTTCTGACAGGAGCACCATATCCCCGACGCTCAGCTTGGCAGCGTTGCTCTTCCATTTAGTTCTTTGCTGCATTTCTGATATGTAGTCGCGCTGCCATCGCTGCCAGAAATGCTGCTGTATTTTTTCCAGGCGTTCATAGCGTTGAAGATAGTTTTCTTTAGAGTCGCCCAAGTATTGCGCTGGTGGAGCAGTTAGCGGCCTTCCGATAAGAAAGTGTCCAGGGGATAGGGAAAGAAGGTCATTGGGACACGACGACAACGGACATAATGGACGACTATTTAAAATAGATTCCACTTGTGTAAATAAAGTAGAAATTTCCTCAAAGGTGAGGTGGCTATTACCGATAACGCGCTTTATATGATGTTTAGCCGATTTAACGCCGGCTTCCCATAGTCCACCAAAATGAGGAGTGTAAGCCGGAATGAATTTAAACATTATAAGGTTTTGGCTTGCAAAATCAAATAGAGGTTCTTGGTTTTGTTTGATAAATGACCCTAATTCCTTTGCGGCAGCTACAAAATTAGTCCCATTATCACTAAAAATTTCAGTGGGTCTGCCTCGGCGCGCTATAAAGCGTCGAAGAGTCATAATGAATGCATCCTTAGTTAAATCACTAACGGCTTCGAGATGGATGCACTTGTAACGAAGACAGACAAACAAGCACAAGTAACATTTAATCAAACGACTACCACGGCCCTTGCGATTAATGATAGTAAAAGGACCAGCAAAGTCTAGCCCGACTGACAAGAAAGGATAGTCGGGGGTAATACGTTGGGGTGGTAAGTTACCCATTTTAGGTTGTAGGGATTTACCTCGTAGGCGTCTACACCTAGCACAATTATTTACAACACGCCATGCGAGGTGACGTCCATTAACTGGCCAAACAGTTTCTCTTACAGTTGAAAATAACAAAAGAGGACCAGCGTGCATATTGACGAGATGTTCTCTTTCGAAGTAAAGCCTTGTTAGTCTATGCGATGCATGAAGTAAAATGGGGTGTTTTTTATCAAAGGAGTAAAAATCTGTGGCATCTAAGCGCCCTCCAACACGCATTATCTTATTATCTAAAAATGGGGACAAACACAATATTTTGCTTTTACTGCTTAATGGTTTATTATTTAAAAGTGATTCATATTCGTCTGAAAAAGATTGACTTTGAGCAATAATGCATAACGAATACCAGGATTCACGCAATTCATCAGCTGTTAATATGCCATTACGCTTGATACTATTTTTGGTGTTGAATATGAATCTTTGCACGTAAGCAAACGATCTAATGAGTCTATTACAGGAAGAGAACCTTACTCATATTTAAGAGTAGGATTTCGTTTAAAACGTTTCTCTAAATTAAGAAATCGCTTTTTAGCAGTATTGTAACTATCACCTAAACAATCTACAGATTCTTTTAATAGCAAATTGACACAAAATCGTCCTTCCTCGTCTCTTATAGTATGAGTGAGGAAGTGGTTTTCACATTCCTTTCTTGTTTACTCAAGTTTGGTTTTTTGGGAACTTCTTCCAAGTCCCAGAATTTTGACACTAAATTTTCAACATTTTCATTTTGCATTGAAGAGACTACAGCATGATTGCAGAGTATCTTTTTGTTAGATACAACTGATTTTATACGTCCACATACTATCCAACCGAACTTTGAACTTCTTAACTTTGGGTTATTTGGTCCAAGGGAAATTTCCTCATGCCCTATAATATCCCAGAAGAGGTCGGCACCTATAACAACATCTATGGGGCCTGGCTGATGGAACATTGGATCAGCCAACTCAATATTTTGAGGTAAATTGAATGAGGTAATATCGACGGGCGCCTTTGGTATGCGACCGGTAAGTTCGTCCATGACGTAACAAGATAAAATAGCACTAAACTTATTTTTTGTTGAATTTAATTGGACATCACAAGTTCCTTTTATTTTATGTTTAGAAGGAGTATCGCCCATTCCTATAACATTTAAGGATTCAATTGAGCGGGGTTTCAATGACAGTTTGGCTTTAAGAGACTCAGTAATGAAAGATGACTCGCTTCCATTATCTAAAAATGCACGAATTTTTAACTTTTGATGGTCTACTGGATTCTCAACTTCAATAATTGCCGTGGATAATAAACCTCGACGGCCTTGAATTGTATTTTGATAAGCATAATTGACATGCACTGCGTCTTCTTCGTCTACTTGAGCGAGGTGGCTTGAGGAGGAAGATGGACGGTGGAGAAGACTATTGTGTCGCTCGGTGCAGCCGTGCTCGCGGCATGGACCCATGCGGCACTCACTTTCAACATGACCTTGCCTCAGACAATTTGTGCACAATTTATATTTTGTCACATCCATCATTCGCTCGTCAACTCCCTTCGCCTTAAAAGTAGGACAATCATAAATCCTATGACGCTCATTGCAAATAACACATGCAAATATGTTTTGCTTTTTATTGCTATAATTATTGGTTGAGCTTGCAAATGATTTGACGTAATTATTTTGAACTGGTCTTTGACCGTAATTATTATTCGGTGCAGAACGTGAAGGAACGCTAGGTGGCTTTGACACACTAACAACATCTGATTTATTGTTACGATTTAACGATTCGAGTACATCAGCGCGATCGATCATGAACTTATAAAATTGTTCTAAAGTGGGTACATCACTGCCCAAATTATTGCGGTATTCTTCCCATTTTAGCAAAGTATTACTGTCTAACTTAGAGGATAACATAAATATTATCAATACGTCCCACTTGTCTGTGGGCTGGCCTAGGCTGGTTAAGGCGCGCAAGTTTTTGGTCACGTGATCAACCAAAAATCGCAAAGACCGCTCTGATTCCCGTGGAAGCTGTTTAATATTGAATAATGAATTTAAGTGATGATTAATTAATATTCTTTTGTTATCATACCGATTGCAAATCATTTTCCACGCTTCATTGTAGTTATTTGTTGACACTTCCAAATTTGAAATGATCCTAGCCGCGTCACCCTGTAGGTATGACACGAGATAATGGAATTTATGTATGTCTGAAATACGCTCATTTTTGTGTATTAAATTTTCAAAAGTATCGCGGAATTCCAACCAACGAAAATATGCGCCATCAAATTTGGCAATCTGTATTTGAGGTAATTTTAACCCTATTTCGTAAGGATGAGCGAGGTCATTTATACAACATGACGTATTATGCGCGGAATTGCGCCTTTTTTCGCATTCAAATTTTTCAGAAAATCTTTCGACTAAAGTTTTTGCCGTAGCAATATTTACTATTATTTCGTGCTCCATGAGGTCACGCTCTTCAATTTCAGTCGAAATATTTTCAAAATTTAAGACCTCTATTTCACTTTGCAATTCATCAACCTTGACGGACAAAGCCTCAAACTTTGCGAGTTTTAAATTTAACTCGGTTAATTGAACATTATCCAACTCCGTCTTTGGTGCAATACTATCTAAATATTTTCCAAATTTAGTAATTTGTCCTTTGGCGGAAGCCCTTTTTCTAGATAATTGAAGCAACGTTAACTTATCTGCCTTTTCAGTTTCGTTCGACATTTTTGTTAGTGACTGTACTTAGTTATTGAATTTAGATAGTAATGCAATAAAAAAAAAATGATAAAATGGCTCACGTTCCTCGTTCTGGTGGTACTTGCCGATGACAGGGAAACCGGCTGCGCACGCTCAGCAGACTCCTCCCGGCCGATGCCGAGCCACGGAGTTTATTTCCAAACGATGCCAGCGGCGCACGGCGATTAGAAATAATATTGCCCTGGAATAGTCGGCAAATAATGCTAAATATATTGTAAGCAAAGATAAGGAAAACGGAACCTAAATTAATTTGAACTTAATACGTAAAATATTTTAACTTTCACTTTAATTATACTAATGAATATGTTCAAAACTTGTAAATGTAATGATAGTTATTAAAATTTATTGTTAACTTTGTAATATTGAAAGACTTTGTATCGAATTTATAAAATTGCAAAGTTCTTTGTTCACTTTTTTATGTTTCGGGTAGGTATAGAATCTGATGCAATGCACCTTTTGCACAAATTTAAGGTTTTTTATACGTAATTATAGTTTGAAACCACTTGATTTACACAATTGAAGATAAATTTTAAATAGTTATATTGTCTGTTGTTAGGAATATTGGAATTTAATGAAGGATAGACACTTATCTTTTGGTGGCGGCGTACGAATGTAACTGCTCGATGTGAACTTTAGCGGTTTCACTGGTCGAACCCTGGGTTGGAGATCTTCACTTCTTGAAGCCTGGTGACTTTAGACATCCCCTAGTAGCTCCAGAATAACACAGCAATCCTCTAGGCTTGAATTGCGATGCTGAAGATCCGTTACTCGTCGCGTCGGCCAATGTCGTATTTAATTATTGTACATTTTCTTCATTATTTCGCGGATTCTTCTTTATTTCCCCTCGTGGGCAACCATGTCATATCTTTAGAGGATATGATGGTGTAAATCAAATGCCCATATATATGCAAAATTAATTTAATAAAAAAAGGGTGTTACTTGTACAGAGCTCGTATTTGAAGTGAGCGATGACAATTAAAATTGTTCCATGCACTGTAAACGCCTGCCGATTCGTTTACGCAAAGTTTATAACACACACTTAGCACTCCATTTTTAACATAGGCTTTCAAAGCCTGTACAAACGTAAATAAACACAACACGGCGGCCGGCAAACTGACCTGCACCATGTCAAAAACAAAGATGGCTACCTATTTAGGGCGGAGCACAACAGTCGCGCGGTGCAGATGTTCAACAGAAATAGGAACTTTTAACACATTCACTGCCAGACGAAAAACGGCAAGCTACCCCAGGATCCGGGCAATATATATAAGAAATATTAGTAAATAGAAATTATAAGTAAGTAGTAACAAACACCCCAAAACGCGTATGCAACGTCTAGTGTACCACATGCCTTACGATGTGCAAAAATGCTTTAAGCAACCACAGTTGCTGTGTTTGTACTTACAATTTTCCGTCACATGGTTTGTTCGCTAATCCTGGATAATACACAGTGATTTAATGCATTTTATTGTTTATTAATGTAATTTAATAATCGAACTATTTAATGACTATAGGTTGCTCAAGATATATTTGGTAATCATAGAAATCTAGGGCATTAAAATAGGAAACACGCCAAAAATCTACAGAGTTATTGGTTTGAAGTGAGATTTTATGGTCATCAATATTAAGTAGGTCTAAAATATAGTTTTAATCTAATAGACCAATAAACGCGGAGTAATTTAATATATAATACTAACAGAAATATGTAAATTTGAATACTTACGGCATTTTAAAACACGCGGAACTTTTAACACTCGCACTTTCCCGAACAACTTGCAAAGTAACATAGATAAAAAATACTGTGGTTATGTCTATGTGGTTGAAACATTTTTTTAAATATTGTCACGTTGGTATTCTGTATTTTAATAAATGTTTACACCATATCTGTGCAGCCCTTCACAGATAAGAAATAAAAAACCGCATACACTCCGTTCGCAACTCGAGTTGCAACGATCATTTTAGAGGTGCGAAATGTTGAAACCTTAGTTGCTGGAATCATGTGAGTGGATACTTGGGTTTTAGTAGTTTTAGTACTTATTTCATCGTTGATGACTTTCCAAATTTCTTTAGAAGGGTTTTTGCTCTCTCTAAGTCTAGTTTCAATGTGAGATTGCCGAGCACGAATTGTAGCAGACTTAATGAGCTGCGCGTAGTGTGTAATGCAGTCAGAAATTAAAACATTATCAGGGTATTGTCGGCGTATTTCTAGGAAGTCTTTGTATTTACATTGACATATATCTAAGGACGGCCCTAACAAGCACCAACAATGGTGCTGGTTCAGTGGTGTCTTTCACGAATTCGAGCCAATCCTGCAGTATAACGTAACTAGTTGCGATCAATCAAGCAGTCAACCGCGTGATGCGAACTCATCAACCTATCGCGTTGTGGCGTTAGACTGCACAATTGGCTCGAATTCGTGTGCGTGACAACGATGTACTGGCCCTAATCTTATTGCCCGTATGGCCCGTCCCTAAATATATTATATGTTTGTATGGAACGGCAATTTTGCGCGGGTCCTTCACTTTCGTCTTGAAGTACAGACAGCATCAATAGTAGCGGATGAAACAACGCGCCAAAAGTATCTGATATTCCGGATCACTTTTCCAAATATAGATAAATCTCTAAAATTCACGTTCTAAAGAATATATTTTACAGACTTAATTGTTCTACATGTAGATCATCACTTTTTGTTAAGCTGTTACAGAATGGTAGATACTTTTGAAACCTTGTTTGATCCTCTACTTTTGATGCTGACTGTACATGTAAGAGTCTAATTATTACATACAGGGACTTGTATATTTATTTAAGCTATCGGGCAATAGTAGATACTGTACTATTGATGCGTAGCCTGATCCCTTACTTTCTATGCTGACTGTAAATTAACGGACATTAATTGCTGAGCCGGGTTTCCTTTACTTTGAACATTTCATACCGTTAGTATTAGCTCTGCCCTAAATGGTCACGTCTGAAAATATCGGTACGAAATATGTGCCAAAAACATGTATTAGTACGCTACCTTAATATATGGGCAATAAAGTGGTGTATACATATTTTTGGCACTTTTTACGTATCGATATTTTCAGAGTGACCGTACCTAAATGTTTCTTAGTAGTATTTTTTGTTGTAAATATAATTTTTACAGTTACATTACTTAGCCTCCAAGTTTTAAATAATGCTTAAAAATAACATATTATATTATAAGTACCTACATAATATATAATATTTTGGCTAACGATAAAATACATTGATTAGTTCGCAACGCAAATTTGTTTCTTCTAAATTTTTTATCAAACACTTGTTATCTCGTAAAACTATGTTACAACATTTTTCTATAATATCGATAAGATTGTGATTTGGCAGAAAGTATACAGGATACATAATAAGGTCAAAAACTATTGAGAGTATTGTACGTATGTATGTATACGAGTTTACAGGATACATAATAACATCAACAACTATTGAGAGTATTGTACGTATGTATGTATACGAGTATACAGGATACATAATAAGATCAAAAACTATTGAGAGTATTGTACGTATGTATGTGTACGAGTTTGCAGGATACATAATAAGATCAAAAACAATTGAGAGTATTGTACGTATGTATGTATACGAGTTTACAGGATACATAATAAGATCAAAAACTATTGAGAGTATTGTACGTATGTATGTATACGAGTTTACAGGATACATAATAAGATCAAAAACTATTGAGAGTATTGTACGTATGTATGTACACGAGTTTACAGGATACATAATAAAATCAAAAACTATTGAGAGTATTGTACGTATGTATGTATACGAGTTTACAGGATACATAATAAGATCAAAAACTATTGAGAGTATTGTACGAATGTATGTATACGAGTTTACAGGATACATAATAAGATCAAAAACTATTGAGAGTATTGTACGTATGTATGTATACGAGTTTACAGGATACATAATAAGATCAAAAACTATTGAGAGTATTGTACGTATGTGTATACGAGTTTACAGGATACATAATAAGATCAAAAACTATTGAGAGTATTGTACGTATGTATGTACTTATACGAGTTTACAGGATACATAATAAGATCAAAAACTATTGAAAGTATTACTACGCATGTATGAATATATATACTGTATTGTACATAGAAATAAAAACACGAGAAACACAGTTACAGAGTAAATTAAATAGAACAATGGCGAAATCATCCGTGTATCGGATCTCTACCAGTTAACTTTTGAGGAAATGAGAAGAACAGAAGTAACGATTAATGAATGACAAACAAAAACAATAGTGTACGATCACTAATTTATTTATTTCATTTCATTTATTCACTTAAATACAATGTAAGTTTACAGTATGTCATCACACCAAAGCAATTACACGCTAAATTATTAATTATACATAAAGAGAAAATGTCAGAGAGAGAAAGAGTCAAATAAGAAACGTTACAGACGTCATGTCGAATGCAGATGTTAATTTGCATATAATTTTACGATCGACGAGGCGATTTGCATGACACTAATCAACTTATGTATGACTAATAAGTACCTACAGATAGTTACTATGGTATGGACACGTACGAAGTGCCAAAATACAATAATTTATTATATAACTGTAATTCTATTTTTAATTTTAGACATGTATTCTGGCTTTGTTTTTATTTTTTATTGTAATTTTAATTTAAGTTAGATTTTAACCTTAATTTAGTAGAAATTTTATTTTGACATGTAAATTGACTTTATGAATAAATGAGTATGAGTATGAGTACAGGGTGTTTATTTAGTTACCTGCAATAATGTACAGGCTGAATATATAAGTCGTATTGCGTAACATTTACTAAGGGACCAATCCTGAAATCGCGAAAAAAATATTTACTCTTCCATGGAAAATATAAAGGTCAGTTAGTGAAAATGTATGAAACAGCCAATTCTTTTTTCTCGATTACGGGGTTGGTCCCCATAGTAAAAGTTGCTCAGTATGACCGATACAATATTCAACCCGTAAATTATTGCAGGTGACTGAACACACTGTACTCATATTCATACTCATTTATTCATAAAGTCAATTTACATGTCAAAATAAAATGTCTACTAAATTAAAGTTAAAATCTAACTTAAATTAATATTACAATAAAAATTAAAAACAAAGCCAGTATACATGTCTAAAATTAAAAATAGAATTACAGTACAGTTACAGTAAATTATTGCAGGTGACTAAATAAACAGCCTGTATGAACCTTAATGTAAGAATTGTAAGGTCGTGTATACATGTTTTTGGAACTTTGACTGTGTTTATATTTAAAACTTGGACTGTACGTTATATAACAAGATGTTGAAATATACAAATAAAATAATAGGCTTATAAATATATAGTCAAAGCATAAAATAGACAGAGCCAGAAGTACAGTCACAACGAATACGAAAACGAAAATTGTTTTTGGTATAGGTCTATGACCATATTTAACGGATCCATAAGATCCGAAATATCCGGGTCCTATGAGACGTTGGATCTGAATCTTATATTTGACGGATATCCGGATACTTCGGATATCCGGATCTGAAACCCTAGTCACGGATTTTAATTGATGAGTCATTTAGGGTTTACTTAACAAGAGCCAAGGAGCTGCTTAAGTTTAAATTTTCATTGATATTTGTTAATTTGAAAATTAATGGCGCCATACATCCCATGACGAGTAAAAGACATAGTTTTAATTGGTTAATAATATTGAAACCAATTGCAGTAGCTTTCAATAGATACATAGAAAACATAAAGGACGAATTGGACATTCAACTTTTAAAGCATAAAGAGGTAGAAATTTTACATATGTCGGTGAAATATCAAAATACCCTAATTTTTTTTAAAATTTCCCATGAAAAAATCTACTTTAAAAAAATATTTTTTTATAGCATATCATGTTATATCCTTTAAATTTTATAATATGACCGCGAACATTTCAACATGAAAATAAAACTGTAATCAGAAGAATTACATTACAACATTCGATACAATATGTATTGTATACAATTTCTTAATTAAAGACTTGAAAGTGAACTAATGTATGTGCATGAATTAAGACATGTGTAAAGTAATCTCTGTTTCAAAACATTCTGTTCGCAGATTCACGCAATTGTGGATTTAATTACTTTCGGCCTTGGCATAAGATATAAACATTGCATTTAAACTTTACTTAGATTTAGTTAATTGAATTTGCTTTAATTGGTTAAGTTTTGTTTCGATGAAAACATCATTATAGTAAACACCCCTATAATGGAACAGGCACCAGTAATGGGATGGTATAGACAAATCCCGTAAAACAAGTATTTACCATCAGTTTTTAATCGCTGGCTACATTTTACCATAAACAAGAGCCAAAGAGCTGCTTAAGTTTAATTTTTCATTGATATTTGTAAGTTTGAAAATCAATTCCGCCATACATCCCATGATTTGGAGCAAAAAACCATAGTTTTAATTGGTTAATAATATTGAAACCAATTGAGGTAGCTTTCATTAAATACATAGAAAACATAAAGGATGAATTGGACATTCAAGTTTTAAAGCATAAAGCGGTAGAAATTTGACGGATGTCGGTGAAATATCAATGATTGGTGCCGTTAACATAGATGTTGAGATAATGAACAAAAAATCATTGTCGACCTTTTATTTACTTCGCCGCGTAGTTGAGTAAAATACAACTATATTGGTCCTTTTTTTAAGAGGGGAAATGCTTTTGGTGGTTATGTGGGACTCCCATATAGGCTGATGAGACCCACGGTTTACACACTAAAACCCCTCTGTTGCCGCCTCCGTGCTATAGGGCGAGGTCCCAGGACGCCGAAAGTACTCTTTAAATATTTATGTTATCAGCAATTCAATATCAGGTGATATCTACGGGCGTGACGCATGCTGAAAATGAAATAATTTGGTATTAGCACTTTTCTTATAAAATGTTTCAAGCCCGCGACCTGGGCAAGTCTCCCATACTGCCCTTACAAATAAAACAATTGTATTTTTTTTTATCTGTGATTTTTTTTTAATCTGAGCGGCTTTCAGTTGCAGTGTGTCCAGGAGATATGCCGTTTTCCACACATGGCGCCAACACAGTGTTTCATTTCGCGATAGATGGAAAACGCGCAACAAAAGGATGACACAGAAAGCTCTTTGACCGGCCGTCTGGTTGTATGACGCCAGGCAGCGCCAGTCCTTTACCCACTCTCGCAACGAGACCATGTCACGCGCGCGGCATTCGAACTAACTGTCCGTTAACGAAATATATTTCGAATTTAGAATCGCTTCTTTACAAGATAGTGGTTTTGTTTTTTTTTTTAAACAAGGGCTGGGAAAATATTTCCAGCCAACGTCGAAAGATAACAAGTGATAGTGATAAGCGATCGATCCGTTTGCCCACGTTTTCGGCAAATTAAAAAGTGTAGTGCAGTGATGCATTGTGTGGGAACTTGGAATCGGGTTCTGGCTTGAGCGAGGTGAGTTGATTACTTTTTTGCGAATTTTCGAGATGCGGTCGTTGACTTATTAATTGAACTTTTTCATGTGTCTAGACTTGTGTATTAGTTGCCGGTGATATAAATATCTACTCTTCAATTAATGTTTATGTCTGATGTGACGATTATTGACTTCCTACATAGTAATCAGTAAAAATAATATGGAAAAGTACCGCAATTAGGTACTCAAATATAAATCATTGTGGTCAGATACCCTCGTTTGAGTTTTCTTGCGATAACGTAGGGCCGTAGGCCATTAGTTAAATGATAAAGGAAAATAATGTATAAAATATAGATAAAGTTATGATTATCAAAAATAGAATTCAGCCTAAAGTAAGCACAGATAACTATAAGCTATTTCAGCTAAGTCAGTTCACTAGTTTAGTCACAAAAGGTAAGACAAACATTGTATATTAAGGGCGGTAAACAAGAAAGTACGAACAAGAGTTAATTTTAAGCCCGAAGCCGAAGGTGATTGCTTAATTAACACGAGTTCGTAATTCTTGTACCGCCCGTGGGACACACAATGTTTTTCATCACACTTGTGTTGGTTGTGTGTAATTTTAGAATTTAAGTTAAAATTTTTGTACTTCTATAGTTGTTTACTTATATTTGTTTCGCATGCCGTGTTTACCTGTAAGTAATTGTGACACCACTCCTTACATGTATTAGCTTGTACGTTTTGAATGTATCGATGTCAACAATTGTTGGTGAACCTTAAATAAATACAAATACAAATACTTAAAAATACATTATGCCCAATACGCCCATATGCGTAATAACATTTATAAAATCTATTACGCCCATGGGCATTATATAGCTCATTACACCTTAGTATGCTAGTATACAACAACACCGTTTACGAGCAAGTGTGAAGAAAACAGATTTCTATCGCATTTATTTTTCGAAGAAAGGATTTAGTGCCATTGTATTGTATGTACCTAAGTGGAATAAATAATTATGGCGTTATTCATAAACGCGATACTGGCCTGAATTAGCTATGAATAATTTGTCTTTATCTGTCATTACAAGTTATGAATTTGTAAGAAAGGGATAAAACATAATTTAACTAAATCAGGCCCGTAAAGTTTTATGAATAAGGGGGTTAAACAATGCTTTTCTAATACATTCCATCTAATTTAAAGACTCTTAGTATCATACATATGTTATATAAAGTGGCACTGTAACTGCACAATGAGTATGTTATTCCTTTCAGTATCAAGTTTGCTGGCCTGCTACACGGCCATCAATGGGACCTTTGTATGTCTATGATGAGTCATCTTCAGACAATCGTAAAAGGAACTTGAATAATTTAAAAATATTTTTATAGTTCTATGCATCGTGTTTGATCTTATTATTTTATGTACCTACTTATTAATCCATAGTAATATAATAAATTCACAGATAACTGTCTGTTTGTTATCTTCATCTACACACATAATTACCATGAACTCTCTATGATGCGCTTAAAAACACATATTAGCCAGGCCAGAGTATTTCGGATCGGCTTGACTCCTTGGCGCTGCGTAGAGATGTAGCCTGTCTCTGCATTTTCTATCGCATTTATAACGGGAAGTGCCCCGAGGAGTTGTTCGGATTAATCCCTGCCGCTTCTTTTCGCCATCACCCTACGCGACAACAGTTCCATCCTCACCACTTAGACGGCAGTCCTTAACTGTGCGTTTCTCCAAAACTTTGAAACTTGGAATTTTTTTTTAGAATGATAATTTACAGCTAGAAAGACATGCAATAGCACTCAACTTTTTTTATTTATTTTATAAAATACAAAAGTAGATCCGATCAGAAACTAATGGTTCAATTTTGGTATTTTATACAGGGTGACTTCTGGGTCGTGATCCAGAACCACTTTTTCTGAATCTATTAATGATTTACATTATCATACGGTAGTATTTGATTGAAAGATAATTAGTTTAATTTATATTATTTTTCATGTAAAATTAATCTTATATGAAGTAATCATGGTCACCCTATGACTTTTGACATACGCTGTATGGAAAGCGACAAGATGTCACATTGAGTAGGGTGACCAAACTGTACGCAAACATGTTTTTTTCTACTTGTCATCTGAAAAATAATCATAATTATTGGTGATAATAAATAATGAGCGACATCATTAGACTCATCTTTGAATTCTGTGTGATGTCTTGTTCTTTTGCTCCACGACCCCGAAATCATCCTGTATATAAGAATATTTTAACACACTGTCTCGTAATAAAGACCTTAACATTATGATGATATTGATGTTATAGGATAAAATCTAAAGTATAAAACCGTCTAAGAATCTAAAAACAAAATGTGTTACCTAAGATGTATACAGTCAGCATGAAAAATAACGGATCAGACTCTTATTATGCGTCAAAACTGTTTACCATTATCTAATAGCTAAACAAAAAGTCCCTGTATATAGAATAAATAGAACACGAACACACACGCACTCGAACGATACACACCCACACGTTATGCAAGTCATATCTACTTCCTATAATCAAAAAGTTGCCGAAAAAACCTCGCAGCCCTTATGTAGCGGTGCTTCACCGCTACTATTAACGCTGACTGTACCCACTATTACAGCTCAAATTGTGTTCGATAGCAGGGAGCAAGTATGAAATCTAAGAAAGCAAGCGTATTTCAGCACACTCAATACAATTATAATCAAATTCCAATGCCTATTTTTTCCATTGATTTTTCTTAGGATTATACTAACCGATTTATTATTACATTGAATCATCTTTGAACTTCCATCCTTTTTTTTATTCAGAAAAGAATGAAATCAAATCAAATATAAAACTTACAAGTAACATACAATACACATAAAACGATTATATATAAATAAACTACGCGTACAATGCTAAATAAACTATCTTATTCTAAAAGGCCTCCGCTAGCTGTACCGGGTGCAAAGGTGCCCATCACACTTGTCGCGTTACCACGCTGGATAGCGATGGCCAACCTTTGCACCAGGTACGAACTACGAAGCCGCGCGGGCATCAGAGGTATTCTCCCTAATCCTACGTCCCACACTTCCCTTATAAATGCTACGCCGTCAAACCCCCAACATCCCGTTCTCTCGAAGGCGAAAGACACAAGGTTTTTTTGAATTTGAATCATCTTTTGAACTTCTATGAAGTGCTGGTGGCCTAGCGGTGAGAGCATGCGACTTCCAATCCGGAGGTTGCGAGTTCAAGTTCAAACCACGGCTCGTACAGTCAGCATCAAAAGTAGCGGATGAAACAACGCGCCAAAGGCATCTGACACCCCGGATAACTTTTCCAAATATAGATCAATTTCTAAAATTCACGTTCTAAAGTATATCTTTTACAGTCTTATACTTTAGAACGTGAATTTTAGAAATATATATTTGGAAAAGTTATCCGGGGTGTCAGATGCTTTTGGCGCGTTGTTTTATCCGCTACTTTTGACGCTGACTGTACCAATGAGTTTTTCAGAACATGTACGAAATATCATTTGGTATTTACCAGTAGCCCAGTAGCTTTTCAGTGAAGGAAAACACCGTGAAGAAACCGGATTAATCCCAATAATGCCTAGTTTACCCTCTGAGTTGAAAGGTCTGGAAGTCGCTTTCGTAAAAACTAGTGCCTACGCCAAGTCTTGGGATTTGTTGCCACGGCTCATGGGAGCCTGGGGTCCAGGCTCCCATGAGCCGTGGCAAAAATGCCGGGACAAAGCGAAAAAGAAGATCTTTAAACTTCATTGACCTGTATTATACGAAAATGAAGGTTTTTTTTTCATAATATACTCGTATTTATGCCACTGGTCATGTTGTAAATATTTTTATTGAATGTGATAAGCCTAATGACCGCCATTGTGGTTAAATAGTTCGATAAGCACGTAATTTACCTTCATATGAAATTGATAAACCACGTTTAGGTCAAATATTTGCCAAAATATCTACCTTGTTTATAGGGGGTCAAATATAGTCTGTCAAACCATTTCCGTCTGTAGAAAAAGCGTCAAATTTAAAAAATGTAGGCGCAAAGGGTTATCCATAGAAAAATAGAATTTCGCGCCTTTTTCTACTGACAAAGTTGTTTGACAGACGACTATATCTCTGTAGCTGGCTGTACTTGCGTGCATAAATTGTTGTTTATTTGCAACCAATCACTTTCAGTTACTTTTTTTATGTAAGCAATTTTTCATCGATATAATTATGAAACATATAGAAACTTAACCTAAATTGTAATAATATTGTTTATTGAAAAAAGTTAACAGCAATAGAGATCGTTTTTTATTTTAATTTACTTCAAGGAATTTTTATGTATTGTGAACTATTAGAAATGGTCGTCTAAATTAAATTTATCAATAAAGTTCAAATAACAGCGATAGTGATTGTAGTATTTTTATTTTTGTGGTAGTATGTGTGTTTGTATTTAATAATCTCCATATTTAGCTCCTTGCACTACCTGTTGACTTTTGTATGAGTTCGAAATTTCCTGCTACCTAAAGGTTGCCTGGAAGAGATCGCTTTTTAGCGATAAGACCGCCTGTTGTTACCTGGTTCTATTTTCCTTTAAAATTGATTTGTAGTTTTACATGTATGTAAAATGTATAATTGTTGGTGCAATAAAGAATATTTACTTACTTACTTATTTTTATTCATCTTGATAACAAATAATATTGAAATTTTATTAAGTAGCCAAGTGCTGTAAGTATATATTCAACTACCCACTTAATTATATTTTTCATTTTGCGTTACTCTTCACTTGCCGTCAAAAAAATTCGATCACGTAATTTGGCAATAAGAACTAATATTTATTTTTTCTACTCGTCGACTGTAATGGTTGAATTGAGATGTCGTATACCTACCAAACTATAATTGTGTACTTTCATGTATGGGCTCTCAACTCAACTATAATTTTCATTTCCATACGCTGTAGTCAACTATAAAAACAATTTACCAATCACGTGCCGCCGCGCTTCCATAGGAAAGACGAAACGGGTGAGGGTGGAATTAAATAGTCGCGCTTTAATGTCTTTTGTGACACATTTTTGTATACTAAGATAGTTACCAATTTTCATTATATTTTAGGTTTTATAGTAAAAAAAAGTATTATTTTAGATGACTCGTACAAAAAGTATTATATACAATAGTTGATATAATCAAGCTTTTCAATCTCGTACCTTACTTAGGCAACTCAGCAAGCTTTCTTGTCTAAACACGGTACTTGACTGAAAAGCTTTGTATTATATTACGTTTGTATAAAATGCTATTAGGCACAAATATTTTTTTTTGTATACTAGGTCGGTGGCAAACAAGCATACGGCCTGCCTGATGGTAAGCAGTATCCGTAGCCTATGTACGCCTGCAACTCCAGAGGAGTTACATGCGCGTTGCCGACCCCAACCCCCTCCCACCCTCGTTGAACTAAAAAATAAATAAATAAACGTTTATTCACGAATCTTGCTTACAACTAATTACATTATTCTTCTGTCAAACCCCAGAGTGGTTTGTTGGCAGACGAGGCTCCTATAATATGTAAGCCAGATATTTTTTGCTTTAAATAATTTGAAAAGGCTTTACTTATATTTATTGGCGTGCCTCTCATTTTCATGCAAAAAAAAAACAACGGGCTGCACTCAGGAAGTGCCGGCAGACGTGAAAACTTGTATATTAACGTTGTTGCATTTTTGATATTTTGGAGAAATTGAGTAGCAGTTTTATAAAAAGAGATAATTCTCTATTATACCTACGTAAATAAATTTGAGTATGGAAGATATTTTGGAATGCGAGTTTTAGTGTTAATATATAACATATACAGATTAATTCATGAGACGTGAGCAGGACTACAGCCTACACAATCAGTAAATGATAATGAATCGTTCACCGTCATATTAAGTAAATCAATCACACTTCGTTTCTGTTATTTAACTTTTTAGTAAGGAAACATTTGAGTATCTACAATCATGGACACCTAACAACACAAAGATACAATACAACACAATTAACAAAGATTAAACCTCTTTAACCGTTATGATTATGACAGCACTTTAATTATGAAGAAAATAAAATGTCACACTTGAATGAGATACGATTTTTCAAAAGTAACCAGGCTTCGGTGACATTTAATTTGCACGTCACAATGATGTCACGTGTCCGTCTTACGAATTTTCAATCTGACGGTCACGCGAGTTTAACAATTTTTCCCCATCACAAAAAGTGCACAGCGCCGCTAAAGAAGTTTTCACTTCAAAAATATATTGTTTTGACTATGAAATCGTTGGTGAATATTAAATTGTTTACCAAAAAACAACATCCATGTTGGGTATGAACGTAGATATATGATATAAATTATATGACACCATTCTTGTAAAATTTCACTGACATTGCGGGAATTGACAGCTCGCATGTTACTCACAATGTCAACATTGCCATCGCCATGACACAATGCGAGTAATTGTAACTTCGTATTATGTAAAACGGGTGAATCAGCTGGCTCTGCAGCTACGTACATAATACGAGACAACTTAGGCAACCTCTCATATTTTCTTAGGATTTTCTTAGTAATTTGAGCTTTATTACCGTTTAGTAAGTATCATGATCAACAAAAATCGGAGCTGAAGTTTTCACAATATTATTTGAGGTTTTTAGGAACTTGAAATGTATTTGTTTAGTTTTGCTGGACCAAGTTTCTAATGTATGTAGGTAGTAAAATGTAAATAAACGTTTGAAATTAAACCACATTTAATATATAATAATAATAATATAATTGGCTCTTTGTTATCTATATATATAACTATTGTACAATTTATAGCTGTTGGTTCTCCGAACAATAAATAAATAAATATAGGTGACTTGCAAAAAAAGCCAATAGTTACAGAATGGTAATAATGACTTAATCTTAAGTTAATTGATTCCATTGTGTCACGAAAATTACAAGGCATAAACATAGAAGGCATTTGCAATAAACACAATATACCTAAAACAAAGTATGTGGCTAATGTGGAATCAATTTAATTTGACGAATTAACTCAATTAAGTCCCCTACTCTTTTTGTAATGATGCTCTCGTTAATATCGTACGTGTACAGTTACCAGCAATACCTTATATGTACCCATACAGTTCACTTGCTTTTGGTAACTGTAGTTACCAGCTGTCACCCTTATTTTATTATAATAATAAAAGTCACTGAAAAATATGAAGGACGTGAGTGGCTACTTAAATAGCTCGCAAAATATCTGACACATTTGTTTTTATACAGACAGCCATATCTCATAGGTTGTGTATAAACAAAAGTTATATACGTACTTACGAAAGATTTGAAATTGTAACGATTTTTTTACTTGTACAACTTTTTGCCTTTGAAATGTGGTGTTGGCGGAGGATGCTGCGGATTAGCTGGACAGAAAGGAAGATTAACGAAGAGGTACTGAGCATGGCAGGAGAGAAGAGATGCCTGATAGACACAGTAGCTAACAGAAGGGGCAAGATTGTTGGCCACCTGATACGGCACGACAGATTCTTTTTAAACATCTTGGCGGTCAAGATTGAGGGGAAAACGCAGAGGAAGGCCCAGGCTCACATATCTGAACCAAATAAAAGATAAAGTTCCTGTCGAGTCGTACAAGGAAGTTAAAAGGCTTTCCCAGCTAAGAGAAGAGCGAGTTGAGCATAGCTCTTAAATAATGATGTCATTTTTTTTTACTTTTCAACTGTCTGTCAATATCTGAAGCAGACTATACTAATTGTGGTGTTGAAGGTGAAGCGTGTTCCAAAGTAATTTTAATAGACATCTTTACATATTTAGTACACGACGATAGATAGATAGGTTGGTCATTAGAAAAAGCCATTAGATAGCTAGTGCACGTTACGACACTGTTTGCTGTAACCTATTGATTATTATTTTATCGTGTGGTTACTCAAGGCAAACAGTAGGCATTACCAAGAAATGCATTTCTACATTTCTTACTGTCAAACACAACTTGTCCAGTCAGTAAGAACCAGGAAAACTATACTCATTCCTTTCTTTTGCGTGCTAGTACTAGCGTAAGACAAACACAGAAAAATGAAACACGGTAACAGTATGATTCTCTCTGTCTATGTTTGAAATGAGACAGTCCTGGGCCAAACTATAATTTATATGAATTCGTTATTAGTATATAGTGTACAGTATACATTAGTAGATGGATACTGCATAATATCATTTAAGCTACATTTAATTTACTATATTAATATTATATAGCATAGATAGTTACTACTACAACTTATTCCTATAACAGTCGTTGCCGGGTCGTAAGGCAGTCAAAGGTCAAATTTACAAAAACGATTGATCTAGGTTAACTACGAGTATACACTACAAGACTTTCGTTGCCAATTAACCGTTTTGCCGCATGAGTGCCTGTGCGGTTACCCGCATAAAGCATACATATCTAGATGTCATATTGTGTCCCGTGCAACAATCATGGGAAAGTGATTGTGCGAGTAACGGATCGCTTCCCATACATGGGAGAACCAATTGAATTACTGGATAAATACCACGGGAGATGTGCTAATAGGCTGTTTTAAGCCGTGTCCATAATCTTAGCTAGGCATCGTTCTTAATTAATAGCGTTATTTAATCGTTTGTTTTGATCTGACGTTTTGACTTAGAAAGGGATAAAACAAAAAGTATCTAATTGAGGTTTCTAAAGTTTTATGAATAATGGGGTAAAAGCGTAATTGATATGCATGTCGTAGCTCATGTTTGGACAAAATTTAGAAAGGTGAACTTCAAGGTATCTACCGAGATAAAAAGTGCCTTATGTACACCGCAGCCGAACAGAGAGTAGTCAGATTTCCGGCACAATTTTCTGTGCTTATTTCCCGCTATAATAGGGCGCGAATAGCAGAATTCCGGAATCACGAAATAACTCATTATCGGACCGATTTTTTCAATTTTGCAATACCGGAATAGAAGTACAATATCGGTTTTTTTAAGTTCCGTTTCATACATATATAAATATCGGATGCCCAACGCCATGCTATATATACAATATTATTGTCACTATTGTCATATTGGTCTATCAGACTCATCTGCCAGACAGATCCAATGGACACAATATAGTTCGTGTCATCCAAGATGACGCGCAGATTTGCCAAGCAATTCGAGTCTAGGCACGCGTCCTCGTGACTGACACAATCTATATATCTCTCTACGTACACATACACACATCCTTACACGTTCCTACGAATGTGTACATCATACAATGACAGACAACCCTAGCTAAAGCCGACCACTAACAGGCCGCCGAACGATATCGGCCTATCAGTTAGAACAATAAAACCGGCCAAGAGTATGTCGGGCCACGCTCAGTGTGGGGTTCCGTAGTTACTCTTCCGTCACAATAAGCTAAACTGGAGCTTAAAGTATAGTAAATTGTTAACCAAGGGATGAAACGGTACCTTTTACCCGAGTTAAACAAATAGGCAAATTTGCATAATCAGTACCTAATTAAAGTAAGTCTTTTTACTATGAGGGGAAAACTTTTTGCGATAACTCAAAAACAGCTAAACTGATCATGTCCGCTATAGTTTTCATTTAATGTCTTTCTTATGCTCTACTTCCACGATTTTTTTCATATTTTTTGGACCTATGGTTCAAAAGTTAGAGGGGGGGGGGACATTATTTTTCTCTTTTGGAGCGATTATCTCCGAATATATTCACTTAATCAAAAAATGTTTCTTGAAAACCCCTATTAGTTTTGATAGCCCTTTCCAACGATACCCCACACTCTAGGGTTGAAGCGAAAAAAAGATTTTACCCCCACTTTACGACTTTGTCCGCTTTATTGATTTATATATCCATGCCAAATTTCAGCTTTATAGCACTAACGACCACGGAGCAAAGCCTCGGACAGACAGACAGACAGACGGACATGGCGAAACTATAAGGGTTCCGTTTTATGCCATTTGGCTACGGAACCCTAAAAATTATACAGTTCCGAACAACTAACCGGCCGATATCGTTCGGTGGACTGTTAGTCAGTTGTCGGCAATACAGATGACATAACCTCAAAATCACATCCACTGCACCTGAAACATTTACGTCACCATGTGGGCTAGGTCGGACCGCACCTTGCGAGGGCACGCCTGCAGGCTATATCACCCCCACTATATTCCGAACCTTCTTACTCTATTTACCAAATCATTTCAAAGATCTTCCAACAATGGAAGTTCCCGTATCACGTCCATTTATTCCTGAATGTTGGTTTCATAGTTGACACAAGTAACTTAAGGTCAGCTTATGCTGGTTATATATGCTTGGTTATTTTTTGCAGTATTTTAAGACGTATGTGTAACGGATTTTTACAGTAGTTACATCGTCTTTGAATTGTTTGTGTCAAGGTCAGTTCACAGGTGGAAATGTGCAGTTTTATTAGTTCGAGAAAGGGTTATGTTTCTTGATACAAATGTTGAACATAAATGGTGCTTTTATGATGTGTGGTGTTTGGTGTATATAAAATTGCAAAAGTTGATTGACTTTAGTAATACAACATGAAAAAAAAAAATTAAAAACTTACGCAATTTCTACTCGCTCTATATCATTTTGTATAATTTTTAGCAATCGAAACTAGTACAGTCGCGGCAGGCCTATGGAACTCTCCGCGCGAGCTCGAATATATACCTACGAATCTTGTCCTGTTCACGGTACAAAAGCAAGCCAGTTGGTTGTCACACGCGCTCACGTACGCTCACGTGCGCTCGAATATGCCAAAATATGTAAAAACAATTTCCTTAATACCAATATCCTGGGAGGGAAATGGGGAAACGTTTGTATTGAGAAACGGCCGTCCCCTATCCTCTTAAGACGAAAGGGGACGGCCGCTTCTCCATACAAACGTAGTCCCCATTTTCCTCTCTGGATATTGACGTTATGGAAAATATTTTTACATAATTTGATGTATACCATAGTTACGCCCCTATGTTTGACTTTTTAGATTTTTTGATTATTGTAAACATTAGGAGCGAGAAAAAGAATGAGATCTGAAGAATGCTTCTAACTAATAGCTGTGATTGGTATACAAAAAATTGTGTCAAAATATTTTCAATAATATGAATATCCAGAGAGGAAAATGAGAACTACGTTTGTATGAAAAGGCGATTTCGCACGGGTCCTCCACTTTCCTCTTAAGTTAAAGGTATAATATTATTTACTTAATGCTCTTCTTCTTCTTCTTCCTCCTCGCGTTGTCCCGGCACTTTGCCACGGATCATGGGAGCCTGGGGTCCGCTTGACAACTATAATCCCAAGATTTGACGAAGACACTAGTTTTTACGAAAGCGATTGCCATCTGACCTTCCAACCCAGAGGGTAAACTAGGCCTTGTTGGGATTAGACCGGTTTGCTCGCGATGTTTTCCTTCACCGAAAAGCGACTGGTAAATAATCAAATGATATTTCGTACATAAGTTCCGAAAAACTCATTGGTACGAGCCAGGGTTTGAATTGAACCCGCGACCTCCGGATTGCAAGTCGCACGCTCTTACCGCTAGGCAACCAGCGCTTATCACTTATTTTATTTACTTAATGCTAAATTAGCATTAAATTAAATGTCCCGTAATACAAGGAAGAATGAGTTGTTTTGCATACTTCTCACTTATTAATAGGCGCCTACTGTTTTGAGTCACACTCTGAGATCACCCGTCTCCATATGTCAAGTCGGTCAAATATTAAAATGTATGCAATATTGAACCTTATTATGTGAATATAAAATCCGAATCGCATTGAATTCAAAACCATGACTGTACGACATTAAACGTATGTCAATTCCTTTTATAAATCAAATGTCATGCTACACGTCAGGTAGGCTTTGTTTTGATGTTAATGTGGTTGAATAACTTTCAAGTTTAAAATCAAATAAAAGTTATTAATTAAAAATGTTAAGTTGATGTCATTCTGCATGTATTCCTCCCCTTTTTTTCTTTAATATAGTTCGTGTCATACACGATGACGCGCATATTTGTCAAATCTAACCTTTAATATCATGGCTTTACGAGTCAAGGCAAGCGTGTTCGTGAACGACACGATCTACATCGGCCATCGAGTTTCTATTGACTCTCGTTAACCATTTTGACCAAATCGCCGTTATTACATAATGGAGGTACTATTTCTTGATTTAAACCTAGATAAATAAATAAAAAAGGCAGGGCCTGTTTTACAATATCCAAGTAAAATCCTGAAGAACATACTTGCCACTTATCTGACGAATTAAGTTGTCGTTGGCATTTCACAATCTTCAAATAAGCTTAACTGGTAGATAAAGTGCAAAGATTTGCAGGAAGTTTTATCTGGCAGTTCATTTATTTGTAAAAAAAAAAACTAATTTAAATTTTTTATCTGTTTATTTCATATCAAAAAAACATGCATTTTTCTAACTTAACTAATACTTACCACGTCGAGGTATTCTAAAGGATTCCATCCGGTGCACATGCCCCAGCCACCGCAAGCGTCTCTGTTTGAGAAGAGCGGCAAGACTCTTGGCGTGTCTTGCTTGGTGCAGTTGCGTATGCTAAAAGGAACGTTGGAAGACCGAGCTGCGCTTTAAAGACTGTGTTAAGCGAGACATGTCAGCATTTGAAATCGACCACCATGCCTGGGAAACTTTAGCTGAAGACCGTGATGGATGGCGCAAGCGTGTTGTGGAGGGGAGAAAGCTATGCGACCAAGCCTGGTTTACTACGTTAGATAGCAGAAGGTGTCGCAGAAAGCAAATCGGGACTGGAACCTCAGGTGGCATGAGCTTTTTCTGCCAAAAATGTGGGAGGTCGTGCCGCTCACGCATCGGCCTCCACAGTCACTAAACCCGCTGTCTAAACAGCAATGCTTAAATCGTCTGCAATAGACGCAAAGGCCTGTGATGAATACTTACCAATACTCCAATACTTTACTTGGACATTGTGAGACAGGCCCTTTTTTGCTGATAGTTTGTACTTGCTGTGTCACTTTTGTGTTTTGTACAAAAGAATTGAAAAAACTCAACTCGAAGGAACCACTTCTGGAATATTTGCATCGTTATAAGAGCTGATATTTATTTCGTTGTTAGTTTTTTTCAGTGAATAGGTAAATATAATTCCCTATTCTGTACAATATAAGCGCAATTTCAATGAAACAGTAAAAAATCGTCCCATGAATTCTTCTTCCTCGCGTTGTCCCGGCATTTGCCACGGCTCATGGGAGCCTGGGGTCCGCTTGACAACTAATCCCAAGAATTGGCGTAGGCACTAGATTTTACGAAAGCGACTGCCATCAAACCTTTCAACCCAGAGGATAAACTAGGCCTTGTTGGGATTAGTCCGGTTTCCTCACGATGTTTTCCTTCACCGAAAAGCGACTGGTAAATATCAAATGATATTTCGTACATAAGTTCCGAAAAACTCATTGGTACGAGCCGGGGTTTGAACCCGCGACCTCCGGATTGCAAGTCGCACGCTCTTACCGCTAGGCCACCAGCGCTTATGAAATCGTCCCATGAATTATAAAAAGTATATTAGAGGTACATATACATTGTGTCTACCAAATTGAGACATTACACATAATTGCCCGATACCTAAATGGTCGCGTACTGGAATGAGCTCCCTTCCGAGGTTTTCCCGAGGGTCTACAGTATGGGATTCTTCAAAAAAGGAGTGTACAGGTTTATAAGGGTCGGCAACGCGCATGTAACACTCTGGAGTTGCAGGCGTCCATAGGCTGCGGTGACTGCTTACCATCAGGCGGGTCGTATGCTTGTTTGCCACCGTCGTATAAAATAAAAAAAGTACGGAAATTTGTTGGAGAGGCCCTAGATCTTCACTTACCTAATGCAAACGCTGCCCAATGGGTGAAGAACTTAGATATTGTATTATAATTTATAATTAAGCGACTCTGTAAATGCCCTACGAATAAATAGAGGTAGATAACCAAATTGGGATAACACTGCGATAATCCCGCCCAGAATGAAGAACTCTTCAAACTTCACAAATTTTACGAAAGCTTACAAAAAAATCGACGACAAAGTCGGCCCTTAAAGATTACAAACTTTATGTGGGACATGTGGTACCCAAAATCAGATATTCATCATTGCAGGCACGTATGGCGCAATCCGGCCGCTCCCTGCGTTTGGCTACGTGACCCTCCAAGTTCTTCAATCTCCGTCCCTATCCTGCAATATTAGAGTGACTGAGACACACGAATTTCGATCTTCGAGGTTCACGGATTCGGTATTGGCGTGGCGTTAACCTCTGCCGGCGTTCCTTATACGGCGACGGTGACTTGTTTTATCGTCATGTGAGATTTATGACCAAAATTTATTTCGGCGATGTGCGCGGAATTTCACCGCAAGAAAGTTTAAAAGAAGTGTTCAGTAGAATTGTTATTGAATTTGGTAACCTATTTTACAAGCTTTTATTTAGTTTCACCTGTCCCGATGTCTGTACATCTGTAAACAAATCTTGCAAGTTAATATATAGGTATGTGACCCACATCTCGGTATCCGATTGAGCTGAAATTTTGCATACATATGTAAGTCGGTGTTCATCATCATCCTGGACCTTTATCCCTATTTCGGGGTCGGCCTTTCTTGTCCTAAGCCTCCAGGTAGCACGATTCCTGGTTAGGTTTTGTCAATATTTTGTACTTTATGGTCTTTTTGGACCGTCGTCAACCAAGTGGCGGGGGGCCTTCCGCTTCCACGCTTCGTCGTCGGCAAGTTAAAGGCTCTTTTGAAGATATGGTCTTCGGGTCGTCTTTGTTGTATATGTCCGTACCATCTAAGGCGTTTTTCAATAACTTTTCCGTTAATAGGAGCGACTTTAAAGCTGCCTCTGCATATTCGTTCCTTACTTTATCCATTTGAGTGACGCCCACTGACCAATGTAAGTCTGGTGACAATGCAATATTATGGTACCATCGAGCTGATCTGATGATGGAGACAAGAGGTGGCCATAGAATCTCTGTGATAAAACAACGCAAGTTTTTAGAAAATGTCTTGACGAGTGTAGGTATTAGTTGCCAGTGGAAAGAAGAAGTATATTCAGAGATAAAACTCGGCGTCTAGGTAATTATGCATATTGCAGAATCCGCTATTAAATCTTTAAATCCGTTTAGAAATAACGAGGGAATATGCATCGTTTTCACAAATAAACAATCAAACACACAAACGCTAAAACGCATGTACTGTCTTTATTCGATCGTAGGTTAAACAGAAGACACACAGGTTCCACATTTCGGTTACTTATTTACAACGTTTGTTCCGGGTATGAGTCATGCTAGCCGCCCCTTCCATCTTCCATACGGCGCATAAACGTGATTTTATCTGTCTTTAAGAAGCCACTAAAAGCGACATTTATTTTATTTACGACGCCAACGAGGAATGACATATTGCAAACTTAAATCATTAAGACAAATCTCGGCTAATGGGTGCTATTTGCTCCTAAACATGCTCATGTTTATCGATCTTTAAAACATTTAAAATTTATGTTACAATTAATGAAATCAGCCAAGAGCTTGTCGGGCCATGATCAGTATAGGTTTTCGTAGTTACCATTCTGTCATTATTAAGTATCATGTAAGTACATTACAAGCATAAGGGACTAAGGGAGTACCTTAGCAGCGCTTTGTACATCGTTTTACTAAGAGAAGTTTTTTTGCAAAAACTCAAAAACGAAATGTCAATTTTTCAATATTCGCGATAGGCTTTCTGATGTGGTTTAACCTGTACTAAATTTCTCCAATCGATATTTCTATTTATCATTCACATTGAGTTAAAACGTAAACTATTTTCGAACCAGATTAGAATCAGACCAATATAAGTTGGCAGCGATTTTTAGCCCAACCTGTGGAAGTGTTAAGTTAACGTCATAATTTCATAGAATTTTGACGTTTAAAATAACATTTGCACTGTCTGGGCTGCCAAAATCACTGCCAACTTATCTTGGTCTAACTAGTTATCTTATTCCATTTCCTATTCAGGAATACTTATTATTCCAATAATTTTATCCTTGTCAGTGATCAGAGCAGAGTTTCTTAGAAATCTGTTGAAGAGTACAACACTCAGGTCAGTCACTCACCTCTGAGATGCTCTCAGAGATACAGATAGCATCTGCTCTGTTGCACTCTCGTCGTATCTAGATGCTCACTTCGTTATTAAAGATCCTTCACCTTTTAGTTCACTTCACCTTGTATTTACTTGTTCTGCAAAAGTAACAATCTAATTCTGCCGTTTTTATGAGGATCTATTTCACAAATAAAAAGCAGCCAAAAGTCGGACTCGCCCATGAAGGGTTCCGTACCATTTATGACATCCCACATATACGCATATACGGGACGTATGGCAACCCGTCCTGGTTTTGTCCTGTATATCAATACCGCTGTAGAATACGTATATAAAAGGTCACAATCATGTGAGTTAATGCTATAAGAATATGTATTTGCAACCCCCCCCCCCCCCCCCCTACCGTAACGCCATTACAATCCCACTATCCCGTATCCGTTCCGAATAATGGCAACCCTAAGTATAATACGAGTATAAGCGTCATTCACCTTCACACAAATATATCAAAACGACTTACATTAATGCCCGCGTCGACCTTAATCCCAAAACAATAAGCCTATTATTGCTTGACCTAAGTCGTCTCGGTTTTACTCAAGAATCATAAGGATGTAAACGTCCAACATATCCATACTACATGCGTCACTTGACATCTCGTGTGTTTAGCGTCTGATATCAACTTATACGGAGTCTGCAACCGTGTTAGATAAATCTGAGGCTAGAGACAGGTTGGCCTTAGGCCTTTGTCTACGGTTCTGGTGAAACCAGCTTCGCTATACAAATGCGACATGAGTATCGTCAAGGCATAGCTCTGCAATGTACGAGTATCGCCATCAGATATGGGCAGATTTTTTATTTATAGTCGTTTTCATATAGATTTTGATGAAAACTGATGGGCGGAACAAATACGAAATATTTTTTTACAGTACATATGGGGCTACTTTTTAGCACTAGTGCGAGAAGTAGCATATTACGTTACTGTGTCGAACATTTAAAGGGCCATATGTACTGTAAAACGTTGTACGATACATGTGCGAATAGGTAATTCGCAACTCGTGTCGATTTAAAACACTCCCTTCGGTCGTGTTTTAATTTATCGCCACTCGTTTCGAATTTCCTATTTTTCGCACTTGTATCGTAATGTACTATTATGTCTGCATGCCCTTTTATGTACTATGTTGTGGCGTTAAATCAATGTATTTTCTTTTCTTTCAAATCATTTATATGGTTGACAGTCAGTCCTCAACTGTGCGTTTCTCCAGAAACTTCCTACCTCACACAACTATGGAATGAACTGTCGCCTGCGGTATTTCTGGACCGATACATACGACCTTCAAGAAAAGAGCGTACTCCCATCTTAAATTCAGCAACGCATTTACAACGCCTCTTATGTTGCGGGGGGTGTCCATGGACGGCGGTAATCGCTTACCATCAGGTGATCCGTCTGCTCGTTTGCCTCCTATACCATAAAAAAAATCAATTTGTCACAACAAAAACGTACCTGTGAATTTATTTTCGCTGAGTTGCGAAAATACCATACATTTTCGTAACGCAGGGAAAGTTCTTTAGGACATGCGGTGAAATTGAGCTTACATTGTACCAAATGCGGAACTTTAATCCTTCCCATATCGTAGCGGCCAAGGTGTTCACAAATATCCGAACAAAACTTTATCACGATCACGACGTTGTCCGTAGCAAGCTCGGCCGAATTTCACCTTCCCGTACAAACGGAGTTCCGTTCTCATTTTAAAACTACGTGTTGGATTGTAATGAAACGTTGCACATACAGTGACATGAGGTATATCTATGCCTGTAACTAGCTTATATAGCTCCAGATTGAAAAACAAGCGAAATAGAGCAAAAACAAGTATTGTATGATTTTTTTTAATTCGCTGTATTTTTTGACTATTGTATCTGAAGCTACATAAACTAATTACTGGCATAGATATACCTTATCCTATTGTAAGTATAAAGTTTCAGAGCAATAGAGATAGTCATTTTAAAATGAGAGTGTACCTATGTATGTTTGTATGGAGAACCGAGCTTGCTGCGGACTCTTAAATAAGTATAGTATGACAAAATTTGATAGCTATTTAATTGTAAGCGATTTTCCATTGTGTCACGCACGATTCTAGTATATAAATCAGTTGTTGTCGAAATCACAACAACTGATGCATTTATATATATTTGATACAAGTTTTTATTGGAAACTAAACTTTTTGCATCATCAATTCTTCATCAACTATTTATATTATAGCCCAATCGTTAATGGATATGCAAGTTTTCTGTTTCATCACTGGACGTACAGATTTTTTTTTTAGTGAAACTGGGGCCCATTTCTCGAACGGTATTAGTCTAATATTATTAGTCCACAAACTGGACGTGCAAGTTGTGGAATGAGCTACCTTCTGAGGTGTTTCCCTTGCGCTATGACATGGGGTTCTTCAAGAAGCAGGTTTTTAGGGTTCTCAAAGGTTGGCAACGCATAAGTGGCTCCTCCGATGTTGCTTATGTCCATGGGCGGCGATGACTGCTTCCCATCAGGCGGCTCGTCTGCTCGTTTGCAGCCTATTACATAAAAAAAAAAAAAAAACTGGGGCCCATTTCTCGAACGGTATTAGTCTAATATTATTAGTCCACAAACTGGGGCCCATTTCTCGAACGGTATTAGACTAATATTATTAGTCCACGAACTGTCAAGTCGTATGGGTTACCATGGCAACAGACTAATAATATTAAACTAATACCGTTAGAGAAATGGGCCCCAGGATAAAAAGACTATCAATATGTGCGTGCTCACTTGTTCAAGTCTATAACTACGACCTAATTACCTGGATCGACTGTCACATGGTGAAATATATAGCTTGCCTAACACAACCTAAACTTGCGACATTTTCCATTGTGGTGAATGCCGTCACATAGCATAACTCCTAATAATTCGTCGTAGCCACACGATCCTCGTGTCGCGTTACATATGTCGTGTCGTAAAAGCAGCTGACGCGACATATGATACACTGTAGGTTCTGTTTCGTTGGGCAGGAGGTGCGAGAGTAGGCAAGTATGTTAGCAGGGGCCCATTTCTCGAGCGGTATTTGAGTAATTAAGAGTTGACTAATTTGACAGTTCGCAGACTAAAACAAATAGTCTAATCTATTTGCAATGCAATTATTTAGGTATTTAAATAAAAGTAAACAAATACAAAACCGCCAGGATCTGTCACAGAACGACCTGACTTAAACCTACATGATTTGATCATGTAATGTTTTCATCTATCCTCAACTGGCTTAAGGAGCCATTTGAGGGTAGATTTTGTTTACTTTTATTTAAGTACCTAAAGATACAGAGTTATAATATCGTCCAATACATAAGACTCAGTTATCAGTTTCAATATGATTTAGACGTTTATCGACGTGGTAATAAAAACAACGGGAAAAAAGGACAAAAACATCAGAATTATTTAATACAGTCAACATGATGTATTGTACTGTTAAAGTGTAGAGTATCTAATTCATAATTAATTTAGTCTGGTTCAGGATTTTTGAAATAGGTATATAAGTACTTAATATTACTGGATAAACCGTTTTCTTTTCAATGATTTGTGAGCTACCCTTCGCACTACAAGTTAATCCATACAGTAAATAATGAATCGCTATTTAATACGCAATTTGCTTCGTGGTTTGTTATCGGGATTATCCAAACATTAATTAATTAATAATAATAAATAAATAAATAATAAATATTATAGGACATTATTACACAAATTGACTAAGTCCCACAGTGAGTCTCAATAAGGCTTGTGTTGAGGGTACTTAGACAACGATATATATAATATATAAATATTTATAAATACTTAAATACATAGAAAACACCCATGACTCAGGAACAAATATCCATGCTCATCACACGAATAAATGCCCTTACCAGGATTTGAACCCGGGACCATCAGCTTCGTAGGCAGGGTCACTACCCACTAGGCCAAACCGGTCGTCGAATTCCTCGTTAATTCCTTTCCTTTTTATGGCAAACTAATGTGACGCAATCACTACGCAAACCCAAACAACGATATACATTAAGTACTTTATCGGTATTTGAAATAAAAACATTACAGTAGCGAGTGTGGTCGCAAATAAGTAGACAGCTTTTTTCATGACATAGGATGGAAACAAGCAGACGGATCATGGATACCTTTCCATGGATACCCGCAACACCAGAGGGGTTGTAAACGCGTCGCCGACATTTAAAATGGGAATACGCTCTTGAATTTTCGAAGGTCGTATCGGTCCGGAAATACCGCGGGCGATAGTTCATTCTGTAGTTTAGGTGTCTGAGGCAGGAAGTGTCTGGAGAAACCCGCAGTTGAGGACTGCCAACCATCTAAGTTGTGAAGATGGGAATGTTGTCGCATAGGGCGATGGCGATTTACTGTTCTCTTATTAATATATTATGTTGGTGTATGTTTTTCTTACAAATTACACTCGTATATCGGCGGTTGGTAAATATTTTGCGTGGACATTTTATAGTACTCCCAAAAGTTAGCCGAGTTTGTGACTAAAACTAGTTTATACAATTTATTTCTTTTATAAGACACACCAACAGTACATAAACAAAGGTAACATAAATAAATATTACATTTTTACTTATTTAACATAATACAATTTGGCTAACGAAAGTAATAATTTCCTATAATAACCACCTGTTAAACGGTAGACCTTTAATAGGTGGATTACTTATTACTATTAGCGGTTACAGTAGCTCATTTGAATCTTGACATTGACATATATCAAAGGAGGGGTCTTACGGGCACTAAAACGGTGCTAGTTCAGTGTTGTCACTCACGAATTCGAGCCAATCGTGCAGTCTAATGCAACTAGTTGCGACCAATCACGCGCAAAATCGAGCTAACCAACCAATCGCGTCATGGGGTTAGACTGCACAATTAGCTCGAATGTCTGCGCTGCCCTATACTGCGCTGTCCTATGATATTTACTTAATATTTATGTCAGTAATTCTTGACAGTACATAGATTTCTCATCTAACTTTAAACCGCAAAATTATCCATAACGATCATAACGAATCATCTTTCGTCCTGATTTCACGGAATCTTTATACTTTTTAAAGAATTTACCACATAGGTTTAGGGGTATATAGCATGTTATAAATCGTGACAGCAAAAACCACTTAAAGCATTGAAATACTTGAATAGCTCGTAGATAATTGTCACAACAAAACGAAATTGCTTAAGTGACTTATCGATTAGTATTCTATTATGCATGATTTTGAGTTACTTTTACATTTTAATAGTGTTTTTAGATTTTTTCTTCCTTGCAAATGTTTTGAACATAATGTGGTTTCAATATTTTAACCGCAAAATTCCGATAGCAAAACGACTTACCTACTTAACTGACCAATAAAAGGGATTTACTTGTGTTTATTGACATTTCATCGGATCTTAAAAGATTAGAGAAATATCTTGTTACTTATAATAAAAAATTATAAATTATTTCAATCTGTTAAAATGGTATTAAGATAAATATATACACATGTTTTCTTTTTCAAATATTATTGTACAATCTGTAAGTTTGTCTATCTAATAAGAATTTTCCACTCATTAACTCTAAGGTCAGCTGAAAGAGATCCCTGAGGATAATTTCGCCTTTGTACCTCAATTTATGTTAATTTTATGTGAACGTATTATTGTACAATAAAGTGACAAAAAGAAATTTCATATGTATGTATATTATTTTGTACTCAGTGGACCTCGAGAGCATAATAAATAGCTTTTAACTGATAAATGACTTTAAAAAATAGTATGCAATTACTTTATTGTGTTCCAAGCATTTCCCTCTATAGGTACCTTCTTGTTGCTTGGCCTAAGTATACAATACAAATGACACATATACTCAACAGGAAGAAAATAGCAAATAACGACTAGTCATACCAGGTATTTACTTCATAAACATAAGTATGGACAAAGGCGGCGGTCACCTTTCTCTGGGCCTGCAAAGCTAACAGGCCATCAAACAAAATAACCATTTGCAAACAATCATTTTCTGCGTAATGCTGTTTACTTTCTCCGACATAGTATTTCTATGCTGGAGTAGAAGATTTTTTATTATTTTGTATCCCGATAAACACTAAGTTTTAGCCGAAAAAAAAAAACGAAAAAATTTATATGCCTGGTCTTCTGTATCCGTGAATTTCATGATCCTTTTTTTTCCGATACATATGTAAAATCTGACCTTACACCTCCGAACAACTAGCGCCTGATTCTGATTTAAATTTATTGTTATGAAACGGTTAAGGATATAATCTGTCAGGTATCAACAGTAAGAGTAACATTTTTGGGCCAGAAATCTATGATCTAATTATTGATTGTACTTGTTACACACATTGAATATGTGTTGAAACATCTCACTGAAATAATAACAAACGTATGTAGATTTCTGGTCCAGAAAGGCCACTGTTGACAGCTATAGATTATATCCATAACCATTTCATAACAAATTAAAATCAGAATCGAGCTCCAGTTGTGCGAAGAGTAGGTAGTAGAATAATAACAGTGTGCTGAAATCGATTTCCAAATCAATAGAAAAATAATACACGGCATGGTAACGCCGGATTGATAATGGCGTATTAGAGATTGAATCAAATATGTAGATAAAACTACACTCAGACCATTTAGCATTTTATAGTAAACCAGTTTGTGGAGTCGAGCAATCGGTCAAGGCAGCCAAAGGTTAGTGGACCGATCCCTCAACTAATCTGGTTTTATGTTACATTTTTAAATCTACGTTTCGCGAATGAGAACAGTCTTTAAATCAAAGGAAAAATTGATTTTTAATGTTTTTGTGTATTTTATTGTTATAATTTTCTTTATTCATTTTAAGTATTTAAAATTTTAATTTACATACTTAAATTAAGAGAAAAATGGATAATAAAAATTTATTTTTGATGATATTGTAATTTTCTCTATTTTTCCTTGATTATAAAATATTATAGTAGCTATAGCACGCATAATAATTAGTCAAGGAAGTCAAAGACCAAAAAATGCTCAAACACGGTTAAAGATAATAAAATGAATGTGCCTATATCCCGTTTCATATTTAGAGCCGGACCCAGTTCACTCTGCAATATGCCAAATGTTGCCATTACCATTTTCTTTTAATACGAGTATGACGTTTCTTCTTAACCTCAAACTCGGCGCAGAGTAGGCTTAAGTGGACTCTTTTTTGTTTTTTTTTCTAATAATTTATAATAATTTGTTTATTTAATAATTTATAATAATTTATTTCATTCAACCTAAAATAATACAATAATACACCTTCTATTTATGAGACCTTTTATTTAAATTTATAAACCTAGTAAACACATACAAATAACAAAACACTAAACAATAATCTTCACTGACTCAACAAGGAAGTAGCAAGTCAAACAACGGTCCGTAAAATACAGTTGCTATGCACCTGTCATAGTCCGTTGACATTAATTAGCTGGTTATGGTAAGCCCGTTACTATATGCTAGTTAACATACAATACGTATCTATTCAAGTCAAGCCTAGGAAAGTGCGCGAATGCATAAGTATATTAAGAAGATACAGGAGCTGGAATTAAATAGATTAGGTGATTATATCCGTCTTGCTAATAGAAGCGGTTCCTAAAACTAATCCTGTTTCCTCCTCCAAAACTTAACAAAATGTAACGAAATTTTGAGATCTAAATGGTAATGAAATGATCTGTGTTGGACTGTTTTGCTTTTTAGACTAATTGATCTCAGTTTTGAATACCATGCTTCTTTTTGCGGCCCAGTAAATTAGGCCGTTTTTGCGGATATTGGAGAAATGACCACTCCTGTTGCCTCTTAATGTGATTAATAAACGAAGTAGGAAAGCAAATTATATTATTTATACATGTATTAGTAGTAATCTGCGAAAAAACTTGCATAAGGAATTACCACGCTTCTATTAGTATACCCATATACTTCTAGCACTATATGTGTACCTATAAGTATCTTCAAATTTTTTTTTAATCAATTTTTTATGAAAACAATCATATAAATATTAGCCTTAAATATGGTGTGCCTTTTATATTCTTCAGCATACAGGCTGTTTATTTAGACACCTGCAATAATTTACGGGGTGAATATATGGGTCATACTGAGTATCTTTTACTATGGTACAAACCCCGAAATCACGAAAAAAAAATTGACTGTTTCATATATTTTGGCTGTCTGACCTTGACATTTTCTATGGAAGAGTAAATTTTTTTTTTGCGTTTTCGGGTGTGGTCCCATAGTAAAAGTTTCTCAGTATGACCTATATAATCAGCCCGTAAATTATTGTAGTATTATTGTATAATGGGAGCAAGTAAACATATTTAAGATTTTTGATATAAATAAAAATTAATTGTGGGCGATAACTTATCTATCCAAAAATATAGACATATTACAGCCATGTGTCGTCTAGACATGCGCGAAACAGTGCTTCAAAAAGTAATGCTATATCACATCACTTTTTCGAAAACGTAATGTTACACTGAGATATCACATCACTTATCACTCGAAACGAAACATTTACCCGAACGAATACAGCGCGCGGGCGCGCGCGTGATGGCAACATCACACTCATCACAGTCATCACAGTACTAACTATATTACGCAGCGAGTGTTAGGACTCTAGGGCGTATCATATCGGCGCGTCGATCTATTAGGCATTGCGTTTTGTCACCGCCATGTGATAGATCGTTTTTGTTAATGTTTTTATTTTTATAGTCGTAAAATATGCATCATAGATAAAAAAGAAAAGAAAATATCTGTTAATTAATGAGATAACGCCATCGAGAGTCACGTAGTAGTATTTTTATTTGGGTATATCAATAAAATTATGATATGATACTGATACGAGAATGTACTGTAAACACTAGCTCACTATTAAATTAAAGATAAATAAGTAACTTCACTCGTGCTTAATTTAGTTTGCCGCGAAAGTCAACCAAACCAAACATTTCACAACAATAATAAACAGTAAATACGTTTTTGTTCGTCAAATTCAAACTCGCAAGCGAATTATCATTTTGCCGCATCCTTATAGGTAAAATACTAAAAACATTGTAAGCTCTATGTTAACGCATTAGTTTTAAATCGATTGCAGGTGCAAAAATCCGTTATCGTATCAATTTAATGAAATTTGCAATAACTCAAATGCGACTGCTACCGACCGGCCGAGCGGACCGATCCGAAGTGTTCCGAAAGCATTGCGGAATGAGAGCGAGCGAGCAGTGAGTGCGGGTGCGAGCGGGATAGCAAAGTAATGATAGCATGGCAACCAAACATCACACATCACACCATCACGTCTCATTGCTCATTATACATTACGCGGATTCTACTTGAACGGACCTTTCGTACCGACTACCGGCGCGTCAATCTATATTGATGCTTTACGAGTTTACGCGCGCTTCGGCCAGTCATATGCTCGAGTGATGTTTGAAGTTGAAGTAATGCTTGGTTTCTCGGAGTGATGCGTAATGCAACATTACGCGTTTGAGTGATATCTCATTTGTGATGTTACGCGCATTACTTACACATGTCTAGTGTCGTCCTCCCGCCATTGTTTCTTATGTCTCTGCTTCGATACAAAAATTAAAAAATAAGGAAGTTAAAATAGTATAAGGTAATTAAATAAATATACTAACTTATTCCCGTTCGTCTTCTTCTTGACACTATTGTTGTTTACCTTTTATGTTCCGCTGCTAAGTAAACATATTCGTTAAAGTCACAATATAAACATCCCGTAAAGGAACTGCGACCTTTCCAGGAAATGGTGATGGGTTTCCTTTCCTGTTGGCAACAGGAAGGCAAATACGACATAAGACATTAATTTGAATGAGTAGTTTACATATTGTCTAATTTCCTGGTTCCTGCACTAGGCAAGATCTGCCCTGCAAGTAACCAAAAATAAAATAAAAAAATATATTGATAGGTAATTCAAGATTCTTAGTGGGGATTTTGTGGTGAATGTCGGTATATTCACTGAATGTGCGTGTGTGTAGGTGTGTTTGTATACAAACATGTCTACACACCTGGAAAGTTTTAATTTCATTTTATACACATAAACTTTTTTGTATATTTTTTTTTGCTTAAATGGGACTGGGCCGGACATATCTGCCGTATGCCAAACGTCCCAAACAACTTGTGGGCCGAGCAAGCTACCGAGTGGACACCAAACATAGTGCGGCGTCACGGCAGACCTCGAAGGAGGTGGCGGGACGATCTTGACGTCTTTCGGAAAGATTGGCCTAATATTGTCATAGGCCGAGACGCGTGGAAGAAAGAGAGGGAGGCATTTACCCAGCAGTGCGACAGAACAGGCTAGCAAAAAAAACTTTTTGTTGCTTATTTACGGCCTGTTTCATAATGTCCAAGTCCTGAATAAGCTACTTGCCACTTAGGTATCTGACGAATAGTCATCGTTGGCATTTCACAATCTTCAAATAAGCTTCACTGGTAGATTTAAATACAACAACTTAAGGTACTTAATTTATTTGTTAATTAGCTATCCAATACTAAAACTAGTCCACATTGTGGAGACTACTCTAAACTAGAAAGTTTTGTTGGTTTCTTCAAATCGCCCTAAAACTATAAAATTTATTGCCCTTATACTATTTTAACTTCCTTATTTTTTAATTTTTGTATCGAAGCAGAGACATAAGAAACAATGGCGGGATGACGACACATGGCTGTAATATGTCTATATTTTTGGATAGATAAGTTATCGGCCATAATTAATTTTTATTTATATCAAAAATCTTAAATATGTTTACTTGCTCCCATTATACAATAATACTACAATAATTTACGGGCTGATTATATAGGTCATACTGAGAAACTTTTACTATGGGACCACACCCGAAAACGCAAAAAAAAATTTACTCTTCCATAGAAAATGTCAAGGTCAGACAGCCAAAATGTATGAAACAGCCAATTTTTTTTCGTGATTTCGGGGTTTGTACCATAGTAAAAGATGCTCAGTATGACCCATACATTCACCCCGTAAATTATTGCAGGTGACTAAATAAACACCCTGTATGCTGAAGAATATAAAAGGTACACCATATTAAAGGCTAATATTTATATGATTGTTTTCATAAAAATTTGACTCACAAAAAAATTGGAAGATATACTTATAGTGCTAGAAGCATATGGGTGTACTACTATTAGTATAATATAAAAGTCTACTTACGGAAATTACTTATAACTACGTGTCATGACTCATGACTGACATCTGATATAACAAATATAATTGACAAATTTTAACCACAGGTCATAGTCCTTTATGATAACATAATCATAAAGCTCATCAATATAAAGATTACTTAGTTTATGAGTCAGAACACTCAGCACGCGATTTCGCTCAACAGTGTTGTTTTAACCTGAAGCCAGATCCTGTTCTTAATTTAGCGCAGTGTAAGGTGATTGACTTGCTCCGTTTTTGGTAACAAATACTCTTAAGTTCACCGCTAAAATAGTCCGTCGCCTGAGGGCTTTTACAACTCGCGTGTGTGTACGGAATAATGTACACATTTCTTTTTACTTTCCGAGGTATCAATGCGTGTGCATAACTGCGTAGTGTGCTTGTCTGGGATATACTATACAGGATTTTATATAGTCACCTGAATCTAAAAGTCATATTGAGTAACTTCTACTATGGGACCAATACCGAAATTGTGAAAAAAAATAACAATAATAGAAAATGTCAAGGTTAGACAGTCAAAATGAATGAAACAGCTAATTTTTTTTTATGATTACGGGGTTGGTCTCATAGTAAAAGTTGCTTAGTATAACCTATTGTATATTCACCCCGTAAATTATTGCAGGTGACTAAATAAACACCCTGTATGTCAACTCAACTTTTGTATTAAAAAAACGGGCGCTAAGAAGGTATATTTTACTGCACACATTTATCTAGGAAGTACGAGTATAGTGAAATTAACTGAATTCTTTTAACAATTAGATTACGTAGGATTTCTGGTACGTAAAATCGCTATTACCATTACAAACCTACAATGAAGACAATATATTGTTAGTGTCATCCATGATGACGCGCAGATTTGTCAAATCTAGCCTATAATAGCATGACAATACGAATCAAGGCACGCGTCATCGTGAATGACACAATCTATATCATTGTAAAAACGACTAAAATTTATTCTGTCCTCCCGGATCTCAATGTTTGCTAATTTACCATTAAAATTGTATTTACCTCGGACTAAATCAATCTAATTGAAATTCATTTTACTGGTATATTAGCTAGCTTAACTGCGCTGGGCTGGTGGCCTAGCGGTAAGAGCATGTGACTTTCAGTCCAAAGGTCGCGAGCTCAAACCCCGGCTCGTACCAATGTGTTTTTCTTATGTACTTATGTACGAAATAACATTTGATATTTACCAGTCGCTTTTCGCTGAAGGAAAATATCGTGAGGAAACCGGACTAATCCCAACAATGCCTAGTTTACCCTTTGGGTTGGAAGGTCAGATGGCAGTCGCTTTCGTAAAAACTAGTGCCTACGCCAAATCTGGATTAGTTGTCAAGCGGACCCCAGGCTCCCATAAGCCGAGCCGTGGCAAAAGGCCGGATAAAGATATTGATATTACCTAGCTTAGCTAGAGTGTCTAAGCCAGCGATACTGAACCTGCCGGTTTTTTTAGGTCGACAAGAAAGTAAAGAAGCGACATTATAAAAGTCATATTTTCATAGAAAGATAACATAAATGATGTCATTGCCACACATCGTCATTGCAAATGGTACCGAGTCAGGATCCTGCGGCTCACGGGCTTTTTAAGTCGACAAGAAAGTGAGGAGGTGACATTATAAAAGTCATATTTTCATAGAAAGATGACATAAATGCCACGGCCACACTTTTTCATTGCAAATGGTGCAGGGTCAGGTTGGTGCCAACTCTATAACTCATGTCACCTACTGTTCTCAAGTTTTTGCGTGACTCAAACGACCTCATTGTTCTAAACTAAACCCACCTCTCACATTTCACATAATTATAACTTGCCTTACCTTACATTGTTTATTAATAAAACTTGACAAATTGACACCTCTTGCACGTTTGACAGGTGAATGTCAAATTTCACGTTTGGCGATTGTATCGATAATTTTGATCCTTATCAGTTATGATACTGAATTTATATAGATCAAAGCCTCTCGTGCATACTTGAAGGCCTGTGCCCAGCAGTGGGACGTATATATAGCTAAATTATTACTATTATTAATTATCATCTATTGTTTGAATTTGAGTAATAACGCTGTATCTTTGATTTATAATGTACTTTAGGGGCTGTCAACAGTGTCAACACCCAATGTCCTTGAAATTGATGTTACTTAAACAGTTTTTTAAGAAAGACTATTTGTTTTAGTCAAGTAAGAAAAATATATGTTCATATTAATTATATTTCAAAGACCGTGGTTGTACTCGATACATGATTGAACGAAATCGGCTCGATAGAAAATAATTGCAGAGATTGGTCTTAAAATCACAATTAAACGGTTTTATGTCTTTAATGTTTTGACTTATGGGTCTGCAATTAAAATCACAATTTCAAAACATTTATGTCTAAACCGCTATTGTGTAACATATTACACTAATAATCCACTTTTTTTTATTTAATTAATTTTCTTTTTATTCCCTTGCCCAGGCCCAGTAACATGCGACAGTGCTTTCTCATTTACTCCGATACAAATAGACAGTGTGCGCGCTTTAGGTATTGACAGCCTCTTAATAATTAAGAGGAATGGGGCGACCCCCTATCCATGCAGACGTGGTCCTCATTTTCTTCTCTGGATATTAACATTATGAAAAATATTTTGACACATTTTTTTAAACTACGTCGGTGGCATACAAGCATACGGCCAACCTGGTGGTAAGTGATTACCGTAGCCTATGGACGCCTGCAACTCCAGAGGAGTTACATGCGCGTTGACGACCGGTCTGGCCTAGTGGGTAGTGACCCTTAGTAGTGAGCCGTTGGTCCCGGGTTCAAATCCTGGTAAGGGCATTTATTCGTGTGATGAGCATGGATATTTGTTCCTGAGTCATGGGTGTTTTCTATGTATTTAAGTATTTATAAATATTTATATATTATATATATCGTTGTCTAAGTACCCTCAATACAAGCCTTATTGAGCTTACTGTGGGACTTAGTCAATTTGTGTAATTATGTCCTATAATATTTATTATTATTTATTTATTGTGTAAATTAAATTAACCATAGCTATATTTGTTTGCCCCTGTCCCTTCGATATTTGTTTTTTTTTTTTCAAATAAAAATTAGGAGCATTGGAGCGAAAAACAATTTCCATATAAATTTGTAAATACTCCTAACTCATAATTATAATTATTATTATTCAATTTTAAACGAATAAAGGAAATAATAATTATTAATTATAAAATTCGCAAAAAAACAAACGAAGGGGCAGCTACGAGTAAGGTCAAAATTATTCAAACTGTGAAAAATATTTCACTTCAGGCATTTCAAATAAAGAAAAGGATAATCAAAGAACATATGAATAATGAATATGAGAAACAATAAAAATGGCTTATAGCAGAAATTTTAAATGGGTCAAGGCGCATGGAATAGTTACATAGCTCATTAGTTCTTATTGATGCTTAATTTCGCGGTCTTCTTACAAATTAGGTATACTCTAAGTGATATTCTAAATAAGCTTTTGGCAAAAATTTCATTTTTGGTACAAGCTTTTATCGCTGACTGTACTTTTTTTTCCACAGGCAACTAATACTCATCGAGACAATTCTAAAAACCCCAAACACAATTAGGTTGCGTTGTTTTATCACAGAGTTCCTATGGCTATTTACCTCCTGTCTCCATCATCAGTTCAGCTTGATGGTACCATAATATTGCATTGTCATCCGACTTACATATGTATGCAAATTTTCAGCTTCTTCGTGTAACAACACTACATGACAATGCGCTATATGCTTAGCTAAAACACAATGAAATGTTGGAATAATTTACGAAATATTCAAAGATAAAGAGATAAAGATAGTTTATTATTCAAGTAGGCATATTACAATGCGCTTATGAACGTCAAATAAAGCTACACCGGCTCTAACCCTACACCTCTGACATGAGAAGATTTAAATCCCCCCTCAAATGGAGGGTATCCCAATATGGACCGGCAAGAAACTCGGCGGAACACATCTTTTCAAAACATTACATCTTGTACATCTTATTATTATTAACATGCATTGAACAATTTAGATTACTAAACAACTCTGTTGTCGATACTGTCGATATTGATGTTGTATTAATTAATGTTGAATCGCGGCTGTATATCGATTATGTATCGCGATAGACGCGATGCAGAATCATGTTTATGTGTGCATCACGATCACGACTGTATCATGGCCTTTTTGCGACTGAATCGCTGCAAAAATTCGCAGTGTTCTCTCTCCCTAAGAACTTCAGTACTTCGTGTTGAAACGTTATGTTAGAGTACCTAAAATTATATCATAAAAACGGAGCTAGCGAGACGGTGCAAGGTTAACCAAATAAATAATCATAAAGAATCACGGATAACTCGGATAAGTCGCGTGAAACAGATTAGTGAGAATCGCTGAGATCAAGTTTATGCACATAGTACTTCTAAATGCCTCTAAACCCTAAAAAGTGTATTAAATCATCAAACATTCGGCCGAACCTCCATCGGAATTGGTTAAACAATAACACCGTGCTGACGGGCGTAATGAAAATGGGTCGGCTCCCGGCGGCTCTGGCACGCCACCATTATTGATGGACACAAAAAATGAGCACACTAAATTACGACGAACTTTGACTCCTGGGGAATTGTTGGTAAACAAATTTAAAAAATATAGGGTAGAGCACACAAGGCCGATAGAAACGCTGGTAAACATCCGTCCTAAAAGTAATAGCGACTTTGCAAATTAACAAATGTTGTGAACGAAGACAGAATTCAGCAAGGTTACGTTTTCACTTGTGCGATACGACAATCCCACGATTCTTGTAATGGGTGTGTAATGTTTTTAATAATAACAATTTGCGAAATTTCATTTTTCATAATTTGAATTGCATAATTTTGATATGCAGAAATTATGATTTGGTATAAAAACAAATACAATAAAAACGAATTGCATAATTTCGAAAGTAATTATAGTTTAGTAGCATAGTAATGTATTTGCATAACAGGCAACCAGTATAATGTTCACTCTGTATACTATTTTATACTCAGAACGTTTTTTATTCATGAAAACCAACAGCATAATGTTGAAGGTGTGGTTTCACAATCAAACCACGGGAAATCGTTCATAAACTTTATTTGATTGAGTTTGCTGAAAGTTTAACAACACTGAATTACTAATTAATAAAAAAACATAAAACATTATATTTGCATGGAACATAATCGATTTTTCTAAGCGTCAAACTTACCTACATCCGTACTTTACGTCTGTCGACATATATTTTACCGCAAAGCAGCGGCCAGTGTGAGTTGGAACCTTTGTGGTTCCTAAAGGATTCAGATAAACTTCATATAAACGCCTAGTGAAAATGAACAAGCAAAAATACAATTTCCAAGACATATGGTTCTCCCCATATGGTCGCAGTTCTACCTAACACTCCTCCTCGCTTCGCTCGTCGTCGTACCTAACGGCGACCAGCTTTAAAGTTGAATAGGTAGATTGTTGTATAATTTAATAGTTTGATTGACACCAAGTATATTTATCATAGAACACTATGTCACCATTCGTTAAAATTTAGTACTATATTTTAATTATTATACGAAATGTATGTTATAACAAGTAAAATTATTCCTAAGGATTGTTATGAAGAATGTTTTTATGATGATAGAGCATTCTGTCATTAAATTAGTATGACTAACAACTTTATATGTTTTGTTTTTATACATAATGTTTATTATGAGTTTCAATAGTAGTTAAATGAAATTATGCTAAAAGTTTGTATTAAAATTGAACGGCACCCTCTTGTAATATCAGTAGGTAGAATATTTAGACAAATAGAAAAAGCTACCTTCACTTTGACTTGGGCAATCTGTTTTCGTATGTCCGGATGGATTCTCCTTTACAGGTCTCCGATTCTCGTGAAATTTTGTGAGCAGGTTCAATATTTAGTTAGATTTTTTCTGTCGTTTTGTTTTTCGGAAAATGTTCAAAATGGTGGAAACTGGTATAAAGAACTTAAGTGCCATTACGGTCTATAGCCCTTAACCATTCGTATGTCTAAGCACTGATCAGTTCGCATGAATTTAAATTCATTGCTTAATACAATATAATTTAAATTCATTCGCACTGATCATTAGTGCTTACACATACGAGGGGTTAAGACCATTATTTGCAACGAAATAAGTCTTCTTTATTTTACATTTTTTAAGCTTATGAATCTTATCGTGAGGTCTACGGTCACAGTCACTAATGTAAGAATGG